>NC_141546.1:58296666-59037500 GCF_021556685.1 Rattus norvegicus | reverse complement strand
CTCTCTCTCTCTCTCTTCTTTTGTATTCACCTCCGTGTATTTACAAAGGTACTTGTCTTTTGACTTCACTTCTTTAATGGGACTAAGACACCATGAATTAGTGCCATTCTGGTTAAGATGAGAGGGATGTCTTTCAAACATTTTATAAAATTTTGATTTTATTGGGCTTTTATTGAAATAGAACTACATCACTTTTCCTAACATTCCTTCTCTGTCCGAGCCCTAATTACCTTCCCTGAGTCACCTCAGATGCACTTATTGCTATATACACGTACGTATGTGTAGGGTTGTAGGCATGTGTCCGCTCAGTCACTGGGCACAGCCACTTGGGGAGGCAGAATGAGGAGAATATGACTGTGCTTGTCGCACACCACCGGGGCGGATGGTGACCTGTTTACAGCCCAAGGGACTGTACAAGTAAAGTACAGTCTTAGGTGTTGGAGCTGGTTAGGGGTCCCGGACCTGCAATGTGGTCAGGGCATGGGGTTCTCAGACTCTTGAACATCCAGGCACTGCTGGAAGTCACAGAAGAGCAAAGAAGAGTCAGGGCACTCAGGCTGGGGATTGTCCAAGCGGAGATGATTGTCCTTAACTTGGCAGAGGAAGGCTTGATGGCAGCTGTGGTTGGGAGCACAGAGAGGCCTTCTACAAGAGATTAGGCAGCAGCTCTGTAGGTGAAAGCCTTCTCTGTGGTTCCCCCTGGTGCATCTGGATGAAAACAGACAGTTCATGGCTCCAAACAGTGTATTGTCATTTCAGGAAATGGATGCTTAAAACCATTCCCCACTTCTCAGGGTGAGCCTGAGATTAAATACCTTTTGCAGGGAGGATTTGGAAAGGGAAGCTTATTGGCTAAGCCCTCCAGGTTTCTAGGTACTTCATTAGCATGGAGAACTCTGTTTGGGGCCTATATGACTGTGGTCACAACTCTTATCCTATTGTCTTGGTCTGGGGTATTAGGGACACCTGCCTTATCTACATGTAGAAGGGCTTGGGGGCATTGCCCCTATATGATGGCCAAAAATCTCTCAATATGGGGCTGCAGCTATGTGACAGGGGCCTGATGGTAAGAGCAGGCAAATTACTTACCATCCTTCTGGGTCTAGGGCATCTAGCCTTTAGGGAGACGTTACCAGGTTTCCTCTCATAGTCTACAGCCCTGTATGTATGTATGTATGTATGTATGTATGTATGTATGTATGCATATATATATATATATATATGTATACACCAATACGCATAAACATAACTTGCTGAGTCGGTTTTTTGTCAGTTGTTTGAATAGTTGAAAGTTTACCACTGTTTACTGTATAACCAATATAGGGACTCTTCCCTGGGAGAGGCTAATTTGTTTTTTTTTTCAGCATTAAGTTGTCTACAGACTTCTATAAACAGTGGTCGTCTACAGATCATTGCCTACTGTTGGGACCCTTAAAGTTCCCTCCCTTTAATTTTAACATTTTTACCGACATTGCTATTGTCTTACAGTGTGGTGTACGTAGCCAGTTTTGGGAGAGGCTAGCTCGTAGTGTACTCCCTGGGATTTTGTCTCTTGCAATCTTTCTATTCCATCTTCTGCAATGGTCTTTGAGCCATAGAGTCAGAATTTTTGATACAGATGTATTTGCTCAGCTGGGCTCCCACAATCGTCTTTATCTCTGCAATGTATCCAGTTTTGTTTTCTGTAATGCTCTTCATTTTCTGAAACAGAAGATTGTTTGATGAGGTGTCCTAGCTGAATTTATCTGTGAATACAGAGATAAGATTTATAACGCACTTACACTGGTTTAGCAAAGTGCTACATTCTTCTACTTATTCATATTTTAAAGATCCCTGACCTTGCCCGCTCCTAAAGCTGCGCCAATTTCCAGTTACATGCAAATGTGATTTCTCTCCTGTGGACTGGGCTGTAAGTCTAATCACACATTTATTTCTGGCTTCGATTTTTGAGTGCTACTGTTTTACCTTTATTCATAACCTGTCATGCTGATAATTGTCATGGCTCATTGGTGCTGCAGCGGGGTAAGATTATTTAATAATATTCTTCACTTGATGGTTCCCACAGTAGTTTATAGAACCAAGGAAGCTAGACAACAGGAGATAGAAATTCACATCAGACCTAGCTTGAACCATCTGAGTCTGGTATCCTAAAAGCCTACTAAGAGCTTTGTCAGCAATATATATTGTTTGGGGATTCACTTGAACTACTCTGACAAACAACTAGAAAGGAGGTTTCTCATGTCCAGTACTAAGGTTTTTGTTTTGCTAAGATACTTCTGGGAAGTGTGTGTGTGTGTGTGTGTGTATATATATATATATATATATATATATATATATATATATATATATATATGTATATATATATATATATATAATTATATGTGTGTCTTTATAATTTAAAGTAAATATCAGCTATCATTAAGGCTTTAATAAAAACCTTGGTGTGATTTGTAACTCATCTTCCTGTCACTTTCTGAGTTGACTTCCTTTACTTCTCCTTCTTGGAGTACCCCACACTGTTATTTCATTTACTACTTCATACCATCTGTATCCTGCTATTTCCCTTCCAATTCTCCTCTCAAATATAATCTCATTTTAATTTTCTAGTCTCTGCAGTTACTTCATGTTATACACTCACATCAGAGGAATTGGAGCCAGAAACCACATGTTGAAACAATGCATTTTGTCTTTCAGGGTATCTATTACCTCACACAATATTGTTTTCTAGGTTCATGGTTTCATTATTTGTACATCTGAGTAGTACTCTATTTTTTATACTGAATTTGAAAGAGGCACCACCAGTTGACATTCGTTCCAACCATGAATGAGAATCTGTCTTTTACCACAACCTTGCCAAAATTCCCTGTCAGACCTTTGTTAACCTTTCCATGATAACTAGGGTAAGATGTCATAAAGGTAGTTCAATCACTATTTCAAGCAAAGTGAAAGATACTATAACTCAGACATGAGCACATTTTCTCAGACAAAATGGTAGGCACTGGAATATTTAATTCTTCTAGTACTTATGTAGACCATGAGCAAGTCATTAACTTGTCTCATACTGAGCCCTTTCAACTGTGAGTTTCAGTTTATTCATTCTTTTATTTTTTTTCCATCTTTATTAAATTGGGTATTTCTTATTTACATTTCAAATGTTATTCCCTTTCCCAATTTCCAGGCCAACATCCCCTTAACCCTTCCCCCTCCCCTTCTTTATGGGTGTTCCCCTTCTTAGCCTCCCCCATTACCGCCCTTCCCCCCAACAATCATGTTCACTGTGGGTCCAGCCTTGGCAGGACCAAGGGCTTCCCCTTCCACTGGTGCTCCTACTAGGCTATTTATTGCGACCTATGAGGTTGGAGCCCAGGGTCAGTTCATATATAGTCTTTGGGTAGTGGCTTAGTCCCTGGAAGCTCTAGTTGGCTGGCATTGTTGTCCCTATGGGGTCTCAAGCCCCTTCAGCTCTTTCAGTCCTTTCTCTGATTCCTTCAACGGGGGTCCCGTTCTTAGTTCAGTGATTTGCTGCTGGCATTCGCCTATGTATTTGCCATATTCTGCCTGTGTCTCTCAGGAGATATCTACATCCGGTTCCTGTCAGCCTGCACTTCTTTGCTTCATCCATCTTATCTAGTTTGGTGGCTGTATATGTATGGGCCACATGTGGGTCTGGCTCTTAGTGGGCGTTCCTTCAGTCTCTGTTCTAAACTTTACCTCCCTATTCCCTCCCAAGGGTATTCTTGTTCCCCTTTTAAAGAAGGAGTGAAGCATCCTTGAGTTTCATGTGTTCTGTGCATCTAGGATAATTTGAGCATTTGGAATAATATCCACTAACCAATGAGTGCATACCATGTGCGTTCTTCTGTGATTGGGTTACCTCACTCAGGATGATATTTTCCAGTTCCATCCATTTGCCTATGGATTTCATAAAGTCATTGTTTTTGATAGCTGAATAGTAATCCACTGTATAGATGTACCACATTTTCTGTATCCATTCCTCTGTTGAAGGGTATCTGGGTTCTTTCCAGCTTCTGGCTATTATAAATAAGGCTGCTATGAACATAGTGGAGCATGTGTCTTTGTTATATGTTGGAGCATCTTTTGGGTATATGCCCAAGAGAGGTATAGCTGGGTTCCAGTTTATTCATTCTTAATTCTATATTCTTTACAAAGGTAACCCTATAATTGTCTTTGAAAATGATAGAATTTAAAACTTCAGTGAAAAATGAAAACATACTACAATATTTAAAGGAAATAATATTTGGGGGTTATTAGATATGTTTTAAATCCTTATTTTGGCAAATCACTGAATTTCAACGAAAGCAATTTGTTAAATAACTACAACCTAAGTTTTTAATTTTATGACTATTGTTAGGAATTTCTTTAATCACTGAATGATTTGCTAGGTTTATACCAATCAGAAGCATCAGAACACATTTAAGTACTCCATAAAGCACAAAAGTTTTGTTCTAAGAAAAATAACAGGGATAATAGCCTATTAGGAGAGAATTAAATTCATATTTAGCTGAAAATATAAACTGAATAATATTTCAAAACATTTATTATTCTACACTAAGCTTAGGACAGTGTTCGCCCCTCATCAACAACACTTCTGTTTGCTGCAGACAATTACAATAAAAATACACACTTGTGAAATCCAATCCCAGTAGGTATATCAACAAAACACTATCACACTCAAGACTCAGCAGAGACTTGGAAGACAGGGCAGAAAGACTGTGAGAGAAGGGCAGGGATTTTGCTGTGAGATGGTCTTCTAATAAGGTCAAAAGATATACCTGTAAAAGCTCACCAACATGGCTGGCAGAACATGAGCTGAAGAGGGCAACAACAGACATGCCAAACTGGATGGTGTAAAGCATAGTAAGCCTAAACCCTGCCCACAAGACTAATTAATGCTGAAAGTAGGGTAAATAGTCTCCAGAGATGAGCATATCACCTGGTTAGCCAATATTTTGTATTCTTTTCTGAAAACATATATATGTATAACACTATTCAGACTGAGCTGGTTATATTTTGGGATATGTATGAATATACATATAAATACACATTTTTAAAAAATATTATAAAAGAAAGCAAGAAAGAGTATACATGATTTGGAGGACAGAAAGTGAAGGAAGAAAGATGTAATCATATTGTATTATGGAAATAGAAAGGAAACAACTTATTCCAGCATCTATAAAGCAATATTGCATCAAATAATGCACGTTTAGCATACTCATTTCCAAATATGGTAATATTCTATTCTACCCTTCCACACTTGCTTCTGAGCTCTCAATAACTGAAATACATATACCTCTGCAACATGAAGACATTCTGCAGTACTTAGAATTTTTAACTTGGCATACAGTCACCTGGGAAGAGAGTCTCCATAATTGTTTGTCTAGCTCAAGTTGCAGTAGATATCTGTTGGCTATTGTCTTTATTGTACATTTAATGTGGCAAGACCCAGGTTAAATGGAGACAACATCATTCCCTTGATTTGAACACTGGAATGTTTAAAGAAAGAAAAAAGTGAATTGTGTGTGTGTGTGTGTGTGTGTGTGTGTGTGTGTGTGTGTGTGTGTGTATTTACTCTCCCTGTACTGGATATAAATGTGACTAGCTGCTCTCAAGTTCCCATCCTATTCCTTGAATTGATGGACTGTAATCTAGAACTATTCACATTCTCCCTTAAGTTGTTTTTCTCGGAGATTTTTTTATTAGAGCAACAGGGAATAAATCCAAGACAGGTCATTCATTTGGTTTTGGCTAGCAAAAAAGTTAATAGCTTCGGAACCGAGATATATCTACATCTAAACTGGAGCTTGAGGATTAATCATTTTCTCCAAATGAACAACATAATGAACAGAACAGAATGATCATTTTAGTTATTAATATTTGACATTTGAGAAGGTAGCAACATAACTTCTCTAACATGTAAGTAAAATACATAGTTATAATTTTAAATAACCAATTGCTGAGATAATAAGTAAGATTCTGTGTGAGATTACAAAGAAAATCTCAGTAGTCATTTAGTCATTAGAATTTGGAAAAATGGATCTATTAATGTCACAAAATGTGTCAAGTATCCCTAAGACAGAAATCAAATACATTCTCATTAGACTAATTTGCATTTATGTAAACAAACTTGTAAATGTTTAATAATTTATAGAATTATCTAATAACCAAAAAGCTGTGAAATAGTGAAATGGTTATAACAGATGCATTAGACAGAACACTCAGTAATAATATTCTCTTGTCAAAGACTTCAAAAACCTTTTCTGACAGAATAAAGCCTGTGCATTGCAAAATAAACATGTAAAGAATAATGTGTTGGTAGAGCTCTTGGGATAGACGAGACAAAACAAAGTTAAACAGATCTGTAGGTACTGCCTCATCAAAATGAATTTGGCTTTGTTTGGCATTAGGGAATAAACAACAACGCAACTGACTGAACACAATGGTCATTTTCACTGCTCCTTCAGACATTGCAAAAAAAGTTGAGTTAGCTCTGCAAAAGGATGTAGTCATCCTTGAAGGTTATTTATTTTTTAATAATGGAATTCTTCAACCAAGGAACTCCCATTGTTAAGTAGATTCTTCGGTTCTTAGTATATATTTACATTAAATCTGAAGGAGAGAGGTCTCTATTGAATCCCGAAGACATATATCTGTACCTGATGTTATGTTCTTTTCTGTTTCTATGTCTTTGAAGTTTCTGAGTAAACTACAACTTAACATGTTCACTATACAATGTTACAAATTATTTTCGTGTTGGTAGTAGTGTCAATAATTTTCTTTATGTTTGAGTTCTTCAATTATTTGTACTAGTACAAGTATACATTGATTTTTTTTAAATCAGAATTATAGTTCAGAAAATTTCACAAATTTATTTATTACTTAGGGGTAGACCATTATAGAAGGTCAAGTGTAGTAATTATTTGAACTGTCATTTAAGGGCAGAAAAGTCACCAAATTATTATGAATGAAAATAGTGTTGAAATAATTGTTGAAAAAGAAACTTGATTATCTTTTAGTAGGTAGGTTCCTTTCACATTTTGTTTCTTAATGCTCTTGACAGAATCAACTCTTAAAGTAAATAGTAAAATATTGTGCAAAACTTAAGTAATTGTTTTATACCAGAAGATAGATTTCATAGAAAAATATAGACCTTCACACTTTCAGGAAAAATCTACTAGGCAATATTTCACTCTTCATTTGCAAAGAGAAATTTGGATTACTGACATAGCTTTCATTAAATCCACAGTGGTAAGCAGGAGTTGTGCTTATTTCGATTATCTTTCTTTCTCACCCATTCTTTTTTCTTTTTTTCTTTTTTTGGATGTTTATTTATTTACATTCCAAATATTATCCCCTTTCCCTGTTTCCCATCCATATACCCTCTATCCCATACTCCCTCCCCCTTCTTCTATGAGGGTGTTCCCCCACCCATTAACCCACCCCTTCCTACCTCCCTGCCCTGACATTCCCCTACACTGGGTGGAGAGGGGCAGCCTTGGCAGAACCAAGGTCTTCTCCTCCCATTGCTGCACAACAAGGCCATCCTCTGCTACATATGCAGCTGGAGCCATGAGTCTGTCCATGTGTACTCTTTGAATGAGGGTTTAGTCCCTGAGAGATCTGATTGGTTGGTATTGTTGCTCTTATGGGGTTGCAGAATCCTTTAGCTCCTTCGATCCTTTCTCTAACTCCTCCAATGGGAACCCTGTTTTCAGAACAAAGGTTGGCTGCGAGCATCCATCTCTGTATTTGTCATACTCTGGCAGAGCCTCTCAGGCTCCTATAAACATGCACTTCTTGGCATCAGCAATATTGTCTGGGTTTAGTGGCTTTATGTATATGGGCTGGATGCCCAGGTAGGGTAGAATCTGGATGGCCTTTCCTTCAGTCTGTGCTCCAAACCTTGTCTCCATATTTCCTCCTATGATTATTTTTGTTTCCTGTTCTAAGAAGGACTGAATCATCTGCACTTTGGCTTTCCTTCTTCTTGAGCTTGTGGTCTTGGATTGTATCTTTGGTAATATGAGCTTTTGGGCTAAAATCCACTTATCAGCGAGTATAAACCATGTGTGGGCTGTTGTTTGTTGTTGTTGTGGTGGTGGTTGTTGTTGTTTTTATTGGTTTTTTTGTTTTTGTTTTTGTTTTGTTTTTTGTTTTTTTGTGTGATGGGTTATCTCACTCAGGATGATGTTTTCTTGTTCCATCCATCTGCCTCTGAATTTCATGAAGACGGAAAGTCCTCCCATGCTCATGGATCGGCAGGACTAATATTGTAAAAATGTCCATCTTGCCAAAAGCAATATACAGAGTCAGTGCAATCCTCATCAAAATCCCAACTCAATTCTTCATAGAGTTAGAAAGAGCAATTTGCAAATTCATGTGGAATAGCAAATAACCCAGGATAGCAAAAACTGCCCTCAACCTCCCTGATTTCAAGCTGTATTACACAGCAATAGTGATAAAAAAAACTGTATGACACTGGTACAGAGACAGGCAGGCAGATCAATGGAATAGAATTGAGACCCAGAAAAGAACACACACACCATGATCACTCACCATGATCACTTGATCTTTGGAAAAGGAGCTAAAACCATCAGATGGAAAAAAAAAGATAGCATTTTTCCCCAGATGGTGCTAGTTAAACTGGTGGTCATTATGTAGAAGAATGCAACTCAATCCATTCTTATTGCCCTGTACAAAGCTCAAGTCCAAGTGGATCAAGGACCTCCACAAAAAAACAGATACAGTCAAACTAATAGGAGAAAATATAAAAGAGCCTTGAACACATGGGCACTAGGTAAAATTTCCTGAACAGAATACCAATGTCTTATGCTCTAAGATCAAGAATCGACAAATGTGGCTTTGTAAACTTGCAAAGTTTATAAAGACAAACGACACTGTCATTAGAACAAAATGGCAAAAAAAAAAAAAAAAACAAAAAACAAAAAAACAAAACAGGTCCCACACCTGGGGATCCCGCCCCACAGCAGCTCTCTGCTCCCAAATCCCGAGGGAGAGAGACCTCACCGCCTGGTCAGGTGGGCACTCCTGAGGCTGCAGAGCGGAGGAGACCACCAACACTGCCCACCCCTGCCCACATCCCTGGCTCAAGAGGAAACTGTATAAGGCCTCTGGGTTCCCGTGGGGGAGGGCCCAGGAGCGGCAGGACCCCTGCCTGAGACACCGCCAGACCCTGAAGGAAACAGAGCGGATAAACAGTTCTCTGCACCAAAATCCCGTGGGAGGGAGAACTAAACCTACAGAGAGGCAGACACGCCTGGGAAATCAGAAGAGACTGCACTCTGCACACACATCTCAGGCGCCAGAGGAAAACACCAAACGCCATCTGGAACCCTACTGCACGGAAGCTCCGGGAAAGGGCGGCACATATCTTCCTGGTTGCTGCCGCCACAGAGAGCTCGTGGGCAGCACCCCGCGAGCAAACTTGAGCCTCGGGACCACAGGTAAGACCAACTTTTCTGCTGCAAGTGACCTGCCTGGTGAACTCAAGACACAGGCCCACAGGAACAGCTGAAGACCTGCAGAGAGGAAAAACTACACGCCCAAAAGCAGAACACTCTGTCCCCATAACTGGCTGAAAGAAAACAGGAAAACAGGTCTACAGCACTCCTGACACACAGGCTTATAGGACAGTCTAGCCACTGTCAGAAATAGCAGAACAAAGTAACACTAGAGATAATCTGATGGCGAGAGGCAAGTGCAGGAACCCAAGCAACAGAAACCAAGACTACATGGCATCATCGGAGCCCAATTCTCCCACCAAAATAAACATGGACTGTCCAAACACACCAGAAAAGCAAGATCTAGTTTCAAAATCATATTTGATCATGATGCTGGAGGACTTCAAGAAAGACGTGAAGAACTCCCTTAGAGAACAAGTAGAAGCCTACAGAGAGGAATCGCAAAAATCCCTGAAAGAATTCCAGGAAAACATAAATAAACAAGTAGAAACCCATAGAGAGGAGACACAAAAATCCCTGAAAGAATTCCAGGAAAACACAATCAAACAGTTGAAGGAATTAAAAATGGAAATAGAAGCAATCAAGAAAGAACACATGAAAACAACCCTGGATATAGAAAATCAAAAGAAGAGACAAGGAGCTGTAGATACAAGCTTCACCAACAGAATACAAGAGATGGAAGGGAGAATCTCTGGAGCAGAAGATTCCATAGAAATCATTGACTCAACTGTCAAAGATAATGTAAAGCAGAAAAAGCTACTGGTCCAAAACATACAGGAAATCCAGGACTCAATGAGAAGATCAAACCTATGGATAATAGGTATAGAAGAGAGTGAAGGGCTCCCAGCTCAAAGGACCAGTAAATATCTTCAACAAAATCATAGAAGAAAACTTCCCTAACCTAAAAAAAGAGATACCCATAGACATACAGGAAGCCTACAGAACTCCAAATAGATTGGACCAGAAAAGAAACACCTCCCGTCACATAATTGTCAAAACACCAAACGCACAAAATAAAGAAAGAATATTAAAAGCAGTAAGGGAAAAAGGTCAAGTAACATATAAAGGGAGACCTATCAGAATCACACCAGACTTCTCGCCAGAAACTATGAAGGCCAGAAGATCCTGGACTGATGTTATACAGACCCTAAGAGAACACAAATGCCAGCCCAGATTACTGTATCCAGCAAAACTCTCAATTAACATTGATGGAGAAACCAAGATATTCCATGACAAAACCAAATTTACACAATATCTTTCTACAAATCCAGCACTACAAAGGATAATAAATGGTAAAGCCCAACATAAGGAGGCAAGCTATACCCTAGAAGAAGCAAGAAACTAATCGTCTTGGCAACAAAACAAAGAGAATGAAAGCACACAAACATAACCTCACATCAAATATGAATATAACGGGAAGCAATAATCACTATTCCTTAATATCTCTCAATATCAATGGCCTCAACTCCCCAATAAAAAGACATAGATTAACAAACTGGATACGCAACGAGGACCCTGCATTCTGCTGCCTACAGGAAACACACCTCAGAGACAAAGACAGACACTACCTCAGAGTGAAAGGCTGGAAAACAACTTTCCAAGCAAATGGTCAGAAGAAGCAAGCTGGAGTAGCCATTCTAATAACAAATAAAATCAATTTCCAAATAAAAGTCATCAAAAAAGATAAGGAAGGACACTTCATATTCATCAAAGGAAAAATCAACCAAGATGAACTCTCAATCCTAAATATCTATGCCGCAAATACAAGGGCACCTACATATGTAAAAGAAACCTTACTAAAGCTCAAAACACACACTGCACCTCACACAATAATAGTGGGAGATTTCAACACCCCACTCTCATAAATGGACAGATCATGGAAACAGAAATTAAACAGTGATGTAGACAGACTAAGAGAAGTCATGAGCCAAATGGACTTAACGGATATTTATAGAACATTCTATCCTAAAGCAAAAGGATATACCTTCTTCTCAGCTCCTCATGGTACTTTCTCCAAAATTGACCATATAATTGGTCAAAAAACGGGCCTCAACAGGTACAGAAAGATAGAAATAATCCCATGCGTGCTATCGGACCACCACGGCCTAAAACTGGTCTTCAATAACAATAAGGGAAGAATGCCCACATATACGTGGAAATTGAACAATGCTCTACTCAATGATAACCTGGTCAAGGAAGAAATAAAGAAAGAAATTAAAAACTTTTTAGAATTTAATGAAAATGAAGATACAACATACTCAAACTTATGGGACACAATGAAAGCTGTGCTAAGAGGAAAACTCATAGCGCTGAGTGCCTGCAGAAAGAAACAGGAAAGAGCATATGTCAGCAGCTTGACAGCACACCTAAAAGCTCTAGAACAAAAAGAAGCAAATACACCCAGGAGGAGTAGAAGGCAGGAAATAATCAAACTCAGAGCTGAAATCAACCAAGTAGAAACAAAAAGGACCATAGAAAGAATCAACAGAACCAAAAGTTGGTTCTTTGAGAAAATCAACAAGATAGATAAACCCTTAGCCAGACTAACGAGAGGACACAGAGAGTGTGTCCAAATTAACAAAATCAGAAATGAAAAGGGAGACATAACTACAGATTCGGAGGAAATTCAAAAAATCATCAGATCTTACTATAAAAACCTATATTCAACAAAATTTGAAAATCTTCAGGAAATGGACAATTTCCTAGACAGATACCAGGTATCGAGGTTAAATCAGGAACAGATAAACCAGTTAAACAACCCCATAACTCCTAAGGAAATAGAAGCAGTCATTAAAGGTCTCCCAACCAAAAAGAGCCCAGGTCCAGACAGGTTTAGTGCAGAATTCTATCAAACCTTCATAGAAGACCTCATACCAATATTATCCAAACTATTCCACAAAATTGAAACAGATGGAGCCCTACCGAATTCCTTCTACGAAGCCACAATTACTCTTATACCTAAACCACACAAAGACACAACAAAGAAAGAGAACTTCAGACCAATTTCCCTTATGAATATCGACGCAAAAATACTCAATAAAATTCTGGCAAACCGAATTCAAGAGCACATCAAAACAATCATCCACCATGATCAAGTAGGCTTCATCCCAGGCATGCAGGGATGGTTTAATATACGGAAAACCATCAACGTGATCCATTATATAAACAAACTGAAAGAACAGAACCACATGATCATTTCATTAGATGCTGAGAAAGCATTTGACAAAATTCAACACCCCTTCATGATAAAAGTCCCGGAAAGAATAGGAATTCAAGGCCCATACCTAAACATAGTAAAAGCCATATACAGCAAACCAGTTGCTAACATTAAACTAAATGGAGAGAAACTTGAAGCAATCCCACTAAAATCAGGGACTAGACAAGGCTGCCCACTCTCTCCCTACTTATTCAATATAGTTCTTGAAGTTCTAGCCAGAGCAATCAGACAACAAAAGGAGATCAAAGGGATACAGATCGGAAAAGAAGAGGTCAAAATATCACTATTTGCAGATGATATGATAGTATATTTAAGTGATCCCAAAAGTTCCACCAGAGAACTACTAAAGCTGATAAACAACTTCAGCAAGGTGGCTGGGTATAAAATTAACTCAAATAAATCAGTTGCCTTCCTCTATACAAAAGAGAAACAAGCCGAGAAAGAAATTAGGGAAACGACACCCTTCATAATAGACCCAAATAATATAAAGTACCTCGGTGTGACTTTAACCAAGCAAGTAAAAGATCTGTACAATAAGAACTTCAAGACACTGAGGAAAGAAATTGAAGAAGACCTCAGAAGATGGAAAGATCTCCCATGCTCATGGATTGGCAGGATTAATATGGTAAAAATGGCCATTTTACCAAAAGCAATCTACAGATTCAATGCAATCCCCATCAAAACACCAATCCAATTCTTCAAAGAGTTAGACAGAAAAATTTGCAAATTCATCTGGAATAACAAAAAACCCAGGATAGCTAAAGCTATCCTCAACAATAAAAGGACTTCAGGGGGAATCACTATCCCTGAACTCAAGCAGTATTACAGAGCAATAGTGATAAAAACTGCATGGTATTGGTACAGAGACAGACAGATAGACCAATGGAATAGAATTGAAGACCCAGAAATGAACCCACACACCTATAGTCACTTGATTTTTGACAAAGGAGCCAAAACCATCCAATGGAAAAAAGATAGTATTTTCAGCAAATGGTGCTGGTTCAACTGGAGGGCAACATGTAGAAGAATGCAGATCGATCCATCCTTATCACCCTGTACAAAGCTTAAGTCCAAGTGGATCAAGGACCTCCACATCAAACCAGACACACTCAAACTAATAGAAGAAAAACTAGGGAAGCATCTGGAACACATGGGCACTGGAAAAAATTTCCTGAACAAAACACCAATGGCTTATGCTCTAAGATCAAGAATCGACAAATGGGATCTCATAAAACTGCAAAGCTTCTGTAAGGCAAAGGACACTGTGGTTAGGACAAAACGGCAACCAACAGATTGGGAAAAGATCTTTACCAATCCTACAACAGATAGAGGCCTTATTTCCAAAATATACAAAGAACTCAAGAAGTTAGACCGCAGGGAAACAAATAACCCTATTAAAAAATGGGGTTCAGAGCTAAACAAAGAATTCACAGCTGAGGAATGCCGAATGGCTGAGAAACACCTAAAGAAATGTTCAACATCTTTAGTCATAAGGGAAATGCAAATCAAAACAACCCTGAGATTTCACCTCACACCAGTGCGATTGGCTAAGATCAAAAACTCAGGGGACAGCAGATGCTGGCGAGGATGTGGAGAAAGAGGAACACTCCTCCACTGTTGGTGGGATTGCAGTCTGGTAAAACCATTCTGGAAATCAGTCTGGAGGTTCCTCAGAAAATTGGACATTGAACTGCCTGAGGATCCAGCTATACCTCTCTTGGGCATATACCCAAAAGATGCCTCAACATATAAAAGAGACACGTGCTCCACTATGTTCATCGCAGCCTTATTTATAATAGCCAGAAGCTGGAAAGAACCCAGATGCCCTTCAACAGAGGAATGGATACAGAAAATGTGGTACATCTACACAATGGAATATTACTCAGCTATCAAAAACAACGAGTTTATGAAATTCGTAGGCAAATGGTTGGAACTGGAAAATATCATCCTGAGTGAGCTAACCCAATCACAGAAAGACATACATGGTATGCACTCATTGATAAGTGGCTATTAGCCCAAATGCTTGAATTACCCTAGATCCCTAGAACAAACGAAACTCAAGACGGATGATCAAAATGTGAATGCTTCACTCCTTCTTTAAATGAGGAAAAAGAATACCCTTGGCAGGGAAGGGAGAGGCAAAGATTAAAACAGAGACTGAAGGAACACCCATTCAGAGCCTGCCCCACATGTGGCCCATACATATACAGCCACCCAATTAGACAAGATGGATGAAGCAAAGAAGTGCAGACCGACAGGAGCCGGATGTAGATCGCTCCTGAGAGACACAGCCAGAATACAGCAAATATAGAGGCGAATGCCAGCAGCAAACCACTGAACTGAGAATAGGTCCCCTATTGAAGGAATCAGAGAAAGAACTGGAAGAGCTTGAAGGGGCTCGAGACCCCAAAAGTACAACAATGCCAAGCAACCAGAGCTTCCAGGGACTAAGCCACTACCTAAAGACTATACATGGACTGACCCTGGACTCTGACCCCATAGGTAGCAATGAATATCCTAGTAAGAGCACCAGTGGAAGGGGAAGCCCTGGGTCCTGCTAAGACTGAACCCACAGTGAACTAGTCTATGGGGGGAGGGCGGCAATGGGGGGAGGGTTGGGAGGGGAACACCCATAAGGAAGGGGAGGGGGGAGGGGTATGTTTGCCCGGAAACCGGGAAAGGGAATAACACTCGAAATGTATATAAGAAATACTCAAGTTAATAAAAAAAAAAAAAAAAAAAAAAAAAAAAAAAAAAAAAGAAGAGAGTGAAGACTCCCAGGTCAAAGGACCAGTAAATATCTTCAACAAAATCATAGAAGAAAACTTCCCTAACCTAAAAAAAGAGATACCCATAGGCATACAGGAAGCCTACAGAACTCCAAATAGATTGGACCAGAAAAGAAACACCTCCCATCACATAATAGTCAAAACACCAAACGCACAAAATAAAGAAAGAATATTAAAAGCAGTAAGGGAAAAAGGTCAAGTAATATATAAACGCAGACCTATCAGAATCACACCAGACTTTTCGCCAGAAACTATGAAGGCCAGAAGATCCTGGACAGATGTCATACAGACCCTAAGAAAACACAAATGCCAGCCCAGGTTACTGTATCCTGCAAAACTCTCAATTAACATAGATGGAGAAACCAAGATATTCCATGACAAAACCAAATTTACACAATATCTTTCTACAAATCCAGCACTACAAAGGATAATAAAAGGTAAAGCCCAACATAAGGAGGCAAGCTATACCCTAGAAGAAGCAAGAAACTAATCGTCTTGGCAACAAAACAAAGAGAATGAAAGCACACAAACATAACCTCACATCCAAATATGAATATAACAGGAAGCAATAATCACCATTCCTTAATATCTCTCAACATCAATGGCCTCAACTCCCCAATAAAAAGACATAGATTAACAAACTGGATACGCAACGAGGATCCTGCATTCTGCTGCCTACAGGAAACACACTTCAGAGACAAAGACAGACACTACCTCAGAGTGAAAGGCTGGAAAACAACTTTCCAAGCAAATGGTCAGAAGAAGCAAGCTGGAGTAGCCATTCTAATATCACATAAAATCAATTTTCAACTAAAAGTCATCAAAAAAGATAAGGAAGGACACTTCATATTCATCAAAGGAAAAATCCACCAAGATGAACTCTCAATCCTAAATATATATGCCCCAAATACAAGGGCACCTACATACGTAAAGAAACCTTACTAAAGCTCAAAACACACATTGCACCTCACACAATAATAGTGGGAGATTTCAACACCCCACTCTCATCAATGGACAGATCATGGAAACAGAAATTAAACAGAGACATAGACAGACTAAGAGAAGTCATGAGCCAAATGGACTTAACAGATATTTATAGAACATTCTATCGTAAAGCAAAAGGATATACCTTCTTCTCAGCTCCTCAGGGTACTTTCTCCAAAATTGTCTATATAATTGGTCAAAAACGGGCCTCAACTTGTACAGAAAGATAGAAATAATCCCATGCATGCTATCAGACCACCACGGCCTAAAACTGGTCTTCAATAACAATAAGGGAAGAATGCCCACATATACGTGGAAATTAAACAATGCTCTACTCAATGATAACCTAGTCAAGGAAGAAATAAAGAAAGAAATTAAAAACTTTTTAGAATTTAATGAAAATGAAGGTACAACATACCCAAACTTATGGGACACAATGAAAGCTGTGCTAAGAGGAAAACACATAGCGCTGTGTGCCTGCAGAAAGAAACAGGAAAGAGCATATGTCAGCAGCTTGACAGCACACCTAAAAGCTCTAGAGCAAAAAGAAGCAAATACACCCAGGAGGAGTAGAAGGCAGGAAATAAACTCAGAGCTAAAATCAACCAAGTAGAAACAAAAAGGACCATAGAAAGAATCAACAGAACCAAAAGTTGGTTCTTTGAGAAAATCAACAAGATAGATAAACCCTTAGCCAGACTAACGAGAGGACCCAGAGAGTGTGTCCAAATTAACAAAATCAGAAATGAAAAGGGAGACATAACTACAGATTCAGAGGAAATTCAAAAAATCATCAGATCTTACTATAAAAGCCTATATTCAACAAAACTTGAAAATCTACAGGAAATGGACAATTTCCTAGACAGATACCAGGTATCGAAGTTAAATCAGGAACTGATAAACCAGATAAACAACCCCATAACTCCTAAGGAAATAGAAGCAGTCATTAAAGGTCTCCCAACCAAAAAGAGCCCAGGTCCAGACGGGTTTAGTGCAGAATTCTATCAGACCTTCATAGAAGACCTCATACCAATATTATCCAAACTATTCCACAAAATTGAAACAGATGGAGCCCTACCAAATTCCTTCTACGAAGCCACAATTACTCTTATACCTAAACCACACAAAGACCCAACAAAGAAAGAGAACTTCAGACCAATTTCCCTTATGAATATCGATGCAAAAATACTCAATAAAATTCTGGCAAACCGAATTCAAGAGCACATCAAAACAATCATCCACCATGATCAAGTAGGCTTCATCCCAGGCATGCAGGGATGGTTTAATATACGGAAAACCATCAACGGGATCCATTATATAAACAAACTGAAAGAACAGAACCACATGATCATTTCATTAGATGCTGAGAAAGCATTTGACAAAATTCAACACCCCTTCATGATAAAAGTCCTGGAAAGAATAGGTATTCAAGGCCCATACGTAAACATAGTAAAAGCCATATACAGCAAACCGGTTGCTAACATTAACTAAATGGAGAGAAACTTGAAGCAATCCCACTAAAATCAGGGACTAGACAAGGCTGCCCACTCTCTCCCTACTTATTCAATATAGTTCTTGAAGTTCTAGCCAGAGCAATCAGACAACAAAAGGAGGTCAAGGGGATACAGATCGGAAAAGAAGAAGTCAAAATATCACTATTTGCAGATGATATGATAGTTTATTTAAGTGATCCCAAAAGTTCCACCAGAGAACTACTAAAGCTGATAAACAACTTCAGCAAAGTGGCTGGGTATAAAATTAACTTAAATAAATCAGTAGCCTTCCTCTACACAAAAGAGAAACAAGCCGAGAAAGAAATTAGGGAAATGACACCCTTCATAATAGACCCAAATAATATAAAGTACCTCGGTGTGACTTTAACCAAGCAAGTAAAAGATCTGTACAATAAGAACTTCAAGACACTGAAGAAAGAAATTGAAGAAGACCTCAGAAGATGGAAAGATCTCCCATGCTCATGGATTGGCAGGATTAATATAGTAAAAATGGCCATTTTACCAAAAGCAATCTACAGATTCAATGCAATCCCCATCAAAATACCAATCCAATTCTTCAAAGAGTTAGACAGAACAATTTGCAAATTCATCTGGAATAACAAAAAACCCAGGGTAGCTAAAACTATCCTCCACAATAAAAGGACTTCAGGGGGAATCACTATCCCTGAACTCAAGCAGTATTACAGAGCAATAGTGATAAAAACTGCATGGTATTGGTACAGAGACAGACAGATAGACCAATGGAATAGAATTGAAGACCCAGAAATGAACCCACACACCTATAGTCACTTGATTTTTGACAAAGGAGCCAAAAACCATCAAATGAAAAAAGATAGCATTTTCAGCAAATGGTGCTGGTTCAACTGGAGGGCAACATGTAGAAGAATGCAGATTGATCCATGCTTATCACCCTGTACAAAGCTTAAGTCCAAGTGGATCAAGGACCTCCACATCAAACCAGACACACTCAAACTAATAGAAGAAAAACTAGGGAAGCATCTGGAACACATGGGCACTGTAAAAAATTTCCTGAACAAAACACCAATGGCTTACGCTGTAAGATCAAGACTCGACAAATGGGATCTCATAAAACTGCAAAGCTTCTGTAAGGCAAAGGACACTGTGGTTAGGACAAAACGGCAACCAACAGATTGGGAAAAGATCTTTACCAATCCTACAACAGATAGAGGCCTTATATCCAAAATATACAAAGAACTCAAGAAGTTAGACCGCAGGGAGACAAATAACCCTATTAAAAAATGGGGTTCAGAGCTAAACAAAGAATTCACAGCTGAGGAATGCTGAATGGCTGAGAAACACCTAAAGAAATGTTCAACATCTTTAGTCATAAGGGAAATGCAAATCAAAACAACACTGAGATTTCACCTCACACCAGTGAGAATGGCTAAGATCAAAAACTCAGGGGACAGCAAATGCTGGTGAGGATGTGGAGAAAGAGGAACACTCCTCCATTGTTGGTGGGATTGCAGACTGGTACAACCATTCTGGAAATCAGTCTGGAGGTTCCTCAGAAGATGGGACATTGAACTGCCTGAGGATCCAGCTATACCTCTCTTGGGCATATACCCAAAAGATGCCCCAACATATAAAAAAGACACTTGCTCCACTATGTTCATCGCAGCCTTATTTATAATAGCCAGAAGCTGGAAAGAACCCAGATGCCCTTCAACAGAGGAATGGATACAGAAAATGTGGTACATCTACACAATGGAATATTACTCAGCTATCAAAAACAACGGCTTTATGAAATTCGTAGGCAAATGGTTGGAACTGGAAAATATCATCCTGAGTGAGCTAACCCAATCACAGAAAGACATACATGGTATGCACTCACTGATAAGTGGCTATTAGCCCAAATGCTTGAATTACCCTAGATGCCTAGAACAAATGAAACTCAAGACGGATGATCAAAATGTGAATGCTTCACTCCTTCTTTAAAAGGGGAACAAGAATACCCTTGGCAGGGAAGAGAGAGGCAAAGATTAAAACAGAGACTGAAGGAACTCCCATTCAGAGCCTGTCCCACATGTGGCCCATACATATACAGCCACCCAATTAGACAAGATGGATGAAGCAAAGAAGTGCAGACCGACAGGAGCCGGATGTAGATCGCTCCTGAGAGACACAGCCAGAATACAGCAAATACAGAGGTGAATGCCAGCAGCAAACCACTGAACTGAGAATAGGACCCCCGTTGAAGGAATCAGAGAAAGAACTAGAAGAGCTTGAAGGGGCTTGAGACCCCATATGTACAACAATGCCAAGCAACCAGAGCTTCCAGGGACTAAGCCACTACCTAAAGACTATACATGGACTGACCCTGGACTCTGACCTCATAGGTAGCAATGAATATCCTAGTAAGAACACCAGTGGAAGGGAAGCCCTGGGTCCTGCTAAGACTGAACCCCCAGTGAACTAGACTGTTGGGGGGAGGGCGGCAATGGGGGGAGGGTTGGGAGGGGAACACCCATAAGGAAGGGGAGGGGGGAGGGGGATGTTTGCCCGGAAACCAAAGAATTATTATTAAGTATTAAATAAATTTTGTTTGCCCGGAAACCAAAGAATTATTATTAAGTATTAAATAAATTTAAAAAAAAAAACAAAATCTTCTGCAGCAGCAAGAAAAAGCACTACAGAGTGAAAGAGAACCTACAGAGAGAAAACTCTTGACAGTTATACATCAAACAAAGGATTAATATCTAGAACACATAAAGAACTCCAAATGTTAAATGCCAAAACACCAAGCCATCCAAAGAATAAATGCACTGATTAGACAGTTCCCAAAGAAACACAAATGGCCAATAAATATTTAATTGGATGTTCCCCATCCACAGCTAGCAGGGAAAAGTGAATTAAAACTGGTTTGAGATTCTATCCCATCTCAGAAAACTGGCTATCAACAGGTGGTAACAAATGCTGATTGGGAAGTCACAAGAGTGAAGCCTTATACACCACTTCCAGGAATGGAAATTGGTATGGTGGAGGTTTCTCAAAGTGGTATGACCAGAATGATATGAAACAGCGTATGACTCCTGGGCTAGCCAACATACCACAGAGACATTTACTCATGCTGAGTTGGTTTGCTTTGGTTTGGTGACAGTAATTGCTTGTTAGTGTCATTGTTGTACTAGTCCTAAAGCTTAAGACATAGAACCAACCAAGATATCTATCAAAGGATAAATGGATGAACAAAATATGGTATGTATACCCAGAAAATTTTGTTAATCATAAGGAAAACATCGTGATATTTTGGGAGGTGAAAACTAATAAAACTGGAAAATTATATTAAATCAAAAAAAACAAAACAAAACAAAAACCCAAAAAACAAAAACAAAACAAAAAAAAAACCCAAAAACTTTACCAATCCTACATCCAATATAGGACTTATATCCAGGATAAACAAAGAATTCAAGAAGTTAGATACCAGAAAATCAAATATCCCTATAAAAAATGGGATACAGAGCTAAACAAAGAATTGTCAGCTAAGGAATATCGAATGGCTGAGAAACACTTAAAGAAGTGTTCAACAGCCATAGTCATCAGAAAAATGCAAATTAAAACAATCCTGAGATTCCACCTCACACCAGTCAGAATGGCTAAAAGACTCAGATGACAACAGATGCTGGCAAGTATGTGGAGAAAGAACACTCTCTCATTTTTGGTAGGATTACAAGTTGGTACAACCACTCTGGAAATCAGTCTGGAGGTTCCTCAGAAAATTGGACATAGTACTACCTAAGGACACAGCTACACCACTCTTGGGCATATACCCAAAAGATGCTTCAACATATTACAATGACACATGCTACATTATGTTCATAGCAGCCTTATTTATAATATCCAGAAGCTGGAAAGAACCCAGAAGTCCCTCAATATAGTAATGGATACAGAAAATGTACATTTATACAATGGAGTACTACTTAGCTATTAAAAATAATGTCTTCATGAATTTCCCACCCGTTCTTGATGAAGGAATGGATGACTGAACAAATGTTTCCCCAACAGTCTGGATCTTAGAAATTGTTTATTCATCCTTCAGCTCAACATTCTGGAGTATCCTACTTGGCTTCTGGCAAGTGATGAATAGGTCCAGAACATTGATCTGAATCAAATCTTGTTTCTTTAGCAAACCATAGGGAGTAAATGTTGTGGTTACAGAAATACCATAATGTCTAAATATTTCTCAGTTATTTTAGCAGTTAAGACATCTTAATAACATTAGAAAATAATTGGATTTTAATTAAAAATCATGAAGTATTTAATACTATATGTTCATATCCATTTGTATTTAAGGACACTTGTATGAGCACATTTCTTTCTGACTTCTATATTTTCAACAATGATAGAGTGAGCTACTAGAGAACAGAGTAATTTCCCTGAGCATTAAACAACTTTCTTGAAAATATATTTATATGTAATCCAATCTAATGAACAATTCTCTTTTGATAATTTACTGTATTTATGAATATAAATGCTTGATCTATTTAATACATTATACTTATTTAATGTACTGATGCACTAATGAATTCATTTGGTTAATAAAAGATTCACAAAATTAACTTGTACAATTTTAATTTGATATTATCACTACTCATCACTTACACACTATTGTATATGACAATATTTGTGAGCTCAATTTGCACATTTCTTTTTTATTTTCTATAATTTTCCAAACTAAAATATATTTATATCATTTACTCCCTCTCATTCTTCCTTCCAAACCTCTTCCATCTACTTATCTTTGTTCTCTTTCAAAATGTATGATATATATATATATATATAGAGAGAGAGAGTCTCAGTTTGCAATATTAATTATATGCATGTATACATGTTTTCAATGGTTTTTAAAGAAGCAAATATAAAGAAAAACTTTGAAAGAAATCTAAAATATTACATTTGGAGCATAAATCATTATACAAATTACATAAATGACAGACATGTAACGTGTTTAATAGTACTAAAAAATAAAAAAATGTCATTCTGTTCCTCTATCCTGAGACAGTATCCCCTCCATAAATGAATATAAGATAAAACTACCATTTCTTTTCACAAAACTTATATGTAAGAAATTAGCAAATAGATTTTTACATACCTTTACCTCCTGTAAGAAAATTATGCCTGTGTGGTAATGCATATGCTAAACAGCTCAATTTAGCCACCCCAAAATATAGATGTACAAAGAGCTCTGGGAATTCTGAATCTGAGAAAAATGAGCTAACACTAGACATTATGTAAGGAAAATGTTCGAAAAGGGCCTTTAGAAGTTCACACCAGCTGAAAACTCTTATCTACATGAAGGAATAAAGAAAGCAGGAAAATGAAACATGAGCACAAAGAAAAGATGGCTGGACTTTACTTCTTCTAACATCCATTTAGAAGACAACTGACCATGTATAAAAGGGCGAGGACTATGTGCAGTCAACAAAGAACACATCCTTTTCTTTCCCACCAGCTCCGGCTCTATGTATTCACACACACAGTAACATGCACCTGCTTTTGAAGTAATGAACTCGCCCCTAAAATTACAATATTTTTTCTTTCAGGGTTCTACCAGATGTCGTAGAGCTTATTTTCCATGAAATTTACATCTATCACAGGTACACTCACACACACACACACACACACACACACACACACACACAGAGAGAGACAGAGACAGAGAGAGACAGATTCATATTTAAATTTATTTCTAACATTTTGAAGTTTGTAGTGTAAATGCGGCTTGATCGTGAGGTAATGTCCTTTCTGCTTTTTCATCCTCATCTTAATTCATTTTCTACAAAACTTAGCTTCATGTGACTATAGTGGATACTCACAGGAGCCAGGAGATATCAGTGTGGAAAATACAAACATCCTGAGCTTCCAGTTTCCATAAAATTATGTTGTGTACAACATTGTTAGCAAGAATTTTGTGCCAACGTGAAAAGGTTTCATAATGTATTTGAAGGGGAGCAGGGCTGGACAGGGGGACCAAAAGAAGGGAGAGCAGGGGATAGAGAAGGGAGGTTGGGGGAGTGGGGGAGGCAATCTCTAGGAAATGTGAGAGACATGGGATAGGGGAGGCCTCGGAAGGTCTATGAGAGCAATACTCGCTAAAATTCCTGGAAGTAGGGATATGGGATCCTGAAGTGGCCACTTCCTGTACACCAGCAGGGTTCCAAGAGGAGGGATAACGACAGCAACCCACCCACAAAATCTTCAACCCCATATGTGCCCTGCCTACATGATGTGCAGGGGCAAAGATAGAGCAGAGACAGAGGAATTGGTCAACCAATGACTAGCCCACGTTGAGACTCATCCCATAGGCAAGAACCAATACCTGACGCTATTAATGATACTCTGTTATGCTTGCAGAGAAGAACCTAGCATAACTGTCCTGGCTCCACCCAGCAGACCATGGAGAGAAATGCAGAGATTCACACCCAAACATTAGATGGAGCTCAGGGTGTATTCAGAAGATTTGGGATTGAGGGACCAGAGGATGACAGGGACTCCACAGCAATACCAACAGATTCAACTCTCCTGGACTCCTGGGTGCTCCCAGAGACTGAATCACCACCCAAAGAGTAAGCATGGACTGGATCAAGGCCACCTACAGATATGTAGAAGATGAGCAGGTTGGTCTTCATCAGCTCCCCTGCCAACATCTGGAGCAAGGGCTATCCTTCGAAAGAGGAGAAGGTGAAATGGGGGGAGGACTTGCATGAGGGTATACTGGGAGGAGAAGGGCTGACATTGGGTTGTAAAGTGAATAAATAAATAACTTAAAAATTTACTTGAATAAAAAGTCATAGATTTTGATGCTTCATTTTTAAATATACACCAAATGTTCTGTAGCATTAAGTACAAGTATGTTGAACTTAAAGCTAGTATCTGTATGAAATATATTGTTAAATCAAAGATTCAAATTAAAGTACGTTTTTTTGCATTTATATATATACATGTATATATATATGGTCAAAAGATGTTTGAAAAATTATATACATGCTGTTGATCAAACATGAATAATTCTTGTCTTTCACTCACTTCTCTAGGGCTTTGAGTCTTGATTTCTTTTTCTAAAAAACATGAGTCCACAAATAGATAAATATCTGTCAAATTTTTAGATTCATGCAAAAGTGAAAAAAATTTCAAACTCAATTAGAGTTGTCAATTTGGAATCAGTTAGAGTTGTCACATTTCCTTTGGACTAATGATATTAAGAAAACAACAACATAGGAAGTGCCATTAGTATTTGAAACATTTCATTAAGAGCATTTTAACAATAAAAGTCAAGGTACCAAATTCCAAGGGTATTAATACTTTATAGTGCAAAAATGAGAATATATTGTAAAATTTTCCACATTATTTTTCTCATTTCATTTCATATACTAATCCAAATAATTCCAATTTGTTTTAGATCATTATGGACTGATGTTTTAAACACATTAAATTATGTGAGTTATATTCTACCTTTCATTCACAAATGGCCCCTTGTCTTATGTTTATGCAATATATTAAGCAGATGTAATTAATCAACACAGCAGTATGTTGTGAACTAATGCAATTTAAGTCAATTTACTAAAACTAAATGAAATTATAGTTTAAAGAAAGCAAAACTGAGCTGCTAATGTTTGATAATGCCTTGCTACAAGACATTTTATGTCCTTTGGTAAATGACAGCACCATTCACACTACTGAAGGAAGCTTCTTTCTCTGCAAGCTTGAAAGGGAAGTTGCACTGTGGTAATACCAGGTTTTATCTTGAAGGCCAGAAGCGGTTTTGCAAATGTGTGGTATCATTTCCTTCACAATTCAGTACAAGATCAATCTTGAGTTCCTCATTTTGAGACTTGCAGAGGCAGAAACGCAGCTCTTCACTTTCTTTCCTGGTCTTTTCTCCCTTTTGTAAGCTCTGTGGAAAGATTCAGGATAGCGCTTTATTCAGCATGTTTTCCAGTGAAATAGCATTCATCCATGGGAAAGAGAAGGACTGAGAAAATCCGACATCTCTTGATCACTGGGACAGAATATGGAAATGTCACTGGTTTTCTTCTCTCACTTAAATATGTGTGAATCCAAAGAGAAAACTTTTTTCAAACTAATGCACGGGTCAGGAAAAGAAGAAACAAACATCGAGGCCAAAATCAGGTAAAACTGAAGATGTTTATGTCAACCTTGTCTTTAAGAAGCATGATTGATGAATATCTGTGAGCTGTTACTTTTTAAATACTTCTTTGAAAATATATTGAATGGAGTGCTGAAAATGACAGGGGAAACTTTTTTATTTTTATTTTAAAATTATTCTAATGTCATTTCATGTTTTGGAATGTGAGCAATTTTAACCACACTAAGCGTTAAAGTAATAATGAAATATAATCTCAGATACATATCTGTTGTTGAAGTAAAGAAAATCGTCTGTGGTGCACTCTGTGCTAAGTTCTCTATTTACTATGTAACCAAGATATAAGTAAAGGAGACGTATTCCTGAGTGGCGTGCGTGTGATTATCAACTCCAAATTTATTTCGCAGGTTAAATAAGGCTTCTGGGACATCAGAATTGTCCTGAATGTATTATTGCTTTTACAGAGCTAAAGAAAAAAGGAATAGACTAAGTCTTCTCCTACAGAGGCCTGACTTCCATGGAGAGACTCACACCAGTAGATCTGCCCTGTTGGCCAAAGAAACAAGGTGAGGAACTTGCCAGGGTAGTTGTTTTATTCTCTTGATGAAGGGAAAAAAATAAGAATCAATATGCTACCGGAAATTGCATAGTAACATGAAAATAGTTTAGCATTTCCTTAACTTAAAACAGTAGCCTTATGTATTTAGCTTACAACTGCTCTCAGTTTTAATATGTTGAGTTAAAGTTATAAAAACATTTTATTCTCTTCTTTATCAATGTCTCAAAATATATCTTTTCATGCTCCTTTTAAGACTCACTAAAAATTATGCATTAGAGAAGAAGAAAGAAAGAAGGAAAAAACAGCACATTGTGGTTACAAATTCAAGGAAGTTTCTTTTTTTAAATAAAGCACTTTGAAAGATACTGTTTATAGTTTCTTATTTGATATATATGCTCTTTCTCTCTCAACCTGGTTTTTCTCTTTCTCTTATTTTTGGACTTTTAACTTAATACACGATTACTTTTATTTAAAAGCTCAAACAATTTTGACATTTTGGTGAACCCTAAAATATTTCATTGTTTAATGGGGAAAATGCAAAAGAAGCTTTGAGCACTAATGGAGATTCCTCTGTTTGACTTGGGCGTGTTTAGGCCCTGTCAGTGAAAAGCACAGACTGCAGTCACAGCAGCCGGATCAGAGACAAACTTTTTGATCATCGATCATCAAACATTTTCTTTTCTGTGCAGAGTCTCCTCTGAAGAAGCACTGAAATGGGCTGAATCATTTGACAAACTGCTTTCTCATAGAGGTCAGTGGGACTTTCCTCAAACCCTCACTCCTTTATAAAATAAGAAGCAGATACCTGCATCAGTAAAATGCAAATAATCATCAGATTTGTATAGCCTAGGAATTGGCAGTAATATGGATTCTAGTCAACAGGGATAACTGAGGAACAGCTAGGTGACTAAAATGTGTTTTTAATTTTCTTACTTGTTCGGAATTACAAATTATTCCTATCTTAATGTTCTAGTTACAAACTATATCATTTAAATTTTATTTTTCATTTTGAGCTTCGTGACATTTTATGAGAATTAGGTTTATTAAATGAGTTTTAAATATATCATCTACATTATTTTATACTTAATAATTAAAGAAAAACTTTGGCAGACATTTTAGGGAAGCTTCACAAAGAAAGCTTGGTAAGAAAATTCCTATGAATTCCTACACTTGTTCTAAGTAAGATTGATTTTGAAAATTATTTCTTTCACTTATTGATATTATTACTAAATTATAGTATTTCTTCCATCAATTTTCTCCCTACAAACACTTCCATGTACATAGGCAGCCTTCATTCCTCCTTTTTTCAATTTCATACCCTATTTTTTATTAGTTTTTGTTATATGCATACATATAGAACTATTTCTAAGGCAGAATCTTAGAGAGGTTGAATCAGGACTGTATTAATGGAGAGCCTTGTGTGTTAGTGGGGGGATAAAGCAGCATCAGAACAGACTGGCTTCTTCAGCAAGTAAAGGGGTCAGGGGCAAGCAACCAGGTTTTGTGCTTTCTTGTCTATTTCCAGTACCAAGCAGATAAACTTTGTTTTTTTTTTGTTTGTTTGTTTGTTTTTTTTTATGAAATCAGTTCATTATTTACTTTAAGTTTCAAACTCAATAATTTCTACTTTATATTTGGTAGCAAAACACACTTTATTTATTTGCATTTTTACTTAATTATTTCAGCTGTGAAAGTAAAATTTTATCACGGCCAGATATATACTCAGGAGTCCTCATCACAGCTTTTTTTTTTGTTCACTCATTAATACTATGTCTTCAGGGCTTCTCCAAAGAACATTCTAAGAACATGCCAGGTAACCACCTTACACCTAACCATGGCAAAACCCAGTGGCCTTACCACCCTGGGGTGTATACTAGTTGAAATACATTTCATACCTAGGGAGTTTAAAATGGAATACCAGGAATTCTGCAACTTTCTCCAGCAGAAAGAAGCAATTTCCCTTGTATTTCCTCATTTTCTGGTATAAGCATGATACCAAACAATTTCCTTGTTTATTGAGAAGATTTAAAATGCCTTCTTCTGTGCCAGACACAATATCAGACCCCTATAATCCAAGTACTATGGATTTGAGAGCAGGAGGCTCAAATTTAAGATCTGTATTGTTTACAGTCAGTCTGGGTCACATAATACCCTGATCCAAATTATTAAAAATAATGATATTTTTAATGATATTTTTAATTTTTAATATGCAATGATACATATATATGCATATATACATATACATATATAAAACGTATTATTAAGCATCACCCTGTTATATGTATAGAACATACAAATATAAATTTACAATATAATAATATAATAAAATAATACAATATAACAATACAATATAAATTTATACTCAAGCACTAACCTGTAATGTTTTGTCTGTGTTCATCTTGTATATTCTACTCTCAATTTCTATTAGTGTATAGTTACCACAACTCTTGTCTTCTACCTCTATGAGATAAACTTGTTTCTAATCCATGCGAAGCCTCTGTTTTTATACTTGAATTTTTCAACATCTTCCCATTTAACCTATATTGCTCTGGATTCGTCCTATTTGTGGGGATATTCCATTATAAAATGAATATCACATTTTCTTACCCATTCATCTGTTGATGGATACCTGAGTTAATTTTATACCTTAAGCATTGTGTGTGTGTGTGTGTGTGTTTACTGTCAATACTTTACTTGACGCATATTAAAATTTTCTTCATAATTCCAACTTATGAAATCTTTCCTCCATTATGCTCCTCACCTGCATTGGCTTCCAGCTACTATAACTGTAAACGTATTATTTTTCCATTTCTCCAATCAATAGGTTCAAAATGTATTAAATGGCATGATGAATTAAAAAATAATAAATAGTGCCAATTATACAAATAGAAATGACTTCTAAAATAAATTAAGGCAATTATAACATTTAAACAATCTTCTTTGTTTTCAGTAGACAACAAATAAATTAATAAAATAAATTAGACAACAAAGAGGAATAGGATTTCAGTTAAAAATGACGTTTAAACTGGATTTATTATTCTAAATCACAAGTTGTAATTTAACAATTTCATCATATTCTCATCATTAAAAGTGCAAAAATTCTAAGGACAAGGATTAGTCCTCATTCTGTAATTCTGTAATTCGGTCTGTAATTCCTACTTACAAGTACCGAAAACCAAATGTGTTAAGTCAGACACTGTTGGTTTTTTCCCCTAGTGGTGGAAATATTAACAAGATGCAAACTATCCACAAGTTCAAAAAAGTAGTGTGAATTTTAAAAAGTCATCATTCATATACCGGAATATTAAAATCAGCTCTTATGATCAAAATCCTAATTAATTATAATAAATTCACAAATTATGCTACTGATATTACTTTATTTATTCAATTATTTTCCATTGCAAAGATAATTGTAACACTGTGAAGCTTCAAATAATTACCTAAAATATTATAGGTTACAGTATCAGAATGAGTTAATTTCTCATAATAATGCTGGGAAAAAATACATGTGCCCATACATTTCAAGAAAGACCCTCATCCTTCAAATTTTATATAATTTCTCTTGGATTAAATGGGTTGATTGCTCAACTATTACTAGTGTATTGAAATATTAAATTTAGTCAAACAGGAAACTAAGTTACATATCAAACAAGGTGCAGTGGCAATCTGAATGCAGGGTTTCATAAAATGAGCTATTCTGAAAACCCACCTAGACTATCTAGAAGTATTAGCCTTACCAATAGAATCAGAGGATCGGCAGCTTTGTAGTTACAGAGGATAAATGAAAATTCAATGCTGGACAAAATTAAAGTGAAGATCCAAGCAGGCAGGAAGTCTAGGCTTAAACTTTACATTGCCTGACTGATTGGGAGAATTTAAAATAATGTATTTCTTTACAGAAACATGGTACCTAAAATGGGGAGAGTAAATAAAAAATGACAGTTAAGACTCACTAAAACAGAAAAGTCCCCGGATTTTTCTGTATTCACCCTGTATAAAAGGTGTTTAGATAAGTGTCTTTAAAAACATTCTCTATGTTTGTTTATTGTATTATTTATGCATATGAGTGTTTTGCCTGGATGCAAATGTGTATACCATATGTGTAAGAACAGAGCTTCCTGTTCCCTGGGACTGGAGGTAAAGATGATGGGGAGCCTCCATGTGGGTGCTGGGAAATGAACCTGGGTCCTGTGCAAGAGCTGCCATTTTTCTGAACTGTTGAGCCAAGCCTACAGATCAGCCTTCATGACTTCCTTTTTCATAGTGTAATCTTAAAAACTGAAATCCATAGAGAAGTTAAATCCAATGAAATGTGCATATTATAAGGATTTTTAATTAATATATCAAAATAGTTTAATTTTACTACTCATATTATTGTAAAGCGTTATTTGTACAAAATATTAAATACAAAAAGCAAAAACACAGTGTGTGAGCATAAAAACCTTCCAAAAATACAAATGTGCTCTAAAATAAATTTCGATTTAAATGAGCTCATTATTAAATTGTAAATTTTAACGCAACAGAATCCAACAAATATTTTTGTCCCTTATTTTTTCTATAATAATATTCAGATATATTTATTCTAAATCTTTGTATATTGGAAATTTCTCTGACATTTAAAAGTGAATCACAGAAAACTATATTTTAAGCTAATGTATTTAGTAACTTACAAATGCTTTTTAGTAAATCAAAATGTCTTCACATATCAAAAAATTCTATGTCAGTGCAGCTGACATTCACAGTCATTAATTTCAAATTACTTTAACAATCTTTATAGAAGTGAAACTTACTAGTATGAATATGAATATTGTATATGAAATCATACAAGTTAGATATTATGCATCTATATTATGCATACATAATTTTAGAGAAAGCCAATAATTTTATACAATACAAAGTGCAAAATTTTCAGATAACAGTGAACAAAACACGGAAAATTCAATTTGAAGGCAAACTTTGGGAGAATATTTTGTTGGAAAGTTACCTCTGATGGTAACTGACCAGAAAGATAGAAACTCAACAATTGACTGCCCGTAAGAATCTTTCAAATAAAAATTATATCCTGAGTGTAGAATGATGTGGGAAGGAATTTGGTGATCTTGCTGAGATAGTGATTGTGGATGTATAAGGTAGGGTGGGAAGGTGAAGCAGAGAAGGACAAGCCAACAGTATCTGGGTTTTCTCTGTATTAATTAGAAGATAACGTAACAGGTTAGAGACTAGTGGAAGTAAAGCCTTCTGAGAAGTTTTACAGAGTTTCATAGTCCCATATCTAGACTGTGTAAGTGACCATGTGCAAACTGACAGAGGAGTGTCTGCGAGAGGAGTCCGTCAAGTATAAAATACTTCACTGCTTATTTTAATATGCAGCCTTTTCCTAGCCACTGCAGATACCCACAATATGCTTAATTCTTTTCATAATGATTAGTTTATTGGACACATCCATACCTATGGTTGTTTTGCTGAAGACTATTTGTAATTTGGAAAGATAAAACCAGATCGAGTGTCCCTCCTTGGATTTAAAAGATGAACTGAAGAAAATGTATAAAATGTTAGTTTCAGACTTTGAGTAGTAGCAGCAGCAAGGAAACTGATGCTCCACTTTAAGGGAAAGAAATAAGTATTACTTCTTATAGTTTTTCACATCATTCTTTGACATTCTACTTCTACCATTTTTTTTGTAGTATAGGGGGCTCTAGCGTTCCAGAAAGTTAACTTTCTACTCAAGATGACCATTAATCAGTAGTTTCATAATCTATCTAAATGATAGAATTTTTAAAAATTCAGCTTCAATTTAAAATGCGGGACACTCTTAAATCGTTATTGTAAAGAAAATTGTTCATTCTACTGCAGCTCAGACCTATTAACTCACATGTTGGAGGAGAAAGGATTCGTTCTGATCCTTAGGATTTTATAGTACGCCTAAGTTTCCTGCTTCTGGGTTCCTTGACTTGTTTTATATGGTTTCTTGGCATCTGAAAAATGTTACAACAGATGTAACATTTGATGTTGAATTTAGAAACAGAATTATAAGCATTTCATGTTTGTATGACACATGGAGCCTGCGTCTTCCAGTGTGAATTCTGGTTTCAGGTTCCCTCTTGCTATCCTCACCACTTCCACTTGTGGCGGGCTCCCTGAGACCGTTCTGCCTCTCAGCGAGAAGTGGTCCCCTTGTGGTCTAACCTAACAGAGCCATCCAGAGTAAGAGGAACAAGATGCTCAAGGTTCCCAACTTTGCCTGCATACAGTTTTTAAATGCATCTTAAATTTCAAACGAATCGGTGCTTCCCTCGCTTTCTTCACTTCTTCTCCTGGGTTACGATTTATTTGTCACTCGTATATTATGCCACCCAAAGTCATTCACTTGAATGACCACGTCATGAGCTCTCATAGCACACCAGGCAGCACTTTCTTTGATATTCTCTATCAATTTTGAGTATTTCTACCAGCTCGGGACTAATCACTGGGATAGAGTTCTGTGCATTGTAACAGAGAAGAGCAGCAGCTAACAGAACAGAACTTCTTTCTTTGTGCTCTTGGGAATGACTGTATGTGAAAATGGTTACCTTTTTTCTAGAAAACTTCTGCTTAAAGATAGTGCAAGCTGACTCCTCACGCTACTCAAAACAGAACAAAGTAACTCTTGGGTTATCTTTTTTTAATTCCTTGGTAGACATATGTCTATTCTGTCAGCTGATCTATTTATCAACTATTAATCTTTGTCTTTATGGTCACTACTGATGAAAGTCATTTAATAATATATAAAATAAGCCTGAGCTCAGTCTCCCATGCTCTCTTTTTTTAAAAAGGGGAAGTCAAGTGTCTAACACCCACTTTATAAATATATAGGGTTTAATCTTGTATGATTTTTACAGAATATATATAACAGCAAAAGGAGTAACAGTGCTTCAAGTCCTTAGTGATTCTTTGCAATCAAGTCCTTAGAACTTCTGTTATAAATAATATTACTGAATTTGAGTGTCTAGCACAGACCTCAAGTTCATACTATGTGACTCTCAAGACAGATCCAAGATTTTTTCATTGAATAACAATTTTGGATATATTACCTAAGAATGCTTCCCTTTAGCTATAATTTAAAAATTGTCGTTGCAATTAGAACTACTAATATGAAAGGTAATGGCTCTGTTGTGAAATGAAGACAGTTACTGATTAACTAATATTGTCCGTGCTTTAAGTATGCACTCTATGTTTCTACATGACAAATGAAAAAGTGATTGGAAAAAACATTACCCATTTACTGAAGTTAGAATAACTACTTGAAAAACAGACTGACAAACATTTGGGTTTCTTTCCCTTATTTCCAAATTACATAAGACTACAATAGAAAATTTTATTAGTTCAATATAATAGGTTCTTGATTTTTACCAACTTTGCTTCCACTTGTATTTAAATTATGAGAAGAATAAGGAAGGACAAGAAATAAACACTTGTTTAGTACATAAAGAAACAGATAAGAAATGTGAAATAAACAGAATAAGCCCACTTTTTAATCACTATAGAGAGTACAATTCCTTATGACTTTTCTATAGGTTTTATAAATAAAAATTATCTGGAAATGTTCTCAAAAAATCTATTTGGGCTTGACTCTAATTATTTTCTAATACATATTTGAAAAGTTTCAATAGAAAATAAGAATTTTGTGAGAAAAATACAAAAGACCCTGAATGATCTGGCAATACTCATTAGAGACAAATATATATGACCACTACTCTAAGAATCATGTCTAAGAAAAATGGAAGGAAATATGGCGTAAAATCAACTACTTTCCGTTGTACCAAACATCAGTTACCAGGCTATAAAGATGTTTTCTTCATTCATTTGTTGGTTTGCTGCTTCACTGGTTTTCTTTTAATTCTGAGCAGAGGTTGGGGGTAAAGGCCCACAGCTCATTCTAGCTTTTTAATTCTTGGGCCATAAATTTCATAGTGTTTTCCCTTTTGTAGGCAGAGATATGCCGTACATCTTGAATTCAGTTTTAACTAAGAAGTTATAACATTTTGCCATCTTATTTTCTTTCAAGTTTACAACAGAAGATAAAGACCATGCAAAGTGCAGCCAGAGACTAGGCCAGAAGGCTGTGGTTTTTGTCATACAAATACAAAAAGAAGAATTTTTCCCTCTGTTGCTGACCAAAGTCTATTTAAACTATTTTTAAAGTTATCACCTTGCTATTCTCTAGCATTGGGTGTATTGAGAAAAGGTTGCATTTTTCTTTCTACTTATTAAAGGAAGAAATCTTTTTTGCATCATAGTAGTAACAGGAAACCTAACATTCAGAGAAGAAAAGAATGAAAGCGAGACTGCATGAAGAACACTCATGGCAGTGGGTCCAACATTGCAGCCAACTGCAGGAAAAGCAGGGCTGTTTGATGGCTGGTTCTGTTACTTCATTTTGACAGCGACTAGGGCTTAAAAATATTACGGCCAGATATCCATCAATTTTGCTATGGAAACTTGTATATTTTCCTATACTTAGACATAATTCACCATTCATAAAAATTTGTCTAAAACTGAGTCCATTTATTTTTTTTTTGCCAACAGAACATTGCTCAGGGTGAGAAATGAAGGTGTAAAACAATATATTGACTGATCTAGCAAAGGAAAGGGAGCAACTAAGTGCCACTCATTGGACCCTGTTGGCTGCTTCTCTGTGGTTAGCTTAGGGATCCATCCAGAAAACCCTGACTTCTCGGCCTGTAATGGGAGTTGTGTTTAAGCTGAAAAGTCTCAAAACCTGTAAGGAACACATATATATGCCTTCTGTATTCATGTACAAGTTGGTTGAAGTCTCAAGTGTTATCACAAGGTATTTTAGCCTACCCTTTTATTTCTTTCTTTATTAATATGCAATTACCAAGATGTGGTATTTAGGGTCTCTTTGCTACAAAAAAAGCAGAACCTCGCCTGCCCAGTGAAATCTCCGTGGAAAGCACAGTGGAAGGAACTTAGGCTACATTTTTTCTTTTCTTTTATTGGATGTTTTTAAATTTACATTTTAATTGGTATTCCCTTTCCCAGTTTCCCCTCCAGAAACCCGCTATACCATACCTTTCCCCCTGGTTCCATGAGGGTACTCCCTCACCCACCCATTCCCACCCTCCCACTTCCCCACGCTGACATTGCCCTAGACCGGGGCATCTAGCCTTCACAGGACCAAGGGCCTCTCCTCCCATTAATGTCCACCAAGGGCATCCTCTGCTACATGTGTGGCTGGAGCCATAGGTCTATCACTGTGTACTCTTCGTATGATAGTTTAGTCCCTGAGAGTTCTGGGAGGTCTGCTTGGTTGATATTGTCATACTTACGGGGTTGCAAAACCCTTCAGCTCCTTCAGTCCTCCCTCTAACTCCTCCTCCATTGTGTTATCATTGCTCTAATATTTAATGATGTGGATGTTTCCCAGGACATTTTATGACTGGATGCTTCCTATATATTAGAAAGATTGATAACACTCTAATCTAATGTCATAATATTCCATACGAATACAGACAAATTCTGTGTGATGGACTGATAAATGACAGTACATAAAGCATAATTTGGGGGTTTACTTGACTATTTTGTAATTCCAAACAATTATCTTTTGCCTTTTATATTCTGTTTAGCTTTGGTTTTATCAATCTCATGTGTTTTAGAGAAACTATTTCTTTTTTATATTTATTCATTTATTTTAATTTTTTGTTAGACATGTTTCTTTACAATTTCAAACGTTATTCCCCTTCATGGTTTCCTGTCCATAAACCCCCATTTCCTCCCCTCCCTCTACCCCATTAGGCTATTCCCTTTATATATCCCCATTATTGACCCCCCGATATTCCCATGTACTGGGGGGTCCAACCTTGGCAGGACCAAGGGTTTCCCCATTCCCTGGGGCCCCAAAAAGCCTATTCTCTGCTACATATGCATTTGGAGCCCTGGGTCAGTCCATGTATACTCTTTCAGTGGCGGTTTAGTCCCTGGAAGCTCTGGTTGGTTGGCATTGTTGTTCTCATGGTTTGCAAGCTCCTTCAACTCTTTCAATACTTCCTCTAATTACCCCCAAGGGGGTCCTGTTCTCAGTTCAGTGGTTTGCCGCTAGCATTGACCTCTGTATTGGACATGCTCTGGATGTGTCTGTCAGGAGAGATCTATATCTGGTCCCTTTCAGCATGCATTTTTTAGCTTCATCAATCTTATCTAGTTTTGGTGGCTGTATATATATATGGGCCACATGTGGGTCAGGCTCTGAATGGCCATTCCTTGAGTAGCTGCTCTAAACTTGGCTTCCATATCCCCTCCTATGGATATTTATTCCCTTTTAAGGAGTGGGAACATCCACATTTTGGTTATCCTTCTTCTTGAGCTTCCTGTAATCTGTGGATTGAATCTTGGGTAATTTGAGCTTTTTGGCTAATATCAATTTATCAATGACTGCATACCAAGTGTGTTTTTCTGTGACTGACTAACCTCATTCAGGATGCTATTATCTAGATCATTCCATTTGCCTATGAATTTCATGAAGTCATTGTTTCTGATAGCTGAGTAGTACTCCATTGTGTAGATGTACCATATTTTTTGAAGGGCATCTGGGTTCTTTCCAGCTTCTGGCTATTATGAATAAGGCTGCTATGAATATAGTGGAGCATGTGTCTTTGTTTTATGTTAGAGCATATTTTGGGTATATGCCCAAGAGAGGTATAGCTGGGTCCTCAGGTAGTGGAATGTCCAATTTTCTGAGGAACCTCCAGACTGATTTCCAGAGTGGTTGTACCAGTTTGCAATCCCATCAACGGTGGAGGAGTGTTCCTCTTTCTCCACATCCTTGCCAGCATTTGCTTTCACCTGAGTTTTTATTTTAGTCATTCTGACTGGTGTGAGGTGAAAACTCAGGGTTGTTTTGATTTGCATTTCCCTGATGACTAAGGATGTTCAACATTTCTTTATGTGCTTTTTGGCCATTCGACAATCCTCAGGTAAGAATGTTTGTTTAGCTCTGTACCCCATTTTTAGTAGGGTTATTTGGCTCCCTGGAGTCTAACTTCTTCAGTTCTTTATATATTTTGGATATTAGCCCTCTATCAGATGTAGAACTGGTAAAGATCTTTTCCCAACCTGTTGGTTGCTGTTTTGTCCTAACCACAGTGTCCTTCGCCTTACAGAAACTTTGCAGTTTTATGAGGTCCTTGAAGAATTTGTCGATTCTTGATTTTAGAGCATGAGCCATTGGTGTTTTGTTCAGGAAATTCTCCCCAGTGCCCATGTGTTCGAGACTATTCTCCACTTTTTCTTCTATTAGTTTGAGTGTATCTGGTTTGATGTGGAGGTCCTTGATCCACTTGGACTTAAGCTTTGTACAGGGTGATAAGAATGGATCGATCTGCATTCTTCTACATGCTGACCTCCAGTTGAACCAACACCATTTGCTAAAAATGCTATCTTTCTTCCATTGGATGGTTTTAGCTACTTTGTCAAAAATCAAGTGACCATAGGTGTGTGGGTTCATTTCTGGGTCTTCAATTCTGTTGCACTGATCTATCTGCCTCTCCTTGTACCAATACCATGCAGTTTTTATCACTATTGTTCTGTAATACTGCTTGAAGTCAGGGATGGTGATTCCCCCAGAAGTTCTTTTATTGTTGAGTATAGCTTTGGCTATCTGAGGTTTTTTGTTATTCCAAATGAATTTGCAAATTGCTCTTTCTATATCTATAAAGAATTGAGTAGGAATTTTGATGGGTATTGCACTGAATCTATAGATTGCCTTTGGCAAAATGGCCATCTTTACTATATTAATCCTGCCAATTCATGAGCATGGAAGATCTTTCCATCTTCTGAGATCTTCCTCGATTTCTTTCTTCAGAGACTTGAAGTTTTTGTCATAGAGATCTCTCACTTGCTTGGTTAAAGTCACACCAAGATATTTTATATTATTTGGGACTATTGTGAATGGTGTCATTTCCTTAATTTATTTCTCAGCCTTCTTATCCTTTGAGTAGAGGAAAGCTACTGATTTCTTTGAGTTAATTTTATATCCCAACACTTTGCTGAAGTTGTTTATCAGGTTAAGATCACTTAAATATATACCTGCAAATAGTGATATTTTGATTTCTTCCATTCCAATTTGTATTCCTTTGATCTCCTTTCACTGTCTGATTGCTCTGGCTAAGAATTTGAGTACTATATTGAATGAGTAGGGAGGGAGTGGGCAGCCTTGTCTATTCCCTGATTTTAGTGGAATTGCTTCAAGTTTCTCTCCATTTAGTTTGATGTTAGCTACTAGTTTCCTGTATATTGCTTTTACTATGTTTAGGTATGGGCCTTGAATTCCTGATCTTTCCAGGACTTATATCATGAAGGGGTGTTGAATTTTTTCAAATGCTTTCTTGATCATGTGGTTCTTATTTTGGAGTTTGTTTATATAGTGGATTACATTGATGGATTTTCATATATTAAACCATCTCTGCATCCCTGGGATGAAGCCTACTTGATCATCATGGATGATCATTTTGATGTGTTCTTGGATTCGGTTTGTGTGTTTCTCTGACTTCTCAGGAGTATTCACACTTCTGAGGGTCCAGCTCTCTCCCCCACAGGATTTGGGTGCAGGGAGCTGTTTGGCTGGTTCAGTTCGGTCCTGGGCACAGACCAGAACCATAGGTACTAGCGGCTGTTCCTATATCCCTGTGTCCAGAGGCACTGTGCAGTTTCCCCTTGGACCAGGGATATGGGTCGAGGTGTGCAGAGGTGGCAAGCTGTCCTGAGGTCTCAAGATGTCTCGAGAAACTATTTCTTAATTTCACATTCAAACATGAACACTAATAAAGATATAAACATAAAAGGATACTATCTTATGGAGTCCCAACCTTCGAGAAAGAACTATAGGCAATTAAGAACTATTGAGAGTACAAGAAATAGTTTTTCCAAGGAAGATTCTCTTCATGGCTCAATAATACCAGTGGTCAGTGCTAAAATCAAAGACATACAAGTAGCATTATACTGATTGAACAGGTTAGGTTGTATTTGTATATTGAGGCATATATGTCAACAGCTGAAGTAAAAGAGTCCATAAAACCTAGAGAGATAAATGGAATATACATATAAGAGTTTGAAAGGAAGAAAAAGGAGACATAAAGTAGTTTATTTTAATTTCAAAATGTAAATAAGTAAATTTAAAAAGTCTTTCTTCCTCTTCCAGCTCTGCCTCTGTATGTGTGTGTGTGTGTGTGTGTGTGTGTGTGTGTGTGTGTGTGTATGTGTATGTGTGTAAAGGTATCTGAGGAGACTGGAGGCATCAGACCACTAGTTATAGGTTATGGTAAGCCATGTAATATGAGTACTAGAAATCACACCCAGGTACATTTCAAGAACAGTGCATACTCTTCTGCACCATATATCCAGCCTTTTCAGTATCTTATAAAATGTAATAGGTCTAATATTTTATTAAAAATATTATCATGGGGTTGGGGATTTAGCTCAGTGGTAGAGCGCTTGCCTAGCAAGCACAAGGCCCTGGGTTCGGTCCCCAGCTCCGAAAAAAAAAAATATTATCTGTAACTGAAATTGTCTTTAGTTTTAGTGCAATATCTATGTTAATTTTGGGAAAACTTCATATATGCATACAGACACTTTGATCTGAGCAGCTTACATAGGATCTTTGTGTCTGAGAACTACCCAATACACTAATTATCTGCATTTTGACCAGTGTTAGTTTCTACATTAACTGACATCCACTGCAAAAGGAAATTTCTCTGATGATGTCTAATGGTTGTGCCTATTTAGGAACATAAAGTTAAGAACAGAGTAGTCTGATCTTATGTGCATTTAGGAAAATAACAGAAGTAATTCTTGGAGACTGTGAGCTCTGCTGCCATCCATTCTTGAAAAGAATACCATGCATATTTTTCTGTACTGTGTGCTTTACATCCAATGTTATCGAAGTGTTTACCTCCATGGTATGCATGCCACTCTTGAATCCATGGCATACCTTGCCATGTCAGTCATTGCTCCATTTCACAATGTTCACAATTGGGTAGTGCTATTTATGACTGTCTTCTCTGAGTAAGAGGGAGGGAGGAAAGGAGGGAGAGAGGGAAGGAGAGAGGGAGGGAGGGAAGGAGGGAGGGAGAGAGGAATACATTCTCTCTCCTTAGTGTGCATGACTCTCTCTCTCTCTCTCTCTCTCTCTCTCTCTCTCTCTCTCTCTCTCTCTCTCTCTCTCTCCTGCCCACAGAGACCTACATTTGTTTTTCCCCTTCATTTCCTCTGTATTTACTACCATTTCTATGCCCTTAATGTTGTTCTTTCCTTTACTACCGATGGGCACTAGTTGACACTAAGATCTACATAAGATTGTGAATATGAAGTGTTTGTCTTTCTAGGTCTTGGTTACCTCACTCAGTGAAGTGTTTTCAGATTCCATTCATTTATTGAAATGTTCATAATTTGAGTTTTTTGTTATAGCTAAATAATTCCATTTTGAACTGATATCATATTTTTATCTCTTTGTAATTATGCTTATAGATATACGGTTTCCATGTACTAACTATTGCAGATAGGGAAACTATAAACAGGGATGAACATTTGTTTTTATAATTGGAAAAGTCATTTGGATATGTGATGAGGAATATAAAGCTGTGTCATATGATAAATGCATTCAGGGTTTTGGCCAAAACTGATTTCCATAGTAGCAATGCAATTTGTATTCTCACCAACAGCAAATAAATATTCCTTTTCATTATATCCTTGCCAATATTTGCTATCTTATGACTTATAAATCATAGGCATTTTGACTGGGGTAATACACAATCTAGACCCAGTTTTATTTTGTATTTTTCTCATGGTCAGTGTTGGTGAATAGCTCACTATTAACTCAGATGTTTGTCTCCTTGCTTAGGTTTGTGTGTGTGTGTGTGTGTGTGTGTGTGTGTGTGTGTGTGTGTGTGTGTGTGTTCTCTGTGTATGCTTACAACAAACCCTTGTCAGATGTATGGATGGCAAGATTTCCCAACTCTTAATTCAGCCAACAGTTTTCATGCCATGTTCTCTCCAATTCTACTGGTCCTATTTCCCTGGTGACTTAAATCTCATCACAAAATTCTTACCTGAGCCTAAATCCTAAAGTATACACCCTACTCTTTCCTCTGGAATTTCCATGTCTAACAGTGAGAGATTTGACGACTTTAATTGATATTTTGTCATCTTTAGAAAGGGTTTAACTTTCATTCTTCTTATATGAAGATATCCAATTCCTCAGCACCATTTGATAAAGGTGCTCTCTTTTCTTCTGTACACAATTTTATAATTTTTTTCAGAATTCAGGTAATTATTGACTCACTTATTTGCACCTGTCCTCCATCCTATTCAATTGGTCAATGCTTTTCATATTAGTATAGCCTACTGGTATAATTTAAATCATGCCTGGTGATGCATCCATCCATTCTTTCATTGTTCAGGGTTCTTTTGCTTATCCAGGGTCATTTTGTGGTTCCCATATTAATTTTAAGATTGTTTTTATTTTAAATCCTCTGAAGAATTGTACTGGGATTTTGATGGAAATTGCATTGAGTTATAGATTGCTCTGAGAATTGTGGCTGTTTTCACAATATAAATCATATCAATCCATAAATATCTCCTTCTTCTTCAATTTATTTGCTTGGAATATTGAAGTTTTGATTGCATAGGTCTTTTATTTTCTTTGTTGGGTTTATTCCAACATGTGCTCAGGCTACTGTGAATGAAATTGATTCTGTGAAATGTTTTTTATTATGTTTACCTTAGTCATATCGGAGGGATTTGGTTAGGGCAAATATATCATCTATGATTTTGATAAAAGTCTTTATCAGCTGCCTCATTGGATGAAGAAAACAATCATGGTGTGTGAATGCTTGGCTTAGTCCTTAAACTTAGTTTTCACTTACTTTCTTAACAATTTTCACATCTATGTTCATTAAGCTCATTTTTTATATCTATGCTCCATGTTTTCTTGGTTTTCAAATGGATCTGTCTTTATGTGGGTTCCCATCAATCTGACTTTTTCTTGGTTCATATGCCTCTTTCTTTATATGGTTTCTTTATATCTAAGTAGTATTTGATTCATAAAAGGAATTTGGAAGTACTCCTTCCTCCTGTATTTTATAGAATAGTTTGAGTGATATTGGTGTTAGTTACCTAAAGAATTTTGGGTTGAACCTACCTTGTCTAGGCTTTCTTTAGTTTGGAAGTAATAGCTACTTCTATCTCATTGATGGCCAATGATGTGTTTAAATAATTCACATTTTTTTAAAATTTTGCTATGAAACATGCCTTTAGAAGTTTATCCATTTCTTTAGATTTTACAATTTATTGAAATGTGTTTTTAATATGTTTGCATGATTCCCCATGTTTTCTTAGCATCTCTGGTATTATTTTCCTGTGGATCATTTTCTCTGTCTTTTAGTAATTTGAGTAAGAATTTTCAATTTTACTTATCTTTAAAAAAAAAGCCAACTCTTGGTTTTATTGATTTTTATTAGCTTTAATTCAAATGAAATAATTTTGCTGCAACATTTATTATTTTTCGTTATGCATTACTTTTGTAATTAGTTTGTTCTTGTTTTTTGCTTGTTTGCTTTTTGTTTTGATGCCTGAAAATTTAGCATCTGGTTGTTTATATAATATCGCATTCATATTTTTAAATCTACATACTTAGAGCTATAAGCTTCCTTTTAGAATTGTCTTCATTGCCCCCTGGCTTCCCAGAGATATCAACTTAATACAGAATACAAACCCTTAGACCAAGGCTGAATGAGGCAACCTGGTAGAATAAAAAAGGCCCCCAAACAAGGCAAAAATGTTAGAACTACCCTTACACTAATAGTTAGGAGTTCAAAACATACCCCAAGCTAAGCACCCATAACATCTACAGATGGCTTATATAAGTTTTAAAATCTAAGTATTCAACCATGTGATCCTCTTAACTCCACCTGATTCAGATATCCTACTTACTAAAAAGGTGACCATGAAAATGTTATATTGGGTAATAAGGTAGGACAGAAAAGAGACAGAAAGATACAGAAATCATAAATGATGATGTGGAGCTAACTGTACTATTCATTTTAATTCTGTGATAGTTTTCTCTTCTTTTATCATAGAAAAGTACATATCAATTTTCTCTTAAACTGAAAGTATTTTTTGTTCTCAAATGTTATTGTTTCTCCTCCCTCTATTTCTCTCAGTCCTGCCCCTTTCACAGCTTTTCTGTCTTTTATAAAAAAACAAAAACAAAAACAAAAAAATAGGCTTCTAAAGGTTAATAATGAAATAAAATAAAAATAAAGCAAACACATAGATGTTGGATAAAAACAAACAAATAGAAGTAAAATGGCTCAAGAAAAGACCCAAGAAATATCAGAGGCAGAGACTTAGTCATATACACACTCATAAAATCCATAAAACAAGAAGCCATAATACATATACAAAATACCTAGAAGGTAACAAGAAAAGAAATAAAGATAAAAGAAATAAAACTTATACAAAAAGACCTAGAAGGTAAAAAGAAAAAATTAAAATAAAAAATACAACTTAAAAAGAAAAAAATCTGTGATATTATCATGAAACAAGGGACTTCCATGGACACCATTGAGTCTGTTTTTGTTGTTTGTCTTCTGCTGGGCATGTAGCCTATCCTTAAAAGTGGATTATTTTAGCAATGTGGTGGTGGTGGGAGTACATGCCTATCAATGCCAGCCTCCTGTATAGACCAAGTTTTAGGACATCCAGGGCTACACAGAGAAACTGTCTCAGAAAAATGAAACAAACAAAATAAAAATAACACACACACTCTCTCTCTCTCTCTCTCTCTCTCTCTCTCTCTCTCTCTCTCTCTCTCATGAAAAAAAGGGGGAAAAACCGCAAACGAAGAACAAATAGTGGCTTGTTTTCCCAGAGAGACTTCCTTGGAGAGATTAAATATCCATTTGCAAATAGTTATTCATTGGAGGTATCTTCTGGGTTAAGAATGGGGACATGTACCTACTTCTCCATTTAGCTCTAGACCCGATCTAAATAAAAACCATATAGGTTCATTGTATGCTGCCTCTGTCAGATATTATGCGCAACAATTCCGTTGGTTTAGAGGGTCTTACTTTTTTGGTGTCCTCCATCCCCTTTTGCTCTTGGACTCTTTTTAATTCCTCGCAACTAGGTTCTCTTACTCCCTGGGTAGACAGATTTGATGATGACATCCCATTTAGATCCTACCATTTAGGGCTGTCCATAGTTAGAACTGGAAGTGTTTCTTTGGTGGATAGATAGGAAAAGAAGGCCATGTAGAACTATGAATTGTAGAGACGATGGAAAGAGAATTTGAGGGTTTCTAGTACAAGAGACATGATTTTGGTAATGGGCAAAATGGAATACAAAAGAAATGTTTCACAAGTCTATACTAAAATTCCTCGTGCTCTTAGAGAGACATGAATAGAAGAGATGTAAATTAAAGTAGGCAGTATGGCCCTTTTTACATTTAGTGTTAAAGATTTAGATCTAAGTGTGATATAGCCTTATTTTATAGAAATTATATCCTCCTTTCTTCGCTGAAAAAGTTACTTTATATAAAGTGCCCACATTTACTGTGTAAATGTGTGGAGCCTTGTTGAATTAGAAGATTTTAGCTTTGGTGTTACTATTTTTATATGCTTTAATATCAAGTATGGCATCTTCCCAGCGTGATTGTTTCATACTAACTTAATATTATCTATTTTTGGTAGATGGAGTAGATGCATTTACCAGATTTCTTAAAACTGAATTCAGTGAAGAAAACATTGAATTTTGGGTTGCCTGTGAAGACTTCAAGAAATGCACGGAACCTCAACAACTCATCCTAAAAGCAAAATCAATATATGAGAAATTCATTAAAAATGATGCCCCTAAAGAGGTACTGTGACAAATGGAAATACATAGAACACCTTGACACCTTCATAGGGTCTGCTTTGACCAAAGTGGACTCTTCATTCATTCCATCGGGGAGCTCAAGACTTCACATTTAAAGCAAAACTGTTTAATTGCAGGGTCCTACTATTAACGGAGTATGATTATGGATTAAAGTATATAGTCGCTATCAGAGACAGATGAAGAGTGATCAGTGCTGCAGCATTTTGATTCTTTCTCTAATCTGTATTAACTGTATTAGCAGAAACAACTACTTATTAGAATCTAAATATCCCTGAAACTGTTAAAACAAACAAGCATAAAGCAAAAATCCTGCCATGCTTTATAAGGTTAAAGTGAGCCAGCTGCATGGCTTAGTTGGTTAAAAGTGCTTATCTCCAAACCTAAGAACTTAAGTTCGATGCCTAGTCTTAACATGTTGGAAAAGGAACCATCTCCCCAAAGTTCTTCTCTGATCCTCACACTATGTCCCCAAAATAGCAAATACGATTTTAAAATAAGATTATCGTATACAGCCATGTAAGGGTTTTGTTTGTCCAAAGAAATTATTTCATCAGTCTGGGATAGGCTAAAAGGAGAAAATAAATAGATAAAAGATGTTACTCTAATTTGACAATGCTTCAATTGTTCTTTCCATTGATTACAAACTAAACGGGTTGATCTCGTGGTACACTTGGTAAATGGACTAGGAGTTTAGCTATTGCTAGACTGTCATAAAATATTAAATGGTTTGATATTTCTGTTCTGTACCCAATAAATTCCATTTCTAGGGTAGAAAAGATGCTATCTCACTAGTTAACTACAAATTAATACTATTGTACTAGCTTTCCTTCAGTAACTAAGCGTATTCAATTTGAAAAACAAAAAGAAAATGTTTTTTCTCACCTATTAGAGGACATTGGGTCCTGTTGCTTGGGGTACTGTAGCAAACGTATTTGTAAAGGCAGAGAGGCATGGCAGAAGAACTTGCTCTTTTTTTATGCCTGGTAGTAGAGATAGGAAAACATGGAAAGAAAGGATATGGAAACAGAGGGAGAGAGATCAGAATCCCAGAATCCACTCAGTGTAGCAATTCAGTAACCTATGCTCTTTGCACTATGTTCAAAGATTCCATCACGATCCAATAGACCCACAGGGCGGCAACTAAACCTCGATTGTGTGACTTTCTATGAAATCTTTAAAGCGGAAGCTACTATATAGTCTGTAATGCAATGTTCTCTATGTGGCTATGGTGCTCTAAGAAAGTTTAGTTTAGTTATGTAAAACTATAACAGATTACATGGCCACTCAGATGTAGAAAACAGGATATATACCCAAAAATATAATATTAGTACCAGATACATCAGTTGGGGCATGAGAACAAAATTATAGGTATTGTTGTGTTTAAGACAGAATCATATGTTGGCACAGTTTTGATTGTAGAAAAAAATAACATGATGAAGAAATCAGGAGCCTGAACAGAAAGCTCTTATTGATGTCACGATGACGCCCCAAGCATCTCATTCTCTATAACTTAAACACTTTAAGTTCTGAGATGTTAGTTTCCCACTGTGAAAATGAGTGAGTTGATTAATGATCATATGAGATGCATTATTCAGTGGTACTGAGTTAGAATAAGTACACTACTAACAAAGAGAGAGAGGAGTCAGGGAAATACCAGCCTAGATACAATGTTGGATCACTGAGCGCTAGGAGGAAATACCAAGCAGTCCACACTTTCCCCCTTCCAACATTTAAAGAGTCTGAGATAGTTCTCAAAGGTGTTGTAGTAAATATCCTATAATTATTCCTTTTTCTGGTTTATGCAGGTTAACCTTGATTTTCATACTAAAGAAGTAATTACTAAGAGCATCGCCCAGCCCACTCTCCACAGTTTTGATGCAGCACAAAGCAGAGTGTGTCAGCTCATGGAACACGACAGTTATAAACGCTTTCTGAAATCCGAGATCTACTTACATTTGATAGAGGGAAGACCTCAGAGACCAACAAATCTTAGGAGGCGATCGCGATCCTTTACCTACAATGAGTTCCAAGACGTAAAATCAGATGTTGCCATTTGGTTATGAGTAAAAGTCATTTTTTTTCTTTTGATAATACATGTGTACATCTGCTTCTAAAAATATAGCATGTGTATAGTACGAAATGATTTCACTTTTAAAATACACCAGGCAGAAGTATTTTAAATGTAAGAACCTTTATATTATACTAAAATAATTCATCGTCTATTTTCCCATATATTTGATGAAAATCATATCTTCTATATTATTCATAATAAAAATCTTTATTTCTACAATAGATGTCAGTAAGAAGAAGCTTTGTAAATTGTTAAAGTAAAATGAAAACTCTGCAGTAATGTCACGTCTAGTTTGGATTATATTTCTAAGCAAAAACAATGTATTTAGATAAGTATATAAATACAGATGATATTTGACATCATGAAGGATTGGGGCATACAGAGACGACCCATCTCTTTTATAACAGGGAAGGATGGATATTTATTGTTGCATACTCATTCTGACTCCAGATTAGCTGTTGGTCACTTCCATTTTTAAGCAAGCCAAAAGATGTGTTATAAAGATGTATTTCTCTCTACATATTAAATGGGACTGTCTTAACCCAGGTATGTATCTGAGACTTCACTCTGCAGTCAGATGTACCCTGAGGAACAATTCCCCATTAGAGAGAGCAACACTCCTGTTCACACCCGCATGCTCATGCTAATGATCTCCAATATCTGCAGAGTGGGCCACCTTCTATCTCAATAAGTGACTGAGCCACATTAAAATAACACCAATCAGTGCTTGAATGATGATGATGATGGCATACTTCCACACAAGCATTTATGTCTCACATTTGGAATTTTAAAGTTGGTGTAGAAGTCCAAACAGATAGTGAAAAGTAAAATCCACAAATTTGACAACATTGACATCATCCAACCCTGTTCTCTCATTACGTTCTTTCAATTCTTGCCTAATACTATATTATACAGTAAGGTTATACTAATAAATAAACTCTATTTTACAGAAATGTTTAATTGCAATGTGTTATGCAGTCTATAAATGTTTGTATTAAAGATGATATGCTTTCAAATTAATAAATGCTCTTGTCTTCATAGAAGTGTATAACAAATTTAACATCTATCATAATAAAGTGTTAAAACTTAACAATTAAGTTTATTTCATAAGGTATCTCTCAATAGCTCCGATTCTTTTTTTTTATATTTTTTTTATTAACTTGAGTATTTCTTATATACATTTCAAGTGTTATTCCCTTTCCCGGTATCCGGGCAAACATCCCCCTCCCCCCTCCCCTTCCATATGGGTGTTCCCCTCCCAACCCTCCCCCCATTGCCGCCCTCCCCCCACCAGTCTAGTTCACTGGGGGTTCAGTCTTAGCAGGACCCAGGGCTTCCCCTTCCACTGGTGCTCTTACTAGGATATGCATTGCTACCTAATAGCTCCGATTCTTATCTTAGAATGACATTGAGATATAACATCTTATTTATCTATTCTGTCATTGGTATTGCAGTTAATAATTTATGCTTTTTAAAATATGGGAACCAATTGCAAAACGGAATTTTTCTCAGGTTTATTTATATTTCTTATTGGAACATGTATTTTCCATAGAATACAATTGTTTTATATACTGAATTAAGATGATACATGCTTTCTAATCTGCTTATGGAATTTTTGGTCTGATTTTACTAGTATTGTTGTTTAACACACACACACACACACACACAATCAGAATTTACCAAGTGACAGTCACAGCGTCAGTTTAGCTCCTGAGCATCTAGTAATCTGACCTCTAGGCTGGGAGTTGCAGCATCTAGAGTAGTTCTTGAACAGCTGTTACTATTAGGGGGCCACAGACTGGTGATTATTCAAAGTACAAGGCAGGACGCCTCAGTATACTCATTCTTGCTCCTGGGCCTGAAAAGTTTCTGGAAAAGTGCTGGTCCCTTTTGTAGGATGAAAGTTTAGAAACACTGTTTCTACTGTCAATGAAGAAATTAGCTATAGAAGTAACAACAAAGCAACTTGCTGGCAAGAGTGGAATGACCAAAAAGCAACAGGAAAAACTTTCTACAAAACACTTCTTAAAACTCTAGAGTCAAACAAAATGGTGCTCCTCACAATGGGGTAGTCCTCCTTGTTAAGAGGAAAAGTCTTCTGTAAGGCTCCCTACTTAGGTAATGCTAACCTGTGGCAAATTGACATGAAAAGCAACTATAAAAATGTGCTACATTTAAAAAAAATAAGACAATGTTCGTGTTAAATATTAAGTTCACTGTGCAAAATACCCAACAGACACAATGTAACTATAGGAAATATTTTGTTTGGCTCATGGCGTCAGTCCATAGTCCTTTACTCCATGGACCTCAAGCCTGTTATGAGGCAAAACCATTTAACCTCCATGGTGATTGGAGCATGGGACAGAATCTATGACCAAAATGTTGGACTGGAGTCAGAGAGCAAGAAAGGAGACCAATTGATCTTAAAGCCATGCCTCTAGTGGCCCTTTTTTTCCACAATAACTCCTCTCCCCAAAAAGCATCAGCAGCTGGGGACTAAGCAGTCATGACTGTGTGAAGAACACTTCATATTCAAACAATAGCATTTTAAGTTAAATTATAAAACATTTCATGACCTGTGTTGAAATCCAGTATGTCTGGGTTTCAAAGGCTTTGCAATCTCAATGGATACAATACAGAAAAATAAATAAAGCAATGCTTAGACAAATGGAAGAAAACATTATAGCCAGCATTGAGCTCTGGATGAGTTAATGGCAATGAGCAAAAACTGACATGGGACAGACCACAGAAGTTCCAGTCTGCAGTGTCTAAATGACTTTCTGATTCCCTAGAAACTCAAGCAACATGTACAAAACTTCTGAAATTTTATAGGCAAGGGCTTGGGACTTCTCGTTATTTCTGCTTTGGGACTTTAAGGAAACAATGACACACAGTCTCATAGAGACTGTGGCAGCATGTCTAGAGCCTGCATAGGTTCAAGTCAGACAGGGTTCCAGACCAGAGGGAAAGAAGTGGCCTAGAGCTCTCATCTCAAATCAAGACGATATCTCTAACTGATAGCCCCTTGCAAAGGAAAAAATAGTTTTCTCCAATGGAGGCTTACAGGACAAACAATCTATATCAAACTAACTGGTACAAAAAAACTCAGTAGTATTTTTTTAGATTTTTAATAATTTCATTAAACTTGCATTGTTTCAAGAGTTATTTAATCTTCTTCTGGTCCTTAGCTTGTATATTACAGATTCTGATAATGTAGTTTTATGGTGTGTGTGTATGTGTGTGTGTGTGTGTGTGTGTGTGAGAGAGAGAGAGAGAGAGAGAGAGAGAGAGAGAGAGAGAGAGAGACAGAGAGAGACAGAGAGAGAGAGACAGAGAGAGACAGAGACACAGAGAGACACAGAGAGAGAGACAGAGGGACAAAGAGACAGACAGAGACAAACAGAGACAGAGAGACAGAGACAGAGAGAGACAAAGTCATAGTCAGAGACAGAGAGAATATGCTTTCTCTTTGTTTTTGTTTTTTTTTTTGTTTTGTTTTCTGTTGTTGTTTAAATTTGGTTTGGTTTGGTTTTGGTTGTTTGCTTTATATTTCCTAAAAAGAGAAAAAGAAGGCTGAGAATAGAATGGGTGGGAAAGTGAGGATGTTCTGGGAGGAGGTGAGGAAGAGAAAATTATGGTTAGAAAATATTATATACTAAGCTTTACTTTCAATAGAAATAAAATAAATTAAAAAAAAACAAATCTTAAAAATTGTTTCATTAAATCAAGTTCTTTGAACCAATTATTAGCAATGTCATGTTGCAGTATATCTCCATCCCAAAAAGCCCATAAAAAAGACACAACTCAATATGAATACAGGCTGCATGCTTAGATTGGGCAGATCCACCACTACACTACTATATTCCCCAGCTATGAGATTCCTTATAACTTGCAGTTTCTTCAGTTCTGCTCCATTTTCCTTCCACCTCCTTCTCCTCAGTCTTCCTCTCTGTCCTTCTTTGCCTCATTCTTCTCTGGCTCCCTCTCCTTCTCTCCCCAAAACTTTATAGCTCCACCTCTCTTCCACTGCCAAATCACTGGCTTTTGTCTTTATTTTAAATTAAAATGGGGAGAAGATTCACCTGAAGTCACCAGAGTACATGATCCATTCCTTCTCCCAGGCAGCCCCTCCTGGGGAAACAGAATTAGCATCGAAATAAAAACAGCACCAGGGCAATCCATATTTCCTCTCTTTTTTGTCCAATTACAATTCTCTTTTCTCTCAGATATAAGTTGAGTACAACTATTACTATTGTGCAATTTATAAAGTACAAGATACACTTAACACCAGTCCATCAATCTTGTCTATTAAACAAAGCACCCTGCTCTCTATCCTAACTTAAAACACAATTCTACACCTGACTTGCATCCAGGTTTTAGATTGTATGCCATTTGAAAAGCATTCTGTCAAATCTATATCAACTTTCTCAATGCTAAACAGCTTGGATTGGCTCTGAGACCACAACCAGTCTTCAACCCTGTCAAAATTCCAAGAGTGACTAATATTACCTGAAAATATGAAAATCATTAAAGCATAGCTTCCACAACTTAGCCCATTTATAGACAGCTGATCACACGGACAGTCCCTCATTCTTCAAAATGTTGGAGCATCAGTTTTTAGCTTTCTGGCCCAGAATCACCTGACAGACCTTTTTAATGCAGAATTTTGAAGGACTGATTATTACCCTGTATTGTCAGAGAGTATCAGTTGACTATTCCCCAGTATGTCCTTTTTCTGGACAGTACTTTGCCTGTAGATCAGTCTAAGCAATTCTTGCCTAGTGGCTGTCTCGCCACAACTGTAACAGCTCTATTGATGCTCAATTTCTTCTTGGAGTCAAGAAAGGGGTGCTGTCGGGAGCAGGTATGTCTCTAGGCAAATGATCTTTAATAAACAAATGACCATAAATGCCATATTCTGTGGACCTCTGACACTTTGGAAGACTATATACACAAGGCATTTCTGAACTGTTAAGCCTTGACTACTCTCAGCCGTTTTTAATTGAAATATATCAAAAAACACCCTTTAAATTAACTCAGAACCATCTGTTTGTTGTCTGGCTCTTAACTCATATTGTTTAATCATCTAAAAACAGTTTATAACGGTAGTTATAGAAGGACTGGGCTTAAGTCTTTTGTGTGTTGTATAGGCATAATATCTATATGAGAGTAAGAATACTAATCCCAATTTATACCAATAAGCTATTCATACCAATGAAAACCTTAAAGTTGTATCAAATAAATTCTGTATTAATTTAAGAGAATATATAGCTATGTAATGTTTTGTTTAAGAGTAAATTTGATCACCTATCCCTATTTGTCTATATCTCTAACTTCGATATTACTGCATCCTCCTTTCTCTTCCATCACCTTTCCCTTTCCCTAAAAAGGAAGGATAGAGAAGAGGAAAGGAAAGGTAGAAATCCCTGAGTTTAAGCTGTCTAGTTCCCTCCCTGTCCAAAGCCACATTTGTAAAGTATCCCTTAAAATGACAACATACCTATAATTCATAAAATAACCAGAACCATCCACCCCATACTTCCTGCTGAATTAGAGTGAAGAATTCCCTGCTGGGGCCCTGAGGGAAATAGGAAAATTGAGAAGATCGAATGAGCAAATGAAAGAAAGATTAATTTAGGAATATTTGGAATAGAAGAAACCACAGAAAATATAGCCTAAAGTTCATGACAAGTGAAATGAATAATTTCTTTATGTTTGCACATGTATAAAATTCTGTTTAATTTCAATTCTTGAAGCCCACAAACAAAAGTTATACTGAGCCTAATAATTGTGGATATAAGGAGTCAATTACTGTATAGTTAAATAAAATAAAAGAAGCTTGGCATAGAAAACAGACAGTGTTTCTGCAAAGAATAAGGATTTCTAAATGCAGCATTTAAATTATACTCTGGCTGGGTCATTTCTTTGAAAGGTACAACAGTAAGCAAACTATTTTAATATAGAAAAATGCATTATTCTCCTGTGTAATACTAAAACAAAACTTTTTAAGTATTCTCACTATGGTTAACATTTAAAATATTGTAAAGCACCAGGCAGAGGAAAATAATAGACTTTGATATGTAGAAGAAATTTGGGCCATTATTTCCTAATGTCTTAATCACCCATGAACAATGATTCTTTACGGATAATGGGTTATTCTTCAATAAAATATAGAAATAGCTGTTCCTAACATCAAAAACATTTACACTGTATAGAAAAGTAAATATTGATATTTGAATTAAATGAGAATATATTTAAAAATTTGAATCAAATAGTTTATAAAAGGAAAAATTTTATAAAAGAAACACTTTTTTTCTAATTTATTTTTATTTAGGTACAAGGAATCAGGCAAACTTACACAGTATTTGTCAGAATTCATCTCTGTTTCAGTAAGTATGGACTAGCAAAACTGCAAAGGTGAATAAAACAACACCACCCATCATACAGGACAGGTTGCCTACTGCTGCTCTTACAGGAACAGACATCTATGACTATTATTTTGATAATACATGCTGAACATTTGCAAGTATATTGCTTTACTTTTGTCTAAAACTTAGAAAAAGCAACTCCCCACAATAAAGTAAAGCACCGAATCCCATTTCTCTCTCCTACTTCACAATTTGTCCTAGTACCTTCTGTAAGTACTGACCTGAGCGTCTACAGAAGCACAAGACTAAATTTGTGGTTAGCTTGGACTGCAAATAGAGAGTAACTCACATAGAAAAGAATTTAAACAAAATCATTGTGTGGAGACCTTTGCTGAGGTCATGGAATCGCTCATCATATCACATAACTATCACACAATCCCTTCGACTAGGAATGTCTATAATTTGGAATGCATTTAAAGAAGTTTACATTGACAAACTGAAGAAGTATTATTTGGATATAAAGGTCAAAATCAGAAGGTTAAAATATGATGATAAACAATAGTTATTCAAAACACCAAGATACATAATAATAAAATTATGAAGTAAATTTATTAAAAAAGTAAGATTCCTTAAAGTTATATTCATTGACTTTAACAATAAACATTTATATAGGGACACATGCAGTTAAAAAAAGTTTTTCAAAACAAATGAATAAGCAAATAGATGGAAACATGAACACAGAGAAATCAATGAGTGCATTTTTTCCTAAGAATCTTTTTGATGATCACTCTAGATTTTGTTTTGTCTTTTTCCATTTTCTGTTACTTTCATATTCTTCTGGTAGATATTTAACAAGAATTCACTAGTGAGAAAAGTTTCAAGTTGTCATACACCCACATAGCTTAAATTTTTGGAGCAAAATAGAAATTATAATTATTCTTTCATCCACAGAGTAGTATTATTTTTCCTGATGTCACACTGGAACAGAATCCATTAGGAAAACATTTAGATTGACATATTAATGCATATACTTTCCTGAAGATTTTATTAGAAAATTGAGATCGAAATGGGAAATGCCACACATTCTAATGAATAGTAATTAATGACTGCAAAAACATTTGCCAAGCTTTAAAAATATGTGAAATGATTAATTATATTAATTTCCCATATTCCTAATATTATTGATTATGTCGATTTCAAGAAATGTCAGTATCTAACAGAGGAACCAAACTGTTTAATCTACATGTATTTACTGTTTTATACAGAACACTAAAGTCCTTAAAAACTTAGAAGTAACTGGGAGCTGGAAAAAACAACACTCAGCAGTTAAAAGCCCTAGATGCTCTTCCAGAAGGCCTGGTCACTCCCTGTCATACACATGGTGACTCCAAGCTATCTATATTTCCAATCACAGGGGCTCTGATGTCCTCTTCTGTCCTCTAAGGGGACCAAGCATGCATAGCGTGCACAGATATGTGTGCAGGAAAAACACACATTCACATTAACTAACTAAAATAAAATAAAGAAAAAGAAATTTACCATCAAACCCAGTCACTATTGGGGATGCAAAGATGTGCATGCTGACAGGATCCTGATATAGCTGTCTCCTGAGAGGCTCTGCAAGAGCCTGACAAATACAGAGGTCAATGCTAGAAGCCAACCACTGAACTGAGAAAAGGGTCCTCAGTGGAGGAGTTAGAGAAAGAATTGAGGTAGCTGAGGGGGTTTGCAACCCCATAGGAAGAACAAAAATATCCACCAACCAGATACCCCAGAGCTCACAGGGACTAAACCACCCACCAAAGAGTACACACAGAGGGACCCATGGCTCTAGCTACATATGTAGTAGAAGATGACCTTGTCTGGCATCAATGGTAGGAGAGGCACTTGGTCCTGTGAAGACTTGATGCCCCAGTGTAGGGTAATGCCAGGGTGTTGGATGGGTGGGTGGGAGAGCACCCTCATGGAGGCAGGGGTGGGTGGATAGGATACAGGGTTTCCAGAGGGGAAACTGGGAAGGGGTATACTATTTGAAATGTAGATAAATAAAATTTCCAATAAGAAATGGAAAAAAACTAAGAAATAACCCTTTCATACACTGTGGAATAAAAACATACGGCTCAAAAGACAGAACATAATAATTACTACAGCATACACAGTATTTCAAAAATAATTTAGCCTGTAATTGACATATCTAAATCATCTTGAACACAACAACCAGGGCATGTAGAGATAAATTCCTTAATCTCAATATTGCATATATTATAAATGAAAAACATATAGTCAAAATAATATTTGTAATAAAAATTAAGAATTTTACAATCTCTAATATCACATATTAAGTGGGGAAGAATGAAAGAGAAAGCCAGACTAACTGTACAGTCACTTACAGTAGAACATGTCTGAACAATACTCATTTTTGAAAGAATATTTGTTATCTCCAACTCAGAAACGAATGATCATAACACAAACATAGTTCCTTTGTCTCTATTAAAAATAGAACACCATACCACAGGAGCACATGCTCCACTATGTTCATAGTGGCCTCATCTGTGATAGCCAGAAGCTGGAAACAACCCAGATGTCCCACGCCAGAAGAATGGATACAGAAAATGTGATTCATTTTCATAATGGGATATTATTCAGCTATTAAGAACATGAGGACATGAGTTTTGCAGGCAATGGATGGAACTAGAAAACATCATCCTGAGTGAGGTAACTCAGACCCAAAAGAACATGCATGATATATACTCATTAATAAGTCGATATTAGCTAAAAAGTACAGAATACCTATGATACAATCCATAGTACTCAAGAAGGTTAACAAGCAGAAAGGCCCAACTGAGGATGCTCCAAATCTAATTTGGTAGAGAGAAGAAAGCAATCACAGGAAGACAGGGAGGGAGGGACCTGCGTGGGAGGGGGAGAGGGGGAAAGGTGAACACAGAATGATTGGAAATATGCAATCTGGGGGTTGGAGGTTGGAGAACTCTGTAGAAAGTACCAGAGACCTGAGAGGTGAGAGAGTGTCAGTACCAAGGGAGAGACCTTAGGTGAAATGCTAACAGTGGAGTGAGGGAATTTGTAGTGTTCATCTCCAGTAGAAAGACAGGACATCAAGTAGAAGGATGGGGTTGCCATCCCACAGTCAAAAATTCTGACCCAGAATTGTTCCTGTCTAAAAGAACCTTGGTGGCAAAAATGGAGAAGAGACTGAGGGAAAAGCAGTCCACTGACAGGCCCAACTTGAGATCCATCTCAAGGTGAGGCTCCAAGACTTGACATTATTTTTGATGTTAAGGTGTGCTTACAGACAGGAGCCTAGTATGGCTGTCCTCTGACAACAAGTAGCTGACTGAGACAGATGCAGATACTTACACACAATCAATGGACTGAAGTCAGGGACCCCTGTGGTTGAATTAGGAAAAGGCTGAAAGAAGCTGAGGAGGAGGATGACCCTATAGGAAGACCAACAGTCTCAACTAACCTGGACCCCTGAGATCTCTCAGACTCTGAGCCACCAACCCGGCAGGATACATTCGCTGGTCTGAAGCCCTGGACACATACACAGCAGAGAACTGCTTGGTCTAGCCTTAGTGGGAGAAGATATGCCTAACCCTGGAAAGACTTGAGCCCCGAGGGAGTAGGGAGGCCTGGCATGGTAGGGGTGGTAAGGGGAGTAGGGACATCCTTTGGAGACTGATGGAGGAGGAGTGGGATGAGGAGCTGTGGGAGAGCAAACCCAGAGGTGTGGTGGGGTAACAACTGGACTGTAAAAAAATAAAAGTAATAAAAAATAAACTTTACAGTTTCAACAATTAAATAATTGATTAAATATTAGGGATTAAATTTTATTAGTGAATTCTGTGAATTACAAACAATACTATTTTAAAATGAGATACTGTCTGAAATGTATTTTTTCAGTTTATAAAATACAAACTTATGCTCTCACTATGAACTAGAAATCTTGAATTATGAATAAAATACATGATCCTTAAATGTGATCATGTATTTAAGGCAAACTGCACACACACTATAAAAGAAATGTTTAATTACAAAGTGCTAAATGCAATTATGAGGAAGAACAAAGAAATCCCAAACACAGTCATGGAAACAGCGTCTAAATATCTCTCTCTATCTCTCTCTCTCTCTCTCTCTCTCTCTCTCTCTCTCTCTCTCTCTCTCTTTCTTTCTTTCTTTCTTCAAATAAGTTAGATTGTTGAGTATACTATAGTAAAAAAGAATGGTTTTCGTGATTTGAAATTTACTATTCAAAACATGACACTGCTCTGAGAAAAGAAATTATCTTTATTTCTAGAAAGCTGAGTTTGACAAGCAGTACATTTCTTTTTTTTTTTATTAACTTGAGTATTTCTTATATACATTTCAAGTGTTATTCCCTTTCCCGGTTTCCGGGCAAACATCCCCCTCCCCCTCCCCTTCCTTATGGGTGTTCCCCTCCCAACCCTCCCCCCATTGCCGCCCTCCCCCCATAGACTAGTTCACTGGGGGTTCAGTCTTAGCAGGACCCAGGGCTTCCCCTTCCACTGGTGCTCTTACTAGGATATTCATTGCTACCTATGGGGTCAGAGTCCAGGGTCAGTCCATGTATAGTATTTAGGTAGTGGCTTAGTCCCTGGAAGCTCTGGTTGCTTGACATTGTTGTACTTTTGGGGTCTCGAGCCCCTTCAAGCTCTTCCAGTTCTTTCTCTGATTCCTTCAACGGGGGACCTATTCTCAGTTCAGTGGTTTGCTGCTGGCATTCGCCTCTGTATTTGCTGTATTCTGGCTGTGTCTCTCAGGAGCGATCTACATCCGGCTCCTGTCGGTCTGCACTTCTTTGCTTCATCCATCTTCTCTAATTGGGTGGCTCTATATGTATGGGCCACATGTGGGACAGGCTCTGAATGGGAGTTCCTTCAGTCTCTGTTTTAATCTTTGCCTCTCTCTTCCCTGCCAAGGGTATTCTTGTTCCCCTTTTAAAGAAGGAGTGAAGCATTCACATTTTGATCATCCGTCTTGAGTTTCGTTTGTTCTAGGGATTTAGGGTAATTCAAGCATTTGGGCTAATAGCCACTTATCAATGAGTGCATACCATGTATGTCTTTCTGTGATTGGGTTAGCTCACTCAGGATGATATTTTCCAGTTCCAACCATTTGCCTACGAATTTCATAAACTCGTTGTTTTTGATAGCTGAGTAATATTCCATTGTGTAGATGTACCACATTTTCTGTATCCATTCCTCTGTTGAAGGGCATCTGGGTTCTTTCCAGTTTCTGGCTATTATAAATAAGGCTGCGATGAACATAGTGGAGCACGTGTCTCTTTTATATGTTGAGGCATCTTTTGGGTATATGCCCAAGAGAGGTATAGCTGGATCTTCAGGCAGTTCAATGTCCAATTTTCTGAGGAACCTCCAGACTGATTTCCAGAATGGTTGTACCAGTCTGCAATCCCACCAACAATGGAGGAGTGTTCCTCTTTCTCCACATCCTCGCCAGCATCTGCTGTCACCTGAGTTTTTGAACTTAGCCATTCTCACTGGTGTGAGGTGAAATCTCAGGGTTGTTTTGATTTGCATTTCCCTTATGACTAAAGATGTTGAACATTTCTTTAGGTGTTTCTCAGCCATTCGGCATTCCTCAGCTGTGAATTCTTTGTTTATTTCTGAACCCCATTTTTTAATAGGGTTATTTGTTTCCCTGCGGTCTAACTTCTTGAGTTCTTTGTATATTTTGGATATAAGGCCTCTATCTGTTGTAGGATTGGTAAAGATCTTTTCCCAATCTGTTGGTTGCCGTTTTGTCCTAACCACAGTGTCCTTTGCCTTACAGAAGCTTTGCAGTTTTATGAGATCCCATTTGTCGATTTTTGATCTTAGAGCATAAGCCATTGGTGTTTTGTTCAGGAAATTTTTTCCAGTGCCCATGTGTTCCAGATGCTTCCCTAGTTTTTCTTCTATTAGTTTCAGTGTGTCTGGTTTGATGTGGAGGTCCTGATCCACTTGGACTTAAGCTTTGTACAGGGTGATAAGCATGGATCGATCTGCATTCTTCTACAGGTTGACCTCCAGTTGAACCAGCACCATTTGCTGAAAATGCTATCTTTTTTTCATTGGATGGTTTTGGCTCCTTTGTCAAAAATCAAGTGACCATAGGTGTGTGGGTTCATTTCTGGGTCTTCAATTCTATTCCATTGGTCTATCTGTCTGTCTCTGTACCAATACCATGCAGTTTTTATCACTATTGCTCTGTAATACTGCTTGAGTTCAGGGATAGTGATTCCCCCTGAAGTCCTTTTATTGTTGAGGATAGCTTTAGCTATCCTGGGTTTTTTGTTATTCCAGATGAATTTGCAAATTGTTCTGTCTAACTCTTTAAAGAATTGGATTGGTATTTTGATGGGGATTGCATTGAATCTGTAGATTGCTTTTGGTAAAATGGCCATTTTTACTATATTAATCCTGCCAATCCATGAGCATGGGAGATCTTTCCATCTTCTGAGGTCTTCTTCAATTTCTTTCCTCAGTGTCTTGAAGTTCTTATTGTACAGATCTTTTACTTGCTTGGTTAAAGTCACACCGAGGTACTTTATATTATTTGGGTCTATTATGAAGGGTGTCGTTTCCCTAATTTCTTTCTCGACTTGTTTCTCTTTTGTATAGAGGAAGGCAACTGATTTATTTGAGTTAATTTTATACCCAGCCACTTTGCTGAAGTTGTTTATCAGCTTTAGTAGTTCTCTGGTGGAACTTTTGGGATCACTTAAATATACTATCATGTCATCTGCAAATAGTGATATTTTGACCTCTTCTTTTCTGATCTGTATCCCCTTGATCTCCTTTTGTTGTCTGATTGCTCTGGCTAGAACTTCAAGAACTATATTGAATAAGTAGGGAGAGAGTGGGCAGCCTTATCTAGTCCCTGATTTTAGTGGGATTGCTTCAAGTTTCTCTCCATTTAGTTTAATGTTAGCAACTGGTTTGCTGTATATGGCTTTTACTATGTTTAGGTATGGGCCTTGATTCCTATTCTTTCCAGGACTTTTATCATGAAGGGGTGTTGAATTTTGTCAAATGCTTTCTCAGCATCTAATGAAATGATCATGTGGTTCTGTTCTTTCAGTTTGTTTATATAATGGATCACGTTGATGGTTTTCCGTATATTAAACCATCCCTGCATGCCTGGGATGAAGCCTACTTGATCATGGTGGATGATTGTTTTGATGTGCTCTTGAATTCGGTTTGCCAGAATTTTATTGAGTAGTTTTGCGTCGATATTCATAAGGGAAATTGGTCTGAAGTTCTCTTTCTTTGTTGTGTCTTTGTGTGGTTTAGGTATAAGAGTAATTGTGGCTTCGTAGAAGGAATTCGGTAGTGATCCATCTGTTTCAATTTTGTGGAATAGTTTGGATAATATTGGTATGAGGTCTTCTATGAAGGTTTGATAGAATTCTGCACTAAACCCGTCTGGACCTGGGCTCTTTTTGGTTGAGAGAGCTTTAATGACTGCTTCTATTTCCTTAGGAGTTATGGGGTTGTTTAACTGGTTTATCAGTTCCTGATTTAACTTCGATACCTGGTATCTGTCTAGGAAATTGTCCATTTCCTGAAGATTTTCAAGTTTTGTTGAATATAGGCTTTTATAGTAAGATCTGATGATTTTTTGAATTTCCTCTAAATCTGTAGTTATGTCTCCCTTTTCATGTCTGATTTTGTTAATTTGGATGCACTCTCTGTGTCCTCTCGTTAGTCTGGCTAAGGGTTTATCTATCTTGTTGATTTTCTCAAAGAACCAACTTTTGGTTCTGTTGATTCTTTCTATGGTCCTTTTTGTTTCTACTTGGTTGATTTCAGCTCTGAGTTTGGTTATTTCCTGCCTTCTACTCCTCCTGGGTGTATTTGCTTCTTTTTGTTCTAGAGCTTTTAGGTGTGCTGTCAAGCTGCTGACATATGCTCTTTCCTGTTTCTTTCTGCAGGCACTCAGCGCTATGAGTTTTCCTCTTAGCACAGCTTTCATTGTGTCCCATAAGTTTGGGTATGTTGTACCTTCATTTTCATTAAATTCTAAAAAGTTTTTAATTTCTTTCTTTATTTCTTCCTTGACCAGGTTATCATTGAGTAGATCATTGTTCAATTTCCACGTATATGTGGGCATTCTTCCCTTATTGTTATTGAAGACCAGTTTTAGGCCGTGGTGGTCCGATAGCACGCATGGGATTATTTCTATCTTTCTGTACCTGTTGAGGCCCGTTTTTTGACCAATTATATGGTCAATTTTGGAGAAAGTACCATAAGGAGCTGAGAAGGAGGTATATCCTTTTGCTTTAGGATAGAATTTTCTATAAATATCCGTTAAGTCCATTTGGCTCATGACTTCTCTTAGTCTGTCGACATCACTGTTTAATTTCTGTTTCCATGATCTGTCCATTGATGAGAGTGGGGTGTTGAAATCTCCCACTATTATTGTGTGAGGTCCAATGTGTGTTTTGAGCTTTAGTAAGGTTTCTTTTACATATGTAGGTGCCCTTGTATTTGGGGCATAGATATTTAGGATTGAGAGTTCATCTTGGTGGATTTTTCCTTTGATGAATATGAAGTGTCCTTCCTTATTTTTTGATGACTTTTAGTTGGAAATTGATTTTATTTGATATTAGAATGGCTACTCCAGCTTGCTTCTTCTGACCATTTGCTTGGAAAGTTGTTTTCCAGCCTTTCACTCTGAGGTAGTGTCTGTCATTGTCTCTGAGGTGTGTTTCCTGTAGGCAGCAGAATGCAGGGTCCTCGTTGCGTATCCAGTTTGTTAATCTATGTCTTTTTATTGGGGAGTTGAGGCCATTGATATTGAGAGATATTAAGGAATAGTGATTATTGCTTCCCGTTATATTCATATTTGGATGTGAGGTTATGTTTGTGTGCTTTCATTTTCTTTGTTTTGTTGCCAAGACGATTAGTTTCTTGCTTCTTCTAGGGTATAGCTTGCCTCCTTATGTTGGGCTTTACCATTTATTATCCTTTGTAGTGCTGGATTTGTAGAAAGATATATGTAAATTTGGTTTTGTCATGGAATATCTTGGTTTCTCCATCAATGTTAATTGAGAGTTTTGCTGGATACAGTAACCTGGGCTGGCATTGGTGTTCTCTTAGGGTCTGTATGACATCAGTCAAGGATCTTCTGGCCTTCATAGTTTCTGGCGAGAAGTCTGGTGTGATTCTGATAGGTCTGCCTTTATATGTTACTTGACCTTTTTCCCTTACTGCTTTTAATATTCTTTCTTTATTTTGTGCGTTTGGTGTTTTGACAATTATGTGACGGGAGGTGTTTCTTTTCTGGTCCAATCTATTTCGAGTTCTGTAGGCTTCTTTTATGCCTATGGGTATCTCTTTTTTTAGGTTAGGGAAGTTTTCTTCTATGATTTTGTTGAAGATTTTTACTGGTCCTTTGAGCTGGGAGTCTTCACTCTCTTCTATACCTATTATCCTTAGGTTTGATCTTCTCATTGAGTCCTGGATTTCCTGTATGTTTTGGACCAGTAGCTTTTTCCACTTTACATTATCTTTGACAGTTGAGTCAATGATTTCTATTTCTGCTCCTGAGATTCTCTCTTCCATCTCTTGTATTCTGTTGGTGAAGCTCGTATCTACAGCTTCTTTTGGTTTTCTATATCCAGGGTTGTTTCCATGTGTTCTTTCTTTATTGCTTCTATTTCCATTTTTAATTCCTTCAACTGTTTGATTGTGTTTTCCTGGAATTCTTTCAGGGATTTTTGTGTCTCCTCTCTATGGGCTTCTACTTGTTTATTTATGTTTTCCTGGAATTCTTTCAGGGATTTTTGTGTCTCCTCTCTATGGGCTTCTACTTGTTTATTTATGTTTTCCTGGAATTCTTTCAGGCATTTTTGCGATTCCTCTGTGTAGGCTTCTACTTGTTCTCTAAGGGAGTTCTTCATGTCTTTCTTGAAGTCCTCCAGCATCATGATCAAAAATGATTTTGAAACTAGATCTTGGTTTTCTGGTGTGTTTGGATATTCCATGTTTGTTTTGGTGGGAGAATTGGGCTCCGATGGTGCCATGTAGTCTTGGTTTCTGTTGCTTGGGTTCCTGCGCTTGCCTCTCGCCATCAGATTATCTCTAGTGTTACTTTGTTCTGCTATTTCTGACAGTGGCTAGACTGTCCTATAAGCCTGTGTGTCAGGTGTGCTGTAGACCTGTTTTCCTCTCTTTCAGTCAGTTATGGGGACAGAGTGTTCTGCTTTCGGGCATGTAGTTTTTCCTCTCTACAGGTCTTCCTGTGGGCCTGTGTCTTGAGTTCACCAGGCAGCTTTCTTGCAGCAGAAAATTTGGTCTTACCTGTGGTCCCGAGGCTCAAGTTCGCTCGTGGGGTGCTGCCCACGGGCTCTCTGCAGGGGCAGCAACCAGGAAGACCTGTGCCGCCCCTTCCGGGAGCTTCAGTTCACCAGGGTTCCAGATGGTCTTTGGCTTTTTCCTCTGGCGTCCGAGATGTGTGTGCAGAGAGCAGTCTCTTCTGGTTTCCCAGGCTTGTCTGCCTCTCTGAAGGTTTAGCTCTCCCTCCCACGGGATTTGGGTGCAGAGAACTGTTTATCCGGTCTGTTTCCTTCAGGGTCCGGTGGTGTCTCAGGCTGGTGTCCTGCCGCTCCTGGGCCCTCCCCCACGGGAGCCCAGAGGCCTTATACAGTTTCTTCTTGGGCCAGGGATATGGGCAGGGGTGAGCAGTGTTGGTGGTCTCTACTGCTCTGCAGCCTCAGGAGTGCCCACCTGACCAGGCGGTTTGGTCTCTCTCTCATGGGGTCTGCCTGTTTCCATTCTTTCTGCCTGCCCCCAGGGCTTCTCTCCTGTCCCCCTTCCTGCCCCCATACATGATCACATTCCCCTCCTCCCCTCCCTGTCCCCTTTCCCACCCACATCCTTTCCTGCCTCCCCGACTCCTATGATTGCTTTCTTCTCCCTCGTAAGTGGGATTGAGGCATCCTCACTTGGGCCCTTTGGCTTGTTAACTTTCTTGAGTCCTGTAGATTGTATCCTGGGTTTTCTGTACTTCTTTGGCTAATATCCTCTTATAAGTAAGTAGATACCATACATTTCCCTTTGGGTCTGAGTTACCTCACTCAGGATGATTTTTTCTAGTTCCATTCATTTGCCTGAAAAACTCATGATGTCCTCGTTCTTAATTGCTAAGTTGCATTCCATTGTGTAAATGAACCACATTTTTCTGTATCCATTCTGGTGTTCTGGGAATCTGGGTTGTTTCCGGCTCCTGGCTATCACAAATAAAGCTGCTATGAACATAGTGGAACATGTGTCCCTGTGTCATTGTGGGACAGCTTTTGGGTATATGCCCAAAAGTGGTATTTCTGGGTCTTCAGGTAGGTAGGTCTAGTTCCAATTTTCTGACGAACCTCTAGATTGATTTCCAAAGTAGTTTTATCAGTCTGGAATCCCACAAGCATTGAAGGAGTGTTTTGCTTTCTCCACATCCTCACCAACATGTGTTGTCACCTTAGTTTTTGTTCTTAGCTATTCTGATTGGTATAAGGTAGAATCTCAGGGTTGTTTGGATTTGCATTTCTCTGATGACTAAGGAATTTGAACATTTCTTTAAGTGCTTCTCAAAATTCTCTGATAAACCAGGAATTTAAATTTTTAATCTGTGAGTATCTCAAAGTACAAAGTGTATTTCAGATTTTCAAATTTCAAAATACATTTGTCTTAATGTGCCTTGCTAATCTTACACACTGATTCACTATCTCTGAGGACAGTACATGGCAAGTAAACCAGCATTGAAGCTGTGAAGCCCTTTCCTCAGTACAGCACAAACTTTTACAGTACTGTGATACTTTGAATTCTAGTATTTCATTTTTTCCTAAGTAAAAGTAGTTTACTATTAACTCCTCGTAAATTAGTTATCTATTTTTCAATAAATAATAAAATTGATAGCTAGAGATCTTACAAGCTTCTTCTCATACTCAACAATGTAGAAGAGGAGACATTTTTACAAAATGATTTCCCAAAGCAGAGTTATTTTACAATTTAATTTCCTTCAATGAAATAAAGGTCAGCGGGAGGTTTTAAGAAAGTTAATTTGCATAAAGTATGCTTATCGAATATAAAAATAATATAATATAAAATATTCATAATTCAAGCTTTGAATCCTAGCCTCCGGGCTGAAAAAGCAATTATTGTACACAATGGCTCAACAATTACAACAAACTTTTTCTTTGATGATATCAACTAATATACTCTCCTCCTGAGAGATTTTCCATGAACAGTGAGTTCGGTAAATTAGTGACAAACAAATAATTAGCTATCCTTTTAGTGCCTCAGTCACACATTTATTGGTTTTAGAAAACACTTATCAAAGGCAAATTTAACAAATAAAATATTTCTTGTTTAGCTCTACTTACCAAGTATTTCTAAATCAACTTTGTGTGCATATGATTATCTCTTAGGATCTCACCAAATTTATACTAGTGTTTTCAGCCATGGTGACCAAGATATTTCTTTATTGGCTGTATTCAAATGTCAAATATTTACTTATTAATGCAGGATAGAAACAGCAGTTTATTCACAAGAGTGTAGCAATCTGCTGATGGGTTGCTTCTTAAAATCAAATTATTATAATAAAAGTGTTATAGAATTGCAATCTCTGCTGGGGTTGTTCAACTTATTCCCATAATGTTCCTTTCAAATAACAATAACTAAGAACTCTCTATTTCTTAATAAAAAGTCTTGTTTTCTTATACTTTATTGAACATGCAAAAGATGTTTTTCTAATGTTATTATTGGTTTTGCCTCATTTCAATTCAGGAACTTGATCCTGTTTCTCTGTTAACATTTTTGTTAAGGAACAAAAATCCTACTTTTCAAGGTGTATCCAGCTTTCAGGTTTCTTTCTACAACATCTATCTTTCAAGTATTAAATTCCCCACACCTCTGTCCCCACTGCAGTTGCCTCTCTTCACAGCACCTCTACCCTACAGCAGCACAGCGACAGAATGTGACTCCTAGATATTTTTTGACTTTGTAATATGTGCCTAGATGAAAAAAAAATACAGTGTTGAGAAAGCAGTCAATGCTTGAAGGCAGAGGACAAGGTGATAGGGTCAGACAAAAGAAAGAGTATGCTGCTACCTTACAAACAGTCCATAGGGAATAGGAAAGAAATGTTCCAGCTTTCTGTTAGAATAACTAAAATCAAGATGAGAGGGCATGTGCATAAAGGACAGGGAGCATTTAATTTCCTTTCCTACAGCTAGAAGTAAATTTGTATGCACTTGATACGTGCTGGACTGCTCCTATGTCTTTCCTTGAATACAATGGAAATCACTACCTTTAATATTCAGATATAATTTTTCATTATCATTGTAGCATTTGCTTCTCTTTGTTAAGTGTTTTTGTGTGTTTGTTTTTGTCAAAACACTTGAGAAAATGGGGACCACAACAGCTGCTACACAAAACTTACTTTCAATTTGTTCTCTAGCAATGTGATTTCATGTGGATACTGACTTAGAGTTGTTCCAAGAGTGATATTTTTCTATAGCACTTCTCTTCTTAAAAATCATAAGCAAGATTGAATTATGTTGAGCATTCAGCATATACTGAGCTAATATTACCACTGATTAACTGTGATAAAAACACAGACATAAGACAGACATATGTCTTATGACTTATTTTGCTGACTTGGAAAACCAGCTATGATATGTTTTGCCTACATTGCCGTGTGTGTGTGTGTGTGTGTGTGTGTGTGTGTGTGTGTGTGTGTGTGTGTTATACCCTGCAAGAATGTCTGAGAACTCTCAATTATATTCAACAATACGTTGTCATCTCCAGGCCGTATACTTTAAAGTGTGGCTATAATATATGGACAGCCCTTGCTTACTTTGAAGTTAATCACTAGGTTTACTAATGATCACTAGAAGAAAACTTGGATATTACTTCATATAGTTATGTTACAAGATTTTTGTTTTTCTTGATTTCTTCATGGTAAAACCATAATCAGAAATGTATACATACCCACACTTGGCCAAAAATCCACACTCACTGCTAAGTTTGTAGTAATTTATTTTACAACAGTGTTTCAAAAACCCAATAAATTCCTTTAAATCTCTCACTTAGGATTTTACTGCTGTGAACAGACACCATAGGCAAGGGAACTTTTATAAGGACAACATTCAATTGGGGCTGGCTTACAGGTTCAAAGGTTTCATCAAGGAGGGAACATGTCAGAATCCAGCCGGACATGGTGCAGGAGCAGCTGATCTCATCGGAAGGCTGCTAACAGAATACTGGGACCCAGGCTAGGATGAAGGAATTATAGCCCATGTCCACAGTGGCACGCCTATTCTAACAAACCTACACCTCCTAATAGTGCCACTCCCTGGGTCAAGCATATGCAAACCATCACATTCCACTCCCTGGCCCTCATAGGCTTCTTCAACCCATGAGTCTATGGGGGGGGGGGCAAGCCTAAACACAGCATAATGCAAAGTATATTTAATCCAACTTCAAAAGTCCCTATAGTCTCTAGCAATCTAAACAATATTAAAGTCTAGAGGTAAAGATCTCTTCTGTGATTCATCCAATCACTTAACTTTGATACCCAAAGTGAGACAAGAAACCAGCTGGGCAATCTCCCACCTCTGCATCTCTATGTCTGATGTCAAAGCATTCTTCAGATCCTCAACTTCATTTTCATCTTTTCTGACTGTAACAAACGTGTTTCTCCTGGGATGGTTTTACTCTTTGTTAGCTTCCCTCAACAGGTATCCCATGGCTCTAGCATCTTTTACATCTTGGGGTCTCCAAGTCAACTTCACCCTCACAGCTTCTTGTTCCAATGTATGAGATCCTCATAGGATCTTCTGGGTTTCGTCCCAAGGGCTTGAGTCACTTCAGCTCTGCCCTCTTTAGTACTCTGGACTCTAATCAACTCAACTGCACTATGGGTGCTGTTCCTGGTTGTCACCTCATGGTACTGGCATGCTGGGGTTTCTCACTGCAACCAAGCTTCACCAATAGCCTCTCATAAGCACCCTATATGGTGCCAAACCTCAACTCCTTTGCATGGCCCCTTTAGTCCCGGGCCTTCAACTGCAATCGAAGCTGTACCTCCACCAATGGCCTGCCATGGCCTCTCACAGTACTGAGCCTCAGCTGCTTTTCATGACCCCTTCCTGACTTCAAAACCAGTACCACCTGCACATTACCAAGTACAGCTGCAGAACAAGGTACAACCTTGACTATCTCTGGAAAACAGCTTCTTTCGGATCTCAGAAAATACTTTCCAGAAGCGATGCTGGTCTCTTCTTAATCACCTACTTCCACAAACCTACTGCTTGGAACAAGCATATACAAATCATCATAATCTCTAAACAATCTCTAAACAATCTCTTAATGTTCTTCTTTTTATGTTTGTATAGTCATCACCTGACATTTATTAAAGCACTAAGCCTTTATTAAACACACACACACACACATACAGACACACACACACACACACATACACACACACACACACACACACACACACACACATTATTTACTATGTTAAAGAAACATTGAGACCATGACCTGACATATCATACTCAACAGTTTTTTTTTTGGAAATATGTTATACCCACAATTATTTAAGTATATCAAGTTACTTTAGACTTATGTAAAATTCAAAGGGACCATTGATATGACTCTATACTTTGAGGCTGGAAAAGGAAGCAATAGAATTCTTAATTACTAATGCAAGGTCATTTATTTCCAAAGAGAAAATTATTTTGGAAATAACATTTTTGGAAGATTTGTTTTATTTTTCACATACTTTCTGTGAAAAAAAATTAAAAAGCATTTTAGGAATCATGAAAGAGGTAAACTTACAGAATAACCCTTTCCCAAATACATTGTCCTACTTTCTTATTTATTAAAAACAGATTCAATTTTCTGTACTTTATCAGATGATCTTTTAAACTATTTAGGCAATGATTAGTGATTAAACTAGATAAAATGGGATATATTATAAATATTATGTTAACTGTCATTTTAACGTGTTATGCTCATAGTTGATTTGAATTTTCCTAAATTGAAATGATATAATGCATTAAGCTGTAACTTGGTATTAGGTCCTGTGTTAAACAGTCAGATTCGAAACTTGGAGAAACACATATCTGATTGGAATACATTTTATCCTAACCACTCTATGATTACATTACTCTCCTTTCCTACAGACATTTAAAAGAACAATTACTATAATAAATCCCTTGCTTCCAACTCACTCTTGCTATACCTGATAAATTTAAAAAATGAAATCCTTGGGTTGAGTTTGGGGAGATGGTCCAGTACATAAAGACACTCGCTATAAAGTATGATGATCTGAGTTTGATTTGTTGAAGGAAATCAGTCCACAAGTTGTTCTCTGACTTCCACAAGATCACTGTAGTTTGTGTATTTATATGTATTTATATGTTGTGTATTTATATATTTTATATGTATGTATATGTTGTGTATTTATATGCCAATCACACACACGCACACACACACACACACACACACACACACACAATTGTTAAAAAACAAAACACCTTTGAATTGACTTTCAGTTAGGAGTGGAAAAATAATCCCTAGAATAAATAGAATAAAAATATCTTTTCCAAAGCTCAATGTTACCTTACAGTGATTTTTTTTATGAAGAACATTGATAACATGTAAGTTCTTCACATCGCATGAATACACAGCCATCTGCCTTTGCCTCAAAGCCAAATAGTGAAATGTCAGTTTAAAGCTGCTGTTGGTGCTGGTTGGTGCTGTATATTGAATCTAATCCAGAAATGCATTGTCTTTTCTAGAAACATCTAAAAGGATGTAATTTGAGGAAGATTTAATAAGCAGTATGCATGTCACTAAGACTTGAACTTCTAGACACTGTATAATGTATATTCAAGTTATTTTAAGTTTAATATGCATTGAAAAGCAAAATCCATTCATGGAAAAATATATTCCCATGCTCTCTAAACTTTGTACATAATTTCCTAGTCATTTAATCTTTCTTTTCATCCACTTGGTTCCATCTCCCATTAGAAGGACATGAATAGAGAGGCAAAGAGCCATAGAGGGTTAAATGGATTTAAACAACTGACCTCTTTGAAATACAGAAGTTTGTTAAAAAATACTGGATGAAAAATGCTAATAATAACTGTAATATCCTAATACTCTATTTACTTGTATTTTTTCCACACAAAATCCTTGAATTTCTTGTGAGTATAAATTTCATTGAGAGAAGCAGACAATTTTAAATAGGCATTTTTACTGATAATGTTCATTGTCAGTCTTCAATCCTGTGATAATTTATTTGTCAAGATCTTTAATTTTTTTCACTTAAGTGGACGCTGTGTAGTCTGGGGATATGAGTCGATATATGTAGACTATTCATTTTGCTTTCTCTTTCCTTTTTCTTTTTTTCTGCTTTTTGGTCCTCAGCTGCTATGAATCTTCCAATAGAGAAGACTAAACTGAAATTGTAAAGAACTCCTTCTATGCACCACTCTTGCTGGGTAGGGTGTCCACCTCATCTCAACACTGACCCCAGTTTTACATGACCAACTGCATTCAATGGATACAGTCAAACAATTTAGTACAGATTTGTATTTCACTGGAGAAAGGAATATATGTGTGTGTTTGGATATCCTTGTTCTTAGACAGTTTTTGCTAGGACATTACTGGTCACAATGACACTATGGGACCTATATCTGTAGTACACTGCCCCATGGAGGAAGATACTATTATGAGATTTTTGATTATTCATGAAAAGACTATCAGAGTGGCTAGGGTAAACTGACAAAATGAATATTAAATGTGCAAATGACCAAACAAGATATACTAATTTAAATGTATATAAAAAGTATATAAAATACTTCCTGAAATTATTTTCGTGTTATTTTCTTGTGGCAAATTTGGAAATCAATAATAGAGGATGTTGGTTGGCATTTCAGCAGTTCACTGATCCTGAGTTGCAGAATTAAAATAGTTTCCTGATCTTATTAGTCAGCATATATATATACATACATGTATGTATGCTTCTATTTAACATTTATTTGAACAATATCCATAGGACTCTTCACATATTATTAAAAACTGAATTTAAATGAACCGTATATGAGTTGTGAAGTCAGTAGAGAGATACTAATATGCTTGCATGCTTTTAAGAAGTGTGCGTTTAGATGTAGGTGATTACATGTATTACATATTTAAACAGCAATATCTTACTTTGGGTATATTTTGATTTATTTTTATTATTATTTTATTATATTTGTATGTTTGCATGAGTTAATGCTGTGTGTGTGAGTGTGTGTGAGTGTGTGTGAGTGCGTGTGTGTGTATGTGTGTGTATGTGTGTGAGTGTGTGTGTATGTGTGTATATGTGTGTATGTGTGTATAGGTGTATATGTGTGTGTGAGTGTGTGTGTGAGTGTGTGTGAGTGTGTGTGTGAGTGTGTGTGTGAGTGTGTGTGAGTGTGTGTGTGTGTATCTGTGTATGTGTGTGTATATGTGTGAGTGTGTGTATGTGTGTATATGTGTGTGTAGGTGTATATGTGTGTGAGTGTGTGAGTGTGTGTGTGAGTGTGTGTGAGTGTGTGTGTGAGTGTGTGTGAGTGTGTGTGTGTGAGTGTGTGTGTGTGTGTGAGTGTGTGTGTGTGTGTGTCTGCAAAGGCCAAAAGCAGGCTATAGTTACAGGAGGTTGTGAGTTGTCCCATGTGGGGTACTAGAACCTGGGTTTGAGTCATCTGGAAGAATAACAGGTACTCATAAGGACTGAGCCATAAATCCATCCCCCAGAACACAGATTTTGTTCACCTCCATTTACAACTTAGTATTTTTAACATAATATAGCAGACAATCACTAGACTATACCTAGATCAAGGAGGTTCTACTACATTGGTGAAGGTTAGATTGAGCCAAATTTAAAAAACTATAATAGAAAAAGAATAATGCTTTCATTCTTGTGACTCTTTATTTTGTGTGTGTGTGTGTGTGTGTGTGTGTGTGTGTGTGTGTGTGTGTGTGTGTGGTGATGATTTCTATACCTGTCTATCCTGGTGACAGTTTCTACCCCAGCACTAAGGTATGACTATCAGAGTAAATGGTTACTTCAAGACAAGAAAATCTCTGTATTGAGTCATTTAGTGGTTGACATTGCCTTTGGTTCCTGTTTTATTCTGATCGCTTTCTCTGCTTTGGATTCCACAGACAAATGTAGCACTGACCATGTAGGGAAGACACCTTAAAATTTCCTCCCTGGAGTATATAAGAGTGTAGGATAGTGATAAGCACAGGAGCTGGAATATAGTGCTGCCCTACAATATTAGAAGCAAAACTGTACAGTTGCAAGGATTTATCCAAGTTGTAAATATCTTTTTATTAATTTATTTTTTCAGGAGTAAAATAACAATCGTCATTGCTATTTCATATAAATTATTTGAGAAACATATTAAATAAAATATATATATATACAAATAATGTTTATTCAACATCTTTTATGCTAAAACTTAAAGCATACTTTATGATCTATTTATATTTTACTAACAGTGACCTCACAGTTCAGGGCAGTCATCACCCTGTGTTCTGTCTTCGAGAAGGTTCAAAGGAAATTCCCTTATTACCTTACATATTACCCTATCTCAACACTATTGTTTGCTACTGAATTTGTTTCTTTTTTTCTTTTTTCTTTTTAAAGATTTATTTATTGTATTTATATGAGTACACTGTAGCTGTCTTCAGACGTATCAGAAGAGGGCATCAGATCCCATTACAGATAGTTGTGAGTCACCATGTGCTTGCTAGGAATTCAACTCAGGACCTCTGGGAGACCAGACAGTGCTTTTAACTACTGAGCTCTCTCTCTCCAGTCCCTACTTTTGTTTCTTTCTTTTTTTATTTTCAACATTTTACAAATATTTGTGTTTATTTTTTTTATTTATTTTTTTATCTTTTTTTTTTTATTATTAACTTGAGTATTTCTTATATACATTTCGAGTGTTATTCCCTTTCCCAGTTTCCGGGCAAACATCCCCCTCCCCCCTCCCCTTTCTTATCGGTGTTCCCCTCCCCACCCTCCCCCCATTGTCCCCCTCCCCCCAACAGTCTAGTTCACTGGGGGTTCAGTCTTAGCAGGACCCAGGGCTTCCCCTTCCACTGGTGCTCTTACTAGGATATTCATTGCTACCTATGAGGTCAGAGTCCAGGGTCAGTCCATGTATAGTCTTTAGGTAGTGGCTTAGTCCCTGGAAGCTCTGGTTGCTTGGCATTGTTGTACCTACTTTTGTTTCTTAATAAGGCATTTTCATTTTGAAAATGTTCAGTTTTGCTGCCCATTTTTTCTTGCATTTCGCTTGCAGAGTTCCACCTCCTTTCAGCCATCCATTAGTCAATATTCAATGTACAATGTAGGAATTTTGCTCTCCCTTTATTTTGCTGGTCTCTGTTCTAAATTGACCAGAGGATGATGTCAGTCCCTATTTGCAAAGGATTCTAAGCTTTTAACCTTTGCTTTACCAAGGTAGAAAGCACATTGAAGATATGAACAAAGTTTGTTTATCTTTGTATTCAACACAAAATTTTATACATAGTAAAAAATAAATAGGGAATACATTTTCAAGGATGATCTTGCTCAGTGGTTAAGACCATTTACTCAAGCCAGACAAGATAGCCCTGTTGGGAAATGGATACAACAGTCAGGCTATAGCTTTATGGAGAATATCCACTCCAGTTATTGGGGGAGCATATAAAGCCCATAAGAGTTTCTAGTCTGTTACTTACATACTGGGGGGTTCATTCCAGCCTTTCTTTAGTTTGCAGCTCCATTTCTGAGAGCTCTCAGAAGTCCAGGTTAATTGACTCTGTCAGTCCTTCTGTGTGGTTCCCATTCCCTTTAGGGCCTTTCATCCTCCCCTCAACTTTTTCATAAAAGTTTCCAACCTCTATTCAATGTTTGGCTGTAGGTAACTGCCTCTGTTTCAGTCAGTTGCTTGATAGATCCTCTCAAAGGATACTTATGCTAGAATCCTGTCTGCAAGCATAAGAGAATACTATTAATAATGTCCGGGGTTGGTTCTTACCCATGGGATGGGTTTCAAGTTGGGTCAATTACTGGTTAGCTATTCCTTCAGTCTCTATACCTTCTTTGTCCCTGCATTTCTTTTAGATAGGGCATATTTTGGGTTGAAAGTTTTGTGAATGGATTGGCGTCCTTATCTTTCCACAAGGGGTCTTGCCTGACTCTAGAAGTTGGCCTCCTTAGGTTCCATGTCCCCATTGGTAGGTATCTTGGCTAAGGTTGCCTTCATTAACTTCTGGAAGCCTCCTCAATTTCAAGTCTCTGGGACTTCTAAACATTCCCCCCATCTTCACCCTGGCAATGGCAGATTTCCATTCATTTACTGTGCCCTCTGGGTCTCTCTCCTGTCTCTTCCCACACCTGTCTCCCCATTCTCCTCACCTGTCCCACCTACTTCTTTCCCTCGATCTACCTTCTATGAGTATTTTGTTCCCCCTCCTAAGTGTGATTTAAGCACACCCCCCTCTCCCCTTAGGCCTCTCTTCTTGTTTAACTTCTTTGGGCTTGTGGGGTATGTCATGGACATTCTGTGTTTTATGGTTGATATCTACTTGTTAGTGAGTACATACCTTGCCTGTCCTTTTGTGTCTGGATCACCTCATTCAGGATGGTATTTTCTAGTTCCATCCATTTGCCTGCAATATTCATGATGATCTTGTTTTTAATAAATGAGTAGTATTCCATTGGTGAATGAAACACATTTTCTGTATCCATTCTTTGGTTGAGGGACATCTGGGTCATTCGCAGAACTGGTTATTGAAATAAAGCTGCTATGAACATAGCGGAGCACATGTCCTCATGATATGGTAGAGGGAACTTCTTTGAGGTATATGCCTAGAAGTGTTATAGCTGGAGCTTCCGGTAGAACGATTTCCAATTTTCTGAGAAACCACCAGAAGAGAGTGGATTGAACAAAGATTCCTGGGTTTGGGGTCCCAGACAGGGATGATAAGCACAGGGAGGAAGAAAAGGAAAAAGAAGTTGCCGTAGAGTGGCATGGATCATGAGCACATATCCACGAGGGCTGGCCTGATGCAGCAGGAACAGCCCAAATAAAATACAGCAAGTAATATATCAAAGATTTTAACAGGAAAATAAAAAAAATAGCATAGAAGGCTGATATCTGCCCAGCTCTAATGCTTTAAGGATTACTATAAATCTAAAATAATTTTTTAAAAAGGAAAAAAGAAAGAAATACTGTGTACTCCTGTTGCAAATGTTCCCAATTCAATCTCTAGCATTCATGCATGACAACTAATAGCTTATTATAACTTCAGCTCCAAAGGATCCAACATTCTTCTCTGAACTTCAACACACACACACACACACACACACACACACACACACACACACACACACAGAGAGAGAGAGAGAGAGAGAGAGAGAGAGAGAGCAATTAAAAATAAATCTTAAAGAAAGCATATGTTCAATAAGTAAGTGTTTTGAGGACTAAAAGCAAATATACAAAGTTTTATCATCCAACCTGAAAAATAGTCAACTTTATATTCACTAAACACTTTAAGGTAATAGAAGTTAAAATAGTATCAGAAGTCATCTCCAATCTAATTCAAAGCTTTTCTCATTAGCATTACTTTGCTATTATTCCCAGTAATTCTTCCAATAAGACCAATAAGAAATACAATGGTTGACGTTTTAAATTTCTACTCTTTGAAATATTTTTGACACTCAAGTGGTACTTGATTATAATCTCAAAACTCAGGAGGACGCAGAAGGAGCATCAGGACTTTGATAATATCTTGGACTGTACAATGAGTTCCAAGGTGGCCAGGACTGCAGAGGGAGACCTCGCATTATAAAAGGAAGACAGACTAAAAAATACATTTTAATTTTAAAAACTGTACTTGTTTACAGAATATAATGTGATTCTTACACATGTATGCATAGTAATGAATAAGTTATAGTAACTAATGTATTCATCATCTTAACTGTTCATCAGTTTTCTAAAATAAGAGTATTCAAAATCTTTCAGCTATCTTGACATACACAATGCGTTAAAACATTTAATCTATAATTATGTCATTGATGAAAAGGGTAAAACTTAAGTAACTAATTTTATTTATATTCATTTTCATTTTGTGTTTAAAAGTACAAGAAAACTACGATTGAAAATTTAAGAAAAACAGATAAAAGATATATTTTATATTATGAAGCAAGTAACAACTTTTACAAAGTTTATCATCAAACCTGAAAAATACTCAACTTTGTATTAACTAAACAGTTTAAGAAAAATAGAAGTTAAAATATTATGAAGATGTCAGATATTCTCACTCATATTCTGCCCAAACAGTTGTCATTCACCACCTGCTACAGAAAACCCACTCAAACTTTTAAAAGCTTCCAGAATTATGTAATAAATAAAAGTCTTCCAAGTCTGCTAACTAAACTTCAAATGTCACCCACACCTTTGCTTGGAAGTATAAAAAATATCTCTCAAAGTGTGAAGGTAATAATATGAAGTTCTATTTCTTACCCTCTCCACATCTGTAAAATCTCTCGGAAGGTAATAATGTGCTTAACTTATGCAGTAGAGTTAGAGACCAATGGTGAGGAAGGAAAATACCTGCTGTGCCTACTTGGAGGCTGAAATATTGATCTACAAAGGAAGATGTTAATTAAGATCATAATGTTAGGAATGATGCCAACTGTTAAGAAAAGACTATGTTTTTCCTTCCAGCATCTGTACAATACTTCCAAGTGTACAAGTCAATCATAAACTTCAGGACCCTTCTGCATTGTCAGCTCCCAGGTGCATCAGGCATCTGATTCAACATCAAAGTTTTCATCATCATGGATTGCAAGGACCCAAGTTCAGCTTGACTATTCTACTTATAATCAGCACATATTTTGGAAACTATTATCAAAACTACTATCTCCTTCCTTTCTTCCTTCCTTTCTTCCTTCCTTCCTCCTTTACTTTCTTTTTTACTTTTGTACTAGAGATTATGTCTAGAACATAAGGAACTTCCAGGATAATTTTGAAATTTTCATATTCCTACCTTAGGCTCCCATGAGAACCTTGCGGTGTACCTGTCCAATAAGCTCAGCTTCATTTTTCTGTCTTTTTTTTTTGTTTGGTTTTATTGTTTTCAATTTTTATTATTTTATTTAATTACATCCCCATCTTTGCCCTCACCTCAGTACCACCCATCCACAGTTCCTCATCTCATTCCTCCTTCCCCTTGTCTCTGAAAGAGGGTGCCCCCCACCTCCAACAGATCCCCCCTCCGCAATTTCCGGAGGCCTCAAGTCTCTCCAGGATATGCACATCTACCACTAAGACCTGATCAGGCAGACCTCTGCTATAGTTGCACCAGGGATCTGGGATTGGCCATTATGTGCTCCTGGTTGGTGGTTCAGTCTCTGGAAGTTCCTTGGACTCTGGGTAAGTTGAGACTGCTGGTCTTCCTATAGGGCTGCTCTCCCATTCAGCTTCTTCAATCAACCCTCTAACTCAACCATAGAGGTCCTCAACTTTAATTCAATGGTTGGGTGTAAGTATCTACATCTGTCTCAGTCAGCTGCTGGTAAGGCCTCTCAGGGATAGTCTCCCCATTCGAGGCTCCCATAGGTAAGCACATCATAGCATCAGTAAAAGTGTCAAGCCTTGGTGCCCTCCCATGAAATGGATCCCCAGTTGGGCCAGCCATTTTACCACCTTTCTTTCCTTCAGTCTCTTCTCCATTTTTGTCCCTGTAGTTCTTTTAGACAGGAACAGTTCTGGGTCAGAAATTTTGGCTATGTGGGTTAGTAATCCTTTCCCTCCACTTGGGGCCCTGTCTATATACTGGAGGTGGGCTCTTTGAGTTCCTCTCACCAATGTTGGGCATTTTGGCTAATGTCATCAACATTGAGTCCTTAGAGTCTCTTACCTCCTGTGTCTCTGGTACTTTCGGGAGGGCCCCTATCCCACCCTCTACACCCTTTCCCACCATACCCCTCCCCCATCCCTATGCTGCTAATTTCCATTCATTATCTTGGCCCTCTGGTTTCATTGTTTTAAACTATGGTTCAACTAAGAATGACAAGATAGAGCAAACATTTCTAAGAATCAAAGGACCAGAAGGTCTGTAGAAAGATTGTCTCTTCTGACCCAGTGAAGGGGAATGTTGGGGGGGCAGAAAAGGGGGGTGGATAGGGAGGGGAACACCCTTATAGAAGATGAGGAGGAGTGTGGGGTAGGGGACTTATCTCTGGGAAACAGGGAAGGGGAATAACATTTGAACTGTAAATTTAAGAATCCAACTAAAAAAAGAAATTGTAGGGTCGCTATTCCCTTAGTACCTCAGCAATATACCTGAATACTGACAGCAACAATTAATATCTTAATATGAAGGAACAAAGCTCCCAGGCCTCACCATTCAACCAAGAACTATAGGCAACTACCTGATGCTAAGAGAGGAAGTATCAGTCTTCCCCAGATAAGTTGGTTATCATATACCAAGTGGTTAGCCCAGAAGTCATATACATACAAACAATAATAAACAGACTCTTCTGGTTATAAATGTACTTATAAGTGTGTGTGTGTGCGTGTGTGTGCGTGTGTTTGTGTGTGTGTGTGTGTGTGTGTGTGTGTGTGTGAGAGAGAGAGAGAGAGAGAGAGAGAGAGAGAGAGAGAGAATAACAATAAAAGAAGAAGAGGTTATGAGCTTGAGAGGGATTGAGGTTTGGATATTAAATGGATTGGATTAGAAGAGGAAGAGGAAGAAATGTAAAGTTTTAAAAGTGGCAAAAACATTATAAAAAGCTGAGTGAAGAAAAAAAAAGGAGAGACAACAACACAATAATCAATACAAGGAATCTAGGTAGGGAAGGCAATGCAACAATGATTTAACACCTAAATAGAGATGCCCGCTTTATATAAATCACACTTATGTAATTTAACTTTTTAGTAGGGATAAAGTTTACACCCTTAACCTAGGAGAGGTAACGGGAAAGATAGCCCAATACAGTACAGTTCAAACTCAGCTTCATTACTCAGGATTTTTCCATATCAATGCTTCGGTCCCAGGATTCCTTATCTCTGTAAATTCAATATCAGCCTGAGTGAGGTAACCCAGTCACAAAAGAACACACATGGTATGCACTCACTAATAAGTGGATATTAGTCCAAAAACCTTGGAATACTTAAGAAACAATTCACAGATCATATGAAGCTCAGGAAACAGGAAGACCAAAATGTGTATGCTTCAGTCCTTCTTAGAAGTGAGAAAAAAATACACATAGGAGGAAATACAGGGACAAACAGTGGAGCTGAGGGTCTGAGGAAAATGTCATGCAGAGACTGCCCACCTGGGGATTCATACCATATGCAGCCACCAAACCCCCAACACCATTGCTGAGGCAAAGAAGTGCTTGCTGATAAGAGTCAGACATGGATGTCTCCTGAGAGGCTCTGCCAGAGCCCTACTGATACAGATAAGGAAGCTTGTAGCTAACCATTGGACTGAACAAGGAGACCCCAGTGGAGGAGTTAGAGAAAAGACTGATGGAGATGTAGGGGTTCTCAACCCCATAGGAAGAACAATGATATCAACCAACCAGGCTCCACCAGAACTCCCAGGGATTAAACCACCAACCAATGAGCATACATGGAGGGATGCATGACGCCAGCCACACATGTAGCAGAGGATGGCATTGTCCAGCATCAATAGGATGAAAAGCCCTTGATCCTGTGAAGGCTCATTGCTACAATGTAGGGGAATGCCAGGGAACTGAGGTGGAAGTTGATGGGTGGGAGTGGGAGCATCCCATAGAAGCAGGGGGAGATTGGGGTGGGAAGGGTTAGGGGGATTTGAAATGTAAATACATAAAATATCCAATAAATATGAAATTAAAAAAAAGTAAGAGAAAGAAAAGAATTAAAGAACAATAGAAGTGATGGAAATTAAAGATAAGGATTTTATTTAGATTATCAGTGTTTAGGAATTTGTATACCTTGTACATTATATATGATTCTACTTATGTAAACTTTGACCCCTTTCACCATGTAATTTTTAATCACTGTTGCAAGTACAAAAAGTACAAGGAATCACAGAAATCCTGCTGAAGGGTAAAGTAAAACCATGAAGAGAGTTTCTTTGGAAATCAATTTCTTAGGTAATAATCTTCATACAATATCAAAGGGAGAAACAATGTTGCTATGTTTCAATATGTAATAGGCATAATTTGCTAGAAAAATAGGAACTAATAAACATTCAGTCAAAGAAAAGTGATTTATGTTTAATCAAAGAACAGAGTGTTTTAGCTACAAGATGCGATAATAATAAAAATGAATGAATAAAACATAGGCATTCTTCCTTGAGATGTTAGTGTCATGAGTAAGCATTCACAAGGTTCTGAGTCATACGTGACAATGAACGGAGTGACGCCTGCTTTTGGAATTAGTGGGACAATATTTCAGTTGCTGCGTCTTCTGTTTTTATCTCTAGCTTATTTTATGTTACACTCTATTCATGCTGCTTACTCTATACAGTCAGGAGCTATAGAATCCTACCTTTAATACAGAAGTTACCTGATTTTAAATTGAAGGTAAAGATAAAAATTGACTATAAATTGCACACACTAAGAGGATATGGAGAATTCGTAAGAGCAAAATACAGTAGAAATATTGTGAAATTAAACTATTATCTCTACATTTTTGGAAGCAAACATGACTTTAAGACTTTGAATTAAGAATAAAAAATTAATATATGAGATATTGGTGAGCAGGGGTAGATTGTGGCTCAGGTCATATAATTGTCTTCTTTGTTTTAGGTCCACAATATCTTCATTTTGAATCTAAATGTCTGAGAGCTATAAAAACCAATCCAATGATAGTGTCACATTAAACTTCTATAAGAAAATTATATTAAATAGTATGCTGAAACTTTTTCATCAGCTCTTACATGTTATAATGACAAGGACCAGCCTCGGCTTGGTAAGGGGTCCTGAGTAGGGGGTGTTCGGGAGCAGTAAAACAAAACAAAAGACAACAAAAAACATTTGAAATCAATCATGGGGTACAAGCTGACAGTCTGTGTTCTGCTCCAGACAGACTTCTCTGGAGAGCTATAGAGAGCTAAACCAAATAGCTCAGCTCTAGGAAACCAGAGGCCAGTCTTCTGTTTACATATCAATTCAGTCATTTACTCTAAGTCCACTTTTGATTATACCATAAATCTAGAAATTGGCTTTCTAAATCAAGGCCCTTTGTTTCTTAGAAAGAAAGAACAAACACATTTCTTTAACATTGTAAATGAAATCAGAGATCTGCCCGCCTGCCTTTGTACACGAACAATAAGCTTTCCCATCACATTCCCACCACATCTGGATCCAGGCTGATCTTGAATTCCGGAATCTGCCTGCCTTTGTAAGCACAAATAATAAACTTAGGTGGGTGGGATCTTTCCCCAAATCACCACTCTCCAAATTTATTTATCTCCTTCCTTAATATCTTTCTGACAAGCTGGCTCATAGTAAGGCTGTATTTTTCTTTTAAGTATATAAAGTCATTCATATAATTTATGTTGCATCCTTATCTTTTGCATAGTTGAGAAATCATATGATTTTTAACTTCATGTTTTCAAAGTTCTAACAGCCTTAAGGGCTGCCCTGAAGGTCACAGAATTTTGCTGAGACATTAGACACATCCTCATTTCCCAGACCCTGTTGTCTCTGATCATCATGGAGTGATTAACCTTGGCAAAGAGGACATTCCTTGATAACCTTGGCAGGAAGAACATTTCTAAATGGAGGAACCTAAAGTAACTATATTTATTTTTATTAACATATCTGATGACCAGCAACCTTTGTGGTTGCCCACACTCTGCAGGCTCTGTTCCAGGGGTGGCAAAAATGTCTCACCACCCTTTCCATAACTATGCAGGACTCAGCATTATAATGCAGACTTCAACATCATCGTTAATTGAATGGTAGAGATATGGCAATCTTGCATTCAATCAAGATGAAACTAAACAGTATCTATTATTACTAGGCTTACACAAAGAAGAGATAGGGAATGGACATCTCATAAGTTTCAGTGAAAGTTAAAGAATATCCACATCTAGAAATGTTTGCCAAGATAAAAGTTTGATATATGGAGATTTATAGGGAATAAATAATGAAGATGAGAATTTATGGGAGAACTACTAAAGGATAAACGGACAGAAAAAATACTTAAGAACCAAGGAGAAATACCACATTTGCTGAATTTTAGAAAGAACTTATTTAGATATTTTTTTCATTCAGTTGTTTGGCAAGTCCTTTAAGTCGCTATTAGGTAACTGGTTAATCCAGAGAAAGGTTTCTATTCTTTTTTTTTTTTTTAAGATTTTATTTATCTTTTTTTTTAATTTTTTTTTATTAACTTGAGTATTTCTTATATACATTTCGAGTGTTCTTCCCTTTCCCGGTTTCCGGGCAAACATCCCCCTCCCCCCTCCCCTTCCTTATGGGTGTTCCCCTCCCAACCCTCCCCCCATTGCCGCCCTCCCCCCATAGACTAGTTCACTGGGGGTTCAGTCTTAGCAGGACCCAGGGCTTCCCCTTCCACTGGTGCTCTTACTAGGATATTCATTGCTACCTATGGGGTCAGAGTCCAGGGTCAGTCCATGTATAGTCTTTAGGTAGTGGCTTAGTCCCTGGAAGCTCTGGTTGCTTGGCATTGTTGTACTTTTGGGGTCTCGAGCCCCTTCAAGCTCTTCCAGTTCTTTCTCTGATTCCTTCAATAGGGGACCTATTCTCAGTTCAGTGGTTTGCTGCTGGCATTCGCCTCTGTATTTGCTGTATTCTGGCTGTGTCTCTCAGGAGCGATCTACATCTGGCTCCTGTCGGTCTGCACTTCTTTGCTTCATCCATCTTGTCTAATTGGGTTCTTATCAATAATATGAAGTGTTTCATCACTAACAAGTTCTTGTGTTTAGTAGCCTTCAAACAGATTTGAAAGTCAAGTCCTCTTGTCCACATCAAAAGAAATTATAGGTCAAAAAGGAAAGAAACTATCATAAAGAACAAAATTCAGTATTGGTGAGGACCTGAAGACACTACAGATAGAAATGGAAAATAGCTTAAATTCTCTGACCACCTCTCAGAAGGAAAGACAAAGATATCCTTTGACCTAACAGTCCCAGTAAAATTATGTACCTAAAATTTTTTGAAAACGTATGTTCTTAAACATTTATGCAAAATGTAGTCACAGAAGCACATTGATTATAACCAAAAAAAAAAAGATGGAATGAACCTAAAAAAATGGTAATATTGAGGTATTGAAATGCTATACTTTAGTAAAGAAGAATTATTGGTGCATGGACTTAGCCAATATTAAATGCCAACCAAGAGCAGAGTCATCAAAGGAACATATTGAATCACTCTGGTTTATGATATGTCATTCACATAGTAAACATACAATGATAAAAGTATATTTGTGCAACAGAGAAAGATAGAGGGAGAGGAGAAATAATAGCCTGCTTGTGTTTATGACTGTACACATCTATGAACATTTAAAAAGTTATTGAATTTTAAATGGGTAAATATGATCTATGACATATAATTCAAAACAGTTACTAAAACTATTGCAACATCCATAATACAAAGAAAAAACAAGAAACAGAAAATTTGGTATAGTTAAATCTACATTTTTTCCTAACATTTAAAAAAATAGAAACAATTTAGTTTGAGTAACCATTATAATAACACAACAGAATTTATTTTTGTGGGGGTCAGTAGATAATACATTAAGGAAAATGAAAGTTTGAAAAAAATTGTAAAGAAAAGAAGTGAAGTAATTATTCAAATGCTAAGAAGCAAAACACAGCAGTATAGCAAAAACAATAGTAAATAGGCCCATTTTTCGAAGTGAAGGCAGACAGCAAAGAATGGATGGTTTGCAAAACAATTCAAAAGCATTATATATATATATATATATATATAATATATATATGGGTAGTTCTTATAATTCAAAATGAGAGACACAGAACAATTACATATTTTGCTTTGGGAGATCACCCAAGTATTCTAGTTGCTATAGTTAAATATTTCAAATTAAGGCGAGTACAGTTTTAAGGCTGGAATCAAGGAAGGTCTCAAGATTGCCTGCCTATTAGCAAATCAATATATAGTTGTCAGTAAATGAGCTGTAAGACTGTAGAGGATATTGGTTAGATATGTATTTAACTGATATAAAATATCAGAAATTACCTCGACAAACTTCTATTCATAGGAACATTTGTAGAAGCTTTCATTATCTACTAAAGTTTCCTTTTATACTTCTTAAGAACATTTTGTATTTTCTGCATGAATGCCATCCCAAAGAAGTTACAGAATCAGAGAATATTTCTTCTAATTAGAACGGGTTAAGAAAACACTATATTATATTTTATTGTTTAAATGATACTATAGGGTTAGAGATAGCACTAAGTGATATAGTGGTTGCCTCCCATGTTTATTTCAGTGGTCCTAGATAAGTAATTCTAAGCATTTCAAATAAGGCCATTCATGGCCCCATTACAATCAGCAATACAAAGACCTTTGGTTGTGCAGTCACCAACAGAGCGAATTTGAGAGCATCTTTTCTTTTATATTTATTCATGTGCAGAAAAATAAGCTTATTGAAATGTTTTCAACATCAAGTATTGCTTATTTGATGTCTTATCACATGTACTAATATTGCATGAAGAAAGACAGAAGAGGAACTGGGTGGTTAATAGGAGGGAAAGGTAGAAGAGAGAAAAGTGGGAGGAATAATGAACTCAAAAGATCTTCTGAAAAGAGTCATGAAAACTTATTACTGAAGAAGCTTCCTAAGATTCAAACATGTAAATACAGAGATTAAAGTTACAGATACTCTATAATGGGAATCCAGTGCTCCCATTAGATACCATGGACTACCAAAATTCCCAGTGACAAGAAAGGTTTGCTTCTTTTGAATTTATTATGTGGTGGGGGTCTATAGTCCTAATAGTATGAGCAATTGCCTTTGCTCCTATTTAGTACAAGATGCATGTTAAAGGTAAAACGTAAGAAACCAAGTTGAGAAATGTCTACCTTCAAACTACAACCCAAAGTAGCCCTTTCCTCTTGAAAGTTTCTTCTCACCATTTGGTATTTGTGCACCAGAACAAGAAAAGCAACTAATCTACTATTTAATAAAATTTAAAATCAGTGTTTTGTCTGAATGAAAATAAATACACACCTTGTACTGACAGAATCACAAGATGGTAGTCAAATCTATGGAATGCAGTCACAAAGGTTGTGAACCACCAAGTTGGTTAGTTTGTTTCTAGGACCTAAACCAAGTTTCTATGCAAGAGCAACAAGTTCTCTTAATCTCTAAACCATATATATATATATATATATATATATATATATATATATGATATTTTCTTTCTAGGTCTGGATTAGCTCACACAGAATGATTGTTTCCAGTGCCATCCATCTGCCTGAAATTTTTCATCATATAATTTTTATTAACAGGTAAATAGCTAACACATTGGTCATAGATCATGGACAAAGCTGGCTAACACTAACCTTGAAGCTTTAGAAACACCATCATTACCAACGAGTTCCTTCATTGTCAGGAGGTATTATGCACTACACTGGAAGATAAAATGAATCTCAAATCTTACCGATCTTTATCATCTCTGAGCTACAAAAGTGACCAGTATGGAAAGGCATACTCACTGGTGCAATACTGTTACAGAAGTAATGACGACTTTATGATTTGATTTAAGGCCTGCTCTACAAGTTGAAACTCATAACTGTGTGTCACCAGTAATAGTACCAATAACCTGTGGCTAGTCAGATCATAGACCCTGGGGAGAATCTACAATTATTGCTCTTCTAAATAGGTATAGTTTTAAGTCAATGACTAGTGATTTATCATTGATCTCTTACATTAGCATCTCTTAACTCTGGTCAGAGAAGTTGATTTTGTAATAGATGGTGATTAACACAAATATATTCAACTGGACAAGGCACAGAGAATAAGAAACTATGGGCAGCTCAACTCTATGTGGTGTATCTATATCATGCCATGACCTTCCAATGCTCAGGGAGGAGAAAGATTATAAGAGCAAGAGGGAGAAGATGACTACCAGAAAAGGGTTTTCTGGTTACAACTGGCAGTGGAATAGATGAAATCACAAGAGTTGAGACAGCATATGCAAGACCTGTGCAAGCTCATTACCTAGCATAGAGAAGGGCATGAACTCTTACCTTCTATTATACAACTACAAGCAATTGATAGATACTGGCAGAGAGTCAGTTTTTGTTAAAAGATGCAACCCTTAGTGAGTTGTATAACACTCCAGTGGAAAGCCAAATGATTAAGATGATATGGGCAACAACAACTGTACTTTGGAGGATTAAAAAAAGAGAGACAGAAAGTTATGTGGTTAAGAGATCGTGTGAATATCATCAAAATACATAGCCCAAAATTCTCAAATACTGATAAAATTAAGGAAAATAACTGAAAAAAATTCGAGTGACATTTACAAGTCAACCAGCTGAATCAAGATGTTGTATGGAAATTTTAAGAGCTCATACACACTTAAAGAAAGCAAGTGAACCAAAAACCTTGACCATAACTCTACTTGTGAAAGTGTCATGACAAAGATACACATTAGCACAGTAGAAAAGGGTTTAAGTGGAATAGAGTAATATATTGTGAAGAGATATTTGCATGTGTAGCCATTTAAAAAAATAAAAGTCAAGTACATACTCAATAGTAAACAGAACTCACTAGTAACAGCATCATTTTGATGTAAATGTTACACATGAAAATAAATCTCCCACATAAAAAAACATATTTCCATGACCTTATAATAGAGAAATATGCATAAATGTATTTTGAACATAAGTAAGAAATACTAAGAGTCTCAAAGACTTACATGATGGATTTTCAAAAGTTTTTCTTCATTATAAATATTGCTAATGGAGTAAAGAAACAAGAAAAGGAAGAGGGAAGGGACCCAGCAACAGCAAGCAGCCATGCTCTACTCTTACAAAACTTAAAAAAGAATTAAAATTAAATCAAAACTTAGTAATTTATAAAACACACACAGATTTGACTATGTAAACACATTCAGTGACATTTGTACATCAAATAAGTCCATGAAAGTTTGTCCTGAGTCACATGTGACAAGGAAAATTCACATAAGTTCATCATTTCTTAGTCAATACACTAAGTATTAGTATAGTGCAGAGAGCAGGCTTAACAAAGTCTGAATGCAATGAACAAAAAGTAATCCTAATGAAAGCATAGATTTGTTTGATAAGCTTTTAAAATATGCCAAAAGTCAGGTGCTAATGGACAGAAAAGCACTATGTCAGAAAACCATGTATATGAAAGAGAAATGTGTCTAGCTCACCAATGGCTGCTTAATGCAGCATTAATTTTAATCAAGACAGACTGTGTCAGCGGACACACTCTACTCTGGGGAGGCTCCTTCGAGAACTATTTTTGTATGTTCATCCCTTACCTTCAATCCCTCTAGGTGGTTACTCTTAGACATTTACTCCTTACATATTTGTTACTCTCCAATGCCAATAAAACTTCATTCATCCTTCTGCCTTTTAGTTTCCATTTTTTGGATCTGTGTGCATCATAGAATATTAGAAAACATTTTTAAAAACCTTAGCAACTCATTGAAATGATTTTATTTGGTTTAATTAACTGTATTCATTTAGTTTTTAAAGACAGTTTCTTATTATATGCCTGGACCCACTTGAAGCTGAATCTTCCTGGCTTAACATCCTTGGTACTACAAATATGCCGCCACTCTAAACAACTTTAAAACTTAAATCATCTAACTATATCTCATAGCTGCATTTTGTTTTTGTGTTGGTCCTTTACAAAAATAACTCCTGTTGCTTGAAAAATACTCAAATAGATTATCCTCACATATTTAGGGTTTAAAAAGTCATACCTACTCTAGTGTTCTGAACATCTGACCTGTGGTAAAAGCATTCATTCTGCTTGAAGATATGTTTCCCTTTTTGTGGCTAAGATAGCAAACTCAAGTTGTCTTTTCTGTGGATAATATTATTGTACTTGTAACAAAAGAAGAGATGTAGAAATGCTAGCATAGAGGCACTACTTTCATACCCAATAAGACTAGCTACTGTCTACAAGCCCCATTTTTACAAATAGAAGACTATTTTATTAGGACTTTGGATTTTCATACGGAATTTTGGAGGAAAAATGCATGCAATATTTAATGTCTCATCCCTGGCCAATGACAGTACCATGTCCCTCTTCTGTAATCCTCAAAGTCTTTTCACTCTAAAGTCTCATCTATGTATCATACATATAAAACATAAATAAGGCTCAGGATGGATTTCTTCTCTGATTATGAACTTTTGAAAGAAAATAAATAATATGCTTTGCAATTACTAAGCTTCAAAAACTATTGGATATGCCTTCCCATTCCAAAAAAAAAAATGTAGGAAAGAAAGAAGCATTGATACACACAAATAAATCTACATCTATTAAAGCAAATCTCACAAGATACTAAGGCTCAACTATAATTTCTGCTAGCTTGAACCCCTGTTCCTTAAGAAATTCCTTTTTGGTTTGTTTGGTTTGCTTTGTTCTTTTTTTATTGGACAGTTTATGTGTTTTCATTTAAAATGATATCCCCTTTCCTGGTTCGCCCCCCCATACCCTCTCTCCCTCTGTCTATGAGGATGCTCCCTCTCCCAACCATCAACTCCCACCTCAACACCCTGGTATTCTCCTACACTGGGGAACAGAGACATCGCAGGACCAAGGGCTTATCCTAATGTTAAAACCAGACAATGTCAATCTCTACTACACATGAGACTGGAGCCATGGGTCTAGGGCATTGAGGTATCCAAAACTTACTGTAGTTAGAGAACTAGTTTCTGATGATGTCAAGTAGTCTTGGTTTCTGTTGCTTATGTCCCTGTGCCTGCCTCTCTCCATCTAGTTATCTCTGATGTTAGTTTGTCTTGCTGTCGCTGACTCGAGCTTGTCCCTCCTGTGGGCCTGTGAGCCTGTGACCTTAGCAGTGAGAGCGCTCCTGGGAGACCAGCTCTCTCCAAGCAGGGTTTGGGTCTGGAGGGCTGTGGACAGCCTTATCTCTGAATGCAGATATAGACCAGAAGAATTCTGTCCCAGGCTGTTCAGTGATTCCTGAGCTCTGTGAGATCCTGGCAGGTCCTTCTTTGGACAGTTAGTGGAGTGAAAGTAGGGTCTATCTAACTGGTGGGCTTAGGAGTGAGAACACTCCTAGAAGACCAGCTCTCTCTGCAGGCTTTGTGTCTGGAGGGCTGTGGGACAGCCTTAGCCCTTGGCGCAGATGGAGACAAGAAGGCCCTTAAGAAATTCCTAATGGACAATATTATCTTTGTGGCTCAGTAGTTGGGCACCAACAACTAGGCTCTACCTATAAGTTATTTCACTCCAGGTACTCTGCCAAGTATGTGGTATACTATCATGAGTCCAGTTGATACCACATAGTAGAGACTAATGGAAATGATCTGCCCTAAATCATAATTGTTAACCTTCCAGAAGATTCTTCACTTTCTTTGAGAAGTAGCACAGGTTTCAGCAGAACACCCTACTATTCTTGTCCTGCAGAATATAAAAATCTAAAGTATATGACAGCCTTACTGGATCCAATTTCCCTTCTTTATTTCAAACAGATGTTTCTTCTTCTGGGGTAAATGATGTTTAATCCCATAGTAAAATTCATACTGAGATCAGTGTTGGTCAGCTTCACTGTAAGATTTTTCTTCAGCACATGTTTTCTAAAGATCATTAAAAACACTAATTGTTGGTTACCCTTTGCCCAACAATTCCTTCTTTTTGTCATTTCTGTTTTTAAATTTTCTTGTAAACTGAAGAAATATGTCATTTCTTTGATATCTTGCTCAAAGGATCATATATTACAGAAATTACGGCTTTGACAAAATTTATACTCAGAGATGCTGAACTGACCTGCTGTTCCAGCCTGAAGCTCTCCAGAAACTTTCTTCCAGAACAGCTTTAGGAATTGCTACTTGATTCCAAATGATCGTACCTCGTGCAACCTTTCAGATGGATCCAGTCAGAACCTCTGTCAAGCCCTGAGCCTTCTAAGCATACAGAGACTGGATAACAGATGATAAAGCTAGCTTTTTAAAATCTAACCAATTTTTCTAATTTTTCTACTTTTCACACCTTTACATAATTTTTATCTCCCCTATTTAGCAAGAGGAATCCATAGAGAGTTGTCAACCTGATTCCTTGGGTTTGGATATCTTGTTATGGTTATTTTACCAATAAAATAGATAGGTTGTCATTTTGAGGGATAATTCAAAAGTGGTTGTAATTTTGAATAGGGAGAAAATAGATAGAACGGTTACTAATTGTATTATCGAACAAAGCATTGTATTGCCATAATCTTACATAGATAGTAATCTTTGTAATTGATGCAAATTTGATGCTATAATTTCTAACATTGGTACAGAATTTGCACATTCATCTATAACTAAGTCTTTCATTGATATAAATCTGTATATTGATACAAAATTTGAAATTAATATCGTTACTCTTAGATTAGCATTGTGCCTATTCAACTCATTTAAGAAAACAAGGCTTGGATGCCATCCTAATAACTGCTATAACAAACTTCTTAGGATGATTAGACAACAAAGTTAAGGGTCACATAGTAAACTCATGGTTATGTTAGATTCTGATTTGATAATGATAAAGTGTTTTCAATGTACTCAAATGGTTAAGAGTAGATAAGGTTTAACAGTTTATATATACTTTCTACAGACCATCAGAAAACCACAGAACATGACATTTACATTTAATGATATTTCATTATTAAGACTCATTTGACAATGAGACATGTCTGCTTCTGACAGCTTCAGCATTGAGCATTCAGAATTGAGCATTTTTACCTCCAGATGAGGTTGCTTTTCATGGCAAGGTAGCCATTGGGCAGAAATTGTCTTTATCATCTGCAGACAAAATACTGTCCAAAAAGGACAAATAGATGTGGGATAGTCGACTGATAAGCTATACCAACAAAGGGTAAGCTAGTCCTGTATACTTCCTACTTTATTTCAAGGTCTTTCAGATGGATCTGGACAAGAAGGCTGAAGACAGAAGCTCCAATATCCTAAGAAATTAGAGGACTGTCCAGGTAGTCAGCTGTCTCTTCAGTTTAGGGTCCAGAAGCTATGCTTTTATGCTTCCTATATATTCAGGTAATATTTAATTCATCCTTAGATTTCTGTTGGGGTTGAAGACTAGTTATAGTCTCATAAGCAAACTTAAGTTGTTTAGCATGGTGAGATATGATATAGAGCTGAAAGCATGGTTTTCAGATGATGATACAGACTAAAATCAAAACACAATTCAGGGATAAAATTTTAAGCTCCTTAGTTAGGATATGATGGCACAGTACTTTATCGAATTGACAAATATGATGGACTGTATCTTAATTGTATATCATACTCTGCAACTTACATAATTTTTATGGTTATGCTCAATTTACGCCCGACAGAAGAGCCTTTTTTTCTTTTTCATTTGCACAAAAAAAGCTAAGGTTTTGGAGACTGGCTCTAATGCTTTGATTTAATTGGGAATCTGTTCGGTCCCCAGCTCCGGAAAAAAAAAAAAAAGAATTGGGAATCTGGTTGTCCAAACACTTTAGGTCCTTATCATCACTTGGTTTTTGGTCAATCAATAAATATGTCAGTGGCCAATGGCTAGGCAAAGGGAGACAGAGCAGGAGTCTTAGATTTGCATGGGCTAGGAAGTGAGAGAGAGGAGGGGAGAGGAGAATCCCCATGTTTCAGAGGAAGACAGATCAGATTTAGGCCTGCAAAAGGAAAATCATTGGAAATGTACATGAAAAGGATTGCAGCCCCCAAGAGGGCTGACCAGAAACATCTTTGGCAGCAAAGTCTAGGGGACTACCCAGAAGAAACAGTGTCCCAAAGATAACCACAGTGTATTAAGTCAGGAGTGCCAGAAGGAAATCTATGATAGCTGGTGGAGGATTAGAACTGCACAGCCATTGAGGTAACCAAGGCATTTCAAATATAAGCTAATGTGCGTAATCTTTCTATCACAAATCCAGAGTTTCTGGGGAGGTGGCTGGAAGGATACACTCACTGGGACCACAAAACAGTGTAGCCAAAACTACCGCTACACAGGAAGTTTCATGTCTTGAAACTCCTTTCATTCAACAATACACTAAAATGTAAATTCAAGCAAATTCTTCATTGTCATATTAGCTCTCTAGCATTAGTCCAAAATGTTCTATAATTCCACTGGCAATATCATTAGCATTAAAATTGACTTCCCCATTTCTGCCAACATTCTCTACATTAATAGCTATATTGATACAGATAGCCATTTATATACATTATCAAAGAAGACAAGATACTTTCATTCTAAGTTCTCACATGCACTGTCTGTTGAATTCCATTGCTGAAATTTTCCAGTACACATTTCAAACTCGTCTAGTCACAATTCATATCACAAAGTCATTTCTATATTCTTTGGTATCTATTGTATGAGGACTACACTGTAAGAGCTCACTTATTTAACTATTCACATAGGTAAGAAAGCTATGATACACCATAATCTATGTGACTTAAATAGCCTCTCTCTCTCTCTCTCTCTCTCTCTCTCTCTCTCTCTCACACACACACACACACACACACACACACACACACACACATACTACTACCACCACCACCACCACTATCACCACCACAACCACTACCAATAACAGATAATTTCATAAAAAACCACTAATCTCATCATGTATAGCATGTATCACCCTACAAGTTTTCTTTATATGATTGCTTCTGCCTAGTTACTCCCCAAGATCCCATCTCCCATCGGAAGTTAAAATTACAGTATGTCCTCCCAGCCTGTGCCTTCTACCAAGGCAGATCATCAGTGAAGACTCCAAAGTCTGAAGGCCTCCCAGAAAATCTGCTGCACCCAGGGAAACAGGTAAGGAAGTCTTCCAAATAACCATAGCAGTTGGGAACCCTGAGGAGACAGAAGACTCGGGACCTATCCCATCTACTTGAACTCCACCTCACTTTTGGCTAGGGCAGATCATCAACATGTCTGCCCCTCTGAAGAACCCACAGTCTGAAGGACTCCCAGGAGATCTGCTGCATCCAGGCAACAGCCCTCACAGTCTGAAATCCTCCCAGGAGATCTGCTGGAGCCAGGGCCATAGGTCTCTCAGGAGACCTGAAGCAAGGCAGAGACCTAGGAGGCAGGCTCCTGACAGAAACACTGAGGGCAATTAACACCAAAGATAACCAAATGGCAAGAGACAAGGACAAGACCATGAGCTATAGAAACCAATGTACATTGGCACCATCAGAACCTATTTCACATACCATGGCAATCCCAGGATATTAAAACATGTCTGAAAACAAGGATGCTAATGTAAAATCCTATCTCACGAAGATGAGCAACTAGCAACTTAATGGCATACCTGAAAGCCCTAGAATACAAAGAAGCAAACACACTCATGAGGAGTAGACTGCAAGAAATAGTCTGGGCCTAAGTCAACCAATTAAAAACAAAGAGAACAATACAAAGAATTAACAAAACCAAAAGCTGATTCTTTCGGAAATTCAGAAAGATAGATTAAACCCCAAGGCAAACTAACTATAGAGAACAGAGATAGTATCCAAATTAACAAAATCACAAATGAAAAGGCAGAAATAACAGAAAATGAGGAAATTCAAAAAATCATCTAATCTTTCTATAAAAGCCCATACACAAAGAGAAAACTTGAAAATAGATACCACGTACCAAAGTTAAATTAAGAGCATGTAAACTATCTAAAAAGACCCATATCTCCTAAGAAAATAGAAGTCATTAAAACTTTCCAACCAAAAATAAAGCCCAGGGCCAGATGGCTTCAGTGCAGAATTCTACAAGATATTGAAAGAAGAGCTAATACCAACACTCCTCAAATGACTCCATAGAATAGAAACAGTAGGAACACTACTGAAATATCAATGTATGAAGCCACAATTACTCTGATACCTAAGCTACACAAAGTCCCCTCAAAGAAAGAGAATATCAGACCAATTTCACTTATGAATATCAATTAAAAAAACACTCAACAAAATTCTAGCAAACCAAATCCAAGAACACATCAAAACCATCATTTACCATGATCAAACAGGCTTCATTCCAGGGATCCAAGGTTGATTCAATATATGAAAATGAATGTACATAATCCACTATATAAACAAACTCAAAAAAGTCACATGATCATCTCAATAGATGCTGAAAAAGTATTTGACAAAATGCAATAACCCTTCATGTTAAAAATATTGTAGAGATCAGGAATTCAAGGCCCATACCTAGACATGATAAAAGCACTTTACAGCAAACCAAAAGCCAATATTAATTTAAATGGAAAGATACTTGAAGCAATCCCACTAAAACAAGAGGGACAAGGCAAGGCTGTCCACTCTCCTTTTATCTATTTAATATAGTACTCAAAGTGCTAGCTAGAGCAGTAAACAACAAAAGAAGATCAAGGGAATACAAATTGGCAAAAACTAAGTCAAGGTATCGCTATTTGTAGATGATGTGATAATATATATAGGCAACCCCAAATATTCTACCAGAGAGTTTTTACAGCTGATAAACAACTTCAGTAAAGTGGCTGGATATAAAATTAACTCAAACAAATCAGTAGCCTTGCTTTATACAAATGAAAAATGGGCTGAGAGAAAAAGTAGGGAAATAAACAGCCTTCACAAAATTCACAAATATTATAAAATATCTTGGGGTAACTCTAACCGAAAAAGTAAAAGATCTGCATGACAAGAACTTCAAGTCTCTCAAGAAAGAAACCAAAGCGCACCTCAGAAAATGGAGAGATCTCCTTTGCTCACAGATGGGAAGGATTAGTATAGTAAAACTGGACATCCTATTAAAAACAATATACATATTCAATGCAATCCTCATCAAATTCAAAAACAACTTTTCACAGATATGAAAAAAGCAATTCTCAATTTCATATGGATAAACAAAAAAACCCAGGGTAGTGAAAACACTTCTTGACAATAAAAGACCTTCTGAAGGAAATCACCGTTCCTGACCTCAAACTATACTACAGAGCAATAGTAATAAAAAGTGCATGGCATTGGTACAGAGACAGACAGGACAGGATGATCAATGGAATAGAATCAAACATCAAGAAAGAAACCCACACATTTGTGAACACTTGATTTTTGACAAAGAAGCCAAAAATAAACAGTGGAAAAAAGAAAGTATCTTCAATAAGTCGTACTGTTCTAAACGGCAATTGGTATGTAGAAAAAATAAAAATAGATCTGTATTTGTCATCTTGCACAAAGTTCAAGTCAAAGCAAATCAAGGACCTCAAACCAGATCCACTGAATCAAATAGAAGAGAAAATGTGAAATAACTTCCTATCATTGGCATGGAGGAAATGTCCTAAATAGAAATCTAATGGCTCAGGCTCTAAGATCAAAAATTGATAAATGAGACCTTATTAAACTGAAATGCTTCTGCAAGACAAAGAACATAGTCAATAGGACAAATCAGCAACCTACAGATTGGGAAAAAAATCTTCGCTAACCCCACATCCAATAAAGGGCTAATACCCAAAGTATATAAAGAACTCAAGCTAACCTCCAAAGACGCCAAACAACCCAATCAAAAAATGAGGTATAGTGCTAAAGAGAGAAGTCACAGCAGAGGAATCTTAAATGGCCCCAGAGCACCTAAAGGAAATGTTCAAAGTCCTTTGTCATCAGGAAAAAGCAAATCAAAATAACCCTGAGATTACATCCTACACCAACAGGAGTCATTAAAATCAAAAACTCACGCAACAGCAGATGCTGGCCAGGATGTGGAGCAAGAGGAACACTCCTTTTGGTGGGACTGCAAACTGGTACAACCACTCTGGAAATCAGTCTGGTGGTTCCTTAGAAAATTGGAAATAGTTCTACCTGAAGACCCAGCTATACCAGTCTGGGGCATATACCCAAAAGATGCTCCAACATATAACAAGGACACATGCTCCATTATGTACAGAGCTGCCTTACTTATAATAGTCAGGAGCTGGAAACAACCAAATGTCCCTCAACAGAAGAATAGATCTAGAAAATATGGTACATTTACACAATGGAATAGTATCTGGCTATTAAAAACAAGGATATCATGAATTTTGCAGGCAAATGGATGGAACTAAAAATGCCCTCAGTGAAATAACTCAGACCCAAAATGACATACTCACTAACAGGTGGATATTAACCAAAAAAGTACAGAATGTCTAGAATACAATCCACAGAACTCAAGAAGGCTAACAAGCAAAAGGGCCCAAATGAGGATATTTCAATCCCACTTGGGAAGGAGATGAAAAGGCAGAAGGAGGGAGCAACCAGGGTTGGAGAGAAGAGGGGTGGGGAAAAGAGGAACATGATCAAGTAAGGGATTGAAGTAGATGTGAGAGAAACCCTGAGGGCCAGCAGAATGAATGGAAATATGCAACCTTGGTGAGTGGAGGTAGGGGGACACTTAGAAATTCCCAGAGACCTGGGAGGTGTGAGACTCTTAGGACTCAAAGGAAGAGACCTTAGATAAAATGTCTAACAGTGGGGAGAAGGAACTTGTAGAGTTTACCTCCAGTAGAAAGACAGGGAATCAATTAGAAGGATGAGGTTGTTATCCCATAGCCAAAACTCTGATGCAAAATTGTTCCTGTCTAAAAAAGACAGAAAGACAGACAGACAGACAGACAGACAGGAAGGAAGGAAGGAAGGAAGCAAGCAAGCAAGCAAGCAAGCAAGCAAGCAAGCAAGCAAGCAAGCAAGCAAGCCAGCCTCAGGAAAAAAATAGAGAAGAAACTGAGGGAATGATGGTTTAGTGACCAACTTGGGATCCAGCTCAAGGGGACGCTCCAAGGCCTGACTTTAATACTGATGCTGTGGTGTGCTTACAGACAGGAGCATGTCTGTCTTCCAAGGGGCCCAACAAACAACTGACTCAGACAGATGCAGATACGTACAACCAACGATTGGTCTGAAGTTGAGTTCCCCTGTGATTAAATTAGGGAAAGGCTAAAAGAAGCTGAGGAAGAAGGCGACCCTATAGGAAGACCAACAGTCTCAACTAACCCAGACTCCTGAGATCTTTCAGACACTGGGTCACCAACCAGACGGTATACAAGAGCTGGTTGGAGACCTCTGACATATACACAACAGAGAACTATCTGGTCTGACCTCAGTGGGAGAAGACACAGAGCCTAAACCTGCAGAGACTTGTGGTCCCAGGAAGTGGGGAGGCCTGGCAGGGAGATGGCACATTCTCTTAAAGACAAGGGGAAGGAAGAATGAGTGAGTAACTGTGGGAGGGAGGACAGGGATGGGGGTAACAACTGGATGTTAATAATAATAATAATAATAATAATAATAATAATAATAATAAATAATGATAAATAATAAAAGGTTTCAACATGTGTTTCCATTTGGAAGAAAACACAGCAATCATACATTGAAGAATAGTTAAGGTTTATAAGTCTCTGAAACCCAAAAAAACTGTAAAGGACCAGAAAATATATCCATTTGCTAATTTCCTTAATATTAAAGTCTATAAACATTTCAATGTCATCTATTCTTTAATTTTCCCCCAATTGTTTAAAAGCTGCTTAGATTGCTCTAAAGGGTGTGACCCCCTCAAAATAATGACTGTGTACATTAAGCACATCATTACAGTAGCTTTATTAGCTATGTATATTGCTACTTTTTTTAAATACAGGAATTGAAAGACATAAAAAGAGCATATGTTCTCTTTCACAGGTTAAAATAATTATTCCTTTGGGAACATTTTGTTAACTTCATTTATAGAAATCTAAATTCTATCCAAGTAAGAAAGATGTGACACTTGAAAACTGATTTTAAAAATAAGCACATAGATGTTTTTCCATTGTAGAAATAGAAATTGTATTGAGTTTCCCAGTCAGTTGACATGCAGGAACAAAGTTGAGCCATCCTCTGGAGGTAAACTATATGTGATACACAGAAGTAATGAATATGTTTCTCAATGATGAGAATGAAACAAAAGAAGTATTCCCAGATTCAGATCTGAATCATATAGTATGTAAAATTTAAACTCAAGAATTGAGTCTGATTGTGTTCTACAAAAGTTACCAGCATATCTATCTTCTATGACATAGAACACATAGTATTAAAAAAAAAGACTTGGGCACTTACTAGATTTTTTACAAGAGGTTCAGATTCACACAATTCCCAATCTAAACTTGAGAAATTCATTATTGCATGTTCAGTTGTTTTAACAGGATTTCATCATTTAAAATGTATGCTTAAAATTTACTTAAATTATCTCTTATGGCTTATCACCCCTTCCAAAATGTTCTATTTTTTAAAGAAAATTTATCAAGTGTAGCTATTACGTTCTCCCTTGTTTGAGGTCATATGCCATTGTCTGATTGGTTTTACTATCCAGCAGGTTCTGAAACTCTGCACATGTCTGCAGTGACGATGGAAAATTCATCAGCTGTGTCTTTCATTCCTACTAATGATGCAGGAGAGATAATTCAGGGTCAATATTTATCGCAATCATTTGGACATTATGCTTTCCAAACAAGAAATGATAAATTTTACATCACTCTAGAATTTACAATATTAAATAAAGTTAATAATTTTATCTTCAAAGTTCTGTTATTATAAAAAATAACAAAAATATGAATTTGCTAAAGAATATTTTTAAAATCTATAGTAAAAACGGTAGTGGTAAAAGCAAACTACGTTGCCCGCAAAGATTAAAACAGAGACTGAAGGAACACCCATTCAGAGCCTGCCCCACAGGTGGCCCATACATATACAGCCACCCAATTAGACAAGATGGATGAAGCAAAGAAGTGCAGACCGACAGGAGCCGGATGTAGATCGCTCCTGAGAGACACAGCCAGAATACAGCAAATACAGAGGCGAATGCCAGCAGCAAACCACTGAACTGAGAATAGGTCCCCTGTTGAAGGAATCAGAGAAAGAACTGGAAGAGCTTGAAGGGGCTCGAGACCCCAAAAGTACAACAATGCCAAGCAACCAGAGCTTCCAGGGACTAAGCCACTACCTAAAGACTATACATGGACTGACCCTGGACTCTGACCTCATAGGTAGCAATGAATATCCTAGTAAGAGCACCAGTGGAAGGGGAAGCCCTGGGTCCTGCTAAGACTGAACCCCCAGTGAACTAGTCTATGGGGGGAGGGCGGCAATGGGGGGAGGGTTGGGAGGGGAACACCCATAAGGAAGGGGAGGGGGGAGGGGGGAGGGGGATGTTTGCCCTGAAACCGGGAAAGGGAATAACACTCGAAATGTATATAAGAAATACTCAAGTTAATAAAAAAAAAAAAGAAGAAGAAGAAAGTAAGGATGCCTCTTGTTGCTGTTCCTGTCACTTCTATTAGTAATCTCACACCGCCAGTTCTACTAAATGCAGTAACACAAAAATTACCTCAAAATAAGCAAAGTCCTAAATGGAAAATTATGTAGGAAAAATATGTGCGTAAAGATGGAGAAAGAAGTGAAATGCCTTTGAGTTAACATTATTGCTTATGTATGAAAACTCCTGGAGAAAGAGGCTAATATAGCAACTTAGAAGATAGATTTTGTAATGCACGTGAACAATTTGCTAATCTAATAAGTTACTGTAATATGTGCTCCTTTTTGACCCATACTTAATTAACTAGCCCTGGGCAGTTGCCGAGGCTTTTAATAGTAGGTATGATTTCCCTCCTGTTGGGTAGGTCTGTATTCAATTAGACAAATATTGGTTACTACCAGCATGTAACTACCATTAGTTCCCCATTGTCATTGTTCAAGGCCTAGGCTTCACAGTTGAGTAGGGCTATGGACTGCTTCCTTCCCTTGGTAGTTTGCAATCACCTTCTGGTATTGTGAAAGCAAAACTTCAGGACGGAAAATTTCAGCTTAAATCCACCTCAAAATTTTCAAATTCTATATCTGAACTGTGTGGGTCTGATAAAGATAGGGATGTACCTTTAAACCCTTGGGAGACAACCAAAAGCAACAATAATGGCCTATAGTGTTCTGTGAACCATTTTTAACTACCTCAACTAAACTTGTACAGTGATTTCTCATGTGAGGTATTGGGGTATTTTTTAAATAATTCATGACTTTTGGAGAGCATTGTCAACCCAAGTGTTATAACTTCACTATATACCGATTTATGTAGTAGCATTGGATCTCTGAAATATAAAATTAAAAACAAAATATAATATAAAATAATAAGAAACAATTAAATATTCAAGTGTCAATCTATCACTTTTTATATAGATGATAAATATGAAGAAAATAGTGAAATAAATTAGAGGCAGATATATTCTAATTTATTACTAGGAAGACCACCATTGTTAAATCACTTATAATTCTTAATCAGATATGTATATTCAATTACAATTTAGTAATTACAACTAAATTTAAAAATTGCTTTGTGGAGACTAGCAGGCAAATTCTAGGTTGAGAGGGAACAAATCAGTATATCCAAGATAAAAATAATACAATAAAAAATAATAATACCAAAATCTGCTATATAAGTTTAACTTCCCAAATTCAGGGATTGATAAAGGAGAAATTCACAACTAGTTAAATAATTCACTCTGAAGTACCTTGATCCCAAATGATACATCTGCAGGACAACTTATGCAGGGAACATCCCAATGAGCAGAAGCTTTTACAAACCAGAGAACAATGAATTCTACTATGAGATTCTGCCTTTTAGCTATGACCGATAAGCTACATCCATGAAATCTCAGTAGCATGGCAATCTAAATATGAGAAAAAAAATTCTAACATATGTTGACATGCAGAGTAGGGAAAGGAAATCCAATACTTAGATGAAGATCTACATGCAAAAAAGATCTGAAAAGAGATGTTGAATTAGTCTTTCCTAAGACTGAGCACCTCATTTCTTATCTAATACTAAGTGGTAAGCGCTAGAAATATAAGTGCACACAAACCTGAACAAACTCAGAAGATTGCATTTATATGTTTATATGTTATCCTTAAAGAGAAGAAGGCCATAGATTTTGAGAGTTTGCTGTAGGCACGAGACTGGTAAGAGTGAAGAGAGTGGGAAGAAAAATGATGTAACAATTTAAATTAGATTTTAAAGTTAAAAATAGATATTGAACTCACAACTTTCTCAAAAATTACCTCAAAATAAGCACAGTCTTAAATGGAAAATTAAAAAACTGTGAGAAAATTACAAAGAAGAAAATGAATTTGTGAGTAAATAGATTAATTTCATGCTAATTTTATATACACCACAAACATCAAAATGAATAAAAATGACCTTTGATTTTTAAAGTTTATAGAAAAATCTGGTTAACATTGAATATAGCAATGATACTTTGGATGTGATCATAGATTCCTTCTCCAAATACTAGAGCCTGTTATGGTATTAAAATTAAAAATTACTTATGCTGAAAAAAGAGAGGGGAGAGGGCTAGCACAAAAGCTTCTGCTCTTACCAATGCAGAGGGAACTTTAAGGATTGTATAGTCACCTGGTCTTGAAGCCTTTGCAGAAAATGAGAGATGTGAAGCATTCAGTTGCTATTTAGCAGCACTTGCAGAAATGTTTCCTCTTGAGGAACTGATGATAAACTGGAATGATCAGGTTCTATCTAGAAGTTTATTATCATGATCTTGGAGTGATGGAGAAAAAGTGTTAGCAAATCAACTTTGTGTATGTCCATGCCCTGACAGATCAAAGTAAGACATGGAGTTCTATGATGGGTTCATTTAGTTTAACATTTTTAAAACTTGAGTTGTATTTCTTCTCTGCCTACCAGACTACCAGAAATCATTAGCCTCCCTGATCCTGTCAGACAGAGTCACTGGAGATGAAGTAAAAGGTCTACCTGGGTTACAACCTGCATATCGATACTTGTCTCCACTACTCGACCTTTTCTCCATGCACTGACATCTGTCTTCAAGAGACAGCAACTTTTTTTACCAAGAAAGTTACAGAACCTCATTATCCTTTGCTAGTAGTATCAAGGGAAGCTGAGAGTCTTTAGCTATTAGAAAAGCAGGATTGTGGAACAAAAAAAATGATTGAAATTGAATTCTTCTTCTGGGTCTCTAGTATCTCAGTGTTTAGTTTCTTGGTTAAGACATCTAGACTCCATTTTAACAATTACAAAACTGGCTCTAAGTCTGAAGAGAAGAGCAATACATTATCTGGGAATGCTGGACCAGCCTTAATAGATAACTAAGATAGAGATCTAAAGAGCTAAATATCAAGAGACTCAGAGAGATGCCTTTGTTTCGATGTATTTATTGCTTTATGCAAGAACTTTTACCAATTGATTATACACCCTGGACTCTTCAATAAAATAGAAAAGAGCAAGCTTAATGATAGTACTATAATGGAGAAGATTGGGAGTGTCCTCTGCTATGTTATAAAAGCCATATTTCTCACTGTTTCTCTGGATACTGACTGACTAGAATGGCAGAAGCTGAGAAGGTTAAAAAATGAAGTAGCTTTTACAGTCATAGCAATGGCTAACTAGCAACCAGAATCATGGCTATTAAAGATCTGAAGCAACAGCATAGATATCACAATGCTCTTTTAAGAGCAAGATGATCAATAACAAATGAATATGATGTTTAGTTCTTAATAATGATAGAATGGATCAGGACTGAATTGTGAAAAGAGTTATAATAAAATATTAAGAAAGAGAAAAAGAAATAAAGGAGGAAGAGGAAAGAGGAGCCAAAAAAAAGGAAGAAGAGAAAGAAAGGAATGGAATATTGAGAACAGAAAACCCTCCTAAAGTTTATAGAATTAAGTAAAGTTTCTGGTACAATACCCACACATCAGTGATAAATTGAATTTCACTGGGGGCCATTCACAAAATTTAATCACAAGTATTATTATGAAATTATAAAACAGAGCAACAAAAGAAAATTTAGAAAGCAATACTCATTATTTTATATCCTCAAGGTCATCTACAGAAACATGAATTTAGCCTAAACCATTAACCTTACATTAAGGGATTTGTTTAGAGATTGTATCTAGCTACCCTCATAAACACCAATAGCTACATGTTTCTACTAGGAGGTATGGGTCAATTTAAGTGGAACAAGGTGGTGACATCAGCCTTTGATAAACCTCATCTCCTTTGATAAACCTTCATTCAGCTAAGCTTATCATTTCTGACAGAGAAACAATCTATCTTTAATACTATTGGAAATTGTTTCCCACAAAAGAAAATAAAAGTGGGGCAGATCAGCATGCTCACTCCTCCCCTACATGCCACATCCTGCCTGTCTCCCAGTAGGTCTACCTTAACTAGAGACACAGTCTACCTGTCTCCCAGGAGATATAGGTGAAAACCCCTCCCAAATAACCTCAACAGCTGGACACATCACGCCTGTATCCCAGGAGGTCTGTCACTACCAGGTCACAGAAGAAATGCCCTAACAATGACACAGGAATACTGCACTAACCAAGATCACAAGAGGCCTTCTCTAACCAGGGACGCAGGAGATACCCCCAGCCAGAGAGCACTGCCTGCCTCCCAGGATGTCTATTCTAACCCATGTCACAGAGGTCTACTTCTCTCCAAGGCAGGAGGCTTTAGTCAGAGATATCTAGCCAACAACCACAAGAGATGACCAGAGGGTCAGATGCAAGTAAAGAACATAAGCAAGAGAAGACAATGTATTTTGGCACCACCAGAAGTCCCTTAAGGAAATACATGAAAACACAGGCAAGCAGGTAGAAGTCCTTAAAGAGGAAACAAATAAATTCTTTAAAGAAATATAGGAAAATAGAATAAACCAGGTGAAGGAATTGAACGAAGCAGTCCAAGACCTAAAAATAGAAATAGAAACAATAAAGAAAACAGAAATCAAGGTAACCATGGAAATCTAAAACCTAGAGAAAGAGAACAGGAGCTACAGATGCAATCAAAACCAACAGAATATAAGCGATAGAAGAGAAAATCTCAGGCATAGAAGATACCATAAAAGGGATTGACACATTGGTCAAAGAAAATAAAAAGGGTAAAAGTTCCTAATCCAAAACATCCAGAAAATTCAGGACATAATGAACTAAATAAATTTAAGAATAATAACAATAGAAGAGAGCAAAAATCTCCAGTTCAAAGAACCAGAAAATATCAAAAAATTCATAGAAAAAAAACTTCCCTAACCCAAAGAAAGACCTGGCCATAACTTTACAGGATGCAGACAGAACACAAAATATATTGGACCAGAAAAGAAAACCTTCCTGTCACATAATAATCTAAACACTAAATGTACAGAACAAAGAAAGAATATTAAAAGCTTAAGGGAAAAAGGCCAAGTAACATATAAAGATAAACCTATCTGAATTAACATGAACTACTCAATAGACTATAAAAGTCAGAAGATACTTGACAGATGTCATACAGTCCCTAAAAGAAAACAAATACCGGGTTGGGGATTTAGCTCAGTGGTAAAGCGCTTGCCTAGCAAGCAAAAGGCCCTGGGTTTGGTCCCCAGCTCCAAAAAAAAAAAAAAAAAAAAAAAAAAGAAAAAGAAAAAAAAAAGAAAAAAGAGAAAAAAAGAAAAAGAAAACAAATACCAGCCAAGGCTACTATACCCAGCAAAACTCTCAATCCTTACAAATAGAGAAACCAAGATAGTCCATAAAAGCCATCAAATTTAAACAATACATTTCTACCACTCTAGCCCTACAGAGGATAGTAGATGAAATTTTCACTGAAGGGATGGTGTCTGCACACATACATGCATACAAACATAATAGCATGCCCAATAGCAAAAGTAATGGGAACCAACAATCACTAACCTTTACTATCTCTCAAAATCAATGGACTCAACCCCCCGCTTTATAAACAAAACAAAACAAAACCATAGGCTAACAGGGAAAAATGGGGACAGGATTAGGTATGCAAAGGGACAGGTACAAAGGTCAGGAAATCAAATAAAAATATGTAGCAGTGGGGGATGAAGAACTGGGGGTAGACACTAGAGGGTCCCAGAGGCCAGGGAAGCAAGAAGCTCCCAGGATCTAATGGCAGTCACTTTAGCAGAAATGCACAGTGAAGAGGATATAGAACCTACAGAGACCACGTACGGTAGATAGGCAGGGTTCCCAGTGGAGGGATGGGGCCACCCACCCATCTCAAAGTTTCTAACCCAGAAATGTTCCTGTCCAAAGAAGAACAGGGAAAACAAATGAAGTAGAGACTGAAGGAAAGTCCATCAGGGGACCCCCGACCAGGGGATCTATTCTGTCTGCAGACACCAAACCCCTACACTGTTGCTGTTGCCTAGAGGCACTTGCTGACAGGAACCTGGTGTGGCTCTTCCCTGTAAAGTTCTGCAAGCCCCTGACCAATGCAGATATGGATGCTCCCACCCAACTATCAGACTGAGATCTGGGACCCTGATGGGGAAGCTGGGAGAAGGACTGGAAGAGCTAAGGGGACTTGCAACCCCATAAGAAGAACCAAGTAGTGTACAGGGAGGGACCCATGACTCCAGATACATATGTAACAGAAGATAGGCTTGTTTGAAATTTATGGGAGGGTAGTCTCATGGTCCTGTGGACGTTTGGTGTCCCAGCATAGGGGGATGCTAGAGTGGCGGGGCAGGAGCAGGTGGGTAGTTAGGGGAGCACCCTCAGAGAGGCAAAGGGGAAGGAGTACAGAGCAGATGGGATGGAAGTAGGGGTTATGGAGGGTTAACAGGGAAGGGAGATAACATTTGAGATATAAATAAATATAATGACTAGTTTTAAAAAGAGAAAACTTTAACTCTGGTTTGTTCCTGTCCTAAAGAAATGCAGGGACAAAATGGAGCATAGACTGACAGAAAGGCCAGCCCAACTTGAGATCCATCCCATGCCCACACATCAAACCCAGAAACTATTACCAATGCTATATTTTGCTTACAGACATGAGCCAGGTATGGCTATCCTCGAACAGGGTCTACCGGCAGCTGACTGAGGCAGTTGCAGATACTTACAGTCACCCATTGGATTGAGGTCTGGGACTCATATGTAAGAGTTAAGGGAAGGACTAAAGGTGTTGAGGGGGATTCAACCCCATAGGAAGAAAGAGTGTTAACTAACCCAGAACCCTCAGATCTCCCAGAGAATAAGCCAAAAACCAAGGATTATACATGGGCAGCTCCAGTGCCTTGGGCAAATATTTAGAAGAGGACTGCTTTGTCTGGCCTCAGTGGGAGAGAATGAGCTTAATCCTGTGGGAAACTTAATGCTCTAGAGAAGAATGATGCTGGTGGGGGTGAGGAGGGGTGGGGGTGGGGGGCATTGACAGGAGGGGGAGCATTCTCCCTGGGGTGTGGGAAGAGGATGGTGTGAGGAGAAGGGTGTGTGGACCAGAAAGGGGGACAACTTTCGAAATGTAAATAAATAAATAAACTATTATATTGCTTGCCATATAAACAAATAATAATAAAAATAAAAGAAATGGATATAGAGGAAGGAATTGGTGACCCTCACCAAATCTATGACCCAGGTTGAAAGACTATATATATCCTATGCCATGTAAGATAACTTAGAAGCCAGTTTCCCAGAAATGCCTCTGAAAAAATTCCACCACAGCTGGTCACAGTTAATTATTATAAATTATCTTCATCACTAAATTTGCTTTTCTCTTTTTTCACTTTCTTATCTATATCATTCTCCCTCCTCCCTTAATTTTGTTAAATAGGAAGGGGTTTTTCAGGTTATTTTCTAAATAAAGTATCCACATTTCAGTTTTATTATAGGAAAATTCTATATAATATCACAAAATGTGCATTATAAATTCAAACTTACAAACTCATACATAATAACCACTTCACCACTTTGTACAGACCTTGAGCACTGTGCTTGTTAAAGCCTGGGACTTCAGCTGTCAGATGGGTTAAAGGAATATGTGAGTCTACTTCTGATCCTAGCAATGGGAAACAAAGTAGAATCCCTGCAATCTATTACAAATGTAGACATAATATAATTAGATCATCAAATCAAGCAGAGAATTTAAATTCCAGACAGAAGACAATGAAGATGGTGTCCATTATTCACGCTGAGAAACTGATCCTTGATAGCACTTGAATGAGAAGAACTGTGTTGAGAGAAGGGGTGTAATAGCTTGCGCAGTGAAATGGACATCACACTCCCCTAGAAGCTCTGAAAACATTTTAAGACAAAATAATTAAAATAACAAAGGTGGAATGAGAAAGATTGACTCCTTTTGTTTCAATAAGAATAGAATTTATTTGTGCATCGTTAACATACTTATCTAAATGTCCATACATAACAAAGAATCAGAATGTATGCATGAAATTTTGTGGACTGTATTTTATAGCCTTTGCAATTTTATTCTACTTCTTGCCCTTATATAAATTAGGGATTACAGACAACCTTCATTCATCAAACTTTCAATATTTTAAATTCACTGTTAATTCTCAAATCAAATATTGAAAAAATATATTTCATTTAAATATAAGGAGAAAAACTGAAAGGTTATTTTTAATAAAGTAAAACTGTGAATAGGTTATATTTTCAGTTATAGTTCAGTTTTACCACTAATTGAAATATCCAATAATGCTAATCTATCATTTTAGTTTTATAGAGTTATATTTTCTTCAAAATATTATTTACATTTACTCCTAAGTATTTTAACTTATAAATGTTATATCATAACTATATGAAGAGTTAGTAAAAGAATTTAGATGAATAAGTACTTTAAAGGGAAAAACATTTTTTATTATTTAAAACAACTTTAAATTTAAATATAGTTTTATAATTTTCTCTTCCCCCAAGTCCTTCCAGATAAGCTCACCTTCCCTAACTATCCATTTTAAGTTCTTTCTCTAAAACAAAAACCCAATGCAACAGCAAAGCCCATGAACCAAGAAAACAAAAGAAGACCACACCCAAATAGAAAAACAAACAAAAGCCCCCACCAACTTGTGACAAATAAAAGGTCACACAAACCAAAAACACCTATTGAGTCCACTATATGTTGGTCAAATTCACAGCAACACGAGGCATGGTCTGGAGTGGTTGACATAGCCAATTTCATTCTAATAGAGAACACTGACTGCTTTTTCCTCTCCTGGCAGGTACAGGTGACAGTTTAATTGTTAGCATTTACAATGATAGGGTACTGGTGGCGCAAAGGTTATGGAGTAACCAAAGAGTAAGTGATTTCACTTAAGGCCTACTCTATGAAATGGAACACATATCCAATACTGCTTGGGTGACTAATAAAAAAATAAAGAAAAAAAAACTGAATCTAGAAAGCCCAGGGACCTAGGGTAAACTAAATAATAGTGTTCTAAAGGAAGAAGAAAAAAATACAGAGATAAAATGGATCCTAAGGATATTCTGTTGTTCACAGATCAATGCCTTAATCGTATAAATTAGATAAGCTTCATTGTGTAGTACGCAGGAACAAATAAAGAGGCCCAGAGTCAAACAATATGCAGAAAGTGAAAGTCCTTGGATCAGCCCTAACCATGATTACTCAACCAAGACCACTCCCCCAGAGTTTAGGGAACCCCAGGAGCAGAGGAGGTAGAAGGATGGTAAGAGGCAGAGTATATGGAAACCACAAAGAACAAAGGCCCTCTAAATCAACATGTGGGTCACAGAAACTGAAGCAGCATGTGTAGGACCTGCATGTGTCTATGCCAGGTCTTCTGCATATATATATTATCACTTACAGTTTAGTGATTTTATTAGAAATGTCATAATATTTTTAAAAGAATATCTCCTGAGGTTTGGGTGCAGGGATTGTGCTCTAGATGTTTCAATATTCTGAGAACTACATGATCACTTGTTCTCTGAGCTGTGATGGGTTGTGGTTTTTTACATTATCTACATATGTTGCGAAGTGAAAGTATTTTGAAAAAAAAAAAAGTGTTAAAAGCTGCAGTTATCTCTTGTTGTAGGGGAGTAGAAAGATTGTTAGGAGTCACAGGACCAGACAATGTGCTGTGAGATAGTCGGGAATTGACACCATCGAATTCTCAAAACCATGTCTGCCTAAATAAGACTTGGACTAGGAAAACACCAGCAGACATGTTGTAATGGAATAGGGAAATCACACAGGGACCCAACCATGGAAAAAGAGCTACAGGCAACTAAGGAAAGGTGAGTGAGGGGGAATTAGTATTCTTGGAGTACCCTAAATTAGTTTCTAATACCTCTTGGTCATTCCTGAAGTCATATATATACAGAAATAACATTATATAGACTAACAGATTATATTTATATATCTAGTAAAATATATTCATATATATTTTCAATATGTAACATATATATTGAGTTTAATATATATAGATAGAAGATAGATAGATATAGATAGATAGGTAGATAGATAGATAGATAGATAGATAGATAGATAGATAGATAGATAGATAAAAGACAAGAAGCATGGGTTTTAGAGAGAATAAGTTGGGGAAGTGAGAAGGGTTAAAGGAAGAAAAAGAAAAGGTAAAAACCAATGTAATTATATATGAATTTCATTTTATATTAAAAGAAAAAGGACAAAATGAAGAAAACTCGGTAATTTTGCTTTTTCTAACCTACTCTATAGTTTATATTTTTAAAAAGATATTAAATTAATTATAGTAATACCTAAATAAACCTAAAATTATAAGTAATCTTTGCATTTATGAAAACAGTAGAAAAGACTACTCATTTTAGTAAGGACTAGTAATTTTGACTAAATAAAATATTTCACATAAAAAATTATTTTCTTATTTAAATAAGAAATTTAAAAACTTTAAGCCATCTGGAATTTAGTATAGGAATATACCTTTTGATAAATTTATAGTTGATAAGTATATCAATCAACACGTCACACCATTTTATTTTCTATCTTGAAGGGGACCAAACAATCTCAGAAAAAAAATCACATAATTGTTACTGAATGATAAATTTTATAAAGGCTTGAATATTTTGTTACTAAGAAAAAGAAATGCATCTATAAATGAGACATGTCTTACAAGAATTAGCAAAATTCAGGGCTGCTATGTTTTGCCAAAGGATACTGTTGAAATATCTAATGAAAATTCTAAGTGGTTTTCTAAATCTTTCAGACCTTATTGTGGTAAAACTAAAAAATAAAAATGAATGATGTTTGTGACTGTGAAAATAATGAATATTATTACAAAATGACCATAAGCACCTTTAATGTGAGAGAAAAATGGCATGTTTAAGGTAACAAAACATCATTTTTCCTGTTTTAAGTGATTAAAATTTTAGACTTATGTGAACAATCACAATTACTACTTAGTTTTATGAAATGTAATTGTTCAATAATACAGTAATCTGTGAGAACAATTAAAGCTGATGAAACTAATCATTATGGTATGAAGGAATTAGCAATTTTACCCACACCTGTTTTCCGCAAGTTTACCCACACTTGAGTAAGGATAGTGTGAGCTGCTCAAAATAGTCACTAACTCTTTGATAGTTACTTTTTTCATTGTTGTGACAAACTGTCAACAAAAAAACAATTTAAGGAAGGAAGGAGTGATTTGTCCCACAACTCGAGTGTGCAGTCCATCATACTGGAAAGACACACAACGCATAGCAATCTATCTAAACTAAATCTTTCTGTCCTGAAGGAAGACTCTGTAAGGCATAGGAAATAACATTTGCAAAGCTTTGTAAGTAAATAATTCACAAGTATCAGGAAATTCATGAAACTTAAAAGTTTCGCCCTTTTCTACGTTTATAAATCATTATTAGGGAAAGGAGACTGAGTTGTTGATCTGTCTGCAAGTCATTTGAGAAGATTCAGGGATACAACTTCCCTGAGTTGAATCCTTCAGTGATGCAGCTGTGACTGAGATCCCCATGACCCTGTAAGTAACCTATAACCTATCCTCCTGTAGTCACCCCATAAACACGATGGTTCACTAAGAAAGACTTGTGTCAAATCATTTCTTTGATCTGTTTGGTAAGTACTTCATCTTGAGGTACAGACCTTTGTGCATGTTTCTCCAGGAACATCACACAGCAGCATGGCAGCAGGAATTTGAAGAAACTGATCACTTTGAGTCCACAGTCAAGAAGCAGAGAGAGATGAACATTGGTGCTCAGCTAGCATTTCATTCTATTTGTTATTTGGTCTATGACACCAGATCATAAAACACAGAGATCAATGTTTAGGGTGACTTCTCATGTCAATTAGCATAATTCTAGAACTTCCCACACAGGCAGTGACACAGGTTTGTCTTAATGATGCTAGAAGCTGATAGTTAATATTGACCATCAGTTTATCAACTACATCAGGTTTAACCTATAAAATTCCCCCAAAGGTTCATAACAATCTCATAATTCAAAGTGCCTTCAGTCAAACTTTCAAAGTCCTTATAGTCTTTGACAGCTCTAATACTGGTTAGAAGTTTATTGTAGAGTCCCATCTGAGATCCCAGTCTCTGAGTCTGGCATCACAGGCTTAAGATAGAATTCTTCTAGACCTCAAAGAAATGAGTAGCTCTACCCTTTCCTCCTTGCCTCCTATCGGACATGTTGCTTCTTTCTAAGGCCATTTTATCTCCACCCTGCAGCTTTTCTCAGTAGATATCCTTGCTCTTGGTATCTTGACCAACCTTGCATTACCATTGCAACTTAATTTTTATCTTCCCAGCATTATATAACAGCCTCTTAGAACCTCCTTGCATGAAATATGGCGATTACAGAAGACTTAGTGAGCATGCCTGCATGACAGTTTCACTCTCACGTCCATCATGTTTGTAAAAACATATGAATAACTCAGTCAAGTTCTGCTGCCGCTTGGCGTGTTCTCCAGCCTGCTTAGATTACAGTTGTTCGGTGAACTGCATGCTGATGTGGTGCACTATTTCCCGAGCTCATTATTTCCTAGCAAGAAATACGTACAGTGGCCATCTCAGTTCAGATTATCGTCTATCAAATGAATGTAAATTTTCACAATATATCATCAGTGGTTGGGCTCTTGCCCTAGAGGAGGAACTTCCTTTTGCCATGCACAACAGACCTCTCTATCGATTCTAGTGAAATGTTGAGGGTGTACAAATACTTACTCTGCATATTTTTCCCCTTGGGAAATTTAAATTTGGTCAGATTTTCATCCTTAACAAACTTCACATCTTACTCTCATCTCCACCCCCTCCATTTCTTTCTCTACCTCTTCCTCATATGTAATTCTGAATAAGAACTTTCTGTTTTAATTAGGACTTCTCCTTAACAAGTATCCTGTGACCATAAGAAGCATATGTTCACCCAAAAGATGGCATCAATGGTCTGTAAAAACGCAAGATGGCATTCAAAACCAGTGAAGCACTGGGCTTACTGGGGTTACGAAGTGGGTCAGGGAATGATTCAGACCATTCTTTTTCTCTTCCTAAAGGTAGAGGTTCAGTTCCTAGCACCTAATCGGCAGCTCACATCGTGCATAATTCCAATTATAGGAGGATTCTGTTACCTCATTTGATCTGTACAGGTACAAGTCATAAACATAATTCACATATGTGCATGCACACAAAACACTCAGACACAGTAGATAACTTTAATCTTTTGGAAAAAAATCAATAAAATGTTATATATACCCTTTGGTCACCTTTGCAAAAGTAACATTTGCATTTGATTTTTGAATGTCTTAAAAGTTGAATCTCATCACAAAAGCAGCACGTAGTAACACCTCATTTCATTGTTAATTTTTCTACAGGATGTGGTCTTCAGAACGTAGGAGGAAGATAGTTGAAAAATTCTGTCATTCATGAGCTCAGCAGTATGATATGCCTGGAGCTAAAACCTCCTACATAGGAGTGATGGTAATAGATGAAAGGCAGGGAATAGCAGAAAGGTCCATTGACTGCCATTCAATTTACTGAAATTGCCCACTTAGAATAGTTACTTAGACATTAAATGCTTCACTCTCCAGTGTGGAGCCTGAGTGCACTGAGTTGGCATAGGTGTGGGGGCTAGCTCTCTTTCTTTGCACTGCACTTTCAGGGAAAGGGGAGAGTATAAAATTCCAGAAAATAGATGATCTGCGCCCAGAAAGGAGCTGGTGATACACAGCAGCCAAGTGCAGATTTATACTCTGATCAGCAGGGTCCAATAGAACTATTGACAGAAGAAAAATATTAAGGGCAGACTATCTGAGGGCTTCATTTATGTGAACATCTGGCCTTTCTCCCACATCATGAGCCTGACTAACAGAAATGCATTCCTCAGAACATTTTCAAAGCAGCCGTATTTGTTTTTCCTTCTGTATGAATTTAACTTTTAGGTTGTTATTTTAAGCAATCAAAATAATTAGATATCTCTTGATGTTTTAAGAAATAATGTTACCTTTAAGCTTCATGAAATAATTTGGAAAAATAGGATTAAGTCATTGTATTCACGAAAGAATTTAGCTGAAGAATATTCTTTTCTGAAAGAACATAATTTTCTGGTGGAGGTGAGGTGAGGGTGGGTGGCTAGGTGAGGAAGCATGCGCTCAGAGGCAGGGGGCAGGAGGAGGAGGTGAAGAATTCAGGGAGGGGGAACCTGGAAGGGGGAAATGTTGGGAATGTAAATAAACAAAATAGTTTTTTTTAAAAAATATAATTTTCTAGGCTGATAGTGGTTCTTCCTTAATGATTCAGAGTACTGTGAATTTAAAAATCTGTGTCAAGAAATGAAAGATATCTAGAGTCCTGTATTCCACGATGCAGCTTCACAATCTATTGTGTAAATATTGTTTTCTTGGTTATGTAGCAAAATTAGCCTTGAAAGTGTAAGTGTGAAATAACCTTTAAATTTTTCTGATACTTCTCTTGCTATGGAAATAGCAAATGGAAAATGTACAGGTTTTCTCATGCTGATTAATAATTTTTATTAGCTATCTTATTCTCACTTGTTCTGGATTCAATTAAAAGGGATGTAGTTTGATAACATAAGCAAAGTATCATACATTACAATATTACAAAGGTTTCAGCTAATTATCCAGGCCTTTATACCTCGTTATCAGTCTCTCTCTCTCTCTCTCTCTCTCTCTCTCTCTCTCTCTCTCTCTCTCCTCCCTCCCTCCCTCCCCTCCCCTCCCGCCCCCTCTCTCTCTCTCTCTCTCTCTCTCTCTCTCTCTCTCTCTCGGACAGGAGAAACAAGGTCAATTATTTTCTCCCTGGTAACATTAATACTTGCTAGGTGGCATTACTCATTAGTGTAGCCCTCAAATATTCCTGATTCTCCTTTCTCCCAGGCCTGCATGTTCTTCCAGGCCCTGTGTGGTGATGTGGAATAGTACCCCCAGATCTGAGGAATGATTAGTAACCTGTTAACAATTCCTCTGCACATTTACAGTGTGAGTCCCTCTCTGTTCCCTGTAGTAGGCAGTCACTATGTGTGGCAGGTGGCCCTGGTATGTCTGGATGACTTTGAGGAGAAAACACGTCTTCCAGGTCGAGGAGTGAGTGTGTAAACAAAAAAATCCATTTCCATTTAAGTTGTTTAATGTTTGGGGATGTTCTCCTATCACGGAAAAGATAATCTATCCTGACGTTATCCACTATCAGTACTCTGACTTACAAAGAATCCTTCAGATTCTATAATGCATTTGATCTTCCACAAAATCCTCAGAGTTCTGGGTAGCAAAAGAAAAAAAAAAGAATGTAATAAGAATGATATCAAATTATTATGTTTAGCCCCTCCTATTTTTAACACTTTAGTAAATTCAGACCTGGGGCCTTTCCTCAACATCATGATAATGAGGCACTGTGGTCCCTGAGGCCTCAGAAACTACTCTGCTGCCAGAGTCCTCTTTAGTTCCTATACAAGTGTTACCACGCTGAACCTTGCGTGGCTTGCTTTGCTATCATGAGACCAGAAGATCTCACTGATCTCTAGTGATTCCCACCTCCCCTTTTCCAGCCTTTAATATGGTGTTCTAGGTAGGATGTCACGTTGTCTTCCAGGCAGCCTCCCTTTAGCCCTCAATTTCAGAAGTGTCCTGCCACAAGAGCAATGCGACCAGTTTCCAAAATTCGAAAGTTAGCACAAATTATTTTAACACATTTCAAACATAAGATATGTGAAGCTCCAATTTATTCCTCAGTCTGAACAGTCTGCAGAATCGTTAATCTTTCTCCCTGATGGCTTTCCCAAGATTCCGTAGGGTCATTTAGTGGTCTTTTTCACAGACTCAAAAGCATATGGAATATAAATTCCCTTGATTGTGGCTTTTATCTCAGCAAAATGGAATATATCTCACTTCTATGTAAATTTCAAGACAGAACGTAAGGCATGGGTGTACTGTGATTTTCCCCCAGTTTCAGGTACTTCTCTGCATAGACACTGTTTGGGAAGATCGATCAATCCTGATTCTTTGTTAGAGCTGAGTTCTTAGAAAGCATATTTACGAATCATTATATGAAGATAGGAAATAGACTATTAAATATACAATATTATCACTGCTATCAAAGTCACACAAATGAAAGCAGATTTAAAAAACAGCCACCTGCTCTTTATGACTAGCACATGTGAGCATTTCAGGCAGGCAGGAGCACAGACACAACTCAAGTCTCCACAACAACCGGAACCAAGGCTTCAAACATTGCAAACCCTGTTTGCTCATCTCAGTCTGCTCTCCACCTTGGCCATTTATTTCTACTGTTCTGAAAACCTCTTTCTCATTACTGTCTTCATTTTTAAATTCTTCACACCTTAAGTCTCCATCACATACACCAACTTAAAAAGCTCCCCAACACACATACCAATTATACTACAATAGTAAAATGAATGATATTTTTTTATTAACTTGAGTATTTCTTATATACATTTCGAGTGTTATTCCCTTTCCCGGTTTTCAGGCAAACATCCCCCTCCCCCCTCCCCTTCCTTATGGGTATTCCCCTCCCAACCCTCCCCCCATTGCCGCCCTCCCCCCAACAGTCTTGTTCACTGGGGGTTCAGTCTTAGCAGGACCCAGGGCTTCCCCTTCCACTGGTGCTCTTACTAGGATATTCATTGCTATCTATGAGGTCAGAGTCCAGGGTCAGTCCATGTATAGTCTTTAGGTATTGGCTTAGTACCTGGAAGCTCTGGTTGCTTGGCATTGTTGTACATATGGGGTCTCGAGCCCCTTCAAGCTCTTCCAGTTCTTTCTCTGATTCCTTCAACAGGGGTCCTATTCTCAGTTCAGTGGTTTGCTGCTGGCATTCGACTCTGTATTTGCTGTATTCTGGCTGTGTCTCTCAGGAGCGATCTACATCCGGCTCCTGTCGGTCTGCACTTCTTTGCTTCATCCATCTTGTATAATTGGGTGGCTGTATATGGATGGGCCACATGTGGGGCAGGCTCTGAATGGGTGTTCCTTCAGTCTCTGTTTTAATCTTTGCCTCTCTCTTCCCTGCCAAGGGTATTCTTGTTCCCCTTTTAAAGAAGGAGTGAAGCATTCACATTTTGATCATTCGTCTTGAGTTTCATTTGTTCTAGGCATCTAGGGTAATTCAAGCATTTGGGCGAATAGCCACTTATCAATGAGTGCATACCATGTATGTCTTTCTGTGATTGGGTTAGCTCACTCAGGATGATATTTTCCAGTTCCATCCATTTGCCTACGAATTTCATAAAGTCGTTGTTTTTCATAGCTGAGTAATATTCCATTGTGTAGATGTACCACATTTTCTGTATCCATTCCTCTGTTGAAGGGCATGTGGGTTCTTTCCAGCTTCTGGCTATTATAAATAAGGCTGCGATGAACATAGTGGAGCACGTGTCTTTTTTATATGTTGGGGCATCTTTTGGGTATATGCCCAAGAGAGGTATAGCTGGATCCTCAGGCAGTTCAATGTCCAATTTTCTGAGGAAGCTCCAGACTGATTTCCAGAATGGTTGTACCAGTCTGCAATCCCACCAACAATGGAGGAGTGTTCCTCTTTCTCCGCATCCTCGCCAGCATCTGCCGTCACCTGAGTTTTTGATCTTAGCCATTCTCACTGGTGTGAGGTGAAATCTCAGGGTTGTTTTGATTTGCATTTCCCTTATGACTAAAGATGTTGAACATTTCTTTAGGTGTTTCTCAGCCATTCGGCATTCCTCAGTTGTGAATTCTTTGTTTAGCTCTGAACCCCATTTTTTAATAGGGTTATTTGTCTCCCTGCGGTCTAACTTCTTCAGTTCTTTGTATATTTTGGATATAAGGCCTCTATCTGTTGTAGGATTGGTAAAGATCTTTTCCCAATCTGTTGGTTGCTATTTTGTCCTAACCACTGTGCCCTTTGCCTTACAGAAGCTTTGCAGTTTTATGAGATCCCATTTGTCGATTCTTGATCTTAGAGCATAAGCCATTGGTGTTTTGTTCAGGAAATTTTTTCCAGTGCCCATGTGTTCCAGATGCTTCCCTAGTTTTTCTTCTATTAGTTTCAGTGTGTCTGGTTTGATGTGGAGGTCCTTGATCCACTTGGACTTAAGCTTTGTACAGGGTGATAAGCATGGATCGATCTGCATTCTTCTACAGGTTGACCTCCAGTTGAACCAGCACCATTTGCTGAAAATGCTATCTTTTTTCCATTGGATGGTTTTGGCTCCTTTGTGAAAAATCAAGTGACCATAGGTGTGTGGGTTCATTTCTGGGTCTTCAATTCTATTCCATTGGTCTATCTGTCTGTCTCTGTACCAATACCATGCAGTTTTTATCACTATTGCTCTGTAATACTGCTTGAATTCAGGGATAGTGATTCCCCCTGAAGTCCTTTTATTGTTGAGGATAGTTTTAGCTATCCTGGGTTTTTTGTTATTCCAGATGAATTTGCAAATTGTTCTGTCTAACTCTTTGAAGAATTGGATTGGTATTTTGATGGGGATTGCACTGAATCTGTAGATCGCTTTTGGTAAAATGGCCATTTTTACTATATTAATCCTGCCAATCCATGAGCATGGGAGATCTTTCCATCTTCTGAGGTCTTCTTCAATTTCTTTCTTCAGTGTCTTGAAGTTCTTATTGTACAGATCTTTTACTTGCTTGGTTAAAGTCACACCGAGCTACTTTATATTATTTGGGTCTATTATGAAGGGTGTCGTTTCCCTAATTTCTTTCTCGGCTTGTTTCTCTTTTGTGTAGAGGAAGGCTACTGATTTATTTGAGTTAAGTTTATACCCAGCCACTTTGCTGAAGTTGTTTATCAGCTTTAGTAGTTCTCTGGTGGAACTTTTGGGATCACTTAAATAAACTATCATATCATCTGCAAATAGTGATATTTTGACTTCTTCTTTTCCGATCTGTATCCCCTTGACCTCCTTTTGTTGTCTGATTGCTCTGGCTAGAACTTCAAGAACTATATTGAATAAGTAGGGAGAGAGTGGGCAGCCTTGTCTAGTCCCTGATTTTAGTGGGATTGCTTCAAGTTTCTCTCCATTTAGTTTAATGTTAGCAACTGGTTTGCTGTATATGGCTTTTACTATGTTCAGGTATGGGCCTTGAATTCCTATTCTTTCCAGGACTTTTATCATGAAGGGGTGTTGAATTTTGTCAATGCTTTCTCATCATCTAATGAAATGATCATGTGGTTTTGTTCTTTCAGTTTGTTTATATAATGGATCACGTTGATGGTTTTCCGTATATTAAACCATCCCTGCATGCCTGGGATGAAGCCTACTAGATCAAAGTGGATGATTGTTTTGATGTGCTCTTGGATTCAGTTTGCCAGAATTTTATTGAGTATTTTTGCGTCGATATTCATAAGGGAAATTGGTCTGAAGTTCTCTTTCTTTGTTGGGTCTTTGTGTGGATTTTATGGCCGGGAAACCAAGAAAGGGAATAACATTTGAAATGTAAATAAAAAATATCCAATTTTAAAAAAAGAAAGGAGTGTAACAAGTTTTAAGAAAAAGTTCTTAACATGATGTTTATGCCTCAGCACTTCATTTTCTCACTTGTTGTTGTTCAGTTTCTAAGACTCTTTCCGTTTGACTTCCATTGTTCTCCATATGCCTTTTAAGACCTAATCAAAACACCAAATATCATATGATAAAATAAAATATAACTAAACTCTTTCAAATAGTGAAAAGATGTTATGTCATTGTAAATGTAAGGTAAATTTCTAAATGAACTTGTGAGAGGTTCTATTTTCAATTTCCATTGGTTATCACATGTGCAGCCTTTTTTATATTCAACAATCCTTTAAATGAAATAGTCACAAAACTTCCTGGATTCTGTCAAAGAACGGAAACCAGAATTTTATTACGTAGGTAAGCAAGGCTAAACTGTATTTTAATATAGATTTTCTCTGTGTAAATTTATGACAAATTGAATTTAAGAAGGCTAGATTTCAGAGTGGTGGGTTTTTAAGCAGGACTGTGTAGGGAAAAAATGACAATTGTCTATGGGAGCTTGTTTTCTGAACTATGAGTGTGGTTAATGTCTAATAGTCAGAGACAAGGACATCACTGGCTGGACAGTTTCCATACATATTTGGGAATGAGAACTACCTGATCAATGTAATGGATTAATGCTGATACTGGTATGTAATTTTTACAGTGAGAAGAATCTTTTCTACAGGAATTTAAACACTTAAAATATTTTCACTTCATTCCTGAAGATTTTAAGATCCAGATGTAGAACCAAACTCCAAAACCTGTCCCATCAAAGCAAAGAATTCTCCTTCCTAGAATACCCAAGAAAGCAAGTCTTTATATCATATGCTTATTTTTCGAATGAGGGTCTGTTGCTTTATAGATGCTATATTTAGTTAGCCTGTTACCGCCCATACTGCCCCGACAAAGCAACAAGAAGTAACATCATGTGATTGATATAGATAAACTGGGATTACCATGGTACTACAAAGTAGGAAATGGATAGAGTGAGCTGGACACTGAGAAATCTTCCCTGTATCTTTTTCTCATCTGCAGCATGTATACATTGCCTTATCAGCACCACTCACATACACTGGAAAAATAACCTCCTACCTTCCTCCCAACTAGAGTAACTAATAAGCTTCAGAAGGGTGTCTCTAAATATTTACTCTGGTACGGTAAAGCCAAGCACAATCCCCCAGAAGCATCCCTCGGAAAGATTGTCTGGAGTCATCTCTGAAATGTTAAGTGCAATATTTTAATTCACATTTTCCATATTTATGATGCCTTGCAAGTTGAATGAAAAATAAATGAGACTGCACAGTGAAGATCTTTCAGGAGATGACTTCTTAGGAATGAGAGATGTTAGCCAGGTGGCAGGAGGTGCTCCAATACTCCCAAGTAACCCTGCAGTGGAGGTTAATAGTACTGTGTGTGATGCTTCGGAGAAAAAAAAATAAATGATGACATTTCTTTCGGGTAAGTGCATCAATGTCTTTGCTTCTGTCATTATTCAAGACGTCCCTGAAAGTCATATCACACTAGAGGAAAATAGAAAAGCCAAAAAGCAATAAGTGTGTACCAAAATAGAGATTTGATACACACACACACGCATACATGCACACACACATATATATCATTATATATATTATATTTTTATATTTTCTTAAGATTTATTTTTTATGTATACTGTACTCTTCCTGCACGTACACCTGCAGGCCAGAAGAGAGCACCAGATCTCATTATAGACGGTTATGATCCACCATTTGATTGCTGGGAATTGAACTCAGGACCGCTGGAAGAGCAGACAATGCTCTCAACCTCTCAGCCATCTCTCTAGCCCCATTATATTTCCTTAAAGGAGCTTGTGAGCAGTCACTTAAACAACATACTTAAAGAGATAAGGTTAGCTACACATTTCAAGGAATTACTGTAGCTTTTTAGTTGATATAATGGCACCAAGATCCTGACATTCATCACCAACTCCTAATGTGAATAGAAACATTGTACCCGTTATGTAAATATACCCAGGATATGGAATCTGGTTCCTGAAATATCAAATTGTATCTGGATATTCAAATGAAATAATTCACCCTATCTCTAAATACGAGAAAACATGCTATTTGTATTGGTATATCTCACAGAGAACTCCATTGCATCTTTGATCTGAGAGTCAAGCCAACAGTGTGAAAAGCAAATGGAACCCATGAAACTGCTTCATTTAAAATTATGATAATGAGTTAAATATTTTTTTTTAAAAATGAGAAAAAGAAGAGTAAATGTTAAACACTTAAAAGATACTATTTGGTGGGTTTCCATTCAGCTGTTCTTTACTTTATTAGTCTGGTTTCTGGAAATAACAAATAAGTAAAGGATGGTAGATGATAACTATATAATCAAATGCTTCATGATATTAATCTAAGACTGTGTTCAGAAATTTCATATACACCCCAATTTTTTTTTTGTATTTCTAAGTAGGTACGTGCAGGTCAGAGTACAACTCTGTGAAGTCAGTGCTTCCCTTTCACATTTATTTGGGTTCTGAGATTGAACTCACACCAAAGGATTTCATAACAAATCATTTCACCCACTGAGTCATCTCGGCATCCCAAGAAAGACTATTAAAAGGTGAAAGACTCCCATTACTGTGAGACCAGAACACTATATTATATTAAGATAGATTCTATCAGACATACCAAGATATACCTCTTAGAAAGGAACAAGCAACCAAAGTACTTCAGAAAAGTATTGCATCATCTATTCAACACAAGCAAAACCTAAGAGTATAGGCAAGCAACCTCATCTCAGTCCTCCACTGTGGTACCAGTACCTGTAGCTTATATCACGCCTACTGCCACCTGGGAGGATAGGCCATCACCAGCTGTAGGAAAGAAAACTGTGGAAGTTGAAAAAATATGCAGATTTTTTATTATACGCAAATGAAAAGGAAAAACCATCTAAACAAACAAGACTCCAGACCAACTCCAAGGGAGGTTTCCTGGGGGAGGGGCGGGGGGTGAGGAAGTAGCAGAAACCAGAAACATCTATGGGCTTAGTCAAAACCAGAAACATCTATAGGATTAGTTGAAGGATTTAGGTTAGTTGAAGGATTAGTTGAAGGTTGTTATATGGACATAAAATGTTCGAAAGCAGAGGTTTTAAAGTGGTTTATGTGAGTGGGCACAAAATATTAAGAGTTCTACATTGCTCACTATAGCCACCAGAAAGCATATACCATATAAATGGCATAAAATAACTCGAGTGGACAAAAATGGCCTGGCTAGTTCCTGGCAGCTAGCTTTTATAATTGGTGGACTGCTGCAGGTACAAAGTATATGTGAATCCTGCATTCAGGTAAGAGAACTGTGGTTCCTCTTCTGCTGTTTTCCAAGGAAGGAGGGTTCCTCTAAATCCTAAAAGAATTTCTCTCAGAATTTGTAAGCAACTAGATTGAAGTAGAGAATTTAGTAGAAACCAGAACTTTTTGACAATAAACTAATTATTGCCCTATTTTCAGTTAATCCTAATAAAAACAACAACATCCAAAAAATTCTGACGATTATGCTACTTAGTGATTGCCATGCCTCCAATGACTGACCCATCAAATAGTGCAAAGTATTTGGAGGTTTTCTTTAATAATAAATCCCAATTATGAGGATCCCACCACAAGGAGTCAAGTGACTAGGCTCTGAAGAGTTTTCAACATGACAATTTCACAGCTGGACTCACCTGCACATTGCTACATTCTCCATTCTATAATAACTGTTCCCATATGCACTTTTTCAAAAAGTATAGTATGTACTTCTCACCATCTCCAAATTGCTCCCCAGATAGTCCATTACATAATACTATAAATAAAATAGTTCTGCCAGCTACATAGCTAATGCCTTTCTGTTCTAATTATACAAACCTATCTACCAAAAGAAAAAAATCAAAGAAACACAAATTTATGTTTAGTTTGATGGCTTTCCGAAGATAGAACAACAATTATTGTAACGATTAGTATCTGAAAAACTAACTTTTTGGTGATTATATTAAAGGGAGAAAGATTTATCAGATCTAAAGAAAAATAACAATAAGTTGATAACTTTAAACATAAAAGAATATAAAAGTAAGTATAGATTGATTTTCCTTTCCCTTTTGTTAAATTCATTAACAATAACTATCTGTTTTTCAAATAAGTTTCATTAAGAAGTTATTTAGACACTTGTGACTAACATACAAAAGGACCATTTGCAGTAATATTTTAAAAAAAGAAAAAATATTAAAACACTATATTTTAAAAATAAAAGTTCAGTTTTTTAAGCTATTTGATAACAAAATTACAAAAATTCATAGGTCTACATGTATTCCTATTTGGAGCGTATTGAAATCTCCTTTTAAAATGCTGTTCTGTAGAAGATGTGATGACTTCTTGGTAGAAGCCATCAACTTTACTCCATCTGGAAGTAACTCAAACCAAAGCAGCTAGGTACACCTGTGAGGGATATTTAAAACAAACATTTAAAAAATGACTGACAAGCTAAACAAAAAACTCCTAACTGAAGAATAATGAATGGCTGAGAAACACCTAAAGAAATGTTCAGCATCCTTAGTCATAGGGAAATACAAATCAAAACAACCCTGAGATTTCACCTCACACCAGTGAGAATGGCTAAGATCAAAAACTCAGGTGACAGCAGATGCTGGCGAGGATGTGGAGAAAGAGGAACACCCCTCCATTGTTGGTGGGATTGCAAACTTGTACAACCACTCTGGAAATCAGTCTGAAGGTTCCTCAGAAAATTGGACATAGCACTACCTGAGGACCCAGGTATACCATTTCTGGGCATATACCCAAAGGTGCTCCAAAACATAACAAGGACACATGCTCCACTATGTTCATAGAAGCCTTATTTATAATATCCAGAAGCTGGAAAGAAACCAGATGTTCCTCAACAGAGGAATGGATACAGGAAATGTGGTACATTTACACAATGGAATACTAGTCAGCTATTAAAAACAATGATTTCATGAAACTCTTAGGCAAATGGATCGAACTAGAAAATATCATCCTAAGTGAGATAACCCAGTCACAAAAGAACACACATGGTATATACTCACTAATAAGTGGATATTAGTTCAAAAGGGGATATCCAAGATGCAATCCACAGACCATATGAAGCTCAAGAATTTGGAAAACCAAAGATGGATGCTTCAGTCCTTCTTAGAAGGGGGAAACAAAATATCCACAGGAAGAAATGCAGAGACAAAGTGTGTGGAGTAGAGACTAAGAGAAAAGTCATTCAAAGATGGCCCTACCCGGAGATCCATCCCATATACTATCACCAAACCCAGACAACAGTGTGGATGCCAAGAAGTGCATGCTGACAGCAGCCTGATATAGCTGTCTCCTGAGAGTCTCTGCCACAGCCTGAGAAATTGAAAGTCAGATGCTCTCAACCAACCATTGGACTGAAAATGGAGCCCACAATGGAGGAGTTAAAAAAAAGGCCTGAAGGAGCTGAAGTGGTTTTCAACCCCGTAGGAAAAAAAACAGCATCAACCAACTAGACTCCCCACCCCCAAGAGCTCTCAGAGACTAAACCACCAACCAAAGAGTACACATGGAAGGACCCATGGCTCCAGTCACATACGTAGCAGAGGATGGCCTTATTGGGCATCAATGAGAGGAAAGGCTCTTATCCCTGTGAAAGCTCAATGCCCCAGTGTAGATGAATGCCAGGGCGGGAAGACGGGAAGGAGTGGGTAGGTGGATGGGTGGGGGAACACTCTCACAGAGGCAGGGGATGGGGAGAAAGGATAGGGGAATTCCAGAGGGGAAATCGGGAAAGGGGATAACATTTGAAATGTAAGTAAAGAAAATCCTCCCCCAATCATTTCAAGCAGGAAGACCCACCTTAAACCCATATCTTTGCAACTGGGAAGATCCCTCTTATATCTGGGCCACCCCATCTAGTAATAGCTTTGGAAAAGGACATGGAAGAAGGAAGGTGTTGCTGTATTTGCTTGTTTGTTCTTGTTCTCTCCGACAAGTCCTTTCCTTTGCTTGCACTGGAACCTACTTCTTCAATATTCTAGCATATACTGACACAAGCTGAGACATCCAGACTCATGGACTAAACTAAACTCTTGGGCTTTTTTGTTGGTGTAATATATGTATTCTTTCTGTTCCTCTAGAGAATCCTGACGAATGAAGAATATAATAGCTGAGTACAGTGTCAAGTAAGTAAATCGGTAAATTTATAAATAAACGTATGCATCGAATAGTGCTTCGTTAACCCAACTGGGGTGCATTCAACATACAAAGTCCAAGACATAAAACCTTCCACAGGCATTGTTTATATTTGTGAAGCTAATATTTACACTTGCCTCTCAAATGCATTCACTTGCTAAGCTCTATTTTCTTGTTTCATGGTGATTAACTATGCTGTTTCATAGTTAAAACACATAAGACAGAAAAGTATCATTAGGGTAATTCTTGCCTTAATGTATTGTTTATGATATGACAACCTCCAAAACAAAAAACAAAAACAAAAACAAAAACAAAAAAAGAAGATGTACTCACAGTGAGTGTTACACAAAATTTAGTAAGAAGTCTATTTTTAGAATAAAATTGAATTTAATGGTTTACCAGTTGAAGCAGCTGAGGGAAGTCAGTAGAGTAATTCATGTAATGAGTAGATGTTGTCTGAGAAGGGCCAGGATATTAGCATGAATGAGTCTTGATGGTCACATTACCCTTGCTCTTCCAAAATGGCACCACATCCTCATATATTTTATGAACTTGCTGATAAAGACTTCTAAACATTAATTTGTGCTGTAGTAAAATTATACTATGTGAAGTGCATTAAGCGCTGAGGTTCAGTATGATTAATAGACACTTAAACTATTGTGGTGGTATAGAAAGCTAGCAAACTTATCTTCAATAAAAGGAACCAAAGGCTTTCATTATTTTCCCACAATCTATAATTTGGGTTTGTGTGTGTGTAGGTTTATATATAATTTTAAGTGAAAATAAGTCCTTTAAATTTATTTAGAAATTGTCAGGAGTTTGTACAGTCATTTACTCCTGTTTCACAAGATGGATACATGATGTAAAATTCCAATTATCATCTTGACAAAAACCTTAGGTCTGTTTTGCCCATTTTTACAGGAACATTTCTACACAGATTTGTGAATCTTTATAAGAAAAGAATAAACTGACCATTCAGTTGTCAAAAGTATTGACTCCTCCTATCATTCAAGCTGAGCAGTCTACAATCCTTTCCAAGTCTTATCTGAATTTAAACCATAGTTTTATCCTACTTCCAGAAAGCCTTAGTATATTTTATTTGTCTTTTCAATGCATCTTTTAAAAATATTTACTATATTCCTTTCTGCTTCTTTCACATTGGCATTAACTATTAGTATATTTTATTATATGATTCTCTCATCCTTATTGAACACCTCTCCTTGAAAGTAATAGAAATATATCAAGAAACCCCTCAGAATTTTTCTTACAAACACACATGTACAATGCCACTTTTATAAGGAAAACTGTGGTTTCACACATGATAACTAATGGCACTTGCAACTCAGCAGACTCTTGAACTACCTGAGAAGCAAGTACAAATGAATGACTACCTAGATTAGGCTGAACTGTGACAATTTATTCAAATACCTTCTTGATCCAAACAATTGAGGTGGAATGATTGCCTAAAATGTGGCTATGTGGCTGGCACCATGTCATTGCCTTGGTTCTAGACTGGATGAAAAGAAGACGGAGAAAGAGGGGGAGAGAGAGAGAGAGAGAGAGAGAGAGAGAGAGAGAGAGAGAGAGAGAGAGAGAGAGAGAGACAGAGAGAGAGACAGAGACAGAGAGAGACAGAGAGAGACAGAGAGAGACAGAGAGAGACAGAGAGACAGAGAGAGACAGAGACAGAGAGAGACAGAGACAGAGAGAGACAGAGAGAGACAGAGACAGAGAGACAGACAGAGACAAAGAGAGAGACTGAGAGTGACAGAGACAGAAACAGAGGAGCACAGGTATGTTTTGTTCTCTGTCACTTACTTTGAATATGATATGATCAGTTCCCTCAGGTTCTTCCTATGGTGACTTCCCTGCTATAATATAATATAACTTGAAACTGTGAGACTAAATAAACCCATTCTCCATTAGTTAACTTTTGTTCAATTATTTTATCACAGCAAGAGGCGAACTAGGTATAGCATGACAATGTATTGTTTTAACATAAGAATAAAACAAAATAGATTAGTGAAAGCAGTTTCATCACCTTTCCCCAAGCCCTAAAGAACATAACATATAACTAATCATTGCCTTGTGGGAAGATGGAACTAATGATTGAGGTTGGTCATAGGTGATATAGTTCAGAGGGAAGCTTGCCAAGATGCTATGCTCCAAAGGAGCAGAGTTCAACATGCTAGGAAAAGACTGACACCCAGCTAGCTCACTCCAGTTATTTTATTCAAACATTATACAAGGTTAATTGGGGCTGGGAAAGGCTCCAACTACCGAAGTTATCTTGCCCTTGCTGCCCGTGAGAGCCATCAAACAAACACAAATCTCAGTCCCTTTCTGATCATGGCTAGCCATAATCAAAAGTAAGAACTCAGGTTTGCCATGAGTGTCTTAGGACCAAGAATGGTGTAGCCCCAAGTTCTCACATAGCATCAAGTGCAAGTTTTCTATACAGACATTTTGTCAAGGTTGAAACAGTCTCAAAATAATTTCCCAGCCTCTACTGATTGATGAAAATATAACAAAAGCTTTGCTGAAGCATTTCACTCAATGTGAGATAAAGGCTTTACTATGCATATCACTACATGGAAATAAGTGTTAACTTTAAACTTGAAAGCAAATGCAGTCTATCATGATGAAACCAGATAGTTTCAAATAGTGAGTAAAGCTGCACAACCTCTGTCTTCAAGTAACTGAATGTGAACCGAATATGAAACCTGTGAACCTCATGCTTGATTCTACCAAGGTAAGTAAGTACCTGAGATTAGATGAGTCACTGTCTTAAGGAAAATCCTACTACTGTTAATCTGGTATAGGAACACAGTAATCGAATGACTCCTAATGACACATTGCAATAATGACAGATCTGTACATGCTTCAGTCATCATCAGAAAGCCTTCTTGCAGTAAATTGGAAGTAACACAGAGGATAATGAAAAAAATGTGAAGAGTGAGGAACTTTGGAGCCCTCAATCCTAAATGAAATGTCTTCATAAAGCTCCTTTCCTCAAGTCTCAGAAATATGTACAAGAGGAAACACAAAGATTATAAGGGCATAAGGTGGACAATGACTTGAAGACACAGCATCTTCTACCCAAACTTAACTGACATGCATACACAGAGACTGTAACAGCGCTCACAAGAACTATACTGGTTCAAACTTGGAGAAATGCAAACACTGAGAAGAGGCAGTAGACACAAAGCCAAAACCCAACCAAGAAGCTATTTGCAATTGATATCTGGTTGAAAAGGAAATACTTATTTTCTTCAGTAGGTCATCACTAGGTATATTAACCACAATCCAGGAGAGACCCTATGCCCAAGAGTAGTTTGTCAATAGAAAAAGAAACTCTGTATTTGGATTGTTTGTTTAGAGGGCTTTTTTGTTTCATTTTGTTGTGTTTGTTTGTTTGCTTTGTTTTGTTTGTCTTATCGATTGCTTAGTTTGATTTTTTTGTTCTGTTTTTAACTTTTAATGCTTTGGAGGAATAGGGAATATAGAGTTGGTAGGGTAGGTGCATTGGATGTGGAGGTCGAGAAAAAATATAATCAAAATATATGAAAAATTAATTTAAAGAGGTAGAATTTATTCAGAGTGTAGATAAAAGCTAGAACTTCATGTTATTGTCACATACCAACTCCTATCACTGGCACGTGGTGATATGATTACACTAGTTTCTGTGACTAGGAGTTTCATCCCATAAATATTCAGCTTAATAAAAGAATGACTTCTATGATTTATCTGTGAAGCTGGTGAAATTCTTTGCACACAGTAGGACTCTATTGACTGAAGTTAATACAGTGACATTAAGGCAGGAATTTACCTGGGAAGTTATTCTTGAAAGTAAGCACGGCAAGACACAATACTGGGTACATCATTTTGGCGACTGTTCCTAGGCCAATGTCTGAGGACAGACCTTTCACACATTTAGACAGAAGGTTTTATAGCTTCAATAGAATGAACTTCTGTAATATTCTAAACAAACTTGCTGGGAGCCAGCCCCGCTGGCGGTCTTCTTTCTTGTTGGTTCTTCTTGAGGCAGCAGAGGGGAAAAAGTGTCAGTGGAGGGTAAGACTTTGTCTTTTGAGATATTTAGGGTTGCTGTATATTAATAAAAAATTTTTTTCTTATCTAAGTCTGTTATTATTCTACTGTGGCTGATCTGCCTTCTGTGATTCTCTGAAGCCAGAAACTGAACTTTCTGGCACTTAGCACCTCATTCTAAAACAGCAGGATATAGAGTAAAGGATTAATTGCTAGAGCCTTTTTCCTTATGTTCAGATGTTTCTTGCTTGTCAGGCTAGGGGGAAGTTTGGAGCAATAAACTTCTATTGAATAAAGAGAAAAGAATAGTTCTTGCAGGAAAAAAAAAACTTTTACATAGTCCAATATGCATAAACTTGTATAAGTTCATATACAGATTCACAAATATGTATTTATACATTTCCGCTATTCAGTTGGGTCCATCTTACATGCATTCTCACAATTACATTGTTACACACACACACACACACACACACACACACGCATACATTCTTACAGTTCCATACTTACACACACATCCATACTTACATATGCATATGGAGCAAAAGACCAAGCACCAGTGCAGAAAGAACTCACTCATTCTGGATGAAAAATGAGCTCCAATCTTTATTGTATAAAGAAAAAGTTTCTATCCTTTTAATGCTAAATGAATTAAACCCACATTTGTAAGAAAAAAGAGTTGTTCCATTTAATAAAACTCAGCCTGCCTTGTTATTAAGAAAAGACCTGTTCTGTCCTACTGTAAGGAGAAGCCTGACTGCTCCTTCTGCTCTTTGCAGCTTCTTCTTTTTTCTTTCTTTCTGCATTCTGCACATTGCTCTTAGTAGTTCATGTTACCTATAGTCTCTAAGTTATCTTCACTCTGCATTATCCTTCTAACCTTGCTCTCTCCTGCTCTTGTTGCAATAATTCTCTTACTCTAAATGGCTTTTCTCCCAACGCTATGCCTATACTTCAAGTACTTCTTGAGTTCAATTCTGTCTAAAAAGTGTTCTGTCTAAAAAGTTCTCTTCAGCTCAGTTGCTCTCTCAGCTCAGTTCTTCTCAGCTCAGTTCTGACTCTTCTTTTTGTCCTCAGCATTTTAACATCTTTCAGAATAAATGATCGCATGTTAAAAAGTTCATCACAAGTTCACACAAAAAAATCAAATCATAAGTTGAAATAGAAGTTTACAACAAAGAATGTTTACATGAATATCCATTAGGAGCAATTATCTGGTTAACCATCTATCACCTGTCACAGGTCCACAGGTTCATTGCAGGTTTAAAACTATAACTAAGTTATTAGTGAAGTTTTGTAGAGATAAACTCAGTCAATTTATTTTCTGTCATAGCGCCTATAATAAATCATTAGTTTCATTTTTATCACCTTTGGTTAATTGCTTACAACCTCTTGGAGTGCACTCTGAGTAGGAGAAAGTCTGGTTCCCATCTAGAGCAATTAACTGGTGACACTTGGGAGACTGGTAGAATTCTCACTTTAGTTTCAACTATCACAAAGGGACCTAATAGCCGTCTTACTATAAAAGAGCTTAATAATCACTGTTATAATTTTAGGAATTCTTACAGGATCATCATTAAGAATTACAAAGTCATCTATTTGTCTATATAACATCACATCTTTGTAGATCTGAAGAGATCTGCTCCAAAGGGGTGGGCTATTACTTAATGATTGTTATATATGTTTAATAATAACAAGAAAGGCATACTACTAACAGGAATCTTTCTTAAAATGAATTCCTTTACAGCCTTGCTTAATAAGGGTGAACCTGATGCAGATTATATAATAATCTGAAGCAGGTCATCTCAGGGAGATGCTAGTTATTAGTTTGTCCCATTATGACTCCTGACCATAAACTCTAGTCAGATGAAGTGATATTGGACCACAAACAAACTACAGCAGCAAGCAAGTGGTAGAAAAAATGGTCTCAGTTGGCCTCTCTTTTACACTTGCTTGCATCAGTGAGCTATGAGCACTAAGTACAACACAGGATTTTCAATACCACACCAGCCATAGGACTGCCTGCCTACTTCTTCATCTTCCTGGGCAGCAGAACAGAGAAGGTACTTGACTACTTGAGAGAGAGAAGGAAAATTCTAAGACATTATTTTGGACTTCAGTGTCACAACCAACTGGAGAAGTCCAACTCTGAACATAATCTCATGACACCTGTCCACAAATTGGTGACTAGGAAGCCACCAATTTGAAGATGTGTCCATTGGAACTGAGCTTCAAAACTCTGCATTTTGATTGTTCTTTTTTTTGTAATGTTTTCTACATTGGTAAGAAAATAAACTCTAGATTGAAATGTCAACAAAACAACAATAAGACACGTTTCTCTATACTTCCCAAATCAACTCTGCTCATCATGAAAACTGTGTATTTAAAACAAACACAACTTGAGCCTGAGGTACCCTCAACACATCAAGCATAGCCTTGCGTAAATTTGGATTCAAGGTACATATTTGGATTTAAAGTGCTGTTACAATAGCATTGACAACAATCTCAAAGGATAGGAGAAAAGGTGTGCTTGGAACTTCCAGAAGGACAGACCCATACCAACCCAGAGTACAAATATGAAATTAAGTTTCTAATATTTCAGTGCACAGATATCATCATACATTAAAGTGTCTCAACATTCAAATTTTCAGCACCACACAAGCAGACAGAATAATATTTAATGCAGGGAATAAGTGGTAGTTAGTGTATTATCTTAGAAAAATTTAAAAAGCTATTTTAAGGAAATTCCACAAATACCATGAAAGCAAAGGAAAATAATTCAGGGTTTAGTATAGAAACCTAACAGATTTAAATAAATTTTAAAAATTTAAAAATGAAGCTAATGTCATGGTAAGTCTAAGGCACGAATACATTAGTGCTAAGCAACAGTTCTCAAATTGGATATAAGACCCGTCAACAAGAGAGGATCCATACCTGATACTAAAAACTTATCCAACTACCCAGGGATAATGAAGTCATGGATCTTAGAGAAGAATTCATAACTTTCACTTTAGTAACCAGTATAATCTCTACCTATATTATAAATAGTTGTTCTTATACTCACAGGTAAATGTAAGAAAACTTTTCTTACCAATGTAGAGAACATTACAAAAAAAAAAAAAGAACAATCAAAATGCAGAGTTTTGAAGCTCAGTCCCAAATGGACACATCTACAAAACAACTCTCTCACCTAAGGCAGAAGAAAAGGCAGTGGTGAGATTATAAGAGTCATAGAACCAGGGAGTTTGCTGTGAGATTGTGTCTTCTAGACATGTTAGAATCTACACTGATAGTGTCATTAACTTGACTAACTATACATGAGTTAAATAAGAAAAACAAAGTTTAATATGCTAAACCGGATGGGGGAAAGTATCCACATCTCAACATTATACAAGGAACTACAGGCAACTGAGGAAAGCTGAAACTGGGAAAAGTAGATTTTCCTGGGGGTTGGAGGGAGAACACACCAAGTGGCTATCCAGTACTAAGTCATCAGTCTTTAGAAGATACATGCAAATAAGATTATACAGAATGAGCAGGTTGTATATAGGGATATACATGTATACAGATACACTTGTAGCTACAATTGTAAAAAGAAGAAGTAATGAATTTGAATGAAAGCAAGAAGACTTTGGGGGTGAGAAAGAAAATGGAGAAATGATGTGATTATATGTTAATCTGAAAAACCAATTCAATAAATGAAGTAAATATTATTTGCCAATATCTCATCATTAGGGAGTGGGCCTAGAGAGCATCTATGCCCCACCCGTGCCAGAATTTTGGCTAACTTCACCACGATAGGCTGGGTTAGATATAGAGGGAGTTAAAGAGAAAAGATGGGCTATGTATGACCATTGTAGATAATTGTGTACATGTATTCTAAAAACATAAAACTAGCATAAAATTTAAAAGAAATAAAATTTAAAAATTGCTAAAATCAATGAAAGAGGTTATTCAGTAAAGTTGAAGAGTAGTTATTTCAAATAATGCAAGAAGAGGAAAATAGAAAATAGTGAAGGAAAACAAAGGATATACTCATTTAGTATGAATGAAAAGTAAATTAACAATTTCAATTTTAGTACAGTTTGGATTTCAATCCCAACCATCTGTAATTTTTCATTGAAAAAATCAGATATGCTTATGTCACAGAATTGCTCATTCTATGTTAAATATTCTTATACATTTCTCAATATGACTCACTAAATCTAATTTTAATGTGGTAGATGGCGGATTGTGAGATATGTACACGATGATCTCAGAATAGTTTATACCATATGGCCATGTACTTTTAACTCATTAGAAAAATGTGCAATTTGCTATAAAAAGAAAAAGTAAGGTAAGTTATTTTAATTCATATTACATGCCTCATAACTATATGTATTTCTGTGAGTCCTCAGTACAAAATAAAGGACAGAAATACTCATATGTTAATGATTCTTTTTGTAAGAAAACAAAATAAAGATAACATTTTCAAACAAATTATAAATGTTTAATATGTTACAATATAGTGTGATTAAAAATAACATCATTGTGGTTTATGAACAAATGGTTCACTTATATCAAATTTAAAATCAGTAATTGTCTTACAATTTTTAGATGCATACAATAACTTGTGATCTTTAATGGCTTTTATCAACATATTTAAGAAGTCAGTGGTTAAGCTAATTTTTAATGTAAATTCTAATCTTGTCTCATATTTAAAAGGATATGTGTTCCTTGATCATGATGGACAAACTTTTAAAAATGTTCTTGAATTTTAGCTATGTTCATGATGCACATTGGCTTATGTTTTTTAAAAATATTTTTATTAATTAACTAATTTGTTTACTCTTCATATTAATTCCAGCTTCCCCTCCATCTTCTCCTGGTCCCTTCCTTCCATCCTCACCACAATGCCTCTTCTCTTTCTTCTCAGAAAAGGAGAGGCCTGGACCTGGATATCAACCAGTCTTGGCAGATCAAATTGTAGGAAATTTAGGCACATCTTCTCTTATTGAGGATAGATAAGGAAGCCAAGAAGAGTGAAAGTTATTCAGAGTCAAGCAACAGAAACAGAGACACTCTCTCTTCTTACTGTAAGGAATCCCACAGGAAAACCAAGCTACACAACTGTAGCACATGTGCAGAGGGCCTAGGTTAGCCCCGTGTATGTATCCAGGTTGGTGGTTCAGTGTCAGTGAGCCCCTAAGGACTGAAGTTAGTTGACTCTGTAGTTTTTCTTGCAGTGTTCATGATCCTTCATCTCCTATGATACTTTCTCTCCAAGCTCTGCCTGATTTTAGGCTATGGGTCTCTGTATCTGTTTCCATCAGACACTGGGTGAAGCCTCTCAAAAGGATAAAGCAGCAGCCTACAGAATGGGAAAAAATCTTCACGAAACATATATAAGACATTGGACTGATATCCAAAATATATAAATAACTCAAGAAACTAGGCATCAAAGAACCAAATAACTCAATTTAAAAGTGAGATACAAATATGAACAGAGATTTTTTAACAAATTATTCTTTAATTGCTAAGAATCACTTAAAGAAATATTCAATATCTTTAGCTATCATGGTAATGCAAATCAAAACGACGTTTATAATCCATCCTACACCTGTCAGAATGGGTGAGATCAAAACCACAAGTAACTTTTCATGCTACTGAGATTATAGAACAAGGGGAACACTCCTCCATTGCTGGTGGGAGTGAAAACTTAAACAACCACTTTGAAAATAAATTTGGCAGTTTCTTAGAAATTTGGGAATAGATCTTTCACAAAACTGAGCCAAACCACTCCAGTACATATACCCAAATGAAGTTTCATCATATTACACGGAAACATGATTAACTATGTTTATTGTAGCTTTAATTGTAGTAGCCAGAAACTGGTAAACAACCTAGATATCCCTCAACCAAAGAATAGATAAAGAAAATGTATGTAATTGAGTATTATTCAGCTATTAAAAACAATGATATCATGAAATTTTTAGTCAAATGTATGGAACTAGAAATCATCATGTTGAGTGACATTACCCAGACCCAGAAAGACAAATGTGGTATGCATTTGCATATAAGTGGTTATTAGCCATAAAGTATAGGACATGCTACAATCCACAAACCCAATGGTGCTTAGTAACAAGAGGGCTCAAGGGGGATACTGTAATCTTCCTGAAATGGGGAAATGGAATAAGCGTTATGTGTGACAGCGGTAAGGGTGGGACAGGAGAGTGGAAATGGGTGGGATCAGTTAAGGGGAGTACAGAGGAAGAGAGGACTTGGAGAAAAACATGGAATTGGCAGGGGATGGTATCTCTGGGACAAGCTAGAATTCTAGGATAATGGAACCTCCCAGAAACTCCAGAGAAGACTCCTAGCAATCAGGGATATGGAGCCTGAACTACCCATCTCCTGTAAGCAAGCAAGACTTCCAATGGCGGGGAAACTATTGGAAACCAGCTACAAAGCATTTGACCTATAATTTTTCCTACCTACAATATTTCCTGCCTATAAGATGCGCAGGAGTAAACATATAGCAGAAATTGACAGAATGGACAACCAATAACTTATCTGGATAGAGACCCGTGTCATGAGAGGAAGCCCACCCATGACACTGTTAATGAGAGTCTGATATTCTGGGATACTTGCAGACTTGTCTTTGATTGTGTGTGTGTGTGTGTGTGTGTGTGTGTGTGTGTGTGTGTGTTATGTTTGTGTAATTTCATACCATGGTATTAGTGGTTTCATAAAAGAAATTTAGAAATGTGTATTCGGTTTCTACTTAGTAATCTAATTTGAGTTGCTTTGACATTAGGTATACTTTGAAGCTCTAGTGGAATTCTGCCCAAAATTCATCTGGCCCTAAGTTTCTTTTAGACCAAAAAATGTGTTACTGCTTTAATTTCAGTAGGGGTTATCATTTCTATGGTAGTTAATCTAATTTTCTTGTATTTTCTCTTTGTTTTCTTGGAATCTTTACTCCTGAAATGCACCCACCATGTTGTCTGTAAAGAAAATTTTCTATGTTTTGCTTAGCAACTTATATGAGTGTCCTGAGAAACCTACATACTCAAGAATTACATAAATAGGCTTATAAATTACTGATAGGAAATAAGGGATTTTATGAGAAGACTTACATGTATTGCAGTCTAGTCCCACAAGGCTCGAGAAAATAGCCAGGGGAAATGAGTTTTATCTGTGGTGCACACAGGATAGCTTACATTCCAGCTGAGGGGTCTTGGAAAGTGACACAAACTGAGTTTTATACCCCAGGGATCAGATAATATCCTGTGCTAAAGCCCTGAGAAGCATCCTGTTCCCAAGAATTATTGAAATAGGCTGCCACTTGCCTGTTCTAATTCAAGATTGTTCCATTTCATGTAAATTGTATAGTTACTCTTGAGATCTGAAACAAAAAACAAAGGTGAAGTGTAACTGACTCAACATTCCTGGAGAATCTTCCTACAATGATGTGAAGCTCAAAGGCAAACCCCAGAAACATTCATACTAGTTCCAGATAACTTTGCTACAGCTCTTTCCAATCTCTCTTTGCAATGACTGCATTAAACTTCCCTGTAAAATGTCTGTGCCTTTCAACCAAATGCTTACTTTAGAGAATGCAAGAACAAAATTACTTCCACACTGTAAATAGGGCAGCTTACAGTGGTTCTTACAGCCTCTTATTGACTAACACCAGTTTAGATAACATGGAAAATATATACAAGTGGTCATCACATTATGCTCTTTGAAACTAAAATTAATGAGGAAAACAATTTTAGGGCACTAAGTTTGGCTGTTTTTCTTAAATAGCAAGAGATAAGAGAGACAAATTGTTATATTGTAACTGAATTTCCAGGAATATTGCCAACTAAATTCTTGCTTTGAAATATGTGTAAAATGAAATGCAATACAAATTAGTAGGTTAAACAAATAAGATTTTTTCCTAACTTTTAGCCTTTTTTATACAGCAAATGGTTTTAAATTAAAAATAAAACTAGAAAAAGAAGTAATCCTTTAAAACAGTTTTGTAAGGTCATTGGTTCTGTAATGTACCCACAAAGAGTTTCTAAAATCCTAAAGGATATTTCTTATAGACCACTTCTGTAAAACAATGGCCTTTAAGGGGATTCCTTCAGATAAAGAGGAAGAGGAGGAGAGGAGCAGGAAGTTTATATTACAATATTCTGCAAAACATTTCTGAGTGTGACTTTCATTTGAAGGGATGAACCTAGTAAGATGCTGATGCAGATCAAAATCTCAGGTGACAGCACTTGTTGGCAAGGATGTGGAGAAAGAGGAACACTCCTCCATTGCTGCTGGGATTGCAAACTGGTAGAACCTCTCAGGATAAAAATTTGGAGATTTCTCAGAAAATTGGACATAGATCTACCTGAAGACCCAGCTATACTACTCTTGAGAATATACCCAAAAGATGTCCCACCAAGCCACAGGGGTATGTGTTACACTATGTTCCTAGCAGCCTTATTTGTGATAACCAAAAGCTGGAAACAACCCAAAGGTCCCACAACAGAAGAATGGAAAATGTGATCCATTTACACAATGAAATATTACTCAACTATTAAGAAAAAGGACATCATGGGTTTTGAAGGCAAATGGATGGAAGTAGAAAGTATCATCCTTAGTGAGGCAATTCAGACCCAAAAGGATATGCATGGGATGTACTCACTAATAAGTGGATATTAGCCAAAAAAGAGCAGAATTCCCAGGATACAATCCACAGAACTCATGAAGGTTAACAAGCTGAAGGGCCAAGTAAGGATACCCCAATCCTACTGAGGAGGGAGGAAAAAGTAATCACAGGGGAGGGGTTGGGAGGGAAGGACCCAGGTGGGAAAGGTGATAGGGAGGCGAATAAGGTAACATGAAGCTAGGGAATAGGACTGAAGTCTCCTGAGGATTAGCAGAAAGGGTCAAAACAGGCAATTTTGTGAGGGAGGAGGTGCGGGACCCTCTAGAATGCACCAGAGACCTAGGAGGTGAGAGACTCTCAGGACTAAAAGGGAGATGAATACACTACAGTGGGCAGCAGGAACTTGTAGAATCTACCTCCAGTAGAAAGACACCATTAAGTGGAGGGTTCGGGTTGCCACCCCACAGTCAAAAACTCAGACCCAGAATTGTTCATGTGGGAAAGAACTGCAGGGATGGAAATGAAGAAGAGCCTGAAGAAAAGGAGGCCCAGTCACAGCACTAACTGAGGAGCCAGCTATACCTCTCCCGGGCATATACCCAGAAGATGCCCCAACATACAACAAGGACCCATGCTCCACTATGTTCAGCCTTATTTATAATAGCCAGAAGCTGGAAAGAACCCAGATGCCCTTCAACAGAGGAATGGATACAGAAAATGTGGTACATCTACACAATGGAGTACTACTCAGCAATCAAAAACAATGACTTCATGAAATTCATAGGCAAATGGAATGAACTAGAAAATATCATCCTGAGTGAGGTTACTCAATCACAGAAAAACACACTTGATATGCACTCATTGATAAATGGATATTAGCCAAAAAGCTCGAATTAGCCAAGATGCAATCCACAGACCACAGGAAGCTCAAAAAGAAGGATGACCAAAATGTGGATGCTCCCACTTCTTCTTAAAAGGGGGAAAACATTCATAGGAGAAGATATGGAAGCAAAGTTTAGAGCAGCAACTCAAGGCAAGGCCATCCAGAGTCTTCCCCACATGTGGCCCATATATATATACAGCCACCAAAACTAGATAAGATTGATGAAGCTAAAAAGTGCATGCTGAAAGGGACCAGGTATAGATCTCTCCTGAGAGACACATCCAGAGCATGTGCAATGCAGAGGTCAATTCTAGCAGAAACCACTGAACTGAGAACAGGACTCCCTTGGGGGAGGGGGATTAGAAGAAGTATTGAAAGAGTTGAAGGAGCTTGCAATCCCGTACAAACAACAATGCCAACCAACCAGAGCTTCCAGGGACTAAACCACTACCGACAGACTATACATGGACTGACCCAGGGCTCCAAATGCATATGTAGCAGAGAATAGCCTTGTTGGTGCACCAGTGGAAGGGGAAGCCTTTGGTTCTGCCAAGGTTGGACCCCCAGTGCAGGGGAATATGGGCAGGGAGGGGGCAGTAAGGGGGATGTATAGGGGGAATATACGTATGGGGGAGGGGGAGGAGAGGGAATGGGGCTTATGGACAGGAAACCGGGAAGGGGAACAATGTTTGAAATGTTAAGTAAAGAAATATATCTAATAAATTTTTTAAATGAGGATTAAAATAAGATTAAAATTAAAATGAAATATTATTATCCTGAGACTACATCTTTGGATACCTTACTATATATAAGAACAATAACCCATTTCTAAGAATACTTGGTTACAAATTAGGGAATATTTGAAAGGAAAGATGGATAAGAAGATAAATCAAGAGCTTAGAATTTTGACTCAACTGATATGAAGGGATAATTCTAAACTTGCAACATAGATCATGCTCGATTCCGAATTTCTAGGAATATGTCCCTTCTATGTGACTTCTATTTTTTTCCCTTTTATACATAAGAACATCTACCTTGGTTGTAATTACTATGTGCAGGATATAGAGGAATAACTTAGGCTTTTTAATTCATAGACTTCTAATGAAGGCAAAAATTTAAAGAACCATACTAAAAGAAACACAGATGATGAGGCTCATTCAAATCTGGTCAACTTAGATGATGAAGTTGTCACTGAACTGATGAACTGCTGAGACACTTTTTATGTATTGTACGAAGAGAAACACAAAGTTTACATTTAAATAAAATATTTGTAAATGCAAATATCTTTCATTTCCTCGGAAGAAGGGATGATATGAGAGCCTCGCCCAAGCTGTAGCTTCTAACCTTACTGCAACTTAATTTTCTGCAAGCACGGGTCCTGGAGGTTTTAGATTTCAGCCTTCATCTGCTAACCTGGTTCTGGAATGGGTCAGCTTTTGAGACTTAGTGCTGAATAAGCTCACCCTTTTTAGTTCTTTCTGAACTCTGGATGGCTGGTTCAATTCATCTGTTCTGGTTCAACTTGTCTCCAAGGTGATTGATTCAATCTGGCTTCTCTCAGCTTCGCACTGAATTGTTCTGCTTGGCTTCAAACTAACTCTGGAAGTTTGTTCTAATCTCCTGTCTCCTCCTTATTCTTTGGTTTCAACTACCTCTGATGACCTGAACTGAACTGCATGAACTTACAAACTCACACAACTCCATTGCACTGTAGTCACTGCACTGAGTCCCAGCTGACTGACTTGACTCTCTCCCAGCACTGCCTTCAAACAGCTTCTCATTCCTGTGTCATTTTTCTGAAAGTTTGACTTATCCAACTTTGACTCATTCTGTTAAACCCTTCTCTGATTCATAAATTTCTCTGCTCCCCAATTAGAAGTCACTTTTAAACATAGTTGTTTCCTTCTACAATATAATTTTAACTTAAAGTTGTATACCAAGAATGTACGTTTGTATTCAGGCTGGAGGGATTAAAGGTATGTGGCATGTCTGCCTTCCAGCCAGTTCACACAGACCGAGCTCTTTTTTATCCCTTGCCAGAGCAATCATGTTGTTGGATTAAAATTTTTCTACATCATTAATCGTGGTGATCCTAAGAACAACTGAAGACAATTACAATCCCTCTATAATATTTTCATGCCCCACATTCTGCTTATGACTGAAGACGATAATCCCTTTAAAGGTAGTAGGTATCTACACAACGCTCTTCTTAGTTAGAGCAGCTCAACTTTTAACATTGTTATGATGAAACAATCTTGAAAAAGCTTGTGTTTTGTGACTCTTAATGTAATGTCACTTAAAGAATATGGACTTTATTTTATTTTTGTGCTACTACTTCTTAGTGTACAAATGTAAAGAAGTAAATAAATAAAGACCATTCCTACACAATTCTAGTAAGACTCTTCCATGAAAGCCAAAACCAGATGTCAGACATGTAAGCAAATAATCCTCAAAGTTCATTTAGCCTCCAGTCCATATATATGATGCACCATGGATTATATACAGCAAAGTCACCAAAAATGAATGCATGAAAAGTTTTTAAGCCCTGAGCCATCCTATATGGCAGTAGACTGCTAATGTGATTCTTCATCAATTGGTCTCTGTTCCTCCAATTTGACACAAAAGAATACAACTTCTTACAAAATTAAAATGGCTGTATTGGGCCAGCGAGATAATTTAGTATGCTAAAGCACTTGAAATATAAACTTGACAATCCAGTTAACCCATACAATGATAGATGTAGAAAATAGCGTGGAGAAGGTTGTCCTTTGATTTCTGTGAACACAAAATTACACATGCATATGCCCCATGATAACAAGGAATTTTAGATAAATTGTGCTTCTTTTCAAAGTAGTAACTCAAGTAAAACCATGTAAATAAAGCAAAAATATGTGTATGCTACATTTAGTTAAATAAATATAATCGTGTTTCTTTTAACTATTTTTCTATAATGAAAGCATGATAAAAATTGGAAAGCACATATATGTGTTTGAAACACATGACACACTCTCTCTCTCTACATATATATATACATATACACACACACACACACACACAAACACACACACACACACACACACACACACAAAGATGATGCCTAAATACACAGTCTTTCTAAATTCAGTTGGGTGATTAAGACAAAAAAATCATGTTAAAATTAACAAACCCTTCCACTGTTTTTTATATATATATGATATATATATATATGTGATAATGAAAGATTTTTGAATATCCTACTAAAAATGTCATCAATTTTCAAAATTTTGTCTTTTTTCTTATGAGTCAAGAGTCTTTAGCTCCAGCTAGGTTCAAACTCATTGTAATCCTCCTGCAGCATTGCCCTTCTTAAAAAGTGATATTATTTACAATATACTTCAATTATTTGTTCATGTGCTTGCTTGTGAGTATACAATAATGCTGAATAATAACAATTCATTGATCAATTACATTTAATTTTAAGTTACTTTTTATTTTTCAACTTTTAGCACAATTGCTTAAAAAATAAAGCAAAGAATCATGTTTTGGATGCTTCAAAAAGAATTTTACATTATATTATATGCATTAACTTCAGCCCACAGATGATTAAAGTTACTGTTAGATAGGTAGAAAATTCAAGGGTCTCAGGTTCAGGTAATAAAAATTCTAGAAAAATAATATTCTCTACTGATCTTTAATAATTCATTGATATATTGAATAAGAAAAATTATGAGCATGAAAACAAGCTTTAAATAAGATATGTTAATTTTTATTTGTACTTTAATAAATAGAAATTCATTATTTGTTTTAATAAACTATCCTAATGAATATTGTCTAGGATAAAAATAATTAATATGTTATTGCATAATTTTATTCGTTCTTTTTATATCTCATACTTTGAAGTGGTTTTTACATTTAATATTCATAAATTTATAAAACCATCCATAGTATTTGTTTTGAAATTTTTTATTTCAAGTTTCTTAATGTACTAATGAAAGATTTACATCCATGGGGTGCATTTGATATTCAAGTTAACAAATGAGTGCCAGACTTCATAGAGAAAAAATACTATATATATATATATATAAACATATATATATACACACACACATATATATGTGAAGGAATGTAATATGCAATGCAATGTTAAAAAGTAAAACTACATTTATACAGAATATATTTGAAATATTAACATATATATTTAAAGTATATACATATATTTGATTATATACATATAAGTTATGGCTTTATTCATATTTCTATATTAAGTTTTAAACAAAGGACATTTTAATAAACTGACTCACATGACTGTAGATTGACAAACTCAAATCTTCAGAGATGTTTTACAGGCAAGAAATCCCAACAGTTAGCATTGCAGCCTTTAGTCCAAGCATAGCACAGAGGAAGGTTCCTTTTTCCTTCATGAGCTCTCACTTATTCCTTTTAAGCTGTAACTGAATATATAAAGTCCACCTCCACTATAGATATAATCTGGTCACTCAGAGCATACTGATTTAAATGTTAATCACATCTACGAAACAGTTTCACAGAAATGTCTAGACTGGTATTTGACCAAACAAAGTGGAAACAGAGCATTGCCAAGTTTATACATAAAAATTTCCAAGTAAAGCTGATTGTATAATTTGCAGTTTTATTTTAGGAGCAATGTAATGTAAAAATTATAAAACTACATTCAAATAGAAAAACAGGAGTTAATGCAGAAAGTTATTAGAAGATTTCTTTAACATTTTTATGTCCCTACATAAAAACACCCATTATCATTGTGAAGTTTACAAATAGTCAACTATATTTTTAAAATTTTCTATCTCTTTCTTATCTTTTGCATTTTACATGTGTGGGGAAGGGACATGAGTATGCCATACCAAATGTGTGGAGATCAAAAGAAAACTTGGAGTCAGTTCTCTCCTTCCACTGTGCATGCTTCAGTTTTCTTTATGTTGTTGCAGCAAAACACTCTGAACTGAAGCAAGTTAGGAAAAGGGTTTATGTGTCTCAGACTTCTGAATGATGGTTCCCCACAGAGAAAAGTGAGCATAGGAGTTCAAGGAGGGGATTGAAGCAGAAACAGTGGAGAAGTGCTGTTTGCTACAAAGATCACATGTGTTTGGAAAATGAACCCAGATCATCAGGCATTGTGACAAGTGACTTTTACCCCTGGAAAAATATTGCCAGGCCTTAAGTACTGTTTTATAATTTCAAACATATAATACTGAATAGTTAGATTGATTGATAGACATATAGACATAGGTAGGCACCAGAAGAATAGGTAGAGGTATAGAACGATAGATGGTTTGAGGGAGATAGTTTGTCTGAAATTTGTCAGATTATATGTTTAACTTTAAGTATCTGCAAGAAACTAAACAAAAAGAAGCAGAAAATTGAATTATTCACTTGACCTCAAACCCTAGCAATTTGTTGTAATCTGCCTCCTTCATATTCTTTGGCTTCAACTGCTTTTGATGACCTGCTCTGACTGTATTAACTCACACATAAACTCAACTCCACTCAACAGAACTGATTAACTCTCTGTGTGCCTTTTCTTTTCTTTTTTTTAAGGAAAGATGAAAAGGCTTTTTATTTATTTTTATTGGATATCTTTTATTTATACTTCAAATGTCATTCCCTTTTCCAGTTTCCCATCCCTCCCCTTTCTTCTATGAGGGTGTCCCCCTCCCTAACCACATCCCCTTCATGCCCTGACATTCCAGACAAAACGGCAACCAACAGATTAGGAAAAGATCTTTACCAATCCTACATCTGATAGAGGGCTAACATCCAAAATATACAAAGACCTCATGAAGTTAGACTCCAGAGAATCAAATAACCCTATTAAGAATGGGGTTCAGAGCTAAACAAACAATTCACAGCTGAGGAATGCCGAATGGCTGAGAAACACCTAAAGAAATGTTCAACATCTTTAGTCATAAGGGAAATGCAAATCAAAACAACCCTGAGATTTCACCTCACACCAGTGAGAATGGCTAAGATCAAAAACTCAGGTGACAGCAGATGCTGGCGAGGATGCGGAGAAAGAGGAACACTCCTCCATTGTTGGTGGGGTTGCAGACTGGTACAACCATTCTGGAAATCAGTCTGGAGGTTCCTCAGAAAATTGGACATTGAACTGCCTGAGGATCCAGCTATACCTCTCTTGGGCATATACCCAAAAGATGCCCCAACATATAACAAAGACACATGCTCCACTATGTTCATCGCAGCCTTATTTATAATAGCCAGAAGCTGGAAAGAACCCAGATGTCCTTCCAGAGAGGAATGGATACAGAAAATATGGTACATTTACACAATGGAGTACTACTCAGGTATTAAAAACAATGACTTAATGAAATGCATAGGCAAATGGAAGGAACTAAACAGTGTCATTCTTAGTAAGGTAACCGAATCACAGAAAAACACACATGGTATGCATTCACTGATAAGTGGATATTAGCCCAAAACCTCGAATTACCCAAGATCTTTCTTAAATAGCTTCTTGTTCATGTGCTGGAAATATCCTATCTCAGACTCATCCTGTCAAATCTTTCTCTGCTTCATTACTTAGTCTGCTCTTCATTAGATGTCATTGTTTGAAATTAAAAGTGTGTACTAAAGCTCTGTCTGTGTTCCATCCAGATGATATTGTAATCCAGGCCATGTCTGAATTTCAGACAAACCACATAGACCTACCAAGTCTTTGAAAGTGGTCTTTTATCAGAGAAGCCATGTTACTGTACAATTCTTCCACAAAGTCTTAAGTCTCATACACTATTTTTACATTAAAATATAAAAACTACATGTGTCATAACTTTTTTCTACATGTTTTACATAACAGTGAGCAGAAAAAAATAGATGATTCTTGCTTCACTGTGGCATGTGGTCTGTAGGCAAAGAAAGAACATATGTATGTATATATGAGCATCTTTATAGATGCAATGCTGTCCCATTTACCTGGCTTCCATTTACTCTGGTTTTGGTCTAGTGACATTCATGTTTCAAGAATAAATAGGTTTAAAGAACAAATACTGCGAGAAATATTTCTGAGTTTTAGAATTCAGTAAGATGGATTGTTGAAATAATATATAGTCATCTTCTGCTAAATAAGATGTTGCTGGGAAAATATCCAATGACTGACTTAAAATGCATGCAGTTGTATTTCTGGCAGACACCTCAAATTTACCATGTCTAAATCATCATCATATAGTATCGTTCTTTTACAAACTTGTTTCAAAAGTTCCTTCATATCAGTAAATGCAAGAAATTCACCCTTAGGTTCTCAAGCCATGAAAGGGTCGTTCTGATTCACCCTCCTCTCTCATCACTCACATCTCAGTTGATAGCACGTGATGTATGTGTCCAGCAGAAACATATATATTTGTCTATTTTCCAACCAACAAATCCGTAATAAAAAATATCCTAATTTATTTGTACCACATAATCTTTTACTAGTTTAATCTTCACGTTATTTTGGCATATTCTCTGTTTGTAAACAACAGCATAGTGAGGTCTTTCTTGAAAAGTGAGGGGTACGTTTTTTATACCATTTGCTTCTGGTCACATTCCATTGTATTTATAGAAAATTCAAATTTCTTCTCTTGACTTAAGAGAATCTCTACTATCTAACTTTTATCTTTCAACTTACTTCTTTAAGTACTTCTGCCTTCTTTGTGTGTCAGCTTTCTTTTTGTTCTTCAAACATGCAATAATGGTTAAAATAGAAATAGAGCCCATAGAATCATATATTTGAATACATAATCATCACTGAGCAGTACAATGTGAAAAGATTAAGAGGTTTCAAAGCCCACATCAAGCACAGAATTAGTCTCTCTCTCTCTCTCTCTCTCTCTCTCTCTCTCTCTCTCTCTCTCTCTCTCTCTCTCTTTCGCTCTGTGGAGCAAAATTTAAAAATCTCTATTACTTCTCCAAGGCAATGTCTGCCTATGTGTTGCCAAGCTTCCCACATGATAATAACAGACTAACGTCAGAAACTGTAAGCCAGCCCCCAATTAAGTGCTTTCTCTCATAGAAGGTGGCCCAAGTCATGTTGTCTTTTCACATCAATAGAACAGTGTCTAAGACATTTACCAAGATTATCACCTTCACAGGACTATATCACATATTGGTTTTTATTGTTTGGAACACTCTTCACTCTGAATATCTGTTTAACTAATTTTTATGCCTCTTTGAAATGAAATTTTAAGTAATAAATGAAAACATAAAGATCAAACACATTTTCACTGTTATGAAAGATGTTCTAATCAATATTCACACTGTGTCCTATTTTAAATCAGAGTGATCCTGTTAATTGGCAATCAGTAATCATTTCTTTATGATGAAATAGTGAAAAGTCTCTTCTAGAGTCCTGAGATAAAGATATGCAATTCGATAACGTGTTCTATATGTAGTCTGTTATAAAATGAGACAAAGCAGCTTGTTAAACTTACCTAAACCATCTCAGCCTTCTGTATCACATAAGCCTGTGGAAATGTAAATAGTAGATTTCTAGTCAACTTTTGTGAGACTAACATTTTATAATCTGTGGGTGAGTTCATGTGATATTTGTCTTCCTAGTATATGCATTCTTTCACATAGCATAATGATTTCAACTTTTTTTCTTAATATTTACTTTCTATTCCAATTTTCATCAATGTTATATAGCACTTACATAATTAATACTATTTATTATTATTATATTTTTGTAATTTTAAGATATTACTTCTTACTCTGCTCCCAGACCCCGTGGGAGAAAGACCTCACCGCCTGGTCAGGTGGGCACTCCTGAGGCTGCAGAGCGGAAGAGACCACCAACACTGCCCACCCCTGCCCACATCCCTGGCCCAAGAGGAAACTGTATAAGGCCTCTGGGTTCCCGTGGGGGAGGGCCCAGGAGCAGCAGGACCCCTGTGCCTGAGACACCGCCGGAACCTGAAGGAAGAGACCGGATAAACAGTTCTCTGCACCCAAATCCCGTGGGAGGGAGAGCTAAAACTTCAGAGAGACAGACACGCCTGGGAAACCAGAAGAGACTGCACTCTCCACACATTACTGATTCCAGAGGAAAACACCAAACTCCATCTGGAACCCTGGTGCACTGAAGCTCCCGGAAACGGCAGCGCAGATCTTCCTGGTTGCTGTTGCCCCAGAGAGCTAGTGGACAGCACCCCGCCAGCGAACGTGAGCCTCGGGACCACAGGTAAGACCAACTTCTCTGCTGCAAGAGACATGCCTGGTGAACTCAAGACACAGGCCCACAGGAACAGCTGAAGACCTGTAGAGAGGAAAAACTACATGCCCGAAAGCAGAACACTCTGTCCCCATAACAGGCTGAAAGAAAACAGGAAAACAGGTCTACAGCACTCCTGACACACAGGCTTATAGGACAGTCTAGCCACTGTCAGAAATAGCAGAACAAAGTAACACTAGAGATAATCTGATGGCGAGAGGCAAGCGCAGGAACCCAAGCAACAGAAACCAAGACTACATGTCAACATTGGAGCCCAATTCTCCCATCAAAACAAACATGGAATATCCAAACACACCAGAAAAGCAAGATCTAGTTTCAAAATCATATTTGATCATGATGCTAGAGGACTTCAAGAAAGACGTGAAGAACTCCCTTAGAGAAACACAGGAAACATTAATAAACAAGTAGAAGCCTACAGAGAGGAATCGCAAAAATCCCTGAAAGAATTCCAGGAAAACACAATCAAACAGTTGAAGGAATTAAAAATTGAAATAGAAGCAATCAAGAAAGAACACATGGACACAACCCTGGATATAGAAAACCAAAAGAAGAGACAGGGAGCTGTAGAAACTAGCTTCACCAACAGAATACAAGAGATGGAAGAGAGAATCTCAGGAGCAGAAGATTCCATAGAAATCATTGACTCATCTGTCAAAGATAATGTAAAGTGGAAAAAGCTACTGGTCCAAAACATACAGGAAATCCAGGACTCAATGAGAAGATCAAACCTAAGGATAATAGGTATAGAAGAGAGTGAAGACTCCCAGTTCAAAGGACCAGTAAATATCTTCAACAAAATCATAGAAGAAAACTTCCCTAACCTAAAAAAAGAGATACCCATAGGCATACAAGAAGCCTACAGAACTCCAAATAGATTGGACCAGAAAAGAAACACCTCCCGTCACATAATTGTCAAAACACCAAACGCACAAAATAAAGAAAGAATATTAAAAGCAGTAAGGGAAAAAGGTCAAGTAACATATAAAGGCAGACCTATCAGAATCACACCAGATTTTTTGCCAGAAACTATGAAAGCCAGAATATCCTGGACAGATGTCATACAGACCCTAAGAGAACAAAAATGCCAGCCCAGGTTACTGTATCCTGCAAAACTCTCAATTAACATAGATGGAGAAACCAAGATATTTCATGACAAAAACAAATTTACACAATATCTTTCTACAAATCCAGCACTACAGAGGATAATAAATGGTAAAGCCCAACATAAGGAGGCAAGCTATACCCTAGAAGAAGCAAGAAACTAACCGTCTTGGCAACAAAACAAAGAGAAGAAAAGCACACAAACATAAACTCACATCCAAATATGAATATAACAGGAAGCAATAATCACTATTCCTTAATATCTCTCAACATCAATGGCCTCAACTCCCCAATAAAAAGACATAGATTAACAAACTGGATATGCAACGAGGACCCTGCATTCTGCTGCCTACAGGAAACATACCTCAGAGACAAAGACAGACACTACCTCAGAGTGAAAGGCTGGAAAACAACTTTCCAAGCAAATGGTCGGAAGAAGCAAGCTGGAGTAGCCATTCTAATATCAAATAAATCAATTTTCAACTAAAAGTCATCAAAAAAGATAAGGAAGGACACTTCATATTCATCAAAGGAAAAATCCACCAAGATGAACTCTCAATCCTAAATATCTATGCCCCAAATACAAGGGCACCTACATACGTAAAAGAAACCTTACTAAAGCTCAAAACACACATTGCACCTCACACAATAATAGTAGGAGATTTCAACACCTCACTGTCATCAATGGACAGATCATGGAAACAGAAATTAAAAAGACGTCGACAAACTAAGAGAAGTCATGAGCCAAATAGACTTAACAGATATTTATAGAACATTCCAACTTAAAGCAAAAGGATATACCTTCTTCTCAGCTCCTCATGGTACTTTCCCCAAAATTGACCATATAATTGGTCAAAAAACGGGCCTCAACAGGTACAGAAAGATAGAAATAATCCCATGTGTGCTATCGGATCACCACGGCCTAAAACTGGTCTTCAATAACAATAAGGGAAGAATGCCCACATATACGTGGAAATTGAACAATGCTCTACTCAATGATAACCTGGTCAAGGAAGAAATAAAGACAGAAATTAAAGACTTTTTAGAATTTAATGAAAATGAAGGTACAACATACCCAAACTTATGGGACACAATGAAAGCTCTGCTAAGAGGAAAACACATAGCGCTGAGAGCATGCAGAAAGAAACAGGAAAGAGCATATGTCAGCAGCTTGACAGCACACCTAAAAGCTCTAGACAAAAAGAAGCAAATACACCAGGAAGAGTAGAAGGCAGGAAATAATCAAAGTCAGAGCTGAAATCAACCAAGTAGAAACAAAAAGGACCATAGAAAGAATCAACAGAACCAAAAGTTGGTTCTTTGAGAAAATCAACAAGATAGATAAACCCTTAGCCAGACTAACGAGAGGACACAGAGAGTGTGTCCAAATTAACAAAATCAGAAATGAAAAGGAAGACATAACTACAGATTCAGAGGAAATTCAAAAAATCACCAGATCGTACTATAAAAGCCTATATTCAACAAAACTTGAAAATCTGCAGGAAATGGACAATTTCCTAGACAGATACCAGGTACCGAAGTTAAATCAGGAACAGATAAACCAGTTAAACAATCCCATAACTCCTAAGGAAATAGAAGCAGTCATTAAAGGTCTCCCAACCAAAAAGAGCCCAGGTCCAGATGGGTTTAGTGCAGAATTCTATCAGACCTTCATAGAAGACCTCATACCAATATTATCCAAACTATTCCACAAAATTGAAACAGATGGATCACTACCGAATTCCTTCTATGAAGCCACAATTACTCTTATACCTAAACCACACAAAGACCCAACAAAGAAAGAGAACTTCAGACCAATTTCCCTTATGAATATCGACGCAAAAATACTCAATAAAATTCTGGCAAACCGAATCCAAGAGCACATCAAAACAATCATCCACCATGATCAAGTAGGCTTCATCCCAGGCATGCAGCGATGGTTTAATATACGGAAAACCATCAACGTGATCCATTATATAAACAAACTGAAAGAACAGAACCACATGATCATTTCATTAGATGCTGAGAAAGCATTTGACAAAATTCAACACCCCTTCATGATAAAAGTCCTGGAAAGAATAGGAATTCAAGGCCCATACCTAAATATAGTAAAAGCCATATACAGCAAACCGGTTGCTAACATTAAACTAAATGGAGAGAAACTTGAAGCAATCCCACTAAAATCAGGGACTAGACAAGGCTGCCCACTCTCTCCCTACTTATTCAATATAGTTCTTGAAGTTCTTGCCAGAGCAATCAGACAACAAAAGGAGGTCAAGGGGATACAGATCAGAAAAGAAGTCAAAATATCACTATTTACAGATGATATGATAGTATATTTAAGTGATCCCAAAAGTTCCACCAGAGAACTACTAAAGCTGATAAACAACTTCAGCACAGTGGCTGGGTATAAAATTAACTCAAATAAATCAGTAGCCTTCCTCTACACAAAAGAGAAACAAGCCGAGAAAGAAATTAGGGAAATGACACCCTTCACAATAGACCCAAATAATGTAAAGTACCTCGGTGTGACTTTAACCAAGCAAGTAAAAGATTCGTACAATAAGAACATCAAGACACTGAGGAAAGAAATTGAAGACCTCAGAAGATGCAAAGATCTCCCATGCTCATGGATTGGCAGGATTAATATAGTAAAAATGGCCTTTTTACCAAAAGCGATCTACAGATTCAATGCAATCCCCATCAAAATACCAATCCAATTCTTCAAAGAGTTAGACAGAACAATTTGCAAATTCATCTGGAATAACAAAAAACCCAGGATAGCCAAAACTATCCTCAACAATAAAAGGACTTCAGGGGGAATCACTATCCCTGAACTCAAGCAGTATTACAGAGCAATAGTGATAAAAACTGCATGGTATTGGTACAGAGACAGACAGATAGACCAATGGAATAGAATTGAAGACCCAGAAATGAACCCACACACCTATGGTCACTTGATTTTTCACAAAGGAGCCAAAACCATCCAATGGAAAAAAGATAGCATTTCCAGCAAATGGTGCTGGTTCAACTGGAGGTCAACATGTAGAAGAATGCAGATCAATCCATGCTTATCACCCTGTACGAAGCTTAAGTCCGAGTGGATCAAGGACCTCCACATCAAACCAGACACACTCAAACTGATAGAAGAAAAACTAGGGAAGCATCTGGAACACATGGGCACTGGAAAAAATTTCCTGAACAAAACACCAATGGCTTATGCTCTAAGATCAATAATCGACAAATGGGATCTCATAAAACTGCAAAGCTTCTGTAAGGCAAAGGACACTGTGGTTAGGACAAAACGGCAACCAACAGATTGGAAAAAGATCTTTACCAATTCTACAACAGATAGAGGCCTTATATCCAAAATATACAAAGAACTCAAGAATTTAGACCGCAGGGAGACAAATAACCCTATTAAAAAATGGGGTTCAGAGCTAAACAAACAATTCACAGCTGAGGAATGCCGAATGGCTGAGAAACACTAAAGAAATGTTCAACATCTTTAGTCATAAGGGAAATGCAAATCAAAACAACCCTGAGATTTTACCTCACACCAGTGAGAATGGCTAAGATCAAAAACTCAGGTGACAGCAGATGTTGGAGAGGATGCGGAGAAAGAGGAACACTCCTCCATTGTTGGTGGGGTGGCAGACTGGTATAATCATTCTGGAAATCAGTCTGGAGTTTCCTCAGAAAATTGGACATTGAACTGCCTGAGGATCCAGCTATACCTCTCTTGGGCATATACCCAAAAGATGCCCCAACATATAAAAAAGACACGTGCTCCACTATGTTCATCACAGCCTTATTTATAATAGCCAGAAGCTGGAAAGAACCCAGATGCCCTTCAACAGAGGAATGGATACAGAAAATGTGGTACATCTACACAATGGAATATTACTCAGCTATCAAAAACAATGACTTTATGAAATTTGTGGGCAAATGGTTGGAACTGGAAAATATCATCCTGAGTGAACTAACCCAATCACAGAAAGACATACATGGTATGCACTCATTGATAAGTGGCTATTCGCCCAAATGCTTGAATTACCCTAGATGCCTAGAACAAATGAAACTCAAGACGGATGATCAAAATGGAAATGCTTCACTCCTTCTTTAAAAGGGGAACAAGAATACCCTTGGCAGGGAAGAGAGAGGCAAAGATTAAAACAGATACTGAAGGAACACCCATTCAGAGCCTGCCCCACATGTGGCCCATACATATACAGCCACCCAATTAGACAAGATGGATGAAGCAAAGAAGTGCAGACCGACAGGAGCCGGATGTAGATTGCTCCTGAGAGACACAGCCAGAATACAGCAAATACAGAGGCGAATGCCAGCAGCAAACCACTGAAATGAGAACAGGACCCCCGTTGAAGGAATCAGAGAAAGAACTGGAAGAGCTTGAAGGGGCTCGAGACCCCAAAAGTACAACAATGTCAAGCAACCAGAGCTTCCAGGGACTAAGCCACTAACTAAAGTCTATACATGGACTGACCCTGGACTCTGACCTCATAGGTAGCAATGAATATCCTAGTAAGAGCACCAGTGGAAGGGGAAGCCCTGGGTCCTGCTAAGACTGAACCCCCAGTGAACAAGACTGTTGGGGGGAGGGCGGCAATGGGGGGAGGGTTGGGAGGGGAACACCCATAAGGAAGGGGAGGGGGGAGGGGGATGTTTGCCTGGATACAGGGAAAGGGAATAACACTCAAAATGTATATAAGAAATACTCAAGTTAATAAAAAAAAAAAGATATTACTTCTTGGTGTTTTGTTATATTCTCTATTTCTTTTAGATTTTCTAATTTAGTAGAGTCTAGATTTTTAAAGTATGTCTTTATGAGTCTTTGAATTTCTTTGTTTTCAGTTGTTTTACTGCTATTTTTTCATTTAATACCAATGTGGTTGGCCCAGAAATTGTCTTGGAAGATTATATTTATGTATTTAGTTTATTTACCTACAAGTGTATTCATATGCATACACTCTGCATGCACACAATAGTAATAATAATAATAATAGTATAATAATAATAATAATAATAATAATAATAATAATAATAATAAAGGAAAAACTAAGCAACAATCTGAGATGGAGTGAGGAGGGAACGTTGGAAAATGTTGCGTGAAGGAAAGAATAGAGAGAAACAAGGTAATTATATTTTAATCTCTATATTTTATCAACTCTATTCCCATTTCCTATACTGTGATTCCTCCTGTAGTCTCCCTACCATCATTTCTTTCCATTTACACATTTTTTTTAATTATAAGCCTACTGACTCTACTTAGTGCTACCAATATGTGCATAGGTATGCAACCATCTATTGGAACTTCGTAGCCTCTAAAAGGTCTCATTCCTAAGAAAACTGAATCTCCCTATCCCAGTAGTCATCAATTAACAATAGTATAGCCTCACATTTCTGGCTTCCTCTCAGAGTCACTGGAACACTCTCTATATACTACTGATGAAGTGTTCAACAGTCTAACTCAATTGAGAATCATGTGAGATACAACAGTGCATGGAGACTAGCAAGATATGACAACTGAGGCAATAGTGTCATGAATGTTAGAAAAGTAACAACACACCTTTGAATTGGATCTAAGGCCATCTCCATAAGACAGAACTAATGCCTAGAACCATTAATGAGTCTAAGAAACCATATCTGGGCAGGAAATAGGGACATGGAGAAAAGTTTCTATTGTTTCTTTGCTAAGTGAACACAATATTGAACACATTGTAAGCACTTATTTTTGTGCCCTTACAGTAATATGCCTCTCTACACAAATCAGATCATCTTATTTTAAGCAAACCATACACAACTACTCAGTTTACAGAAAAGAAGATTATAGAGAGCTCACTCAGCCACAATGGGTGATTTGAGTCATATCCTTTCCTCCTAAGGCTCTAGGATTATTACAGGAGAAAGAAAAGAAAACAAAGAGGAGAAGAGAAAAAAAGAAAAGATTATAAAAGCCAAAGGGAATTAATGTCTACAGAGAAACTGCTTCCTTAACATTTCAGAGTGGTTGAACCTATGAACTCATAGAAAATGTAACTGTATGCCCTAGATCTGAAAAATATCAAGACAAATAAAATGCCACTTTAGCCAGGGGAGTGGTTTATGAATTTACACAGTGAATTTTAGAGCTAAATAACTAAAAGAATTCTGACACTCAGTTGCTTCTATTTCCTCCTCTGTTTTTTAGAATTTTTTAGTTCTTGATAATGTTCCTATGGTCTTCTGGCAGTAAGACACCTATACCCCTATACCACTGACATATCATTAGTAGTTCAAATTTATTGTCAATCTCATCCAAATATGTCTTTACTATCCTTCAATGAAGACTCTAAATTCCAGACAAAGAAGCTCTCACTTTATGGGCTTCTTCTTTTCAAGTTTTTTTTTTCTTAACTGTTCAAAAGCATTTTAGTTTTATGAACTTTCATTTGTCAGTTGTTAGCCTTAATTCCTGAGTAATGGAGTATTGTAAGTCCTTCCTTATACCTATATCTTGTAGCAGTTTCCCTGTTTTTGGTTTTACATTGAAGCCTTGAATGGATCTGAAGTTGATGTTCATGAAAAATATCAGCTAATTTCATTATTGTACATGGGAATAATCAGTTTTACTAGGACTGTTGGTTAAAGATTCTGTCTCCTCCAGTATATAATTTCAGCAGCTTTGTCAAATACCAGGTGACCATAGCTATATGTACTCATTTATTTTGTTTCATTGGTCAGCATGTCTATTTTTGTGCTGTTTTGTGCCATGCTGCTTTTATTACTGTAGCTCTATAATACAGCTTTTTAACTCTGGTATAGTAATAAATCCAGTATATTCTTTTTGGCTCAGGATTCCTTTGGCTAACCAGTATCTTTTGTGCCTCCATATGAACTGTATGATTATTTGTTTTTTCATTTCTGTGAAAAATAACATAGGAATTTTGATTGGAATTGCATCAAATCTGCACATTGTAAATAGGATGTTCATTTTGATATTAATTCTACCAATCCATCCTCTGATGTCTCTTTCCCAAATGACCTGGTGTGTTTCTATCCTAGTCATATGTAAAACAGCCAGCACTTATTTTTAATGGATAAAATGCCAATGATCAGCCACCTTGTGTCAACTTATATCACATTATACAAACTTTATTTTGTACTTCTGTTAAGACTTTGATTGTTGTTCATTTTAAACATAAAGTGTCTTGTATAATCAAGTAAATTTCATGACTCTCTAATATTTTCCCCAAATATTATTTGGGAATCTATTTAAGTTTTAAATATACTGTGCCATATCAACAATCAAGTCACTTGCTGTTTTTTCTCATTTGATGAGGTACAAATTGGAGAGCCTACATTTACTATTAAAAACACTAACTCTGTAAAATAATCAGGAAAGTTATATGTTCTCAAGTGTAGAAAATATAACTCTCTACATTTTTATATTTTAGCTGTGTTGTACATCCTTAGTGTGAGTTTAAGAGGAATCAAATTTCTAACCGGCACATTTGTCTCTGGAAATACAGGGTTTAATAATTGACATAGGCATCTAGAAATGGAGTTAATAACCTAACATCCTAATTTAAATAACTGATGGTATCATCGATGGAATAATGAAACATATATAAGAGGAAAACTTCACAGAGTAAGAGAAACATAAATGTTGAAGTGAACTACTACAAAAAACTATTTTCTCCAGAAATAGAAGATGTACTTTACTATTCAGAAAATTCTTTTTCTGGAAGCATTATAATCTTCAAGAAGAAAGACAGAACCTTAACAGAGAAAGAATGCGGAGTGGAATTAATTTTCCTCCTCACATAGTAGTGGAAAAGAATGACATTTTACTGTCTAAAACATATTGAACCTCACAATTGTATTTTATAATCCGGAAGTTGTTCTTGTCTTCATTTACTTCTCTGTGGAGATGTGACTAATTTATCATGGCTTTGCCATATATTACATGAATAGCTGTTCTGAGATGCTAAGACTGAAACGTGCTAATCTTTTAAGTGTCAATCTATATATAGTAATGAAATGGGATGTTTTTGAGTTATTAAAGCTAAGAACAATCGCAAATTCTTGACGGAAGAAATATTTGAATGAATTATTAATAAAAGTAAATACTTTGTATAGTGATACAGGCAGGATATCTAGTTAAAGGCAATAAAAGGCAATAAAATACCTTCTTTATCAAACTTGGCTGTAGTCATTTAATTTTTAGGAGTATCTGTGATACAGCTTCAGGTGTGTGCTATAGTGTTTATTTTCAGATGGATTCTCAGCTATTTACAACAGGAACTATTCGTGATGGCTAGATTTAATCTCATATTGACAATGCAGAGAGTAACAAGAGAAAAGTCTCAATGATAGCTATTCTGTATGAGGTTTGACTGTGGACATATCTGTGTGGAATTTCTTAATGAAATTAGTTGCTATGGGAAGACACAGCCCACTGTCAATGAGACCATTTCTTAAGCCAGGCAGTATGAACTATAGAATAGTAACTACAAGCTAGTGAACATGTATTTATTCACATCTCACTGCTATTGACTATGAACATGATAGGACCAATTGTCCAAGCTCCTGCCACTGTAAGTTCCCACAATGATTGACAGTAACCTGGAATTTTGATCTAAACTAAGCTGTTTCACCCTGAAGTCACTTTGTCAGGATATTTATCACAGAGACAGAAATGAAACAAGAATACTATCTAAAGTGACATACCTATTAACTGTCTGTGAACTTGTGCTTATCTCCATAGAAAGATAGATAGACAGACAGGCATACAGATAAATACTGATGTCTTGATTTAAACAGCTCATATAGAAGGTACAGAGTATAGTCCAAATGCAGACTTTATGACTTTACCCTCTTTTCATTGGTTGCAAATAGTAAAGGATATGACTGTGGATAGCATCAGTGATTAATTTTATAACTATTCTCTCCTTTAACAAGCATAGTTAACTTAGCAATTCCCTGGATTGTTGCAGAGATCAATTACTTCACTAAAAATTGATAGAATGAAATTTAATAAAACCCTCATTTTGCTTAATACAAAAGCTAGATGGAACACAGAGAATGATTCTGCATTTTTAGAAATTATAATCAAGTAGTGGTGCCATTGTATTTTCTAAATTCATATGGAGTGAAGCAATATGGCTTTGCAGTTACTGATCATCTGTGAGCTAGAAGAATAATGAGAAGCAGTTTGCCTTGTTATGACAGGAATAATGGCATATTACATGGTTTAGCTTCGTACTTAAAGCACTTTCCCTGCTCTATGTCATCATATATTCTAGAGAGACCCATATTATCCAGAATAATATCATTCTGTTTTGTGTCATTAAGGTACAGTGAGCATCAAAGTGTATTAGTGAGATGCTAAGTTTGAAAAATAAATCTCCAGAAATAAAACAACCCCCAAAGACTGTTTTACTCTGAAATCTTAATTATGGGTTTTGGAGGGTGAATTAAACACTACTTCTTTCTACCTACTGCAGAAAGTAACAACGTTCAATACCATCTTTGATAGAGAAGCATCAAATCTCACCATACTGGATAGTATTTTAACCCATGTATAATCTGAGTTGAACACAAAAGAGCATATAGAGGTGAAAAATATAGGCCAACTGCAGAGTTAAAGAAAACAATACTGAAATTACTTTACTTCTGACACCAGTTACAAGTATTGAGTTCCTAAAGTATTAAGCTCAATGATAAAGTTTTGCCCTATAAAGAGTTACATGCACATTATAAAATATTATACTCTTATTTATAGATAAATACCATAGAATGATACAAGTAGTACTACCTGGTGAAGCAATGTATAATGTAGAGTTAGTTGGACGCATTACCCTTCTCGAATCCAAATATGGCAGCACAAAGTTATCATTAAGGGAAGATCATGTGAGCCTCAATGACTAGGATTTAAATGGACCTAGATTACATAGAGTATTCAGTGATTGATTGCTTACCAGCTTGAGTCCATCCTGCAGATCTCCTGATAATTTATGAATCAGACTTCTTACCTAGATGCACATAGTCAGTCTATGAGCCTTTGTAAAATGGGAATCCCTGACTCTTGTGACTAAAAAAATGTATGAGTAAACCTTTTCCAATCAAACTTTTTGTCTCAAGTATAACTTAGATCTTAACTTGAGAAAAGAAAATTATAGGAAAAGACAAAAACAACAAATCTTTTTATCCCAACATAATATTTTTATTGATTATTAGGGAATTTAACATAAATTACCTTGATCATATTCCCCAGGTCTCCCAGTTCCATCCTCTGACTATTATGACCCCATACCCCTAAAGAAGAAAAATAAACTAAACCTACAAATCCGATTTGTGTTGCCCATAAACTCACTGGAGCATGATTAAACTCATAGTAGCCAACCCTTAAAGAAAATTGAGTTCATCTCCACCAGCATCCCTACCAGAAGCCATCTGTCATGGAAAGCAAGCTGCATTTTTTATTGGATATTTTTTATTTACATTTCAAGGGTTATCACCTTTCCCAGTTTTCCCTTCAGCAAGTCCTTATCTCTCCTCCCCACTTTTATGATAGTGCTTGCCCACCCACTGAATCCCTCTCCTCCACAAACTGGCGTTAACCTACAGTGGGGTATCAAGCCTTCACAGGACCAAGGGCCTGTCCTACCATTAATGCCTGACAAGTCCATCCTCTGCTACATAGGAGTCTAGAGTGATCGATTGCTCCATGTATACTCTTTCGTTGGTGGTTTAGTCCCTGGGAGCTCTGGAGTGTCTGGTGGGTTGATATTGTTCTTCCTATGGACTTGCACACCCCTTTACCTCCTTCAGTGCTTTTTCTAGCTCCTCCATTGGGGACCTCATGCTCACTTCAATAGTTGGCTGTAAGCATGCAACTCTATAAAGATCTTTTCCCAATCTGTTGGTTGCCGTTTTGTCCTAACCACAGTGTCCTTTGCCTTACAGAAGCTTTGCAGTTTTATGAGATCCCATTTGTTGATTCTTGATCTTAGAGCATAAGCCATTGGTGTTTTGCTCAGGAAATTTTTTCCAGTGCCCATGTGTTCCAGATGCTTCCCTAGTTTTTCTTCTATTAGTTTGAGTGTGTCTGGTTTGATGTGGAGGTCCTTGATCCACTCGGACTTAAGCTTTGTACAGGGTGATAAGCATGGATCGATCTGCATTCTTCTACATATTGACCTCCAGTTGAACCAGCACCATTTGCTGAAAATGCTATCTTTTTTCCATTGGATGGTTTTGGCTCCTTTGTGAAAAATCAAGTGACCATAGGTGTGTGGGTTCATTTCTGGGTCTTCAATTCTATTCCATTGGTCTATCTGTCTGTCTCTGTACCAATACCATGCAGTTTTTATCACTATTGCTCTGTAATACTGCTTGAGTTCAGGGATAGTGATTCCCCCTGAAGTCCTTTTATTGTTGAGGATAGTTTTGGCTATCCTGGGTTTTTTGTTATTCCAGATGAATTTGCAAATTGTTCTGTCTAACTCTTTGAAGAATTGGATTGGTATTTTGATGGGGATTGCATTGAATCTGTAGATCGCTTTTAGTAAAATGGCCATTTTTACTATATTGATCCTGCCAATCCATGAGCATGGGAGATCTTTCCATCTTCTAAGGTCTTCTTCAATTTCTTTCTTCAGTGTCTTGAAGTTCTTATTGTACAGATCTTTTACTTGCTTGGTTAAAGTCACACCGAGGTACTTTATATTATTTGGGTCTATTGTGAAGGGTGTCGTTTCCCTAATTTCTTTCTTGGCTTGTTTCTCTTTTGTGTAGAGGAAGGCTACTGATTTATTTGAGTTAATTTTATACCCAGCCACTTTGCTGAAGTTGTTTATCAGCTTTAGTAGTTCTCTGGTGGAACTTTTGGGATCACTTAAATATACTATCATATCATCTGTAAATAGTGATATTTTGACCTCTTCTTTTCCGATCTGTATCCCCTTGATCTCCTTTTGTTGTCTGATTGCTCTGGCTAGAACTTCAAGAACTATATTGAATAAGTAGGGAGAGAGTGGGCAGCCTTGTCTAGTCCCTGATTTTAGTGGGATTGCTTCAAGTTTCTCTCCATTTAGTTTAATGTTAGCAACTGGTTTGCTGTATATGGCTTTTACTATATTTAGGTATGGGCCTTGAATTCCTATTCTTTCCAGGACTTTTATCATGAAGGGGTGTTGAATTTTGTCAAATGCTTTCTCAGCATCTAATGAAATGATCATGTGGTTCTGTTCTTTCAGTTTGTTTATATAATGGATCACGTTGATGGTTTTCCGTATATTAAACCATCCCTGCATGCCTGGGATGAAGCCTACTTGATCATGGTGGATGATTGTTTTGATGTGCTCTTGGATTCGGTTTGCCAGAATTTTATTGAGTATTTTTGCGTCGATATTCATAAGGGAAATTGGTCTGAAGTTTTCTTTCTTTGTTGGGTCTTTGTGTGGTTTAGGTATAAGAGTAATTGTGGCTTCATAGAAGGAATTCGGTAGTGCTCCATCAGTTTCAATTTTGTGGAATAGTTTGGATAATATTGGTATGAGGTCTTCTATGAAGGTCTGATAGAATTCTGCACTAAACCCGTCTGGACCTGGGCTCTTTTTGGTTGGGAGACCTTTAATGACTGCTTCTATTTCCTTAGGAGTTATTGGATTGTTTAACTGGTTTATCTGTTCCTGATTTAACTTCGGTACCTGGTATCTGTCTAGGAAATTGTCCATTTCCTGCCGATTTTCAAGTTTTGTTGAATATAGGCTTTTATAGTAAGATCTGATGATTTTTTGAATTTCCTCTGAATCTGTAGTTATGCCTCCCTTTTCATTTCTGATTTTATTAATTTGGACACACTCTCTGTGTCCTCTCGTTAGTCTGGCTAAGGGTTTATCTATCTTGTTGATTTTCTCAAAGAACCAACTTTTGGTTCTGTTGATTCTTTCTATGGTCCTTTTTGTTTCTACTTGGTTGATTTCAGCTCTGACTTTGATTATTTCCTGCCTTCTACTCCTCCTGGATGTATTTGCTTCTTTTTGTTCTAGAGCTTTTAGGTGTGCTGTCAAGCTGCTGACATATGCTCTTTCCTGTTTCTTTCTGCAGGCACTCAGCGCTATGAAATTTCCTCTTAGCAGAGCTTTCATTGTGTCCCATAAGTTTGGGTATGTTGTACCTTCATTTTCATTAAATTCTAAAAAGTCTTTAATTTCTTTCTTTATTTCTTCCTTGACCAGGTTATCATTGAGTAGAGCATTGTTCAATTTCCACGTATATGTGGGCATTCTTCCCTTATTGTTATTGAAGACCAGTTTTAGGCCGTGGTGGTCCGATAGCACACATGGGATTATTTCTATCTTTCTGTACCTGTTGAGGCCCGTTTTTTGACCAATTATATGGTCAATTTTGGAGAAAGTACCATGAGGAGCTGAGAAGAAGTTATATCCTTTTGCTTTAGGATAGAATGTTCTATGAATATCCGTTAAGTCCATTTGGCTCATGACTTCTCTTAGTCTGTCTACGTCTCTGTTTAATTTCTGTTTCCATGATCTGTCCATTGATGAGAGTGGGGTGTTGAAATCTTCCACTATTATTGTGTGAGGTGCAATGTGTGTTTTGAGCTTTAGTAAGGTTTCTTTTATGTATGTAGGTGCCCTTGTATTTGGGGCATAGATATTTAGGATTGAGAGTTCATCTTGGTGGATTTTTCCTTTGATGAATATGAAGTGTCCTTCCTTATCTTTTTTGATGACTTTTAGTTGAAAATTGATTTTATCTGATATTAGAATGGCAACTCCAGCTTGCTTCTTCCGACCATTTGCTTTGAAAGTTGTTTTCCAGCCTTTCACTCTTAGGTAGTGTCTGTCTTTGTCTCTGAGGGGTGTTTCGTGTAGTCAGCAGAATGCAGGGTCCTCGTTGCGTATCCAGTTTGTTAATCTATGTCTCTTTATTGGGGAGTTGAGGCCATTGATGTTGAGAGATATTAAGGAATAGTGATTATTGCTTCCTGTCGTATTCATATTTGGATGTGAGGTTATGTTTGTGTGCTTTTCTTCTCATTGTTTTGTTGCCAAGACGATTAGTTTCTTGCTTCTTCTAGGGTATAGCTTGCCTCCTTATGTTGGGCTTTACCATTTATTATCCTTTGTAGTGCTGGATTTGTAGAAAGATATTGTGTAAATTTGTTTTTGTCATGAAATATCTTGGTTTCTCCATCTATGTTAATTGAGAGTTTTGCAGGATACAGTAACCTGGGCTGGCATTTTTGTTCTCTTAGGGTCTGTATGACATCTGTCCAGGATCTTCTGGCTTTCATAGTTTCTGGCAAAAAATCTGGTGTGATTCTGATAGGTCTGCCTTTATATGTTACTTGACCCTTCTCCCTTACCGCTTTCAATATTCTTTCTTTATTTTGTGCGTTTGGTGTTTTGACAATTATGTGATGGGAGGTGTTTCTTTTCTGGTCCAATCTATTTCGAGTTCTGTAGGCTTCCTGTATGCCTATGGGTATCCCTTTTTTTAGGTTAGGGAAGTTTTCTTCTATGATTTTGTTGAAGATATTTACTGGTCCTTTGAGCTGGGAGTCTTCACTCTCTTCTATACCTATTATCCTTAGGTTTGATCTTCTCATTGAGTCCTGGATTTCCTGTGTGTTTTGGACCAGTAGCTTTTTCTGCTTTACATTATCTTTGACAGTTGAGTCAATGATTTCTATGGAATCTTCTGCTCCTGAGATTCTCTCTTCCATCTCCTGTATTCTGTTGGTGAAGCTTGTATCTACAGCTCCTTGTCTCTTCTTTTGGTTTTCTATATCCAGGGTTGTTTCCATGTGTTCTTTCTTGATTGCTTCTATTTCAATTTTTAATTCCTTCAACTGTTTCATTGTGTTTTCCTGGAATTCTTTCAGGGATTTTTGTGACTCCTCTCTATGGGCTTCTACTTGTTTATTTATGATTTCCTGGAATTCTTTCAGGGATTTTTGTGACTCCTCTCTATGGGCTTCTACTTGTTTAATTATGTTTTGCTGGAATTCTTTCAGGCATTTTTGTGATTCCTCTCTGTAGGCTTCTACTTGTTCTCTAAGGGAGTTCTTCACGTCTTTCTTGAAGTCCTCCAGCATCATGATCAAATATGATTTTGAAACTAGATCTTGCTTTTCTGGTGTGTTTGGATATTCCATGTTTGTTTTGGTGGGAGAATTGGGCTCCGATGGTGCCATGTAGTCTTGGTTTCTGTTGCTTGGGTTCCTGCGCTTGCCTCTCGCCATCAGATTATCTCTAGTGTTACTTTGTTCTGCTATTTCTGACAGTGGCTAGACTGCCCTATAAGCCTGTGTGTCAGGAGTACTGTAGACCTGTTTTCCTGTTTTCTTTCAGCCTGTTATGGCGACAGAGTGGTCTGCTTTCGGGCGTGTAGTTTTCCCTCTCTACAGGTCTTCAGCTGTTCCTGTGGGCCTGTGTCTTGAGTTCACCAGACAGGTCACTTGCAGCAGAAAAGTTGGTCTTACCTGTGGTCCTGAGGCTCAAGTTTGCTCGCGGGGTGCTGCCCAAGAGCTCTCCGCGGCAGCAGCAACCAGGAAGATCTGTGCCGCCCCTTCCGGGAGCTTCAGTGCACCACGGTTCCAGATGGAGTTTGGTTTTTTCCTCTGGCATCCGAGATGTGTATGCAGAGTGCAGTCTCTTCTGGTTTCCCAGGCATGTCTGCCTCTCTGAAGGTTTAGCTCTCCCTCCCACGGGATTTGGGTGCAGAGAACTGTTTATCTGGTCTGTTTCCTTCAGGTTCCGGCGGTGTTTCAGAGGCAGTGGTCCTGCTCCTCCTGGGTCCCCCCCCACGGGAACCCAGAGGCCTTATACAGTTTCCTCTTGGGCCAGGGATGTGGGCAGGGGTGGGCAGTGTTGGTGGTCTCTTCCGCTCTGCAGCCTCAGGAGTGCCCACCTGACCAGGCAGTTGGGTCTCTCTCTCACGGGGTCTCAGTAATTGATTTTAATTCCTTATATACTTCTCACTTCTTTGGACCATATGTTGCATATATTTAATTATTGTAGCAAATGAAAAATATAGCTTTTCAGTAATATGTCTAACTTCTATTTATCCAAAATTATTTTATATTTCACCTATATTACTCTTGTTCAGTTTTACAGAATTTTTGTGGAGTCTCTAGTGGTCAGATCAGCATAATGTAACACAAAGACTGCTCATAAAATATTCCTAAATTTATCAAAGCACCTTTAAATTATAATTCTTTTGCACTAGATTTTACCCAATCAATGTATTCTAATGTATTTGAGAAACTAATAAGTAGAAAATACAGTAAAGTCTCTACACCATTTAAAATATGCTCTTCTACAAATCTAAATGTTAATGGATTACCTGAATTGTATTTTTAAAGTTTTATTGCATATAATAGAGAAATTGTGTCTATATCTCACAACAGGACATGGAAAATTTATAGTTATAATCTTTCTCATTCTCTGTTTCTAAATTTTATTAATGTTAGGATTTTGTTGCTAAGCAGTGTGCAAATAAATGGCTCTTAAGGATCTTTTGTCCTTTGGAAGAAGCTATATTTAACAGGTTGTTTATAATACATTTTCCTAATGCAAAATACCAGCAATGCTGCTAGAACACCTGGCTTTAGGGTCACGTAATTAAATTCATTTAAAATATGTCTGAGGAATCTTTGTTTTTCCAGCTACTTTATGTGATATATAATGTGTTTACATTTGTGATTATATATATTGCTCACACAATTTTAGCTTGTCTATTTACAATTCTACTCATTTAATGAAACTTATGCAACATAACAATTTAAGGAGAAAATAAATATCTCAACCTTCCCTAAAGCTTCAAAAAGCCACAAGAATAAGAATGATTTGGAGTTTGTCCTGTCCTAGATATTTTAAGAGTCTGAAGTGAGCCATTTAAAAATTTGTAAGTGAAAATTAATATTATATTTTGTTTTTCTGAATTCATAGATTCAGTGACTGATTTGTTAAATATTAACTATATAGCACATGAGGGCTGTAGAAAGACTATGTCATCTGAGTCATTGAATACATGTTACAAAGGATTGTATGGATTTATAGACAAAGAAAAATGTGATCTCATTAATGGAATATGATTTCGATAGGAATACAATCACAAAAATAGCTGTTAAATCAGAGGAAATACACAGAAAAGGAGTTGCTCAATATACAGACCAAGGTATAAAGATAAAATCTCATTGTGGGTGGAGGAGAAATTGATAGAGAAAATATCAAATCATAGAAAGTTTACTTGTGCCATGTAGTGAATGTAGATCATTTGTGTAAGAGCAATGTGCATGATAAACTGGAATTGGTGGCAGATATTAAAAGTGAAATTGTATATATGTAAAACTGTTTAAGTTATAAGATAATTGGGAAATATTAAAGTGTCCATAACAACAGATTAAAGAGATGAATGGCTGTGTGTTTTTAACAGAGGTGAATACAGAGAAGTTGTATAGAGTAAGAGCAGTTGAGAGAATTTTACAATCCACTGACAAGCTGCTAGATAAAAGAAATGAGTCACGCATTAATACCAAGTGTCGCTCCTTCATTAATTCAACACAGGCCTTTATTCTCAGGCGCTGTGAAGATATTGATCAAGAATAATATGTTTTAAGGTAGTCATTAAGGATATTAATATGGATCTATGGAACAAGCACATAAAATTTTATATGGTATATATTTTAATGAATGATTTTCATTGTATGGATAACCACATGAGACAAAGTAGAAAGAGACAGACAGCAAAACAGGAAATCCACTGTAGTTTGGCAGAAAGCATGGGGCAAAGGTAAACAAGGAGAAAGAAAGCATTATACTACAAAAAGTGTTCTATACCAATGCTATACATATACACTCCAATGTACTATTCCTTATCAACTGTATGGTCTTAATTATGCTCAAGTATAAATACGGGAACTCTATTTAAAAGGTCATTTGAGTAAAATTATAAAAATGGAATCTGGGGATGACTATAGAGCAAATATGATATGAAAGACTTCCATAACCTTAGAGTAAGAATCTGAACTAAAGAAATTATGTGGAGGTGAGAAAGGAAAGTTGGATGGACAGGGATACATTGCAGATATTTAAGCATAATAACTAATCAGCTATATGTGACAAGTGATAAATGCATCCTTCTAGAATAAACCCAGTACAGTTGGAGAACTATTTGTATCATTGCATCATTAGCCAGAATAATGAATTCATGATAATAAAATGCAATTGAGCTAGTTTGTGGTCAGCTTCATGGAAAATAATTCAATTTCTTTTCCATAACTACTCATTGAGATATAAGCTTTTATAGTCCCAGTTAAATGGGCAATTCATTACATAATCCCACAATCTAAGTGTAATTGATTGAGCAAAAGCTACAACCCTGACATGAAATTAGTTACTCATAATTTTTTTTCTAAATTTGTAAAAAGGATATAACTGCTTTGGGTTGATTAAATTGGACTTGAATCAATTTTACTCCTACACAAATTTCTAACAGAAATTGAGATACATGAATACAGTGCATGAAAAGACATGCAAGGATGTTGAGTTAAAATCTATCAGAAATATTCCAAGCAGTAACTAACCCACTGAGTATTTAATAAAATACAAGTCATAGTTGCAGTATGAATTCTTTCTATACTGAACTGATAAATGGTCATGAAAATAAGTACACACATATATCAACATTAATCTATTTTAAAACACTACATTAGTGGAGTAAATCAATATAATTGGTAAGCATTATAAATCCAATTTCAAACTTCAGTTACCTTTTTAAAATGTGTATATTTTAAAATTACTCAAATATCTAGCACAATCACAAAAAAGAAAGAAAAATTCAGATATTACTACTAAATTACAACTGTAATTATTGTTAATCACTGACTATAATTCAATGCAGAAGGATTTTGATTCTTGTCCCTTAGTTTTGAATAAAAACAAGGTAAATGTGTTGCTTCTGAAGGGCTGTACATATCTACTTATCATAATAAGTGTATCTTTTAACTTGACAAATAAATGGTGAGGCAGAGTAGAACATGGACCAAAAACAAGTGTTTGTGAGTAATAGAATTATTGAAACACCTTAAAGAGATGTAGTTAGAGCCATACATAAAATGCTGGAGAAATAAATATTTGGTGTTAGGAGCCGCTGATAGTTTTATTAGATGGTAAATATACATGTAGTATATTAAACAATATACAATAACATATTGAAAAGTCCCCAGTTTGACAAGGATATAGTCATACAAAACAGAACAAACTAAAAAGGCTTACAGAAAGAAAAATACCAAAACACTTTTTATAAGTCACACAAATAGACAGAAAAAGAAAAGATAACATTGCAGGAAAAAGCAGTTCACTAAATGGATAAATGTACTAGTAGTTAACTCTTCACTGTGACGGAAAACGGGACACTGATGTATTAAGACCCAAAAATGAACCTACCACCTATGGTCACTTGATCTTTGACAAAGGAGCTAAAACCATCCAATGGATAAAAGACTGCATTTTCAACAAATTGGGCTGGTTCAACTAGAGTTCAGCATTTAGAATAAGGCAAATTGATATATTCTTTTTTTTCTCCATCTTTATTAAATTGGGTATTTCTTATTTACATTTCAATTGTTATTCCCTTTCCCAGTTTCCAGGTCAACATCCCCCTAACCCCTCCAACTCCCCTTCTATATGGGTGAAATTGATATATTCTTATCTCCTTATACAAAGCTCAAGTCCAAGTGGATAAAAGACCCCCCCAATTAAAAAAGAAACAGATACACTAAAACTAATAAAAAAAAGAAACTGGAGAAGAACCTTGAACACATGGGCACAGAGGAAAATTTCCTGAACGGAGCATCGATTTCTTATGCTCTAAGATCAAGAATCAACAAATGCATAAAATTGCAAAGCTGCTTTAAGGCAAAGGACAAAACTGCAACCACCAGATTGGGAAAAGATCTTTACCAATCCTATATGCAATAGAGGGCTAATATCCAATATATACAAAGAACTCGAGAAGTTAGACTCCAGAGAATCAAATAAACCTATTAAAAATGGGGTAAAGAGCTAAACAAAGAATTCTCACCTGAAGAATACCAATGGCTGAGAGGCATCTAAAGAAATGTTCAACATCCTTAGTCATCAGGCAAGTGAAAATCAAAATAACTCTGAGATTCTGCCTCACACCAGTCAGAATGGCTAAGACCAAAAACTCAGATGTCAACAGATGCTGGTGAGGATATGGAAAAAGATGAATATGACTGCACTGTTGGTGGGATTGCTAGGTGGTACAAACACTCTGGAAATCAGTCTGGAGATTCCTCAGAAAATTGGACATAGTGCTACCTGTGTACCCAGCTATACCACTCCTGGGCATATACTCAAAAGATGCTCTAACATATAACAAGGACAGGATATACGCTCCACAATGTTCATTGCAGCCTTATTTATAATAGCCAGAAGCTAGAAAGAACCCAGACGCCCTTCAACAGAGGAATGGATACAGAAAATGTGGTATATTTACACAATGGAGTACTACGCAGCTATCAAAAACAATGACTTCATGCAATTCTTAGGCAAATGGATGGAACTAGAAAATATCATCCTGAATGAGGTAACCCAGTCACAAAAGAACATACATGGCATGCACTCACTGATAAGTGGATATTAGCCCAAAAGCACAGAATACCCAAGATACAATTCACAGCCCACATTAAACTCAAGAAGAAGGAAGACCAAAGTTTGGATGCCTCAGTTCTTCTTAGAAGGGGAAACAAAAGTACTCAAGGGAGGAAATGTGGAGACAAAGTGTGGAGCAGAGACTGAAGGAAAAGCCATTCAGGGTCTGTCCCACCTGAGGATCTATCCCATATAGAAACACCAAACCCAGACACTATGGCAAATGCCAAGAAGGGCTTGCTGACAGGAGCCTGATGTAGCTGTCTCCTGGGAGGCCCAGCAAGAGCCTGACAAATACAGAGGCAGATGCTCATAGCCGACCATCAGACTAAACATGGGTTCCCCAATGGAGGAGTTAGAGAAAGTACTGAAGGAGCCGAAGGGGTTTGCAACCGATAGGAAAAGCAACAATATCAACTAACCAGACCCCATAGAGCTCCCAGGGACTAAACCATTAACCAAACAATACACATGGAGGGATCAATTGCTCCAGCCACATATGTAGCAGAGGATGGCCTTGTTGGACATCTTTGGGAGGAAAAACTCTTGATCCTGGACCAGTGAAGGGAAATGCCAGGGTAGGGAGGCAGGAGGGAGTAGATGGATGGGTGGGGGAACACCCTCATAGAAGCAAGGGTGTGGGAGACTGGGATAGGTGTTGCTGGGGGTGGGAAACTAGGAAACAGGATAACATATGAAATGTAAATAAAATATCCAGTAAAAGAAAAGGAAATAAATAAAATTAAAAATAAGTTAAATATAGATGAAATGCTCATCTAGTTAAAGCACTTACTATGCAAACGATAGAGATAGATTTCCTGGAAGCACATGGGCCAGCTACCAAGCAAAGAGAATATGAAAGTGAAGGATAGGTGAGAGGGTGGGCAGAGGAGATTTAAAAAAAGACCTTTAGCAAATGCTAACCACAAAATTGTCCTAAGTTATCAGGAATTATAAGAAATACCCTTTTGTCTTAATAGTTAAGATTGGTTTTAATGATCTATATTACTTATTTAAAATGAGGAGATTTATGTCATGATACCAGTAACCGTGCACAGTTGCTATAGCAAGCAATTTGATTTAGATGCTACCAGAATTAATTATGTTTATTCACTGCAAAATTCATAGCATTCAGTGTGTACTTTCACAAGACTTCTCAAGCTTATGCATAAATCACAAGTAGATGTTTTCATACTTAATTTTAGTACTTTCTTTTGCTCGCTTTCACCTTCTTAATTTCTTCATTTGTTACTGTACTGGATAGTTTTGTGTGTCAACTTGACACAAGCTGGAGTTATCACAGAAAAAGGAGCCTCAGTTGTGGAAATGCCCTCAACAGATCCAGCTGTAAGACATTTTCTCAATTAGGATCAAGGGGGAAGGACCCAGCCCATAATGGGTGGTACCATCCCTGGGCTGGTGGTCTTGGATTCTATAAGAAAGCAAGCTGAGCAAGCCAGGGGAAGCAAGCCAGTAAGAAACATCCCTCCTTGGCCTCTCCATCAACTCCTGCTTCCTGACCTGCTTCAGTTCCAGTCCTGACTTCCTTTGGTGATGAACAGCAATGTGGAAGTGTGAGCTGAATAAACCCTTTCCTCCCCAACTTGCTTCTTGGTCATGATGTTTGTGCAGGAATAGAAACCCTGACTAGGACAGTCACTATTCACAAAGTCTCACCAGTCTCTCACTTGGTCTATTCCCCAATGAAAAAAAGATTCCACATTTGGTAAGGATGATAGTATTATGCGAGGAATGCAAATCAAAATGACTCTGAGATTCCACCTTATACCAATCAGAATGGCTAAGATCAAAACCTCAGGTGACAACACATGTTAGTGAGGATGTGGAGAAAAAGGAACACTCCTTTGCTGGTGTGACTGCAAACGGATACAACCACTCTGGAAATCAATTTGGAGGATACCACTCTGGGAATATACACAAAAGATGTCCCACAATGCCACAGGGGAACATGTTCCACTATGTTCATAGCTGCCTTATTTGTGATATCAAATCAACATACTTATGAGTTTTGCAGGCAAATGGATGTATCTAGAAAATATCATCCTGAGTGAGGTAGCTCAGATCCAAAAGGACATGCATGGTTTGTACTCACTAATAAGTGTACATTAGCAACCCCCCCCCAAAAAAAGTACAGAATACCCAAGATACAGTCAACAGTATTCAAAAAGGTCAACAAGCTGAAGGGCCAAAGTGAGTTTGTCTTAGTCCCAATTGGGAGGGAGAAGAAAGCAACCACAACAGGGAGGGAAAGTCGACAAGGGAGGGAGAGGAACATAACCTGGTAGTGGGTTGGGGAAAAGGACTGAAGCCCTGAGGGCCAGCAGAAAGAATGGAAACAAGCGACCTTGGGAGATAGAAGGTTGGGAGGACCCTCCATAATGTTCCAGAGAACTGGAGTGTGAGAGATTCTCAGGACTCAAAGGGAGGAATCCTAGATGAAATGCCCTACAGTGAGAAGAGGAACTTGTAGAGCCCATCTCCAGCTGAAAGACAGGGCTTCAAGTGAGGGATGGGGTTGCTTTCCCACAGTCAAAATTCTGATCCATAATTTTACTGTCTGAAAGAACTGCAGGATTGGAAATGGAGAAGAGCCTGAGGAAAAGAAGGTCCCTTGAGGCTCGAGACCCCATATGTACAACAATGTCAAGCAACCAGAGCTTCCAGGGACTAAGCCACTACCTAAAGACTATACATGGACTGACCCTGGACTCTGACCTCGTAGGTAGCAATGCATATCCTAGTAAGAGCACCAGTGGAAGGGGAAGCCCTGGGTCCTGCTAAGACTGAACCCCCAGTGAACTAGATTGTTGGGGGGAGGGCGGCAATGGGGGGAGGATGGGGAGGGGAACACCCAGAAGAAAGGGAAGGGGGGAGGGGGATATTTGCCCGGAAACCGGGAAAGGGAATAACACTCGAAATGTATATAAGAAATATTCAAGTTATTAAAAAAAAAGAAGAAGAAAAAGGTCCCTTGACAGGCCCAAAGTGGAATCCAGCTCAAGGTGATGACACCATTACTGAGGCTATGGAGCACTCACAAAAAGGGACCTATCATTACCGCAATCTAAAAAATGCAATAAGCAACTAAAACAATCAGATGCAGATATGTGCATCCAACCAATGAACACAGCTGCTGAACCCTCGGGTTGAATTAGGGGAAAGCTGTAGGAGGCTGAGGAGGAGGGCAGTCCTATAGGAGGACCAGCAGTCTCAGTTATTCTGGACCCCTGAGATCTCTCAGACACTGGATCACCAACCAAGCAGCATACACTAGCTAAGCCCCCCAACACATACAGCAAAGGACTCCTGGGTCAGGGTTTAGTCAGAGAAGATGCCCCTAACACTCAAGAGACTGGAGGCCCCTGGGAGTTTAGAAGTCTTTTGGGCTTGTTAGGGTGGGGACATCCTCTTGGAGACAGGGTGTGGGGAGTAGGGAGGAGGTATAGGATGGGGAACAGTCAGAGGGTGGACCAGGACAAGAATCAAATCTGGAGTGAAGGAGAGAGAGAGAGAGAGAGAGAGAGAGAGAGAGAGAGAGAGAGAGAGAGAGAGAGAGAGAGAGAGAGAGAGAAGAAAAAAGATAAAGAAAGAAAAAATTCTTAAAATTGCATGAGTTATGGCTTTGGCATATCGCCATCCTTTTACTTTTTTATATGTTGAAGATAATAACCAGAGCATGTTCCCCTTATCTTCCCTCCTTCCAAACCCTCCCTTATAAATTTCCCTATTTTCCTTTAAATCCATGGTCTCTTTTTTATTAATTATTATTACATGTCATTTTACTGTTTGAAAAACATACAGCATCTAAGAGTGAAAACTAAAAAGTTTTCTAAACAAATGATTGAAAGGTAGGCAGATGGGTGTTAATGTCTGTATTACTAACAATTCCACAACCACAGGAGAGGAAGAGTTGGCTTACGTAAGCTATGGAGACTGTCTCAATGAATGTATTTGTGTGTGTTTCTGTGTGTTTCTGCATGTTTAAATAATGGTTCGTGGATAGGATGAGTTCACAAAAAATTAGTTAAATATACATCAAATAAATAAAAATGTCTGTATGGAATTATTTCATGTTTTACCTGATTAGACCCTATGAGACCAGAGACTGAAGAGAAACTGTCAATCCTGTAATGGAATTACAAGAACTAGCCAAGAACTCTGCAGTGTAAACAAGGTAGTTCAGTTTCCTTTTGGATAAATGTTCACAAACTAGTCAATTTTATGTGAGATAAGAGAATAGAAGGATAACAGTCAGTAGAAAGAGTCCTTTAACTTATTACAGAATGTGTTTTATGACAAAATAAAAGCATTATATTCACCATAACGAATAAAAGAACAAATAGAACCATTAGTGATGCAGCATGAGAAGTTTAACACGAAACAGAAAGGTACGTAGTGTTTCTAATTGTACTGAAAGGAACATTTTTGACTTGAAATATAAAGTTCCCAATCTTTCCCTGAATTGCTTATTGCAATATCCAACAACATTAGCAATCTCTGTTCCTCTGGCTTATCTCACTTCTTTCCTATAAATAATATACTGGCAGGACATCACATTCATCCTTTCCTATAAGAGCACTTTATTAGTTATAATTTGTTCAGCATTAAATTTAAACCTACACTCTTTAATTTACTCTCTGAATTCTGGAACAAAAACTATAGACTATAGCCCTCTTTGTTATCAGATATGATTTTATCCTCATTCCAATCGATACTTTTCTCATTCTGTCTAAATAATAGCCCCTAGACATTTCGGCATTATCATCAGGCATTTTCTAAATTCATTTCTTCTGAAAAGAAATTGATCCGTAGCATCAATAATGGTAAACAATGAAATAGCTATTAGTTTTGAGTAGATAAAATACAAAAATTCTCATTCAGAGTATTCTAAATGTACTTTCAATGGTATCGGTTTTCCCTATTTTTACAGGGAAGATTGATAATATAATCACGAAGATTACATAAATCCTGTACTGGTTTACATACATAATATATGTGAATATATAATGTATGTGCATGCATTAATGCCAGATACTCTCATAAGGAATGGAAGTCAGAAGGACGTGCAGTTTGCTGCTGTCTCTATGGTACAAAGTTTACATGCATCCTGGAAAGTTTCAACACAACTTTCACATGTATATTAATTAAAGTTACTTGTTAAATGTTATTTTATGCACCGAAAAGAAAAGGAACTTTAGTAGACATCAAGAAAAACGATGAAACAGTTCTCAGAACCCCTGCTGATAACAGAGGGGGCACTGTGTGACAAGTGGTTTCCAGTTCCGGAACTCACATGCTTCTTTCAACTGAAACAGATGCTTCTGTCGTGAATTAAATCCATTCTGAGTTATTATTCCTACATGACATTTAGCACCAACATGAATATTTACTCTAAACGTCTTATAAAAAGTATAGTAGTTTCTAGAGTTTAGTTCCTAACAGGAGCAAAATTTAATAATAAATATAACAAGTCTATTCCTTGGAAACTCATATACAGCCAAAAGCTATGCAGTACAATGCATACATTGAAACAGTACAATTAAAAAGTACAGGCAAAATAAATCCTTCACACAAGAGAAGGAAATTTTCAGCCTTTCAGTTTTATAAGTCATGTATAAGAATCCTTCCTTAAATGAGTTGTTCCGGATTTTGTAAAGTACCAAGGAAATAATGCAATGCAGAACTGATTTTTAAAGTTGTAATTTGTGTTGTTTCTTTGAGGACCAGGTCTCACTTTGTAAACCAGGCTGACCTTCAGCTCACAGAGATCCGAATATCTGCCTTCTGAATGCTAGGGTAACAGATACAAACCACTGCACCCAGCTAAGTTTTGTCTTTTCTTTTTAATTTAAAGCGTGTGGGTAACTTAATTCTAAAGACAATGTCAAGATCCATGTATGAAAGAAACTAGCCATGAAGCGTGTTCTGTGTACCATGTCCACAGATTGCTGGTTAGCAATGATGCTACCTTCTACTCTCACAGGAAGAGACACCAGGGGGCACTTCACTCACATGTGTGCATTGCCCAACCCTACCCTCACCCAACTCACCCCATTACAGCTATGTTGGGCCTTTTAGGAGTACACTTATGTCAAAAAATTTTTTACATAGATCTATTATTTATATGTGTGAGCCCCAGAACTCTCATGGTAAAGAGTGAAAACTGACTCCCACAGGGGAGACACACACACACAAATATAGACACTTTTCTACATTGGATTTAGTTCAGGAATCATATCAGAATTTCAATATACTAATTCTAAGCAAGTTCCCTCTAAGCCTATCTTTACCTCTATGAAATGGGGTTAATGATAGTTAATAATATCTCATTGTACTCATAAACTGTCAGTAACAGTGCATCTTTTGAGATACCAGTAAATATAAACGATTTTAACGTGACTTAATCTGGAATAAGAAATAAAAATGTAAAGACTGACTTATAATAGTAGTAATGATAAAACTCACAGGATACATTGAGATATGTTATCTTGAATATAAATATTAAAATATACCTCTTCTTAGAAAAGACCAAATGTATAAGAACCTTTTCAGTTACATTTGAAGATTAACTTTCTAAAATATAAATAAATAGACACATTATAAAGAGATAATAGGTACATAGATAGCACATATAGAAAGAATGAGATACAAAAATAAAGGAACAAAAAAATGTATACTACACAGAGGCCTTACCTCTTAGAAAATATTTTTAAATAAATATTGCTAATTGATTAATGGCTTCATTTTCTTCAAATGGGAATGTTAAACCAAATGAGAAACTGGTTGAAAATTATTTTGCCTGACTTTTCTTTATTCGGTTTTTCTATGTTTCCGGATTGCAATCCCACCACGAGGGTAAAATGAATAATTTTGGCTCAAGCATATAATTACTGTACCAAGTCACAGAGACTTTTGTTAAGTACGAGTTCCAGCAAGTACAGGTTTCAGGTGGAAACCCTTACCAAGCCTCAGCATACCTCAGAAGTTTAGCTGAAGTTTTCTTGGCAGAATAGGGCTTCAGTGACTATAATACTGTTCTCTGCATAGCTCGGGTGACTGTGACCTGATTCCTTACTGGATAAGAGCAGTGTGAATGCTAAAGTACGTGCCAGAGTTCAGACCCAGAGAGACAGGACAATCAAAGGTTGTGAATTCAAAGGAGGGCTTGCAAAAAGTCTGCTGCTATCACTGTACATATGTGAACAGCCCTAAATGTTCTATGATGCATGTGAAGTAGGCCCCCATCTTTCACTTGATGGTTTTTGCCCGCACGTCACTCCCTTATCCCATTTCTGTCTCTCCCTGTCATTTACTTCTAAGCAAAGATTTCCTTTTAGAGTCATTCTTGATATGCTTTCTGTTTGGGAATAGCAGTTCCCCTCTGTTCTCTACAGTTTCCTCTATCGCAGATGTCAATTATTGTGTAAACACTTACCTATATGTTTTTTTTTTCATTTGTGTGTGAACTTTGGAAATTTGAAAGCTATTTTATTTTTCTAAGTGCTGCAAACACAGAAGAAGTGTCTTGAACTAATAAATGGATTTTCCATGTTCTCCACATTAACTTCATAAGATGCAACATATTGATTTTAATTGCTAATGTAATTGTAAGTAAACTTGATTCTTTCACAAAATGTTTGAAAAAAAAACGAATACCTTTTGAGAAGCAGTAAAACTGAAATCCTCTCATTGTATCTTTAAAAATACCTAGAGAAGTAAGACTGAAAACTGAAGGGGTAAAAACACTACGTGGAACTTGAGTAAAGAATTCTCATTTCCAACTTCTCCAAGAAGCAGAAGGCCTTCACATCCAATCCAACAAAGGCTTCGGAATCACCAAGCCAGCCCACAACACTTGCTACTCACATAAAGGACCAAAACGCAGCTTCAAGCAATTGGCTGTCTGAGATGGATGGTGCAAATTTTAATATAAATGTTTAAATTCTCTTCAGCCTTCCACACCGTGAAGGTTAAGTGACCATTAAAGTAGGAATGCTCCACATGTCACTTTAGTACACAGACAAAAAATGCATCAACCACAAAACATAATCCATTAGGTTAATGATCTATGCTGAGATGGCAGAAATATATTAGAGAAGAGATTTATTTTTTTCCATAAACCTTTCCTATATCAACCTGCATTTTCCGTGGTACAATGTTCATTTTTCTTTGAATCATTCTGTGGTAAATGATGACTTAATTTTCCTGTCAAAGCGGAATTCTCAAAGGCAAAGCTAGAGTATCGCACCAAGTAACACCACTGTGCACTATACCACAAGCCTAGCACATTATAGCCTTTGTGGGTATGTATTTAATGATACTTCTATATTTCTATATCTGGGATATTACCCAAACATTGAAAAGGGGGCAAAATATCCAGTAACTGAACAGTTTCCATGGATTCTTGGTTAAGAAATGATGTTTTTAAACCATCTTTTAAAAACCTTCTCCAAACAAGACATGTTTGATCTTGGAGATTAACAGTTTGCACAAGGAAATGTGATCTAAGCTGAAACAAAGCCCCACTCTATCAGCCATGGCAAATTTCAGCAATGTATACATACTGGTGTATTTCAAATTGGCTGGGGAGCAAGAGGGAATTACTTCATTGGTTGTTGCCTGTGTCTGAAATGGCCTACAATGTACAAATATTTCCTTCAGGTTAGAATTCAGGTTATTTCCTAAACTTAGTTCAATAGTTTTGGTGTTTGAGGTTGTTAAGGAAATTAAATTAGCATTAAAATTACAATAACCTAAACTACGTCAACATATTGTGAGAAAAGAACGAGGAGATAGAGGAAAAAGAGGAGAATGGCGATGATGTTGACAAGGACAAGGATGAGGACAAGGCAAGGAGAAGAAGAATACCATGTCAATTATTTATTCACTGTAATCTATAGGCTCGTGTAACATGAGAGTGTTCTTTTAGCTATTTAAGCATTTTTAATATGCACAGATTTGTTTCTAGATTAGAAGAAAGGTTATGTCCCAGTATGGTAGTTTATAGATACAATTGTCTATACTAAGAATTTAAGAATAAAGGACAATAAAGTGTTTCACCTAAGCATTCTCTTTTAAAATCCAAGGCTCATGTATGCATGAGGAAAAACCAGAATATTCTCATCTAGAAATGATTTCCTTAGCAATCTTAAACAACTGGTTGGTCCTGTATGAAAATTTTCCTCATTCCATTTGTAACCTCATGTGTTATCTTCTGCATCCTGCAGGGCTAGGATCTGGAGCACTCCATCTTTCAGATTTCTTAAGCAAATAGCTTCCTTTTAGATTATGCCAGTACATCTTTCTGGCAGCAAATAGGCTTGAGTAACAGAATATATTGACAGATTTTTTTGTTGTTTTTTGTTTTTTGATATTTTGGTTTTTTTGGTTTTCTGCTCACACTCTGTCTCCAGTATTAAGACAGGAATGGTGAGCAAATGCACAGCTGTAAGTATATTAGGCAATGCCTATTTCAGTGGGCACACAGGCAATGTCAGCAACATAGGCCTGTGATACAGATCCTAGAGGAACTAGTGCAAAGAAACAGACAGAATATGAGAAAGGTCAACCATGCAAATGAATACAAGTGGAGACAGCTTCACTAAAGATATCTGAATATCTAAAGCAAAATGATCTTACCCTTCAGACCCATGACAATGTTATTACACGGAAACATGCTTCTGTGTTGCATCTAGCAGATACTGTAATGGACAGTCCATAAGAGAACATCTATACCATGGTACAAAGCTCTGTGGGACTGTTATTTTGTAGATATCCAAGTGCTTGCCTGATGGTATGAACAAGTAATTGTTCATTTAAAAATAATGATAGTGATGAGTTCTTTATATATTTTGGATATCAGCCCTCTGATGGATGTAACTTTGGTGAATATTTTTGCCATTCTGTAGGCTATTCTGTCTTGTCGTATTGATGGTGTGTTTTGCCTTGCAATAAACTCCTCTATAAACTAGATCTCCACATCTTTCCTCTGGATGATCAACATTTCTCGCTGCTAAAACGCTCACAGCATCATCAATATATTTGAAAATCAACAAGTTAAAATTTAATCTTACCCATTTCCCAAAATCAATACATAGTTTAGTCTCCCAGAAAATAATAGTAAATACAATAATTCTTTAATTGTCTCAGGTTCAAAGTATCGGATTATCTTGGAATCATTTCTACCTCTCCTGGGCACTTCTGAATTAAACCACTCTCAAATTAATTTTAATTCACAAGCACCATTATATTCTTATCTACTTGCTGCTCAAAGCATTTTATTACACCAATACAATATACTTTCTCTTGAAGAATTGAACTTCACCTTCCCTAGCTGTGCCATTAATTGTTCTGCTCTAATCCTTCTGAATCCCCTGAAATGTCTACTTTAAAACCTACATTAAAAAAACAACCTCCTCATAAATACTTCTGATCTTGTAGCTGTCTATGATATCAAACAGCACTTTATTTCTACTATCGACAGTATAGGTTCCCTAATATTATAATTGTAATAAATATTCAAAGGCAACTATTTAATGTCTTTGTTCAAAGTGGAGATTATATGTATGCCATTTCACAAATTAAGATCTTTTGATTTGCATTTGCCTGATGAATAATGGTGTTAAACATTTCTTTAAGTACATTTTGGCCACTAGGGATGTCTTTGTCCAGAATTCTCTGTTTAGGTCTGCACCCCATTTTTAATTGGGTAATTTAGTTTGTTGGTGTCTAATTTCTAGAGTTCTTTATTAATACGTGGACATTAGCCCTCTGTCAGATATGTGGTTGCTGAAAATCTTTTACCAATTCTACGGGATGTTATTTGGTCCTACTGATAGTGTCGTTGGCTTTACAGAAGCTTCCCAGTTTCATGAGGTCCCAAATATTAATTGTTAATCTTAGTGCCTGAACAGTTGGTGTTCTTTACATATAAAATCAATAAGTTTTCCCTGCACCAAGGCATTCAAGATATTCCCCACTTTCTCTTCTATCTGATGTAGTTTATCTTCTTTTACATTGAGTTTGATCCACTTGGACTTGAGTTTTGTGCAGGATGAGAGATATGGAACGATCTGCATTCTTCTACATACAGACACCTGGTTATACAAGCACCATTTGTTGAAAAAGCTTTCTTTGTTTCCCATTGTACAGTTTCAGATTCTTTGTCAAAACTCAAGTGTCAGCATGTGCCTGGGTTTGCTTTTAGGTCTTTGATTCAATTCCATTGATCAAACTGCCTGTATTTATGTCAATGCCATGTAGTTTTTATTACTATTGCTCTGTAGTACAGTTTGAAATCATGGATTGTGATACTTTCTGAAGTTTGTTTATTGTAGAGGATTATTTTAGTTATCCTGGGATTTTTGTTGACTTTCCAATATACACGCATCAGGCTAAGATCAAAAATTCAAGACCCAGCTCATGCTGGGAAGGATGTAGATCAAGGGGAACACTCCTCCATTGCTGGTAGGAATACAAAATTGTACAACCATTTTGGAAATCAATTTGGTTGCTCCTCAGAAAATTGGAAATAGTTCTACCTCAAGCTATACCACTCCTATGCATATAGTCACATGAAGCTCCATCAGACCACGAGGACTATGTTCACAACAGCTTTATTCGTAATAGCCAGTAACTGAAAACAACCTAGATGTCCCTAAACTAAAGAATGAATACAGAAAATGTGCTTCATTTGAACAATGAATTATTCACTTATTAAAAAACAAGGTCATCATAAATATTGTAGAAAAATGGACAGTGAAGTAACCCAGACCCAGAAAGACTAAAATGGCATGTACTCACTTTTAAGTGAATATTAGCCATAAAGAACAGGATAACGATACTACAATCAACAGACCCAAAGAAGCTAAGCATCAAGGAAGGGCCAAGGGAAGATGCCTGAATTTCACCGAGAAAGGGAAATAAAATTGGCATGGGTGTGTAAGGAGACAGGGAACAATATAGGAGGGTCAATAGAGAGGGAACAGGATGCTCAATTCTGCGGAGGACGGAAGGAGAAATAATTGGAATCTGGAGGTTGGAGACAACTCTGCAATGAGCTAGAAACCTAGGACAATGAATCTATGAGGGGGACCCTAGCTATAGGGGATTATGAGACATGAAGCAGCCCCCTCCTGTAACCAGTCCAGGCTTTCAGCACAGAGATGGAGACACCAACCCAGACATACAACCTTGAACCCATAATTTGCCCTGCCTAGAAGACGTGCAGGGATAAAAATGGGGCAGAAATTGAGGAAATGGTAAACTAATGACTTTCCCAAGTTAATACCCATGTCATGAGAGAGAGCCAAGCCCTGACACTAATAATGATATACTGATATACTTGCAGAAAAGAGCCTATCATTATTGTCATCTGGGAGACTTCACCCAGGAACTGACAGAAACAGATGTAGAGACCCACAGCCAAATATTTGGCAGAGCTCAGAGAATCTTATGGAAAAGGCTTAAGAAAGATTGAAGGAGTCAGAGAGGTTATCGCACAAGGAAACCTACACATCAACAAACCTGGGAACAAACAGATTGAACTAAAGGACATGCATAGCTTGGATGTAGGTCCCCTACACGTCTGTAACAGTCTTGCATCTTGGTTTCCATGTGTACTCCCTAACAGCAGGAACAAGACTCTGATGCCTGCCTTTGGATCCATTTATCCTAACTGGGCTGCCTTGTAAATTTATATGCAAAGGTATGTTGATAATCTCTGAGAGAGAAAGGAATGGGAGGAGGGGAAGGGAGAAGGTAGAATGAGGAGGAGAAGAGAGAGAGGAAGTTGTGATCAGGATATACAGTAAAAAACTAAATTAATTAATAAAAAGAATCTAAAACACTTAGAATAAAGATAAAGATCAGAATAAATAATTATATCATGATAACATCATTATATTCTAGTAGGAACAGTTCCAGTCCTCTGTGGAATTATTTCATTTTTTTTCCTCAAAACAGTAGCCTTGGTATATTTGGTATTATCTCCAATCTATCCATGAGGAAACGGAAATGCCAAGAAGTTGATAAGTTACCACAATTGTGACTTAATAGAACCGTAAAGGAAACCAGGCATGTTTAATTTTAGAATCCATTACTTGATAAACAGCACTATGGAAATTGCTATAGAACACATATATTAGAAACAAAGTCCCCTTCAAATCAAAAATAGCATAAAATTTGAAACGAGTGTATGGAGTTTATAGTTTAAGCTTTGTGGGAAATTATTCTAGTCAATTATAAGGATCTGAAATTTAAGAATTTAGAATCTTAAAATCATATACAGTGTTAACAGTATATAGGGAATAGTCCTAAGCACAAAAAAAGCAGTGAAGGATATTAGAAAGACAAAGTAAAAAATTAGGACAACGTTATGCTAAAAGAATGTATTTTTTCATGGACTCTTGAGACATTGGAGGAATTTATAAACAGTAGAGACTGCAGAATTCTTTTTTTGATTTTTATTAGATATATTTCTTTACTTACATTTCAAATATTATCCCCCTTTCTTGTTCCCTGTCCATAAGCCCCCAACCTCTCCCTTCCCTTCCCCCTTATGGGTATTCCCCCCATACATCCCCCTTACTGCACCCCCATATTCCCCTGCACTGGGGGTCCAACCTTGTCAGGACCAAGGGCTTCCCCTTCCACTGGTGCCACAAAAGGCTATTCTCTGCTACATATGCAGTTGGAACCCTGGGTCAGTCCATGTATAGTCTTTCAGTAGTGGTGTAGTCCCCAGAAGGTCTGGTTGGTTGGCACTGTTGTTTTTATGAGGTTGCAAGCCCCTTCAACTATTTCAATACTTCCTCTAATCCCCCCCAAGGAGGTCCTGTTTCAGTGATCAGACATTTAATAAGAACTGAAGCTTGGAAATTTTTTGTATGGGTTAAGTAAAATATTATGGCTTGACAAACTTAGTCTATCCTAGGCTCCTGATCAAGCACATTTACTACAGTCTGCACAAAACATATCATCTAGTCCCCAAACAAAAGAAACTCACATTTTCACTAATGTTTCCCAAAACACACTTAGTGATTATCTGAGAAACTCAACTTAATAGTAAATTCCACTTACTTCCCCCAAATAAATTATCTTTCACTTACTTAACCACCCTTTAAACCCATGTATGGTACCTACAGTGGCAGTGATTTTAAATGTCAATATTTAAAAGATATAGAAATGAGCGAATAAGGAAGATGAAGCATAATCAGAGTTGGAGGAAGAACATTTAACAGTATTCAGTCAAAAGAGATTCATGAGAGCTTTATCAAAAAGAGTAAATTGTCTCTGGTAACATCAGCCAAGAAAAGTTGGGATAAACCGAGGAGTCAAATGTCCCTGTAGGGTTAAAACACTTGGAGAAATTTAGGGATCTTTCCAATATCATTCATTCATTCATTCATTCATTCATTTATACACTCCAGATTTTATTCCCCTCCTGGTCCAACCCCCAAGGGTTCCACATTCCATACCTCCTCCTTGCACCCCACCTCCCGATCCCTATCTCTACAAGGATGTACCCGTCCCACCAAACCTCTAAAATTCCTGGAACCTCCAGCCTCATCTTCTCTGACTGAACCCAGACTCAGGGGTCCTCTGCTATATATGTGTTGAAGGCCTCATCTCAGCTGGTGTATGCTGCTTGATTGGTGATACAGTGTCTGAGAGATCCCAGGGGTCCAGGTTAACTGAATCTGCTACAATCTCAGGGGTCCTTCTACAGGATTACCTTCCTCCTCATCTTCCTCCAGCATTTCTCTAGTTCAACCAGAGGGGTCAGCAGCTTCTGTTCACTGCTTGGGTTCACAATCTGCATCTGACTCTTATCTGCTTGTTGTGTCTTTTGGAGGGCAGTCCTGATAGGTCACTTTTTGTGAACACCCCATAGCTTCACTAATGGTGTCAGGTCTTGGGTCCTCCCCTTGAGCTGGATCCCACTTTGGGCCTGTCACTGGGCCTTCTTTTCCTCAGGCTTTTCTCCATATCCAATCCTGCAGTTCTTTCAGACAAGAAGAATTATGGGTCAGAGCTTTGACTGTGGAAGAGCAACCCCATCCCTCACATGATGCCCTGTCTTTCTGCTGGAAGGAGTTCCCTCCCCCCACTGTAGGGCATTTCATCTAGGGTCCCTCCCTTTGAGTCCTGAGAGTCTTTCAACTCCCAGGTCTTTGGTTCATTCTGGAGGGTCCTCCCAACCGCCTACCTCCCAAGGTTGCGTTTCCATTCTTTCTGCTGGCCCTCAAGGCTTCAGTCCTTTACCCCCACTCAATACTAGTTCATGTTCCCCTCTCCAATATCTTTTTAAGTATAAGCTAATCTCTTCATTTCTGTTCACAACAGCATTTAAAAACACCCAGGAAGATCATTATGGTGCACCACCTCTCCATGATGAATTCTTGGTATCTGGAGAAAGGCCGTCATTGCCTTAAGTGCAGTAATTACTGGTAATTTGCCCATGTTCTGGTTTATAAGTCCCCACCCAAGCTCATGAAAGGAACTTCATCAAAATCAAGGATTCATGTACATATATGAAGCATACAAAAGACAAAGAGGGATTTGTTGTGAAGAAGCAGGACTGCGTGGCAGGTGAAGAAGAGAGATGAAAGGTGTTAGTGGGTAAAATGACCAAACCTCCACAATCAATATCTGGCAAAGCTCATTTCCCTTAACATGAAAATCCATACCTTACCATGGTTATCCAGCCACTGGATAGAATGATTCCTGTTAAATATATGTTGTTCTTCACTGTCTTTATTCAACTTCAGCCCCATTCCCTTTCTTGTACCTTCTGTACCAGAGACTACCATCATCTAGTTTCATATTAGGACTATTGCCTAGCTTTTTATGTGCCTGGAGTTTTATCGCTGCCTTCAATACCTCTTTCAAATCTCGCTTAATCACCAGGAAGAACTTTCTGCAAACTTCAACACACTCTTGTCAGTTAACACAACAGTCTATCTCTTTCTCCTCAAGTTTCAACAACCAGTGCTTAATATACATCAGACATGTAGCAAATACATGCTGAATATATAAAAACTCTAATTTGTTTTAAGTTGAAATGTGAGAATTGAAATATCTTTCTTCTTGTAATTTACCTGTCAGTGATGTAAGGAAAATGTCAAAAATAAACACACAGAGTCATTAGTGAAAGTTGTAGAAACAGGTTTTAATCAGAAACTACTGACAGGAAGGAAAAGAGCAAGGATCTGTTAAAATTAGTCCAGATACCTTGGTGTTTTAATGAAAGAATGTTAGTGTCAGGGAAGGAAGTATGGGGGGTCTTGAGAAGTGTCAAGGAAATACTAAGTAAATAAAATAGGGAATGGGTTTAACCTACCTGTGCGTCTTTAGATTTGCTAACTGACACTGATTACAATTAGACACCTATCATGCCATAGAGACTGTAAAAGAGTATGTTCAGAGTCAGCCTGGAATCAAAGTAAATTATTTTGATAGTTTGAGTTTTATCTGGCACCAAATCAGCTCGAGCTTAGTATGATGAAAGACAGGGACCACATATATGCTTGTTATTGTCTCTATTGGTCTAGCTTGAGACTGTTTGAGAAAAGAGTATGAACTTCAATAAAATATTTTGGACATGGTCCAAACCTGTTGTTGGTTTGGATTTTGTTGTTGTTGTTGTTGTTGTTGTTGTTGTTTTGTTTTGTTTTGCTTGTGTTTTGAGAGAGTGTGAAAGGATGTGGGAGCATCATGTGACAGACAGAGGCTGAAGGTTCATAAAGAAGGTAAGGAAGAAAGTTATCTGGGAGATAATAAAAGAATTAGATATTAGTCAGTTGAAGAGAAGAGCCAGCATCATGAACAACCTTCGCAATGTTACTAGACATAAGGAACACTGTAGATAGAAGAATATTAGCAAGGATAATACCCTTCTTTCAAGAAGTAATTTTTCTGGGTACAATTATGGTTTTCACATAGAGAGTGGCTGACATCCCTGCCCTTTCAATTGGGTGGGCAGCCTGAAGCTATGAACAACTTCTAAGCTATCATGGTAATTACTAGATAAAGTCAGGCAAGGAAAAAAAACCCTGAAGATGGAGGGGCTGAAGATACATTCATTCTGAAAATAGCAAGGATAGATGTTTGTCACAGTAAGGAGTAATGGCATATACTTATAATCCCAGTACTTCAAGGGCTAAGGTATAAAGAAAGGAATGTGAACTCAAGGCCAACCAGGGCTACATAGTAACTTACAAAATCTTTCTGGGATTGTTTCTATGTAACATGTCTCCAGCTGTTGACACTCTGAAGAAATTATGGAACACCTTAAGAGGTGAGGGTGACTACTATCATCTGTTGATAGAGGTGTTTTTCTGAGACTATATTCCTTTTTTTTTTTTTACAATGTAAGAAGCACTCTTTTTTTTGTAGTTCATATCTCTGTTTTGTTTTATATAATACATAGCCACTGCTGTCCGTGCCTCTCTTCCTGTTACTAGAGAACATGACATTTTCTTTTTTTTTTTTTATTAACTTGAGTATTTCTTATATACATTTCGAGTGTTATTCCCTTTCCCGGTTTCCGGGCAAACATCCCCCTCCCCCCTCCCCTTCCTTATGGGTGTTCCCCTCCCAACCCTCCCCCCATTGCCGCCCTCCCCCCCACAGTCTAGTTCACTGGGGGTTCAGTCTTAGCAGGACCCAGGGCTTCCCCTTCCACTGGTGCTCTTACTAGGATATTCATTGCTACCTATGGGGTCAGTCGATGTATAGTCCTTAGGTAGTGGCTTAGTCCCTGGAAGCTCTGGTTGCTTGACATTGTTGTACATATGGGGTCTCGAGCCCCTTCAAGCTCTTCCAGTTCTTTCTCTGATTCCTTCAACGGGGGTCCTATTCTCAGTTCAGTGGTTTGCTGCTGGCATTCGCCTCTGTATTTGCTGTATTCTGGCTGTGTCTCTCAGGAGCGATCTACATCCGGCTCCTGTCGGTCTGCACTTCTTTGCTTCATCCATCTTGTCTAATTGGGTGGCTGTATATGTATGGGCCACATGTGGGGCAGGCTCTGAATGGGTGTTCCTTCAGTCTCTGTTTTAATCTTTGCCTCTGAGACTATATTCTTACAGAAGCTTGTAGTGAATCTCTTTCTTGTTCTCTAGGACAGTGCTACCATAAAAGAAAGAATTGGTCTTCATAGTTACTTAAACCAAGAGCAAACCCAATTTTAACCATCTCTTTCATACTTTTCCTGTGTCTTCCATCTTTTTTCTGTTCATTAACTCTGTCCCTAGCAAAGAGCTTTTCTCTCCATTTATTCAATAGCCTGTAAACCACGGCATGCAAAAGTATGAGTAATCCATTTCTACAGAAAATTTTAACCATTTTACAAAGAAGTTGCTTTTCTGACCCTTAGAGACAGAGAATAGCACTCAAAACTGCAAACAGATGTTTGAATCCCAAGTCATATGTTCCTTTCAAAATTTATGGTACATGACTTAAAAGATTGCTTTTAACAACCTTTTGCTGTTTTTGGCAAATGATTTGTACCTAATTATCACAGTGCAAGAGAGCATGTGCCCATGTACATGTATACACACAACATAAACACACACACACATGCACACACACACACACACACACACACACACAGAGAGAGAGACAAATTTTGTGTCACTGGAGTGAAAGAGTACAAAATTTAAGATTAGATCTATGCATTTAGTTTACCTGGTAAATGCTGATGATATAGGAAATCTAAACATAATAATTAGGTTAGGTAGTTTTCTTACAGGCGGACCCTGGCGACCCGGCTGTATAGCAGATTGATGACATAATTTCTAACATTTCAGAGGCATGTTATTAACCTGAGGGCAAGGTCAGACTAAATTTCAGCTTCTGAAGGCCAGAGGTACTTACAGTAAAGGCCATTTCCTCAGTTTCCTACCTACATTGCCATGTGACCAACAACAAACTCCATACCAAGACCAAAGCCTCAGTCCCCATGCTTACCCCACCATGAAGAGTAAAATTAAATAAGTTGGTTTTGTCTATTTCTTCACTGAGAATAAAAAATGTATATATACCTAGTGTCAGCCTGTCTCAATGAGGAGGGGTTGGGGGGCAGTGATTTGGTGGTAACTAAAATTGTATGACAAATTTTAAAACCTTTGCTACAAAGAGAGAAAGAGCAGGAGGATACTAAATGATATTTAGTAGTCCCTCAAGAGATGCTTTCTAAATAAATCAGAGACATTTTTAGATTTAGAGGGAATTGTTATTTTGTCTTATCTGTCATACTTGAGGATATGCCGTAATTGAAGGCAAAAGTATATAATTCTCAGTCTGGAAAATCTTGTTAAAATTTTGAGTTTTATAAATAGGCAAAATCAGCAAAAAGACAGGTGTATATCATAAAATGATTTCTTTATACTAGTGATATCATTGGTAATAAAGTTAATATTTAGGTAACCACAATTTTGTGCAAGACATTTCTCTAAGCATTAAATATTCATTAAATCATTAAATATTTATTTCGATATCCTAATGTGTACTATTAGCATCTCTATTTACCAGAAAGGGCAGAGAAAGTTTAAGTGACTTGTTCAAAAACATACTTCATTAAGAGGAGAACCTCCCATAAACCATGAAAAGCATCAGAATATGAATTTTTCACCAATTTTACTATGAAAAATTATTATATGATAGACAAAGATGGGACTATCTGGTTCTCAGGCTCTTGGACATCCTGGTACCACTGGAAGCCATGGAAGACCTAAGAACTGAATCTGGGCCTGTGGGATGGTTCTGGCCAGAGGCTGAGGGGTGGGGATAAGGGTGAGGGCAGTTGGTCCCTTGGGGAGGGTAGTCTTTGGCTTAGCTAGCTTGGCTTGAGCTTGGTGGCAAGCATGGCTGGGAGCACAGAGAGGCCTTCTAGGGGAGACTAGATAGCTGCTCTACAGTTGAATGCCTTCTCCATGACCGCCCACTGCGGATCCCAATGAAAAGAGGCAGTCCGTGGTTTTAAGACTTATGATCCATGATTTATGGTCATCGGGGAAAGTGGATGAGTAAAATCATACCCCACTTCTCAGTATGAGCCTGAGATTAAATGCCTTTTGCAGGGAAGAATGTCTAGGAAGTTCATTCTCCCAGGCCTTTAGGTACCTCATTAAAATGGAGATGTGTTTTGAGCCTATGTGATCACAGGTCATGTCCTTTAAATATGGAGAGGCTTGTGGTGTTGCCCTTCTGTAACTGATGGCCACAAATCTATGGTGGGGGCGGTGGGGTGAGGACAGAGCAGGGGATGCTTTAGCTAGTGAGAGGGGCCTGGTACCCTGGAATAGGCAAAGCTCCTACTGTTCGTTCAGGGTCTCCAGGACTTTTAGCCTCAGCTCAATCCGGGACCACACGCAATCTTTCACAGTCCCACAGTGCTTAGCACCTGTAGCCTGGCATCTGAACTCAAGCCCACCACTCATTCTTCCTACTTTTGTTCTTTAAGACCACGTCTTGTACCTCGCACATTGCTTAATGGAAGTCCATGAAATATTTATTCATTTTTTATTTACTTATTTATTTATTTATTTATTTATTTATTTATTTGGAAATGTAAAGTCCTCAACTTTAGGTATATTTGGCCATTTGTCATCCTGTTTGCTTTGCTACAATAAAAAAATCATGATAGGACCCATTCCAATGAAATTTACTAAAGACAGAAAACTTCTAACTTAGCTTTTACTACTTCTGAAAAAATACGGTAAAAAGTTTTTGTACCATCCATAAGACATTCTGGGAGTTTGAGTTTAGAAGAAAATCACACTCATGGATAAACTGAATTTCAATACTAATCTTGTAATATACATAATATTAGTTTTCTTTCGATAGATGAAGTAAAGCTCTCAGTTTTAGTAGTAGAGATATGAAGATCAACCCAGTTGTTTCTATGTATATGCGTGTCCTATATTTCAACCAGGAGTAGTGTATTACAGACACAACTAGATGAATGCTTTCAACATATTTTACAAAATTGTGTAGGTTGCTGCCGCTGCAGAGAGCCCGTGGGCAGCACCCCACGAGCGAACTTGAGCCACGGGACCACAGGTAAGACCAACTTGTCTGCTGCAAGAGAGCTGCCTGGTGAAATCGGGACACAGAGGCAGAATTCCTCTAGGACCGGGCACGTCCTGTGTTTACCAGAAGTCCCACACCCGCGGATCCCGGCCCTCAGCAGCTCTCTGCTCCCAGACCCCGTGGGAAAGAGACCTCACTGCCTGGTCAGGTGGGCACTCCTAAGGCTGCAGAGCAGAAGAGACCACCAACACTGCCCACCCCTGCCCACATACCTGGCCCAAGAGGAAACTGTATAAGGCCTCTGGGCTCCCGTGGGGGAGGGCCCAGGAGCAGCAGGACCCCTGCCTGAGACACCGCCAGAACCTGAAGGAAACAGACCGGATAAACAGTTCTCTGCACCCAAATCCCGTGGGAGAGAGAGCTAAACCCTCAGAGAGGCAGACACGCCTGGGAAACCAGAAGAGACTGCACACTGCATACACATCTCAGACGCCAGAGGAAAACACCAAGGGCCATCTGGAACCCTGGTGCACTGAAGCTCCCGGAAGGGGCGGCGCATATCTTCCTGGTTGCTGCCGCTGCAGAGAGCCCGTGGGCAGCACCCCACAAGCGAACTTGAGCCTCGGGAACACAGCTAAGACCAACTTTTCTGCTGCAAGAAAGCTGCCTGGTGAACTCAAGACACAGGCCCACAGGAACAGCTGAAGACCTGTAGAGAGGAAAAACTACACGCCCGAAAGCAGAACACTCTGTCCCCAGAACTGACTGAAAGAGAGGAAAACAGGTCTACAGCACTCCTGACACACATGCTTATAGGACAGTCTAGCCACTGTCAGAAATAGCAGAACAAAGTAACACTAGAGATAATCTGATGGCGAGAGGCAAGCGCAGGAACCCAAGCAACAGAAACCAAGACTACATGGCATCATCGGAGCCCAATTCTCCCACCAAAACAAACATGGAATTGCAAACACACCAGAAAAGCAAGATATAGTTTCAAAATCATATTTGATCATGATGCTGGAGGACTTCAAGAAAGACATGAAGAACTCCCTTAGGGAAACACAAGAAAACATCGATAAACAAGTAGAAGCCTACAGAGAGGAATCGCAAAAATCCCTGAAAGAATCGCAAAAATCCCTGAAAGAAGTCCAGGAAAACACAATCAAACAGTTGAAGGAATTAAAAATGGAAATAGAAGCAATCAAGAAAGAACACATGGAAACAACCCTGGATATAGAAAACCAAAAGAAGAGACAAGGAGCTGTAGATACAAGCCTCACCAACAGAATACAAGAGATGGAAGAGAGAATCTCAGGAGCAGAAGATTCCATAGAAATCATTGACTCAACTGTCAAAGATAATGTAAAGCAGAAAAAGATACTGGTCCAAAACATACAGGAAATCCAGGACTCAATGAGAAGATCAAACCTAAGGATAATAGGTATAGAAGAGAGTGAAGACTCCCAGCTCAAAGGACCAGTAAATATCTTCAACAAAATCATAGAAGAAAACTTCCCTAACCTAAAAAAAGAGATACCCATAGGCATACAAGAAGCCTACAGAACTCCAAATAGATTGGACCAGAAAAGAAACACCTCCCATCACATAATAGTCAAAACACCAAACGCACAAAATAAAGAAAGAATATTAAAAGCAGTAAGGGAAAAATGTCAAGTAACATATAAAGGCAGACCTATCAGATTCACACCAGACTTCTCGCCAGAAACTATGAAGGCCAGAAGATCCTGGACTGATGTCATACAGACCCTAAGAGAACACAAATGCCAGCCCAGGTTACTGTATCCTGCAAAACTCTCAATTAACATAGATGGAGAAACCAAGATATTCCATGACAAAACCAAATTTACTCAATATCTTTCCACAAATCCAGCACTACAAAGGATAATAAATGGTAAAGCCCAACATAAAGAGGCAAGCTATACCCTAGAAGAAGCAAGAAACTAATCGTCTTGGCAACAAAACAAAGAGAATGAAAGCACACAAACATAACCTCACATCCAAATATGAATATAACAGGAAGCAATAATCACTATTCCTTAATATCTCTCAACATCAATGGCCTCAACTCCCGAATAAAAAGACATAGATTAACAAACTGGATGCGCAACGAGAACCCTGCGTTCTGCTGCCTACAGGAAACACACCTCAGAGACAAAGACAGACACTACCTCAGAGTGAAAGGCTGGAAAACAATTTTCCAAGCAAATGGTCAGAAGAAGCAAGCTGGAGTAGCCATTCCAATATCAAATAAAATCAATTTTCAACTAAAAGTCATCAAAAAAGATAAGGAAGGACACTTCATGTTCATCAAAGGAAAAATCCACCAAGATGAACTCTCAATCCTAAATATCTATGCCCCAAATACAAGGGCACCTACATATGTAAAAGAAACCTTACTAAAGCTCAAAACACACATTGCACCTCACACAATAATAGTGGGAGATTTCAACACCCGATTCTCATCAATGGACAGATCATGGAAACAGAAATTAAACAGAGATGTAGACAGACTAAGAGAAGTCATGAGCCAAATGGACTTAACGGATATTTATAGAACATTCTATCCTAAAGCAAAAGGATATACCTTCTTCCCAGCTCCTCATGGTACTTTCTCCAAAACTGACCATATAATTGGTCAAAAACGGGCCTCAACAGGTACAGAAAGATAGAAATAATCCCATGCGTGCTATCAGACAACCACGGCCTAAAACTGGTCTTCAATAACAATAAGGGAAGAATGCCCACATATACGTGGAAATTGAACAATGCTCTACTCAATGATAACCTGGTCAAGGAAGAAATAAAGAAAGAAATTAAAGACTTTTTAGAATTTAATGAAAATGAAGGTACAACATACCCAAACTTATGGGACACAATGAAAGCTGTGCTAAGAGGAAAACTCATAGCGCTGAGTGCCTGCAGAAAGAAACAGGAAAGAGCATATGTCAGCAGCTTGACAGCACACCTAAAAGCTCTAGAACAAAAAGAAGCAAATACACCCAGGAGGAGTAGAAGGGAGGAAATAATCAAACTCAGAGCTGAAATCAACCAAGTAGAAACAAAAAGGACCATAGAAAGAATCAACAGAACCAAAAGTTGGTTCTTTGAGAAAATCAACAAGATAGATAAACTCTTAGCCAGACTAACGAGAGGACACAGAGAGTGCATCCAAATTAACAAAATCAGAATTGAAAAGGGAGACATAACAACAGATTCAGAGGAAATTCAAAAAATCATCAGATCTTACTATAAAAACCTATATTCAACAAAACTTGAAAATCTTCAGGAAATGGACAATTTCCTAGACAGATACCAGGTACCGAAGTTAAATCAGGAACAGAGAAACCAGGTAAACAAACCCATAACTCCTAAGGAAATAGAAGCAGTCATTAAAGGTCTCCCAACCAAAAAGAGCCCAGGTCCAGACGGGTTTAGTGCAGAATTCTATCAAACCTTCATAGAAGACCTCATACCAATATTATCCAAACTATTCCACAAAATTGAAACTGATGGATCACTACCGAATACCTTCTACGAAGCCACAATTACTCTTATACCTAAACCACACAAAGACACAACAAAGAAAGAGAACTTCAGACCAATTTCCCTTATGAATATTGACGCAAAAATACTCAACAAAATTCTGGCAAACCGAATCCAAGAGCACATCAAAACAATCATCCACCATGACCAAGTAGGCTTCATCCCAGGCATGCAGGGATGGTTTAATATACGGAAAACCATCAACGTGATCCATTATATAAACAAACTGAAAGAACAAAACCACATGAACATTTCAGTAGACACTGAGAAAGCATTTGACAAAATTCAACACCCCTTCATGATAAAAGTCCTGGAGAGAATAGGAATTCAAGGCCCATACCTGAACATAGTAAAAGCCATATACAGCAAACCAGTTGCTAACATTAAACTAAATGGAGAGAAACTTGAAGCAATCCCACTAAAATCAGGGACTAGACAAGGCTGCCCACTCTCTCCCTACTTATTCAATATAGTTCTTGAAGTTCTAGCCAGAGCAATCAGACAACAAAAGGAGGTCAAGGGGATACAGATCGGAAAAGAAGAAGTCAAAATATCACTATTTGCAGATGATATGATAGTATATTTAAGTGATCCCAAAAGTTCCACCAGAGAACTACTAAAGCTGATAAACAACTTCAGCAAAGTGGCTGGGTATAAAATTAACTCAAATAAATCAGTTGCCTTCCTCTATACAAAAGAGAAACAAGCTGAGAAAGAAATTAGGGAAACGACACCCTTCATAATAGGCCCAAATAATATAAAGTAGCTCGGTGTGACTTTAACAAAGCAAGTAAAAGATCTGTACAATAAGAACTTCAAGACACTGAAGAAGGAAATTGAAGAAGACCTCAGAAGATTGAAAGATCTCCCATGCTCATGGATTGGCAGGATTAATATAGTAAAAATGGCCTTTTTACCAAAAGCGATCTACAGATTCAATGCAATCCCCATCAAAATACCAATCCAATTCTTTAAAGAGTTAGACAGAACAATTTGCAAATTCATCTGGAATAACAAAAAACCCAGGATAGCTAAAACTATCCTCAACAATAAAAGGACTTCAGAGGGAATCACTATCCCTGAACTCAAGCAGTATTACAGAGCAATAGTGATAAAAACTGCATGGTATTGGTACAGAGACAGACAGATAGACCAATGGAACAGAGTTGAAGACCCAGAAATGAACCCACACACCTATGGTCACTTGATTTTTGACAAAGGAGCCATAACCATCCAATGGAAAAAAGATAGCATTTTCAGCAAATGGTGCTGGTTCAACTGGAGGTCAACATGTAGAAGAATGCAGATCGATCCATGCTTATCACCCTGTACAAAGCTTACGTCCAAGTGGATCAAGGACCTCCACATCAAACCAGACACACTCAAACTAATAGAAGAAAAACTATGGAAGCATCTGGAACACATGGGCACTGGAAAAAATTTCCTGAACAAAACACCAATGGCGTATGCTCTAATCAAGAATCGACAAATGGGATCTCATATAACTGCAAAGCTTCTGTAAGGCAAAGGACACTGTGGTTAGGACAAATCAGCAACCAACAGATTGGGAAAAGATCTTTACCAATCCTACAACAGATAGAGGCCTTATATCCAAAATATACAAAGAACTCCAGAAGTTAGACCGCAGGCAGACAAATAACCCTATTAAAAAATGGGGTTCAGAGCTAAACAAAGAATTCACAGCTGAGGAATGCCGAATGGCTGAGAAACACCTAAAGAAATGTTCAACATCTTTAGTCATAAGGGAAATGCAAATCAAAACAACCCTGAGATTTCACCTCACACCAGTGCGATTGGCTAAGATCAAAAACTCAGGTGACAGCAGATGCTGGCAAGGATGCGGAGAAAGAGGAACACTCCTCCATTGTTGGTGGGATTGCAGACTGGTACAACCATTCTGGAAATCAGTCTGGAGGTTCCTCAGAAAATTGGACATTGAACTGCCTGAGGATCCAGCTATACCTCTCTTGGGCATATACCCAAAAGATGCCCCAACATATAAAAAAGACACGTGCTCCACTATGTTCATCGCAGCCTTATTTATAATAGCCAGAAGCTGGAAAGAACCCAGATGCCCTTCAACAGAGGAATGGATACAGAAAATGTGGTACATCTACACAATGGAATATTACTCAGCTATCAAAAACAATGCCTTTATGAAATTCGTAGGCAAATGTTTGGAACGGTAAAATATCATCCTGAGTGAGCCAACCCAATCACAGAAAGACATACATGGTATGCACTCATTGATAAGTGGCTATTAGCCCAAATGCTTGAATTACCCTAGATCCCTAGAACAAACGAAACTCAAGACGGATGATCAAAATGTGAATGCTTCACTCCTTCTTTAAATGAGGAAAAAGAATACCCTTGGCAGGGAAGGGAGAGGCAAAGATTAAAACAGAGACTGAAGGAACACCCATTCAGAGCCTGCCCCACATGTGGCCTATACATATACAGCCACCCAATTAGACAAGATGGATGAAGCAAAGAAGTGCAGACCGACAGGAGCCGGATGTAGATCGCTCCTGAGAGACACAGCCAGAATACAGCAAATACAGAGTCGAATGCCAGCAGCAAACCACTGAACTGAGAATAGATCCCCTATTGAAGGAATCAGAGAAAGAACTGGAAGAGCTTGAAGGGGCTCGAGACCCCATATGTACAACAATGCCAAGCAACCAGAGCTTCCAGGGACTAAGCCACTACCTAAAGACTATACATGGACTGACCCTGGACTCTGACCTCATAGGTAGCAATGAATATCCTAGTAAGAGCACCAGTGGAAGGGGAAGCCCTGGGTCCTGCTAAGACTGAACCCCCAGTGAACTAGACTGTTGGGGGGAGGGCGGCAATGGGGGGAGGGTTGGGAGGGGAACACCCATAAGGAAGGGGAGGGGGGAGGGGGATGTTTGCCCGGATACCGGGAAAGGGAATAACACTCGAAATGTATATAAGAAATACTCAAGTTAATAAAAAAAATTGTGTAAAATGAACTAGTGCTAAGAAATTTATTTGAATAATATGCATTGTTGTTAATCTGATTTTTTTTTTGGTAAATCTGATCTGAGTGTGATTATTGAATTGCATGACTGATAATGGTCGTCAAAAGTCAATTATATTCTAGAAATATCAATGCTCCAGAGCATTGTAAAGGCATGTTTTGATGACTTGGTCATGAGTCCTAATAAAATTCAAGGAAAAGAGATAAGAGTGAGAGAGAAATGCATGCTGACTCATTTAGAGAGAGGGCTGAAGAGCCCGATATCATGGTATTCTTGATTGTTCTTCTAGAGTTCTTGAGGACTGTCAGCATCTCTCTAGGAATAAACTTTTGGAGGATAATCAGTTTAGAGTTCGGGCATCTCCCTCTCACTAAGTACACATACATGACATAGGCGCTGTCTAAAACAGGATCTAAAACCTATGACCTAGCAAATTTTGTTGTTAACATATATTCAGTATGTGTATTGAAACTTAACTCAAAGTTAATTCAAAGTTAACTCGGTGGAGGATACAGGAATAAGAACCCAGAATTAAATTTATATATCAGCCTCTCATCTCCTTTAAGCTTAAAATAAATTTGCCATCTTTCTGTGTAAAGCACGATTCATTTTGCTCTTTTCTGAATCTTTGGTTGGCTTTTCCATTTCTGAAGGAATTTACATGTGGCAGTGTTTTAAGCAGCGGGGAGAAATGCATACCTAACACTGAATATTTCAGAATGGCTACATTTGGAAAAAATGTTATAAACCTTGCGATTTCACAGTGAAATTAAAGTACTTCAGAGAGAAGAGATAGCAGCCAATTATTGGAAACTGATCTTTTGCTGTGAATAGACGTTTATGTCATTACATATGTTTAGAAAACATACCATTTTGTTTATGTCAGTTAAAATCTGGAAACAAATCTTAATTATATTTGAGATATGTAAAGTTTTTTCTAATTGTTTAAACAAGGCTATCATTGTCGGACTTATCAATATAAAATACAATATTGTGTTAAAGATAAAACCTACACAAAATAGAGGCTATAAACTTCACAAATTGGGTAAACTATAAAGACTATGTGACTAGTCATAATTGACATGTAAGCAATTAAAAAATATGTTCTCTTAGCTCCTGGAGAAAAGCTTTTATTGATTTTTTATGAATAAACACTAAAGTTTAAAATTAAAAGAAAATATTTAATAATTTATTTCTTTTAAATCTAACAAATATTTTAGATTTGAGGACCTGGGGAGACACCTCAATTGGGAAAGCGCTTTCTGTTCAAGGTGAGGACCCAAGATTTGCTAGACAGCACTATCCAGCTCCCTTGAGGATAAATGTCTCCATAATTAGAAAGTGTGTGTGTTATATGTCGTGTGCTAGCCTTCAATCTAACATGTAGGGAAACCACAATGACCTTGAAGACGGGCCTTCTTGACCAGGTTTAATGATTTTTCTAGTCATGTTTCTGCTGACTGGGCAACTATTCTGAACTGATACATGAAAATTAACCAATACTAAGCTTTGAAAGCTTTGTGTGTCAATTTTAGATTTTAAAACATTTTATGTGTATATCAGTGTGTATGTGTGGTGTGTGTGTGTGTGTGTGTGTGTGTGTGTGTGTGTGTATGCCTGTACACAAAACAAACTTGTGCTCGCAACTCATGACAAAATGTTGTTAAGAGTATTTTTTGCATCCATACCCCCAAAGAAGAGCCTAGACAGGAAGCTATGGACGAGAGCTCTTGAAAACTGTGATAAGGATGCTGAAGTGTAGCTCTCTACTCTCTACTACTGTTGACTTCTGGTAGGGTGTGAGTGAGAAAGGACTCAATTTTAATTAAAGGGCTGACCACTGGGAGTTTGGCCATACTTCAGTGAGTATACGGGAAACACAAATTGAACTTCTTGTTGTTGAGAAGAGAGGATAATAAGAGTGGGAAGACAAACCTGGGAGGACTTGGAATTGAGTGTGATCAGAATGCATGATGTGAAATTCCCAAATAATCAATAAATATATTGTGTTGAAAAAAAATTATTAAGATTTCACAATTCTTTGTGTTTTGGATTGCCTTGAACTTGTAAATGGTTTTTTAAAAAAAATGAAACCAGACTTCTATCCATCTGCGTATGACCCTGGCTAATGTTATCAATGCTCTGGTACTCTGTAAGATCACAGACTCTTCCACCCTGTCTGTGTTCCCAACATTATCTTGGTGATCAGTGGAATGCCAGTGGACCTTAGACAAGAGAGTTTAGAAATCTGCTTACTGAGGAATCTGCTTGAGTTGGTTTTTCCTAAGGTGGTTGCTGATCCAAGAAAAACACACACACACTGGCAGAGAAACCTGCCACTGGATACCTGTCACACCTGACTCCTCAGACAGAGCTGCCTAGGCCAACCAAGTCACGTGAGTGAGATGCTCGGCCAACTGATGACCATAATTTAGGCATCTTCATCACAATAGCAGCTAAAAAGTACCCCACATATGGGGCTCGGTAGGAACTTTAGCAGCAGTACCAAATGTTCTGACACCTAAGGGTTGCGTTGCTCTTTAGAATTACCCACTCCAATACTGAACAAATGCAGTTTCAGTGACTTTTAACAAATGAGACTGCAATGGTACTTCACATTTGCCTGTAATCCTTAGACATAAAGTCTCTTGTATTTGTTAGACTCTTTTTGCTAGTTTTGTATCTCTATTTTTTTTTGGTGGATTCTTTCTTTAGACATTCAAAATAAGTTTTAATGGATTAGCATTAAGGACACATATAATATTTTCATAAGTAAATGGCTTATTTTTAAATTGTGGTGACAAATTCTTTAAGAATCAATTATAGGTAACCATTTTCTAATAATTTTTAGTATAAAATTTCACATCTTCTATAGTATAGGATTTTTTTATCTTTCATCTACTATGGGATTTATTTAGCTTTTTATTGTGGTAAAGGCTTAATTTTTAAAGCAATTTAAAAAATTATACCTTTAAGCTTTCATAGGGTTATGCTGCTGTAAACAGACACCTTGACCAAAGCACTCTTATAAGGGCTTTTAACTAGGGATGCCATATAGGTTCTTAGGTTCAGTCCATGGTCATAATTGCAGGAAGCCTGGCAACATCCAGGCAGGCATAGTGCAAACACATGAATCTCTAGGGGCCATTCTTAGCCATAGCATACTGCAAATTATGTTTAGTCCAACCTCAAAAGTCAGATTGTCTATAACAGTCTCAACAATGTTAAAAGTCCAAAGTTTATAGTCTCTTCTGACATTAATCCAATCACTTATCTGTAATCCCTTATACATTCAAAACCAAAAGACCTGATCTCATTGCCTCCAACATCACAGTATATATATTACCATGCTAGCACAATATAGTTAGGAAATCCTAAATAAAAAAAAGAACAAAAAACAAAAAACAAAAAAAAAAACAAACTCCAAAATCTTTGTCTCCATGTCTGATGCCCAACTCCTTTCTGTTGTTGACTACCCACAATTTTTTCCCTTTGACTGGTTCCAGTCCCTGTTAGTAGCTTTCCTTAACAGATATCCCATGGCTCTGACATCTCTAACATCTTGGTTTATCCAAGGCAGCTTCAAGTTTATTCTTGTGCAAATGTCAGTGATCCAAACATGGTCTTCCATGGTCCTCTAAAAGGCTTGATTCTCTTCTCCATCGTGCTAGGCTCTGGCTGACTCCACTCCTCTGCTTCTGTTCTTGGTGATCACCCCATGTTACTGTCATCTACATTTCACTGGAGACTTCTATTGCAACTAGGCTTCACCAATCGCCTCTCAAGCCTCAACTTCTTTGCATGTCCCCCACAGTCTGGGGCTGTCAGCTGCAACTGAGGCTGTGCCTTCATTAATGACCTTCCCTGGCCTCTCACAGTGCCAAACCTCCGCTGTTCTCCATGCCCTTCCCACCTTCAAAATCAGAACTACCTGTGTGATTCTTACACATTACCAAGTTCAGTACAGCAAGGTACAACCTTAATTATCTCTGGAACATAGCTTCTCTGTGATCTTAGAAAACACTTCCCAGAAGAGTTCACTCCAATGATGCTTGTCTCTTCTTAATCCTCGCTAACTTCTTCGCTTCAGCTAATCAGCACCAAGCTACATCCCTAAAACTGCCAAGGTATGCTTTTTGCTGGAGGTGAAACATGACCCCTTTGTTCTATTACGTTATCAACAGCTTTCTGTTTTTCAACTAAGCTTGGCTGTACAGGAACTTGCTCTGTAAATTGACCTTGAACTTAGGGATTCTGCGTCCTGAATGATGAGACCAAAAGTGTTTATCACTAGAAATGGACTTGAGCTTTTTTTCACCTAGAACTTTCTCAGTACCAGGCTGGCCTTGAATTTAGAGATCTGCTTGTCTCCTGAGATTATAGGTGTGTACCACCAGAGCTTTTTTTTTAAGATTTATTTATTTATTTTATTTATATGAGTACACCATTACTGTCTTCTTCAGACATGCTAGAAGAGGGCATCAGATCCCGTTACAGATGGTTGTGAGCCACCCTGTGGTTGCTGGGAATTGAACTCAGGACCTCTGGAAGAGCAGTTAGTGCTCTTAACCACTGAGCCATCGCTCCAGTCCCCACCAGAGCTTTTTATGGCCACTTTTCCTCAAGATCTGGATCAAAAGTCCATGTCACCCAGTCTCAAGATTGGTACCACAGTGTGCCTTCCATTTCTGGATTGTAATTCATTCCAGATTAAAAGTCTCCAAATGAAAGCAGTAATGAGGTAATAATACCTAACATGACATAACTATTCCTTGCTCAAATGCTAATGCATAAACAAAAAGTTTAGCTGTGTGGGACCTTGCCTGCCAGAGTCACCACTCTCTTACTCTGTTTATCTTCTTGCACATAGAATTCAGTTCCACTCCATTTCCTGGTGTCCTTTCATTGCTTTATTGCTTCTAAATTTGCTATGCTTCATCAAACTGTTCTTCACGAGACTAAACCACAACACAGAGTCTAAAGTGCATTGTTTCGAGACCTCCGTTTTCAATGCAATTAACTTGACTCTCTTCACCTTAGCCTCAGGTAGACTCTTGGAACAAGGCAGCCACATTATTCAAAAAATATCACAAGAACAGTTTCTTGGCCACCTACTGAAAATCTTCTCTGAAACATCTAGAGCTAGATTCCATGGTTCAAATCAGCCTCAGCAACAAAGTCTTTCAGATTCCTACTAGTATAATCCATTAAGTTCCACTTAAAGCATCGCACTTGTAATGGTTTGAATAAGCTTGACTCACAGAGGAGCACTATTAGGAAGTATTGCCTCACGGGAAGAAGTGTGTCACTGTGAGGTGGGCTTTGAGACCCTCAAACTAGCCACATGGGGTCAGTCTTCTACTGTTTGCCTTCAGAACAAGATGTAAAACTCTCAGGTCCTCCACTGGTTTCCAAATCCTAAGTCCCCAAACCTACATTCTTACAAACAAAAGCATGGTCAGGCCTATCACAGCCATACTTCAGGTTCTGTGTCAACTTCTGTGTTTGTTAGGGTTTTCACTGCTGTGAAGAGAAACTCTGAGCAAGGCAATTCTTACTAGGAACAACATTTCTTTGGGGCCAGCTTACAGGTTTTGAGGTTCAATTCATTATCATCATTACTGGAAACGTGGCATTATCCAGGCAAACATGGTAGGCATTCTAAAGGCAAACAAGAAAAGACTGAATCTCAAGGGCAGCTAAGAAGAAGAATCTCAAAGCCTATCCCTATAGTGACACACCTGCTTCAACAAGGCCACATCTACTCTAACAAGGAAACATCTGCCAATAGTGCCACTCCCTAGAGCAAACATTCAAACTATCACATGAGTCATTCTTCCCTTGAGTGACTACTTGGGTATTAGTTTGGTTTGTAGGGGTTTTTTGTTTGTTTGTTCGTTTTTATGTTTTCAATGGGAAAACGAAATATATGCTAAAATATAAAAAATAAATTTAAATAATCAGAATAGTGGTCAGAAGCAGAGGACATTTTTCTCTCTTCTTTCCATTCACACATAACAGGTAGATACTATTTCTGTACCACCACCACTTCCATTGTCCCAAGTACACAAAAAAGAAAGATGGATGATCCTTGTGATCTTGAAAGTAGGAAGACTAAACTTGTTTCCAAACAGCATGAATTAGTTGTCAGTGGACATTTACAGATGATAGATACGATGGCCTTTCCAAATAGAAAGCTACTGAACATCTGGATGAAGAGCAAGTGCCTCATGTTTGCAGAGTTCACCAAACAACCTGTGTGAACACATGGATGTAGCAGAGGGTTGCATTCATAATAAGAAGCCCAAGAAAGTCATGGAAGAACTTTGTTTTCTGAGTATGGAATTGTTCATGCAATTTTCATTTGTTCTCAAGCAATACATACTATGACAATTATAGTTAGGTTCCCATTTAGGAATACCTATCATGATAGACATAAACAAAAATGAAACGAAGTCTCATAAAAGAGGAATCTTTGAGCCAGGGAGGTAACTCAGTCAATAATCACTTGGACGTGAGTTTGATCCCAAGTCCATATGTAAGAATAAGGGACATAGTGGAGAATGCTTGTAATTCTACCACTGGAGAAGTGGGAATAGGATTACTGGTGTTTATTGGCCAGATGACCTAGCCTAATTGACAACAACTGGGCCAATGGGAGATTGGTGTTTTGAGAAGAGGTAGATGATGCTCCAAAGGGTGACTCACAGCTTACACAAATGAGCAGGCACACACACACACACACACACACACACACACACACACACACACACACACACACGGAATCTTTCCAAGAATAGACACTAGAAAATGTGTACTAGCACTGAGGTCCTCTAAATATTTACAAATAATCTGGTTTGAGATCTGCAACCTCTTCCTTTCTGTCACCAGCCTAAGAGAAGGCTTGTATTTTCTTTGTTCCAGAACAAATCCAAAGCTGCAAGGGCCAATATATCATCAGAAAGGCCATGCTCTCAAAGTACTTTCTTACATAATGTAGGCTTTTCTTTTTAAAAGCTGCAACAACACAAAGCAACTCTTGGGCAACAATATTTTGCAAGCACTCTGATCCCTGCTACTTTGTGCATTTAATTTCATTTACTCTTTTCCGAAACAATGGGATATGTGATTCTTTTTATCTATTCTACCAACATAGAGTTCATAGTCCTGAGGGTTTAATTTTCTTGTCCAAAATGACAAGAGATGCTCAAATAACAAATAGCACAATTCAATATCACTTCACATAAAATAATATTTATCTTATTAGAGCTGTCAAAGACACAAAGCAAGGTCTTTAGGCTTGGTTTTTAAATTCAGTAATGTGTTTTATCACTTCTATTTGTCAATTTTATTTACTTTATTTGGTCAACTTTACAATTCAAGTTAATAAAAAATTGGTTTGAAGTAGGTCCCATTCAATAGAAAGTTTGAGGCCCCTTAGCTATAGTTATATTTTAAACAATATGAGATGACAATGAAGGAGTCCTAGGGATGGGTATCACTCATATCGAGCATAAAAATTCCTTGTACATTATTTAATGTGCGTATTTACCTACACGCACACATTTTTTTACTAAGACACTCTGGATATTTTAAAACTTTTCATTTGAATTTCTCTTCCTGCAAAAAGTGTCCTACATTTTGCTTTAACAAATCGATATACAATGACCTGTTAAAAATAATGCAGCACAACTAATTTATTTCATATTCTTCTTCTTATGCAACTACGGCCGAGTACTGTTGTCTCCAAAACCTACCCTGGAATGTCTGTAAAATTTAACATCTCTTCTCCATCTCAACTATCAAGGACTGCATCCACCATCTTCCTCCTGCACCACCATCATATCATTTAATATGGATGTCTTATTTCTATTCTTTTCTATAAAAAAAAAACACAACTTTCAACCATGTTGGCAGTGCCATCACCTTTTAAAAACAATCCCTTAACACACACACACACACACACACACACACACACACACACCACTCTCTCTCTCATATATATATATGTATATATATATATATATATATATATATATATACACACACACACATATATATATCCTTGAGATAGATTAGATATAGATGATATAAATATAGATTAGAGATAGTTATATTTACTTAGCATATGAGCATTGTTTCTTGTTTCAGAAATCAAGAGTCTCTGATGGTCAGCAGGTCCCTGGTATGCATTATTACTTAATTTACCTACCTGCTCCCTCCATCTAACACCTGTATGCTTTATTTTAGTTTTTTCAGTTATACATTCTAACTCCATGCTGTGACTTGATATGACAAATGAGTATTTTCCTGCCTTCCAAAATGGTTAAGTGTTTTACAAAATTTAGATAACTTGATTTTGGCTTTTTCATGGGAAAGTCAGAAGGAAAGTTAAATGTCAGCTTAAAAATCCTTTATAGCATCAGTGAGTGTAAAATTACTTCAGAGGAATGGAAAGTAAAAGTACCCAGTAGACACTGAGACAGCAAGCCCACAGCCGTATTCATTAACTTGGGACTCATTCCTTATAAAGGAATCAAGCTTCATAGAGGAAAGATAATCTGAAGTATTACATCAAGTTGCTAAGAGGCACATGTTTCTGATGGTTGTTATCTAACTCTTAAGTTAGAAAGATATATTCATTCTTACCAAGTCGCCATTGTGAAATCGTGCTCTCAGCAGATTTCATCTTTACATTTAAGCATTGCCTATGCTCCCCTCATGAACTCCTTAGAAATACTAAGATATTTAAGAAGCATTCACCTACCCACTTTCAATAATCATAGTTAGCAGTCAAAGAACGTTCTGAAGAACATAAACAAACCTGACTTCAAATAATATGTATTGAAATGATAAAAATGGTAAGTTTCTTTCAAATAGAACTCAATTCATCCCCAGGAGTTCTAAATGTTATAAAGAAACAGAAAAAAGGGTGAAATGGAGTTTATTCTGTAGACTAAGTTCAACCATGTGCTAAAGAAAGAGTATGCTCTATCTAGACGATATCTTCCTCTATGGTGTATGGGGAAACTGTCCCAGGGACTGGCCCAACATGATGATAAATAGGACTGTGCTCTGTGCTATTACAGAAGAAAACTCATTACCTTGAATGTCTTAGGAGCCTCTCCCAGCAGTGCTAAGCTATCAAAGCACCTAACCACAATACAGATGAGTGCATATGTCCATTACGTAACATCACCAGCTAAGACAGTAAGGAAGATGATAATCACGAACAAGTGTCCTACGGCTTCTGTACATGTGTACATCCATGGCTTCTCATTCTCCTCCTAGTGTTCGCTTATTACTGCTCCAAAATATGTCTCTGCTTCCATTTGGGCTTTAGTTGTTTTGGAACACTGTCTTATACCTCAAATACATAACAAATAAATCCTTTCACTGACTCTGAGACGATGCTTCAGAGCAAGATTATTTAGGTAGGAAGATGTAAAAGGCTAAAAATATACAAAAAAAGGAACAAAAGAGGAAGAAATATACTAAAAATATACAGCTGCCCATCCAAAACCTGCCTTGGCTACCTAGGCATAATGAAAACTTTGGTCTCTCTTAAAACTTCAGAACATAACTGATTAGAAAACAATTTTATACTTTCACTTATTTCACTTGATAAGATCGTCATGATTATGGTCCTAATTTATTCTTCCTTTTACTCTTATAGACCAGCCAGCTGATCTAAAGTCATCTTAGATAATGTCTGTATAGCGCTAGTGGGAAAAAAAAAGAAAAGAAAAGAAATTTTTCTAGTTAATTTAAATTTTTAGTGTGAAAAATATCAAGATTTTTTTCTTGAAATGGTTAAATTGGCATTAAAAAAGCATTTCAAACTGAGCTTTTCACACCACACTTGCACATAGCGATAGCTGTTTTATTTTTTTTTTTAATGTGCATCCTTCCACTAAGTGCTACCACATGTTTTATAGATTGCAACTCACTAATCAAAAGGGTAACCGTGCTTTAAATTTGAATCAATTTCACTTATCTTAAAGGTAAGTGCTATTTTGAGTTTCCTGCACTTTTCAGATTTTTTTCACCTCTAAAAAGTAAGCCGTTTCCTTCTGGCTATAACAAGCTGCCAACGACTTAAACACGTGTTTCAGTTAGGATCTGAGTGGGTAGGAAGGGAACAGGAGGAGTCTTTACTGATGGTATTAGGACTCTGGTCTTTATGTTTCAAAATCTTACTTGTGACATTCCTGGGCATTCTTACCTGGGCATTCTCTGATGATTTTCATGGTACTGGGATGCTGTACTTGGGATAAATAATAACAACAACAAAAAAAATCTATCATAAGTACATAGAATATGCCAATAGAAACCTAGGTGGACATGATGGTTATTGACATATAACTTAAAATATCCAAACCAAATATGTATTTAAAAATAATGATAATTAGAATAGATTTGGGTACCATATATAAGCTAATGGCATATAGAACACAGAATGTAGAATATAGAAATAAGGTATTGTTTGGAGAGATGGCTCAGGGGTTATGAGTACTTGATGTTCTTGCTGAGGACCTAGATTTGATTGAAGCATCCATATGGCAGCTCACACAATCAACTGTAACTCCAGTTCCAAGAGATCTGGTTATCTCTTTTGTTCTTCTCAGGTACCAGCCATGAACACAGTACATATATATGTATGCAGGTAAAAGCCTTGTGTTATGTTTATATATATATATATATATATATATATATATATATATATATATATCCATTCTTGTAAGTAATACAAGCCAGGTCAGAGATCTAACCACTACTTTTAAAAGAGCCTAGTACTTGTGGTGCTATGCTAACATGTCAGAATACATTACCCTGAGAAAAGCAGAATACAGAGGAATGTCTTCCCTAATAGTTTTATTATATTTAAATAATTGCTTCAGTTATAGCAATTTGTGTGTAAAAATGTTTCTTCATAAGTTATTTTTTAATTCATGAGCTTTGTCTAAGTCGTGTTTCTACATATGCCATTTAAATCAAACAAAGACAGCAAAATGTATGCAACAAATTTGCCTCATGGACATTTTTAAAACATGACTGACTTAACAGTCAAGATGCACACAAGACGTTGAAAAGAGGGGAGAGGGGTAGTGGACAATTTTAATATAGCCTCAGCACCTACATTTATTTGGAACATTTACCAAAGGAAATTGGGTTTATTACATTTGTGAAAATTTGTGTTATTTATTATTGCAAAGTTTGCCTGACAATTGCAACAATTTAAGATCAGCCTTTGCAGAAGAAATATAGTTCAACTGGATCCTCAGGGGTAATGGATATCAGGAGACCTATACTAGTGACCTGCAGGGATGTGCTATGTTTGTCTCACTGCCGGAGGGCTTAGCCAATTAAATACTCCTTGTCTGTGAACTGGTCTATCCAAAGAGTTGAAAGAATATAAAATCCTTGCAAACTTAAGCAATAAGAAGGCAATCTTAAATAAGATAGAATAAGCAACTTAGTGAAAAAGTCAGAGAGAAAGCTTGATTCTTCATGAATCAACAGTAAACCAGAGGATAAAAGCTAAATAAACCTAAATGCATGGTGGAGAAAAATAAGAGGATTAAATGCTCTCACACTGCTGTACCATAAGAATACTTTGCTAAGACTGTTTGGAACTCATTCCTGTCAGAAGATAAACTACGAATGGTAATAATTGCCGTGTCTCTAGAGTATTTTACAGTGATTTATTTAAAACAATAGCTCAATTCATTAAATACTAAATACTTTGCTAACAGTATACAAATTTTTAAAATGTAAATGGCATATACCCTCAAAAAGACAATTTTTATATCATCAAAGAGGAAACAAAATATTTTAAAATAATTTATTTAGTAATTTTGCAAAAGGTTCTTATTAAGAATACTTAGATCTAATATAGCACTCAAAGTCTCATACTACATAGAATGTATTTTAATAATTAGTCCAAAAACTGTCATTACCAAAATACCTGAAAATATTTGAATATTCAAGGAAGAAATGAACATTGGGCACATTCACATAACATAAGATCATATACATGTGCATATACACATAATTAGGATAATATTTGTTGAGATTTTCCCTGATAAATTTCTCTAGCCTTTCTATGGTTTTCCTTTGCAACTCCTTAGAAATGTTTTCTAGGTGCTTATTTGTTGCTGCTGTGGCTTAATTTAAGGACTGTATTTTAATTGTAATGTTTCTCCCTTTCCTTTCCTTAATCCAGAGCCTCCCATATACCCTTTGAAACTATTCTCAAAATGTATAATGTTTTCCCTTGATTGGTACGGCCTGCACATACATATGTGTGGATCCATACATATTCTAAATACAACCTGTCGATTCTGTATAATGTTAGTTGTGAGTTTATTTTCAGAGCTGATCATTGGTACTGGACAGAAAACTGGAGTGCTCTGAAATTGGACATCTCTCAGATTCCAGGTTTGGATATGAACAGCAATAAGTCTCTATGAATAATATTCATCAATATTTGTTGAACAATATTATTCAACAAAATTTATACTTCATATATTAATTTTCTCTTGTTGGCAATGAATTATCTCTCACTTTGGAAATCAATGTCATCTTCATGAAGAAGGATTTAATTAAGTGTGATTATTTTAAAAAGGAATTTCAAGTAGAGTAAGATTAAATGTAATGTATGTTTTCTTTCTGATCTACTAAATATATATCCAAGAATAGAATTTCCACTTCTAATAGTTAACTTCACCTGAGGTCTCTTTAAAGAAATATTTTTAAACATATCCATTTTACATAAATATTAATTTTACTAAAATACTGAAGTTAAATTCTTTGCTTTAATTTAATAACACAATCCAAAAATCACTCTTTCATTTATAGAATAAACTTATGTCTTCACTTTCACATTAAGGGCATCAACTTCTCTTAGAATCCAATAGATTATTCTCATAACTCATTATATGGTTGCATTTTATGTTGAAAGTCACTGGTTCCAGCAATTATAAACTAGTTGAACAATTATTTATTGTACTAAGAATCATTATAGTTAGAGATGATGAGATGAAAGTGGGTTAAAGAGAAAGAAACTAGACTTTTGTGGATGTTTATAAACAATAAATGATGTCATAGATTTTATGGAAACTCAGAAATATTGAATAATTTTGAAACAGTCACGCAGTTTTTAAAGATTCTTAAGATCTTGCTCTTTTGTAGGTGACATTTCCACTAGTGACTTTGTTGAGAAGAGTTCTAAATGCAAAAACAACATAAATAATAAGGTATTTTCCTTGAGACGAGAGAAAATGTTTCTAAGGATACACGTTAATGTCACAATAGAAAGTTCTTGAACCTCAATGCTCCTAATTAGATATCTGTGAGAAGTGAGAACAATGCTATATTATTTGGGGTTAACAAGCTGTGCAAAAGCCACTGCAGGCCATGCCTCTAATGATCACAGAAATCATTCTTCTCTAGTAGTCTTAAACTACTTTTCAAAATCTATAATAATGATTCACTTATTTCATACATTTTTGCTCGACACTTGTCTAGGGATCAGGCAATAAGAGCATATTGAAACAAACACAATCACTACCATTTTCTTACGTTGTTTAATGAGACAAACTTTTAGTCCTAAAACCAAAAACTGCCCTGATCAACTACTTATATTTAGAATGGATATGGAAATGGTACTGGCAACAAGATGGCTAAAGTTACAGAGAAACTACCCTGGCATAGAGGAAATGGAAAACATCTCAAGATCTAAAAAGTGATGTGGAGTTGTTGAGGCATATGGAGAGCAAGAGCATTCAAGGAAGAGAGTGCCATCTACATAGTGCTTGTCTATATGAATGTAGGAAAAATTTGATCCTAGAACAAACAAGAGAGAGTGGATTAGTAGTAATCGAAGGGCAGAAATTAAGAGAGTGTGTGGGCAATATGAACTTGGGGATAAGAGCAGGGATACACTATTTAAGATTCGTGGAATATCGAGATACTTTCATTCTCTACCATATGAATGATAAGTTTTTGCTGAGAATTTGAAGCAGATGCCTGCATCAAAACTCTTTTTAAAAAAACAACAATAGGCAATATGTTCAGAACTGGAGGGAACAAAGTTGAAATGAGAATAGCGATTTGAAAAATAAAAATAGGAATGAGGGTTTCATAGCATGAGAGATTATCCCATAAGAGAAAGGCTAAATATTCACTAAAGGAAAAATGTTAACTGATAAAATAGAAAGAAAAAGTAATAGTAAGGGCAGTAAAGAACAGTCAGGACTCAAAGAACAAATAGAGGAGACTAAAGAGTCCCCCTTCAAAAGAGCTAGGGTGTCTAATTTCATATATTCACTGTTATAAGATTTAAAGTCAATATAAAAATTTGGTATACTAATGAGGAACACTTTAAAAATAAAATTTAAAAAATATTTTCAAAAAAGACTAGAAGATACTCAGGCATGAAGACACACACACACACAAACACACACACACACACACACACACACACTTAATGAACAATAGGACTCCAAGATTTATATATTTAACAATGCCTAACAGTGTTGAAGGCAATTAAGATATTTTAAAATATAGAAAGATATGTCCCATTCAGAGTAAACAGAAGTAGTAGGATATCAGTATTCTTCAGATTGATCCATAGATTCAATACAATTCCGAATAATTTTTAACTGACTATGTAGGAAGTTAACGAGCTGACATTTTAATTTGAGTCATAATATAAAATGTAGACTGATCAAAATATTCTCTTAAAAATACTCTTTTAAAAACAAAAACAGGACTCTGGATGACTCACACTACTGATCCTAAAACTTATTACAAGACTAGAGTAATCAAGACATGGTATAATATTCTGAAGAATGATGTGTAGAAAAAGGGACAGAAGTGATAGCTGAGGAAAAAATTATCTATTGATACATTGCAAAGACGCGAAGAAAATCCTGCGCTAAAGAAATCACAACCATCTGTAATGAGATCCCATCCCCTGTCTGAAGACAGCTACAGTGTATTCATACATAAAATAAATAAAAAATAAAATCTTTTTAAAAAAGAAATTATTTCCCCAAATAATACATTACAAAAAATAAATAATGAAATTATAAATGAATAATGTTTAAATGGTTTAAAGCAGAATGTCTTTCAAAGAAGATATATAACTGGCTAATAACCACATGAAAAAAACAACATCATTATTCATCGGAGAGTGTACCACACACACACACACACACACACACACACACACACACACACACACACACAAATACACAAATGGCTTCCTGCTTTCTATGATGAAGCTAGAGTAAAAGACGAGCAATAACAGGAACATAGAGAAATGGAAAATGTTATATAAAATGCTGTCGTGTTTTTGACAAGCAGGTTGGTACTTTCTCAAAGTATGAATTACAACGCCCTTCCAGTCTAGTAATTCTTCCCCATGCATGCAACCAAGAGAAATGAAAATATACATCATAAATGAAAGGTTGCCCACAATTGTTTATAGAATTCACATATGCAGTAGTTCAAAAGAAATAGATAAATACCAATCAACTAAACAAATAAAATGATTTATTTTTAATTAATTATTTCATTTACTTACATTCCAGATTTTGCCCCCTCCCAGTTCCTTCTCCCAAAGTTCTTCATCCCATTCTCCCTCCCCTTTGCTTCTGAGAGGGTACTCCACCACCACCACCACCACCACCACCCCCACTCGCTCACCCCCTGCATTTCCCTTCCCTGGGGGCCTCAGGTCCCTACAGGATTAGATACATCTTCTCTAACTGAGGCCAGACAAGGCAGTCCTGTACGACATATGTGCCAGAGTCCTCGGACCAGCCCATATTCTTTTTGGTTGGTGGTTTTGTCTCTGGAAGCTGCCAGGGTCTGGGTTAGTTTAGATTGTTGGTCTTCCTATGGGGTTGCCATCCCCTTCAGCTCCTTCAGTCCTTCCCCTAACACTTCCATAGGGGTCCCACGACCACAGTCCAATGGTTGGCTATAAGTATCTGCATCTGTCTCACTCACCTCTTGGTAGAGCCTCTCAGAGAACAGCCATGCTAAGTGCCTGTCTGCAAGCACAACATAGCATCAGGAATAGTGTCAGGCTTTGGTGACCCCCCACCCCATAAGATGGATCCCAAGACAGGCTGGTCACTGGACCAGCATTATGGGCAAAAAAGAGAGACAAAGAAATGTCACATTATATAAACTGAGTGAACTTTGAAAACATGCTAAATCAAAGTCACAAAAACCATAAGTTATCAAATTTCATTCATGTAAATTGTCTAAAATCAGTTCCTAAAGATACAAATAGGAAATGAACCAGTGGTTGTATATCTGGGAGAAGAAAGAGAGGATGGTGATCACTGCTAAAATGTAAAGGCCTTTTTAATTAAAGGACCACAATATACCAAAAATACATCATGGTTATGGCTGTATAAACCTGAGCCTACTAAGAAATGAATTCCATACCTAAAATGGATAGGTTACAAAGATGATACATGGACTGACCCTGGGCTCCAACTGCATAGGTAGCAATGAATAGCCTAGTAATGGCACCAGTGGAAGGGGAAGCCCTTCGTCCTGCCAAGGCTGGACCCCAGTGAATGGTATTCTTGGGGGGAGGGTGGTAATGGGGGAAGGATGGGGAGGGGAACACCCATATAGAAGGGAAGGGGAGGGGTTAGGGGGATGTTGGCATGGAAACTGGGAAAGGGAATAACATTTGAAATGTAAATAAGAAATGCCCAAGTTAATAAAGATGGAAAAAGTGGGTGGGTTACATTGAATGTAGATAGTTAACAATAAAGTATTTCTAAAATCTCAAGTATTTAAAATGAGATTGGAATTGAAAGTGTGAAATTGGAAGATGACAGCTCCATGTTTTCGCTGTTAGATGGTGGGTTTTCCTGCCCATCACTGAAATGATTGCTTTGTTTGGAGAGGGGTGGCATGGATTAATTTTTGAATATGCTAGGTTTAAAATGCTTATGAAATATTTAACTAGGCAGATGAATACACACTGCGAGAATGCAGGGGTTATGGAAATTTAGTGGAACTTATCATCAAACTGTACATGGAAAACAAGAACTTCCAAATTTCTGGAAAAGAATATAGGAATAAAAGGATATAGGAATGTAGACTTAGCTTTAAAGGCTTCTGACTGTAACAGTTAATAGAGAAGGATTGGAGTAGCAAATGATGTAAAGTTGACAGAAGTATATAATTAAGAGAACGTTCTCAAAAAATTTAAGATGATCAAAAGTGGGCTTATTTGCCTCCTCTATATTCAGTTATATGTGGTGAATATTTTAATAGTGTGACAGTCTGTAAACAAAATAAATTATGTCGTGAAATATTTTATATGCAATTTCCATTCTTTGCTAACCATTAACATTATAAATTGAGGTGTAAGGTGAGATGCACCCAATTTATATAACATATTAAAATATGAAGAGATTTAAAAATATGATGCTGAAGTATAACTTGATCAGATATTTGATTAATAGATCCTTTCTTATTTTGATGGCATTACAGTTCAAAAGGCTCATGCTGGCTTTGGACTTTAGCTCCTCCTAGCATCATGTTAGTGCTCATGACAGTGGAGACAATTACATGAATGGCTATGCTGCTACTGCCTGTTCACCCACGAGCCATTACATGTCATCAAGTTCTATTTATTTTTCCTAGTCTATAGAATGTCAAAGAAAAGGGAAAAGGGCATTTTAAAGGTTAGTATTGTATCATACCAAAGGGCACATTGGAAGAATTTCTTTCATTTGAAAAAATACAGCCAGGGATTATGGGAATGCTATTGTTTCTACTGCCATCTATTCTACTTTGTTATTTCATCTGGTTGGGGTGTGGCAGAGAATAGGTCACCTCTGTTGCCAATTTGCTATGTGGGGAGGTCAGAGTGGTGAAAAGAACAACTAGATGTCACATACGAGCACAGCTACCAAGAACAAGAAATAATATTGCAATTTTGACATTTCTTTGATAAAATACATTTCTTTGATAAATCTTGTGAATTAAATCATGATATAATCTCATAAACGAAGTAAATTGAGTTTATGTAAGATTCTGATCATCAACCCCTAACTAATGCTCCTTAAAATATCTATCATGGTGCTAAAGGACAAATCTTGATTTATTTGTCCAGAGAACATTTGCACACGCATTTGTTGCAAAATCACCATTTATAAGATTGTTATCATATGCAATAGAGAAAAGTTCATCTTTTAAAAGGTAAGGGTCCCATGGGCATATAGGTAGCCTGGAATGCCACTCCATGGCCCTCAGTCTTCAACTATAGTAAGCACCACTGCATTTTACTGCTACCAAGAGTATATTATTAATTATTCAATTAATTCCTGATGTCATTCAATTGGTAACTAAATAAGAACAATTTTTTTTTCTAATCAGCTCTCTGGAGAAGAGGAGGAGAAGGCAGAAGAAGAGAAAGAGGAAAATGAAGAAAAGGAGGAAAAGAAGGAGGAGGAAGGAGAAGAAAAGGAGGAGGAGGTAGAGGAGGAAGAGGAGGAGGAAGAAGAAGAAGGCTCTTACTACTAGTCCCTGCAGGTTTCATGTAAGGGGCTTTATCCATTAAATAACAGAATTCAGCATGACAAACTGACTTAATCTATTAGGAGTTGACCTGTTAGAGGTCAGAAGGTAAGTGAGCTCATGATCCTGCTTTTAATTTTTGTTTATTATTTTTTATTGTTACTGATGGTAGTGTATTTCACTGCTGTTTTTTTGTTTGTATCTGCCTACTCTGAGGTAGATAGGGTTCCAGAGAAGTAAACAGATAGGGAGAGGAGTCACAAGTAGGTAATAAAGACAATGGACTTAGAAAATGTCTTGCTTCCTCCTCACCCTTATAACCTGAGACAAAAGCCTTGTAGCTTAAAAAGCCATATATGCTTTTTCTTTTCACAGTAAGGTGCAGATCCCCTAGTTTAACAACTTCAAGACTGATCCAGGACATGTTTAGAACAATAGTTGTGAGCCAATCAGTCATCTTTCCTTCAACTGACTAGCCCTAATTAAAGGATGAAGATCCTCCTTAACCTTGAATGGCAAGATGGGCTTTAGCTTCTGAATCTCCCTAACCCACCCCCCAACCCCTTGAGGACTCATTATCAGCTTTCTTCAATTGCTGCCTCTGTCTACTCAGGTTTTCTGTTTTTGAAACTTCTCTACTACCTGTTGCACTCAATATTTTTCCTGCCTTTTTTTTTTTTGGATGTATGATGGTTTTTATTTACAACTTTATTGGCAAAAAGGGGAGAACTTCAAACATCTTTCATACAGGGCGCTGTAGCTGACCCTGTTGGATTGAACAAGTCCCAGTCTCATGTCCACGTACAATACTGAACCTGCATATGCAGTTTCCCATTCTCATGTCCACGTACAATACTGAACCTGCATATGCAGTTTCCTTTATCAAGTACAGTGCTCACTTTTCAGGTCGTCTCTAAAACATAAATACAAAGGAAAGGAAGCCACTCATTAAAAACTGCATCAAACACAAGTATTTTAAGTGTAAATTTGTTGTTCCTGGAAATTACACATGCCCAAAGTAAACAAAAGCTGGAAAAGCGTTTACACTTCCTACATGAGTGGACAGTTACAACAACAATCGTCTTCTGTAATGAGCATTTTTAATTTATCACCAACTACTCTGAACTTACTAAGAGCTGTAGTCAGAGTCAGAAGAGAAGACGCAGGGAGAGTATTCCTTTTGGAGGACAGAGTCCCTCCAGAATCATCACGGGGAAATAAACATCCTGTTGATTCCGGGTGGCAAAACAATTAACGTTGTCAATCTCAGTTCATGTTGATCGTACTGAGCCGACCTAATTTTCTTCCTTGTCGTCATTCTTCTAAATCAAGTGTGTTTAATTCTTCTTCTAGTTCATCCAGATCTTCACCAGTGAACAGGTTTTCATCAACAGGAACAGCATCGATGGACCCATTTTCCTGTCCTCCCCCTCCGTTGTCCTCATCCAAATCACTTCTTTCACCATTTTCAGCCAGACCTCCAGAAGCTTCACTTAATTTGTTCTCGTCCTTATCTGACGCATAGGTGCTGAATCTTTCAAGACTGGCCACAGTGATCCCTGTCTCTTCTACATCTCTTGGGACATAGAGGCTTAGATCTATGTCATTTACACCCACAGAGTCATCAACCTCATCACCTCCTGTTCCCTGAATGTAACGGGTGTCGTCTGCTTCCTCGTCGTCATCATTGACCAGCTCTGGACGAAACTCAAACACCTCACGACCACTGATCACCAGCGCTTTCCCTGCTTTGAAGTCAGCTTTCCGCCTCTCCATATCTTGTTCAAGTTTATCAATCTTTTCTTGTCTTTTCCTTTTCTTCCATGCAAGAAAAGATTCTAGAGTGATTTTGGTAACATTTGGACCTAGGGCAGAACGCTCTCTTTCAATTAGATCTTCTAATGATATTTCATCTTCTTTTTCTTCTTTCTTTTTGTCTTTCTTTAGCACACACCCAGGAGGAAGTGCATGGCGATACATGCAATTGTCCCCACCTCCAGGACACACCCAAAACCAGCCATACTTGTTATTTTCAATAGCTTCAAGAAAATGTCTGCACACTATTTGAGTTTTTGGTTTTTTCTTTTCCGCCTCACCGTGCTTCTTGTTTACTACTTCTTCCAGCTTTTTCTCATCCCAGTTATCCATGGTATCTTTTTCAAGTTCTTCATCTCTTGCATCAATGTAAACACTTCGTTTTTCACATTTTCTCTCCAAAGTGAGGTCATCAGAGAACTTACATTTATCTCCTTTAGTACACTGTCCCTGTTTGAAGAATGCGCACACCACAGATTTGGGGTCCGCACCTTTACTTATTTTTTGTGCAGCAACTACCGGTTTGAACAACTCATTTAGTTCTTATAGCTCTTTCTTCTTGTCATCTTTCTTCAATTTCTTTTCAGCTTCACTTTGTGCTACCTGACGAGGATTCTGTTGTCCAAATTTCACTTGATGAGTGACAGCCTTAATAAATTTCTGTTGTTTTGCTCCCTTCTTATTCTTTAGTCCAAAAGTTTTGTCCTCGATGATCTTCTCCTTCTTCTTCTGCTCCGCCTTCTTGCTGCCCCCGGCCTGAGCCTGTTTCTTGGGGGGCATTGCGGAGGCGGGGGCGCCGAGCCGTCTGCGACGCAGATGGCTACTGTCGGGGCGTCCTGCCTTTTAATTATTTAAATGAAACCAACCTAATCAAAAGCCCTAAAAGTTACACAGTAAGGGCTAGAAGAGCAGAGGAAAACATGGGAGCAAGAAGACAAGGGATAGAACTTTCAGTTAATAGATCTACACACGGCAAATCCAGAAGGAGAAAACTGATTTACTATCTCATAACAAAACCAAATCCACTCACCGTTTGGGTGACTTTGAACTCCTATTACACTCACTGGCAAGAAAATAAGTTGATTACTTGTACTTTATATTCTAAAGCTGCCTTTATCTATCTCTGAAGTTAAGACAATGATCACCTTTGAAATGGGTATAAAAAAATCATAAATTAAATAATGTCTTTAGTCACTGCTCTATAGCTGTGGAAAGACACCATGGCTAAGTTAAACTTATAAAAGAAATCATTTAGTAGGGGGCTTTCTTACAGTTTCACTCCATTATCATGTCAGGAAGCATGACATCAGGCATGGCAAGCATGTAGTTAAGAAGTACATCTTAATCCACCCTCAGAAAAGTCTTTTGAAACCACAAACCTCCAGTGACGTACTTCCTCCAACAAGGTCACAACTCTTAACTGTTTCAAATGGTGCAACTTCCTAGTAACTAAGCATTCAAAGATATGAGTCTTTGAGGACCATTCTTATTCAAGCTACCACATACATCCTGACTGTAGCAACTGTGTACCTACTTTATTCATCAAGAAAAATGACCAATAGTTTACCAATTAGGAGTACATAAGAGTTGTATTGCTCTTGTCTCTATTACTACTGGAAAACATTCTCTAAGTGAAGTTGAGACTCAGAAATTACAAGACTCCTTCCTAACCTCAAAAATATGGTTATGATTATTATAGAGAAGACTTTTCAATGAAAACAGAGGCAAGCAGACCTTGGAGTTCATGGCCAGCCTTGGACAGAGAAACTTTCAAGTAAAGAAAAGCTTAGGTCCAGGTGTTACTGTACACACCTTTAATCTGGGACACACCTTCTTCTGGAGGCAAACATAATGACAATGGAAGAAAGGCTTTTTTCTTCTTCACCTGCTTGCATTTATTTGCCAGCACATCTGTTGGAACCTACTTCTACAGAAGACCAGCTGAAATATCCAGCCTTGTGGGACTGAGCAACTTCTAGATACTGCCCATTGTGGGTTCGTTATACTGCAGCACCTGTAAGCTATTTCAATAAATTATATATACATTTCAATATATAAGTTATATATATATGTGTGTGTGTGTATATATACATACAAATATATGTATATATAAATATATACATTCCATAAGTTCTGTGACTCTAGACACATGAAACTAGAAATAATGTAATTTAAAAGCTAAGCATTCTCATCATATTACAATGCTCAATAATCACAGATAACAAACAGTATTATATTGAAGAAAATTAAATTTAAACCATTTTTGCCATTGTGAAATATTTTTTTGGACAAGCTAAAAACAGTACTGCAGATACATGTTTTTTAAGTACACACTTTAGGAACATCCACTATAACCAATTGCTTCCATATAAATGTGGCATCAATCCAGAACATATTGAATTGCAGAGAAAAGAATTATTCACCCTCAACTCTCTTTTATAATGATTGTGGTTTTCAGTTTTGGAATTCTGCCAGACAAGATGTTCTAGAGACAAAAAAAAAAAAAACAAAAAACAAAAAACAAAAAACAAATGACAAAATCCTTTCTAAAAAACCACATAAATTCTAGCCAAGCATAATTTTTTTTCTTTCTAATGCATAATGACACTGGTAGAAAGGAGTGAGGAGAAAGCAATCTCTAAAGAACATGCAGACAAGCCAGTGGTGGGAACCATGAGACTGGGTTTTAAGAGGCACTTTAATAACTGGAGGGAATTATTGTGGTGGAAACAGATCTGTAAACAAACCCAGGACAACTAAAGTCAACTCGACCAGTGAAAGAGGGAAATGGAAGCAAACACAGGTGCAAAATAAAACGTTTAAGTGGTTGGAGACGACAAAAGCTACCCTGGGAATTTTAGCCACAGCTCAACCCTAAGTAGAGGTAGCCACATATCTACCCTACCAAAGTTGTTTATAGGACTCTAGATTTTGGCAGAACCATATATGAACCCTCTCACAAGGAGTTAAGTTCAAAACCAGACCTCTCGGGATTCCCTAGCAAAGCCATTCCAAAAGCCTGCTGTACATTGATCACCACCTATGACCTGGGATATAAATGAAGGAAAACAATGGAAGAAAGAAGAAAGGGCACTGGCCTGAGCATAAAATGCCAGCAAAATGTACCAGCTTCTTCTTTTGGTTAAGGAAGAGCCTATCAATCCTGAAAACGATTGCAAGCACATTGTTTCACTCAGAAAGTGTAGGTATTCTAACTTGCTATTACTTCAGCGGGTTGGCCTGAAGTCCTCATGTCTATGTATAAATTCTGTGATGGAAATGAGAGCTAATTACCATGAGATGTGTGGGTGGTACCTAAGTTCTGTCTTCACAATCCCACACTGTAATTTAAAACAATTTAGCTCATTTGATAATACTACTTTTAAAATGATTGAAGTGGTGAACCATGCCTAATAAATACCTTCTGGTTGTAATATTTATAGCAAATCATATGTGCTTTCTAAATTTTTTTCAGAAAGAAAACATTTTCCAGTTAATTATCTCTGCATTCTGCCAATTAGTCACTGAGTCATCTTATTCTCCAATAACCTTTAATGGAAACTGTTCATCCTGTAATAAAACACCCATATGTCCTTCTACCACCATTTGGAGAAACAAGAGCATACACATTTTTAAAATGATTAAAAGAACATAGTGAAACATGTACCCCTGTTACATGGTGGACCATCTTTTGGGTATATGCCCAAGAGTGGTATGACTATGTCTTCAGGTAGATCTATTTCCAATTTTCTGAGGAAATTCCAGATTGAGTGGTTGTACCAGTTTGCAATCCCACCATCAGTGCAGGAGTGTTTCTCTTTCTTCACATCTTTGCCAGCATGTGCTGTCACCTGAGATTTTGATCTTAGCCATTCTGATTGATCTAAGGTAGAATCTCAGGGTCATTTTGATTTGCATTTCCCTGATACTAAAAACTATTCTTTAAATGCTTCTCAGCTATTCCAGATTCTTCTGTTGTGAATTCTCTATTTAATTCTATACTCCATATTTTGATTGGGTTGTTTGGTTTCTGGGTGGTTAGCCTCTTGAGTTCTTTATATATTTTGAATATTAGTCCTCTCTCAGATGTGGGGTTAGTGACGATTTTTTTCCCAATCCATAGGTTGCTTATTTGTCCTATTGGCTATGTCCTTGCCTTACAGAAGCTTTCTAGTTTCATGAGCTCCCATTTATCAATTCTTGTTCTTAAAGCATGAGCCATTAGAGTTCTGTTTAGGAAATTTCCCCCTATGCCCCTGTTCAAGGCTCTTTCCCACATGCTCTTCTCTTAGATTCAATGTATCTGGTTTTATGTTGAGGTCCTTGATTAACTTGGACTTGAACTTTGTGCGAGGTGACAAACATGGATGGATCTATTTTCATTTTCCTGCATACAGACATCCAGTTGGACCACCACCAGTTATTGGAGATGTTTTCTTTCTCCAACTGTATATTTTTGGCTTCTTTGTCAAAGATCAAGTGTGCATGAGTGTGTGGTTTTATTTCTGGGTCTTTAATTCTATTCAATTGATCAATTTGTCTGTCTCTGTAGTAATACCATGCAGTTTTTTTTTTATCACTATTGCTCTGTAGTGTGAGGATGCCTCAATGCCACTTGAGAGGGAGAAGAAAACAATCGAGAAGAGGGGTGGGAGGGACCTGGGTGGGGAAAGCAGCAACAGAGAGGGGAAGAGGGGAACATGAACAGGCATTGGGGGAACAAGACTGAAGCTCTTAGGCCCAGCAGGAAGAATCAAAACAGGCAACCTTAGGAGGTAGGAGGTGGAGGAACCCTCTAAAGTGTACCGGAGACCTGGGTGGTAAGAGACTCTCTGGTGCCAAAGGACCTGAGATGAAATGCCCTGCAGTGAGCAGAGGGGACCTATAGAGTCCAGCTACAGTAGAAAGAGAGGGCATCAAGTAGAAGGATGGGGATGCCATCCTACGGTGAAAAACTCTGACCTAGAATTGACTCTGTCTGAAAGAACTGCAGGAACAAAAATGGAGAAGAGCCTGAGGAAAAGGAAGTCCAGTGACAGGCCCAAATTGGAATCCAGCTCAAGGGGAGGCCCCAAGGCCCGACACCATCCTGATGTTATGGTGTGCTTATAAATAGGGACCTGTCATGACTGCCCTCTGAAGGCCCAAACAGCTGCTGAAAGAGTCAGATGCAGATATTTACATTCAACCAATGGACAGAAGCTGCTGACCCCTGTGGTTGATTTGGGGGAAAACTGGAAGAAACTGAGGAGGAGCGCAATCTTATAGCAGGACCAGCAGTCTCAACTAATCTGTACTCTCGGGATCTCTCAGACATTGAGCCACCAACCAGGCAGCATATACCAACTGTTATGAGGCCTCCAACACATATACAGCAGAAGACTGCCATGTCTGGACTCAGAGAAGATGCATCTAACCCTTGAGAGAGTTCGAGCCCCAGGGAGTGGGAGAGGTCTGGTGGAGTGAGTGATGGGGTGCGAACATTCTTTTGGAGATGGGGGTAGGAGATGTGGGATGTAGCACAGTAGGAGGGTGGACTGGGAGGGGGATAAAGTCTAGACTGAAAAAAAATTAATAAATAAATTTTTTAAAATTAAAATAATAAACCACATTTCCCCATAAATTCAATTGATAAGCACCTAGGTTAATGCTTGTGTGTGTGTGTGTGTGTGTGTGTGTGTGTGTGTGTCCTTGATTCTAAAAGTTCAGAAACTTCAAATACTGTTTCCTTTACAAGAATGTTAGATTTGATATTAAATTTTGTCTAATTGTATTATTTAATATAAGATATTCTAACTTCCGTATAGTTGCCGTGGTATATTGTGAATGCAAAATAATTACTTAAATATGAGATTAAAATTATAGTTACTAGATATGTATGAGACACTAGTTAACAAATACAAATTAAATTAAAGAGAGAAAATAATTGTGGTTGTTATGACAGCCAAATGATATATCAGCATTTGTACCTACCTCTCAGGTATTATTGTATTCTGGTTTTAGTTATAAACCCTGTTGTTGTGTATCTTAGTCTGTTTTTCTCTTATTAAGAATAAATAAATACTGACTCATTTGTAGCATAGAGGCTTATTCAACTAATTGTTATGGAGACTAGAAATTCTAAGTGCATGACATAAGCCTCACTTCCTGTTACATTATAACTTGGGGCACTCCAGTTATTGACTGTGAAGCAAATATAAAAGAGACAATACAAAATTCTATAGCCCCAGGGGCAATAAAGCACTTTTACACTGATGTGGTGCTGGGAGTATTAAAGCCTGAGGCTAAAGTTAGTTCTCATCCTGCCTTAACATAAATTCTTAGATTTGTTAATTTTGTACTAATTTAAATATTTTAATAGTGCATTAAATTTATCCTGATTATTAATGGGCATTTTGGAATGACAATCTGTATATTTCATCTAAGAGTATCCACTCAACTCTCCCTAGCCCCAGCCTGCTGAAGATCTAGTCAGCTTAATGTTGGAACAACTGACCAAAATATAAACCACAAAGTTTTTAGATATGAAGGTCTATAGAAACAGTGGAGGTATGTAATATCTCAGTCCAGTATATTAATTAAAAAACATTTATGTCATTTAGTCTTTAACTAGAGACTCGTTGCAAACAAGAGAATGTACAAAGAAATTCAAAATTTTATTATTTTTAGAGTTAGTATTGAGATAAAAAGAATCCTGAAATGTTTTGACATCGTTTTAAGATTTTCCATCATTACCCATTTAGGGTTTAAAGACCTTCGCAACAATAATTTACTGAACCATTGATTGCACCATATCTGAATATTCATTATCTTTATTTTAATAATTCATTTAAAAGTCCAATTAGCATCTGTATTTGGGATTTTTCAGTTGGATAGCAGCAGTAAAAAAAAAAAAGCCACATGGAATTCTTGATTCTGTTTTTCATTCCTAATTCTTTTTATGATAATAAAAATGCTTCAAAAATAGTTTACAGGATGGTAGCTACAAATTTTTCCATTCGATTTTATCCTCAGTAGGTACCAGTATATAAGGAAAGAAATTCTGAAGTTGAGCAAATCGAAATTCACACTAGAAATACCATGCCATAGTCTCCATGTAAAATTCTAAGTTTCTAGAACTACAAATACAAATAATGATGCTTCATATTTTATAGCATTCTATGATGAGTCACATAACACATTGTTTTAATCCAAGTTAAATAACACATTTGAAGGCAAGTAATTTTAATCCAGTAATGTGGATATTCTAACAAGAATAACGAACATGCCCTTAGTAGTCAGCTTGGAGAGGAGTTTGAGTCACAACTGAGTTGAACCCATCCAGAGCTCAGAAGGGACTACAAAGAGTGAGTTTATATAGCGGTAACTCTTGGAAGCTGAAAAACTCTAGGCTTAGGTGAGCAGATGGACTACTGAAGCTGAAGCCTTTAAGGTCTGGGCTGGCAGAGGATTAGATTATACAAAGGATAGAAGCTTCTAGGCCTTGACCTAAAGATAGACCGAAATGCTCTGGGCTCAGCCTAACCCATGTATTCATAAAGTTTGGGTACAGTTCTCATCTTACTATTTCTTCAGAGAAATTAAAAGCAACATTTACATAGGAACTATATCATACTACCATTGTTTCACCTATGAGGCATAAAGCCTCCCAAATCTGTATTAAACTCATGTGCTACAAATTAACAGATTTAATAAACCTGGTAGTTTTAAGTTCCAAACCCAAGAGGAGTAGAAAACTGTAGACCACATTACAATCAGACCATGGTCAAAAATTTAAGTCTGAACTGCAGACATACAATGACAAGAGTCATTCTGGAATTGTTTCATGAGCTTAAAACCATCTGTCATATAGTCCTTATTATGATAAAATCAGAATTCATGTACACAATGGACAAATAAAATTTTTCCAAAAATTTATGTCATGAGGGAGTCTTGGGGTTAAGGAAATTGCCACACAAACCATCTATCTAAAAATCTCAGTTAAGCAAGTATCATTTATGAAATGCACATTATAATACTGGACGTCTAGGACCACAAGATTGAAAAACCATATGTGGCACTAGTCTGTTCTCAGAGTAGACTTTTTATAGGGAAAAAAAACATATTCAAGAGTTTAAAGGGCAAGGAGGCGAGCAGTTGGCTTACTAGACAAAGTATTATCAGCTAAACTTTAAGCTGGTTCATCCTTAGAAAGGTAAGGGGAGTGGTGGATGGGTGGTGAACAAAGGAATTTTAGAACATTGAGATAACAGCGTGAGTATCATAATAATAGCTTCTTGGCTTATTGGTAGCACTTCTCAGTGTCAGTCACAAAACCACAGTAAGCTCATATGTAGGTGCAGGAAGGGCTGCCTGATGGTCTTACTGAAGCCATTTTAGACGTAACAGTTCATATTGACCTTTGATTTGATGGGTACAACATAAAGCTTTGTGGAATTTCTTAAGATTGGCAAACCTCACACAGAACTTTCAGAACACACAGAACAAAACATGGTGTGTCCTCAGCATGTCCTTGACTCAAGTCATTTCTCTGTGTCAATGACTGGCAGGCATGTTAGAGCAATAATATAAAACAGCCAATAGGCATGGAACAAAAAGGCTACTATTTTGGAGTTGTGGGTGGGGCTCAGACAATAACAGGAGAAAAAACATAATCTAGCAGTATTTACTATTATTGGTTGTGACAGTTAATTTTTTTTTTGCTTTATAAACATTATTACAAAAACCTTGCAAACAACTGAAAACATTACACCCAAACTGATCAGGTCACAGTCTATAAAATAATGGCCTGATCTATCTAGTTAAATTAGGCATTTGGACAGGAAATTATGAAGCTTCACATTAAATTTTATGATTTTCTTTTTTTTCCCCTCCCCGCCCCAAATTTTATGATTTTCAATATCAAATATATTTTATACACCTCTCTGCCAACAAAAACAAAAAGTTCATGACAGAGTTATAACTTGAACAACAGATTTATAATTCTCTTTCGTAATTTGTTTCTAGCACCTGCATTCCATTCTTCCTCATGCCCTAATCTGTAGTTAGTCTTGTTGTCTATATCATTACTTTTGTGATGATTAATGTTGCATCAGCTTAACTCTTTGGGTGTATCCTCAACGAACTTTCTAGATTAATGTAAGTGGGATGGGAATACCATGTTAACTGTGGGAGCAATCATTTCATGAGCTGTCTTGAATCTGGAAGATAAGGACATCTAAAATATTCCTTACACTAATTTAAAGTCTTTAAGGATTTCAAGTCCTTTTGTCTAGATATGCTTTTATCCATCTTTCAAATCCAAAGTTAATATATGTTGCTGCTTCTCATTTCAAAATTCATCAGTCCTTATGGGCTTCCCATGTCAACTAGGAGAATGTTTCTGTATTTCAATTTCAGGTTTCTGTGGTCATGAAAGTTTAAAATAAACGTATCTTTTTCCCATTCCCCTCCCTTCCTTTGATAACTGACAATATGTTAAGCCCTCTGTATTACAGTTTTTTAATCTAATATTTATCTTTTTCACAAATACACTACCTAACTCTGCTTCCCTCAAAAACATCTTTATTTGCTTCTCAGAATGTTTATCCCCAACTTTGTTCACATTTTATAGTCATCATATTCTAAGTAAATGCAATTATACTCATATTATACACCAATTTAGAAACCATGAGCAAAGTGCCCATGCCACAAAATAATGTATGATTGTAGCTTATCACTTAAAGGATTTTACAGTTGGACATCTGCATTTCCATATTGATATTAGTTCACTATGTCCAGGTGCAGAGCATGTGTTTTTAATTCTCTAAATTTTAATACCACCTACATTTACTGATACCTTCCATTGTTCTTACATCTCTGATGACATTCATCTTCTAACCACTTCCTTCCCTGCTTTAAGACTCATAACAATATCAAATGCTACTTAATACAGAATATTTTCCCTGACTTGTACAGTAGTTCCTCTGACTATACAGTGCTGTTTTAGTAAATATATTATGATCATCCTTTTACTAGAGCTCTATAGAAATTTCTCCTTACTCCCTTTGGAATCAGAAAGTGTGAATAACATTTTGAAAATTCACTGTATATCCTCTACAGTATTTCTAATAGAAACATTTACTTACAGATAGCAAATTACACTTGAAAGAACAACATAGGTATGTTCTCATTTGTCTGTCAATCCTATATGTTCTGAAGATCTAATTATCAAAATACCTTAGTCTAGAAGGAAGATGAAAAAAGGAAGTTAAAACAGAGAGTTAAAATTTCTATTATGATGATGAAAACTATGAAATTAAAGTTAGCTAAACAGAAATACACTTATGGCTCCAGATATGCTCAAACAGTATGTATAATTTGTAATTAACTTCAAATTAAAACATACATTTCTACTCCAATAAAATATTTCAATAACAAAATAATAAAAATATTGACACTCATTCTTTTTACACAAATGTTAAAATGGTTTTAAATCTGTTCTCTATTCAGTGTAGTAGCCATCACTACACCATTTTAAAAAGCATATATATATAATATGTATATTATATATATATGACTTTTGACTTATTCATCTTTTATTACAACTTCATTCTTGCATATTAGATTCAATCTCCTCTTAAACATTAGTAGACATGAGAATTTGTGTATTTTTATAATATAGCAGTAGTTTCATTTGCTGACTTAAATTTTTTTTCGTCTACAAAAACATTACATGTTCTCACTGTCTCTGCTCTAGAAGTGGTAGAACCAGGGAGAATGGAGCTGACAAAATGAGGTAAACTAAAGTCTTACGCAGCAGTAGCCAACTTTATTCAGAGCCTCAAACAACTATACAGAATTAAGATGGGTCTCATGAGTAAAGTTCTCATGAGATCAAGCTGTATCCAATCACAAGAACAAGCTGCATATGACAGAATCATTTTTATCCATAAAAATATGCAAAGGATATCTTAAACAATTAATTGAATAAAAAAAGCAAGTAATTATAAGTAAGATAAAGTAAACTCACTCCTATTTGTTACACCTGGGAAGAGCATGGAAACATAATCCAAGAACAAGACTGTGTTTTGAAAACACAGAGGTTACAAGAGTCTTGTTTCCTTGGAATGTTTTCACAAGTGCTCAGTTTTATGTTAACATCATCCCTGGACCATGTCTGATGATCACCAAATTTATTTTTGTAATGTATCCTCAGTTTTCTTTCAATGAGTGACTATCACTATTCGAAAAAGTGCAAAAGGCTAAATTGGAAAATACAAATCCATAAGTAGTGGCAAGTACTCTGAAGGCTTTTACATTATCTAGAGGAATTAACAATAAACAATTGTTTTCATTTAATGTATTAATTGGATTTATGCTTTAACTATTTATGCTAATTAAACTGGTTGTCCTTGAACTGTGTTTGGAATCAATTAAAAGTCAAGCCAATGAGAATACCTGAAAGGAATTTATGTTCATAAAATTGTGGCAGTTTTGTTTGTTTGGTTGGTTGGTTGGTTTGGATTTAGTTTTGATGAATGAAAGCACATCTTAAATGTGGGTAGCATTTTCTGGTAACAACACAGATAAGAGAGGACCAAAGAATCTTGCCTCTTCAGTTTGCTTTCATAGTCACCAGCAAGATCATTTCATTTCCTCATTCTAATACTTCTTATATATTGCTTTGATGAGATGGGAACCAATAGTTTAGGCTTCCAATTTAAACTGAAGACTGACAGTTCTTCAGGAACCCTCCAGGGTTTCAGCAGTAGATTGGGACTGTGGAAGAACCCAACCCCATGGACTGAACAGCTACTGGGTTCTCCACCTGTGAGCAATGTCTCGATTGCCCAGACCTTTTTTGTAAGCAAGGCAAATCAATATTTTTATAATAAAATTTAAAATTATAATAATGTTATATAATTTCTCCCTTTTCATTTCTTCCCTCTAAACCCATCCATTCAACCTACTTTGTCTTCCAAATTCATGGCCTCTTTTCTTTAAATTCAGTCATAAATATATGTGAATACATATAAAATTATGTATATATTCCTATATGCATAAACATGAGTCAGTACATGTAATGTTACTATATGTATGTAAACTCAAAGCTGACCACCTGTCCACATCATACCCTAATGAAGGAAACTTCTGTTTGTAGTAGACAAAACCTATTATAGGAAACCACATTCAATCAAAACGTAGAGAACGAGAGATTCATTGTGTAGTGCTCAATCTCAACATAGTTTCTACAACTAGGACTCAGAAATCATTGTGGAAGATGAAGCAGAAAGCTTGTAAGAGTCAGAAAACTAGTAAGTGTACTGTGACACTGTGTATCCTAGAAATTTCTGAAAGACTGCATCAATGAGGTCACATCGATGGACATTCCTGAACAAGATCTGAAAAATAACGATAGCAGTGGATATGCCAATAAGAAAGAGAGAATTTTCTTTTAATTTATAGTCATCCCATCTCTCTGTTTCTCAGACTAATCCTGACCAATTCATTACTCACACTAAGATGTTCCAAAATCAGTAACTTGACATAAGAGTGTTTCATTTATAACTCATACGACAGCCATGAAAATCCTGTTGCATACTATCCAGAGGTACCTGGCTATTTCCTGCCTCTTGGCCTGTCACATTCAGAGGTTTACCAATATAAAAGAATGACAAAATTTAGAGTAAGGAGTTTCTCATAAAATTAAGAATTAAAATTATGTGTGCGTGCATGTGTGTGTGTTTTACATAAGAAATGAAACACATAGTCTCAGGCATTTGAATGTTAGTAGCATTGTTTGGGGAGGGTTAGGATATATAATCTTGCTTGGAGAAGTACTTAACTGGAGGCGGTCTTTCTAGCTTCACCCTACTTCCAGTCATTCTAGATGCTTAATATTTTTGTTGGAAGATGTGATCTTTCAGTCTTTCACTCCTGCCGTCCCTTCTGTCACCTGTTGCCATGCCTCTGTACCATGATTGATTCTCACGCCTCTGGAACTGTCTGCCAGAAGAAATTCTTTCATAACCTCTCTTTACCATGGGTTTTATCACATCAGCAAAAAAGTAAGGAATACATATATTTAGCTAAAGCCCAACCTCATTACTGCACTAGTTGCCAAGATAGTTGGGGAAGACCCGTAGCAAGATATCAGATTTCTATCAATAAAAAGGAAGTGTTGAAAGGAAATTTGAAAACTGACACCCAAATTGATTTCTAGAGAAAAAAAATTAGGAAAAATAAATAACAGAAGAAAACAATTTTTAGGAGAAAATTATGAAGCTCTGTAAACACTGAACATAAATGCACAGGGGACTTGAAAGAAAAACAATCTAAATAATAAATATATGTTGATTAACTTCAAAACTATTGATTTTTACTGGACAGGAAGAAGCAGAAGTTGTTATAATATATATTCTTAATATATGAACGCACTATGGTCCTCTGGCTATAAAGATTTATACCATCATGAACAATGAGAACTAGAACATAATTTAATCTTTAAAAGAAAACATCTTAAACTGAGCATTTCTTGTACAAAAAAATAGGGATTCACATTAAAATCTCATCACAATGAAAAAATGGGGAAAAATGGGGTGGCTTTACGTGAAACAGAAAAAAGAAAACCAATAGCATGAATTTATCCAACCTACAAAGTTATACTTCATCATAATCTTTGTGGAGTAATAGGCGTAGCATTTTTAACTATTTTAAAGGAATGCTAAGGCTCTTCGGAGGATCACAGCTAGCTTTTTGAGGACATAATGGGTGACTTTGAAAGAATATGAATCTTCAAAATTACTATTTAATAGTAGTGTTAGAGACAAACATTGAGTTTAATGAACCACAAATATGACTTCATTATCCAAAGAGTTCTAAAGATTATGGGTGTAAATGACAATCATTTTGAGTTATCATCTGTAGCAGTGATGTTAGTATAGTCGAACATGTTTGAAGATATGGAATTCACACTTTTTCCAAAATGAATTAGAAATGAAAATATTGTGTTTGAATTTTTAATTTATTTTAATTTATAATTGTCTTGATGCTCTACTTGGAAGACACCATTTCTAGGTACAGATGTAAGGGTTTTGAAAACAGCGTGAGAATCTCCATTGTTATCGGCCTTTATAATTTCCCTAAGTCTTGCCAAATTATGCATGTCATCGTTTCTATTAAATAGCTGTGTGGAAGCAAAACTTATCAGGAGTTAAATGTTGGAGCTGGGTTAAGAGAAGAGCAGAACATGCTGTGTGATCTTTCTTCGTTTGTGACAGGCTTTGATTCAGCTTTTATTATACCAACAGAAAGAATAGGTTGTTAACTTTTAAAACATTTCCTGATGCATGCATCTATTCAGAACTTGAAGTTTTACTCTCTGCTATTAATCTCCAATTAATCGGTAAACTGAGATTCAGAAATGTTAGTCCCCTCTTTAACATCATTCAGCTAGAGATAGCAGAATTAAGATTTGAGCTCCTGTCATGACTTCATGCTCAGTGACATGACTACTACATTGAATTCTGCTATAAGAAGCATCCTACAGAAAAGGCAGGCGCTTAGGCTGTACACTCTTTATTAGTTTAGCCTTTCAGTGGTTCTAAACATCTCTTTTCTACTTGGTTTCCCCACTGCCTTTTAGGAGTGACAAGTTCACCAACTCAAATTTTAGAGCACTCTAAAAAAAAAAATTCTATGACAAGGTCTTGACCATTAAATTTCTTTACTTTTCTTCTGAGAAAATATAAGTTTGTTACGTTCCAGAATGTTGTACCAGGATTGTGGCTAAATATAAAAGAATAATTTATATGTTGAAACAATTATTTTGACTTTATTTTTGAACCATTACATGAATCCAGAAATTAAGAAAATTAAATATTAAACTATTTTTAATAATAGGCTTATTTCAAACTTTCATATATATGTATAATATACATAGTTACTTTCATATATATTATATATAGATGGTACTTTTTACTTTTCTGCCATTGACCTTGATTTGAAGTAGATGAATCCACTTGTAATCAAACCTTTGATTTAGAAAATACACACTTGTGATACAGATCTTGCAGCAGAAAGACATATATTTAAGATGGGCCATACCTTCTATTGAAAGTCTATATGAGGACAAAGAAGAAGGAAGCTTTTGTTCTTAGTCTGCTTGTTCTTCCCTTGCTAGCACATCAATTTCTTCACTGATATTAGAGCCTTTGTCTTCAGGATTCCGGCATATACAGAAGAACAATGTCTCAATACTCAACCTTGTAGGATTGAACAACTACTAGATCCTTGGATTTTATGTTCATACCTAACAGTTTTTACCTGGGCTGTAGCCTATAAATAACTCATATATATGACAGAGAAAGATGTGTGTATATATATATATATATATATATATATACACATATATATATGGAGAGAGAGAGAGAGAGAGAGAGAGTCATTCCATAAATTCTATGACTCCAGAAAACCCTGACTAATAAACCAAGGAATCTTTCAAAAGTAAATGTTTAATTGGGCTTCTGACTCCAGAAGGTTAGAGCCTATGGTGATGGATTGAAGGCATAGTGGCAGGCAGATGGAGCAATGGCCTGAGTACTCACACCTCAATCCACAAACAAGAGGCATAAGACACACTGGGAATAAATCTTTTGAAATCTCAACAATTTTTTGCTAATAATACCTCCAACAAAGCCACACCTTCTAAAAATGGCCAAATAGTTTTCCCAATTGGGTATCAAGTATTCAAACTCAGTGAAGGCCGCTCCCCTTTAAATCACCACATTCCTCCTCCAGATTCCCTCAGCCCTGTGGCTGCATTATGATGCAAACTGTATTTAGTTCAAACTCCAAGGTATCAATAGTCTTTTAGTTTCAACAGTATTTAAAAGTGCAAAGTTCAAAATCACTTCTCTGACACGTGATATTTGCTTAACTGTAATCACTCTGTAAAACCCAAATTGCATACTGTCAAAGAAAATTGCCACATAATATACATTGCCATTCTAAATAGGAGAAATTGGGTCACAGTGAGGAGAAACCATACCACAGAGACCAAACCAAGAAGGTAATTTTCAATTCCTTTAGCTCCGCGTCCAGTGTCAAAGGGCTCACACGGCTAACATTCCACCTGTGGTGTCTTCAATATACTTCTCTTTGGGGGATTGGTTCCCCTTCATAGGCGCAACTTTCCTTGGGAGATGTCCCATGGCTCTGGCATCTGCAACATTTTGAGATCTCCTATAGGATCCAGGCTTCACTTATATCTTCACACAATGACCAAACAGGAGTGGCTTCACTAGCTTTGCTCACCCATTGAAGTTTCTACAATGATTTACTTGCGTATCCTTCATTATTCTAAAACCAGTAGCACATAAATGACACTGCCAAGTGTGGCTACCAACGATGGTGAACCCTGGCCCCTTTTACCACATTTGCAGCAGCTTTGATTGATGTAATTGGAAACTTAGCTGGGTATGACTTTGTTCAGACTGTAATCTTTCTTAGATTCTTATCTTTTTCATCAAAATTTTTGGTCTCAACCTTAAATTTTTTGGTAAAGCTTTCCTCGTCAAACTGTACATTTCAAGAAAATTCACTTCATAGAATGTTTTATTTTCATTACTCTATTTTATTTGTGATCGAAATTCACACAGTAGATGCTTAATTTTAAAAAAATACAATTTATCTCAAAAAAAGAAAGAAAGAAAAGAGAAGATAAGCAAATTTAAATAAATTTTAAAAATGGAAAATGAACGTGTTAGAAAAGAATGGAAAAGACCAAGAGATTTTAAAAACATTGAAAATAGAAGAAAAACTGAAAGAGCAAAGAGTTATCTCCCAATAATGAGAAAGGTGAAAGTCAAAATTAATAAATGAACTAAAAGAAAAGAATTAAAAATTAAAATCATGGGAATGTTTTTAGAACAACAAAATACTACTGCTTCAAAATGACATTAAAGTGAAAATATAAGGAAAACATGAATTGTCCAATAATGAAAATATATAAATAACATAGATAAATTGACAAAGGGAAATAACGAATAAAAATAGGAGTAGTGAGATGGCTTCATGGGTCAGAGCGTTTGCTGTACAAGGAGAAGAATCACTTAGCAACTGGGCACGGCTGCAGCTTCTGTTACTGAAACCCAAGTACTGGGGCACTGGGAACATGAGTCAGAGACAGACAGATCCTGGGAGCTTGCAGGTTGGCGAACCTCGTCAAAATGACCACCTTAGGTTCAGTGAGAGACCCTGTGTTACAGGGATAAAGCAGAGAATGTAGGAAGAAAACAACTTCCTTGTATGGATCCTGCATGTGTTTGTACTAGCACGCTCACACAAAACATACAATGCACGCGCGCGCGCACACACACACACACACACACACACACACACACACACACACACACACACACACTCTCAGCCTAGGTGGGTTCTGGCAATTGAGGGGAAGATTAGCTTTCCCCCCTAAGCATTTCACTGCGGAAGCTGAGCCTCAAGCTACCTTAATCTTTTAGTTTGTCAACATCTGCCCCTCCTGTCCTCTGGATAGCAGTCTCCCTGGCGTGGCTGTGTCAGACTAAGTTCAGAGAGACTGTCTTGCGGATGTCCTTGTTTTCCGGTATCTGAGGTAGCTCGCTCAGCTCAGTTTAAAACAACAGTTTCTCTATCAAGGTGGTGCTTTGCCCTGGTCATCTTAGTCACACAGAGGAACAGAATGAAATTCCTCTCTATTGCTGATTCAACTTGACAAAAGAATTACCAGCTCACCAAAATTTGAGTTTGAGGACTGTGCAGTCTGAATAGTACCCACTCTTTCTGCATCACGGCCTTGAAGCTATTCTGCTTCTCACCGTCCATGCTGGGAACTGTGCAGATGAAGCTCTGTTCTACCAGGCTTCTTCTCCAAGGGACCCTTGCCACAGTTTTTGGGGATCCTGTGATTCCTGAAAATTACAAGGGTTTTTCTCTTCCTCTCTTTAGAACAGACAGTTGTTTTCTTATTCTGATTCTTCCTCATCAGCCAGTAACCTTACGCATTGTAACTGCCTATTCAGTTTTATTAGCTAGAACTATAAAAAGGATCTGGGTTCAATGTCTGGTGCTCATTGCAGTAACAATTTCAGTCTGAAAGAGGTTTGGGGGTTAGTTTTCTTTGTTCATAATTATTTTATATACTGAGCACATGAAAATGAGCATTCTGTTAATATTTGTTAAATTAAGCAACCTTTCATTTTCAAATATTATTGTAAAAATGAAGAGTGATAGCTTTTCCATATTCCTTTCAGACATAACTCTTTCCAAAGAATCTGGTTATTTATTAGTTGTATTTTATGATAGGAGTTGGAATACATACAGGACATTGAAAGTAAAGAATTGCAGGCAGAGTACATTAATAGCTGAGTAAGGTACTTCAACAACATTTACCCATGGACACATCGATTTGAACAGCTATCAATGTGTCCAACTTCTACACAAGATCTAAGGAAGCTCTCCAAAAGACTATAGTGGCACCAAACAGACAAGCAAATCCTGATGAGCAGATTCACCTTTCTATCTTCTCTGCCACCAGCTGTGTCACAGTCTATGTAACTTGTCAGAGGAAGACTCAAGTGTGACTGAGTATCCAGGCTTGCTGATCATTAGAACACAACCAGAGGAGAAAAGAGGAAAGCAGAATGAAGGGGGAGAAAAGCTTATAGGCTTCCGTTAAGTTAATGCCTATTTAGGTCTCACTTTTCACGTACTCTAAATGACTTCTTCAGACCCTTGTGACTTGCATGAGCTTTCCAGATTTCTTCTCCATTCCGGAAAAACATCCAGACATCTTAATCTTTATATATGCCTTTCTTTATTAAGAATATTTTCATTTTTATATCCTAACACCTTTTTTGAAAATAACATATTTTAAATTTTAAAATAAGGTTTTAAAATGCCATAATAACATTTGTATAAAGATTCCAAGTACATTCACATTTTGTTGTATACATTTTTATGTTTCTCGTGGAATTCAACAGTGTGTATTCCCTCTGTATAATATCCCAACCACAAATATACTTTCTGTTTTTACCAAGCCTTATTCTCGGAAAACAAAAACTCATTTTCTCTCTCTCTAGTCCCATCTTGAAACCTATCAAGTATTTTCAGTGAGACTCAATAAAAACAAACTCATGCCACCCCTAAAATTTGTATCAAAGTTATTGAGGACAATTACTCTTCGTTGATGTAATTTTTAACCTATTTCATAGTTTATACCGTCCATAGAATGATCTAAGAAGAACACGTCTTTTGATTTTGAGTAAGTTTAAATAGCAAATGAAGAAAATCAGCAGATGCATAGCAAAACACTTTGCAATCTATATTTAAAACCTTTCCTCAAATAAACAAAGGAAGCCCTGTCAAAACTATTATACTGCAGTTACTGGTTGGGAAGCTCCTGGGCAGGAAGTCTTTTCCATGGATGAGAATAACATTAGTCATTTTTACTACAGGCATCTCTATTTCATTGCTGGAAAGAGTTCACCCATTAGCTATCCTTAAGGCCACAGTGCCTTTATTCTTGAACTGCTGTTTTCCTGTTCCTAGTCACAATGTCAGGAGATCAGCCTGACAAAGGACAGGGATTTTGGTGAATATTTGGGGATAAACATGCTTTTGTCAGATGTGGAAGAAACAAGCTCTATCTTCAGGGGCAGCTTCTCAGCTTAAACAGCACAGGGCACGAGATGCGCATAAAAGGCATTTGCTTTTCTGTTAAACTGAATTCAGTGCCTTAAAATGAATAGGAAACATGCTGTTGAGTCTGTGACAACTGTCTGGACCCCAAAAACACCTGTCCTCCTTACCACATGGATAGATACATCCAAATGAGTCCTATCTTCTGAGATTAGCATTGGGAATAGGGACTGACTAGAGACAGTCAGCATTCTCTTTCCTTTTAGAATGAAATAAGAGACAGGCCATTTGATTTTTAAAACGTTGCTCTACGGTTTCCTTAAGCATTAAGGGCATTGTGTGACAATCTATATTCATGGTCAAACTGCCGAGGCTATGTGTCTCTACCAGTGTCTTACCTGAGATCCTTCCTGATAAGTCTTGGGGTGGGGATCTGCTTGAAATCCTGCACTCATAGTCTGTGTTTCTGTGTCTGAAGATGGAGACAGACAGCTTGATGAAGGTAACCCTTCCTCTTGTACAAAACAAGGTTCTATCATTTCTCTTCCTTTGAGCAAGGACAACAAGGATATTCAGAGATCTAGGACTTTGCACTTTTAGAAGGTTGGGGTGTTTCTTTTGAACTTCAATTTCTATGAGCAAGGGCTTTTTAAAAGAGATTCTGTTTCAAATTCTCTATCAGGATTTGCTAACCCCACCCTGCACATAAATTTTAGTGAAGCTCTAGATGATATAGCAGGTGAAAAAGAGGTTGGAAATTAGGAATCTAATTGGATTTTTCTGTTCATTTACAGCAATAAAACACAGGTTGAGAAAAATTTTCTTCCTAAATCCATGGGGATTAATTTGCTTTAATCTTCCAAGAGACAAGCCGTGGGGACCCTAAAGATGGCATTCATCCCCATCTGTAAAGCACAAGCAGTTGGGAGATACTGATGCAGGGGAGCCTAATCTTCCTTTAGTCTCTCGGGCCAGCATCTGTAGAAGGCATGTAATAAAAGCAGAAGTTGGCTGACTCAAACCCTCTCAAGACTAGTTCCCAGTATAGGACTAATTCAAGTTTATCCAAATCTGCTGCTCCAGGCCCTGCCTGTTTTAACTTATAACCCAGGAAGCATTCATGGAATTATTTGTGTTCCCTTCTAATCTTATCAGAAAAATGTATCAAAGTGAGAAGCCTTGGATTCTAAGTGGTAGACACCAATCCCCCTGCCTCAAACTTGTCTGTGAGACAGATCAAATTGATAAAAATCTAGCCAAAGAGATAAAAGTTTTTCTCTTTCCCAGATGCCACATAATGGTTGAAGGTCCTGTTATAGCCTACAGTAACCTCTTGCATGTAGATAGAAGTGACCTTAGCACATCCCATGGAGTAGCTACATGAACAAGTGATAGCTAATGAGAAAATACCAGAGCCCTAGCTGGAAATAAATATTTAAAGTTTCTAACGGGTCAAGGGGGAGAGGAGAGGTTGTTCTTCTGCTAAAATAGAAAGAGGTGTTGCTCTGCAGTAGGGTTTCCCTAATCTCGGGTTCATTTTCTTAATGTGTAAAGCCATACTACATTTTAAAAATCCAGATTGGGGGCAAGCACAAAAGGCATTCATGGTAACTTTCTCTTTATTTAAAGAGGACTATCTAGATTAAGAAATCTTCCTTGCAATTTACCACATGCCCATTGGATTCAAATTACTGATATCCAGAGAATGCTAATCATAAAAAAAAACAGCATAAAGCAAACTCAACAACACAAACTAAAGGAACTAAGAAAGTGATGACATTTGAGTCTTTCTTCCTAAATGCTCTCTATGACTATGACAGAAAGGTAAACGCATAAGACAAAAGGACTGGAGATCACCTCGGGTCAGAAAAACAGACAATTGTGGAGCAAGTGAGTCTTGAGTTAGGGGAAGAACATTCATCTCAGTTAGAGAAAAACTTAAGATAAAAGCAGAAATAGTAGGCATTAATGCCTACTGGAGACTCTATCTCAAGCCCTTTATGTGGGATGATCGCCATCAAAACACAAACAGAAAATCACAGCCACCTTGGACGTCCAGGATTATCTCCTTAGTCAAATGTAAGAGGGGTGTACTGATCCCCAAAACCCAGTGTAATTGGGGATTCTATTCTCATGGATACTGTCATTTTGGTTTATTTTATGTGGTTTTGTTAACCAAGATATCAGTGAAGTCACATAGTTTTCGCCCTTTTTAGGATAACATTAGCCAAGATGGCAACCAAGTCACATGGCTACCTTGATCACAAGAAAGTCACCAACCACGAAGGCAACGAACCTACTTTGTTCATGATAATTCAGCTCCAACCTAAACTGAATGCATCCTCCATCAGGGCACATGTATGTGTGGAATCCATACATCTCACAAGTTAAATGTGGACCAATATACCCATTTTCTAGAAAGGAAGAAAGGGAGAAAAGGAAAAGGGAGAAAGGGAGAAAAGAAGAAAGGAAGAAAGGAAAGGAAAGGAAGGAAGGAAATATGATTATTTAGTAAGTTTAGGTAGTATGGATGTAGGAGACAGTAGCTGTAGCCTCAGCAGGTAGGCCTTAAATAGCAAAATAAAAACAGAAGAAATTCCATGATCTTGGCTCAAGAAAGCAGAGTCCTTATGTTACCATTAAGGGGTGGGTAGTTGTGTGGGGGAACACCCTCATAGAAGAATGGGGAGTGGGGATGGGAGAGAAGGATTATGGATGGGAAACCGGAAAAAAGGATAACATTTGAAATGTAAATAATTTATTTAAATTTATTCAATAATTTATTAAAAAAAACTGTAGCTAGAATCAATGTAAAGTCTCCCTTAAATAACTTCTAAAGGGAAAGAGAAGAAATTTAGGCATCTAAATTTTAGTTCCAAACAATAGTTATCTTGTCTCTTTTTCAGCGTTGCAGAAGAGACAAAAGAATGATGAAAGATGCAGGCCCTTTAAAAACTAAAAAGGTTTTGTCTGTCTCCAGAGGAAGAGTAATTTCCTAAATGTATCCGTCCTTTTAGCATTTGGAACAGGTTTCCCTCTGACCAGGGTTGGGTATCATCTCTGTGGAGCCAAGCTATAGTGGAGAGTTAGTCTTTGTTCATGAGTTTTTATTCATCAAATACATTAGCTTGCTTCCTAAGATACACAGACACCGGAATTAGAAAAACAAACAAAAACCACCTGAGGGGACTTTCTTTGTTAGGAAGAATAAGAAAACTAAAGTTATCATCACTGTTGGGGATGACGAAAGGGTGCTGTCAACTGAGAGTCACACCTTCCTATCCTTTCACGTTTGCCATGGTTTATACTCAGCTTGATGATTGTGGGGTATTAAGAAGAAAGATAGTATCCCCCGAAATATTACTACCTCACAGTCATGAGTTAGTTCATCTCCTCTTCTAGTTAGAATTAAAAGGCAGGAAAAGTCTTGACTATAACATGTATCCATGGGAGAAATCTCAGACACTGACAGAATTACACCCAGAAGAAAGGCTTTTATTAGGGGCGAGGAAATGCATACATAGCAAACTAGAATGAGATAAACATCCACTGAGAAGCAGACTGGGAACTTGGGAAGCTGCATGTTTAAATCCTATAAATCACACTCAACAGAGTTAAGTGAGTATTATGCTAAATATAAGGAAGATGTGTAATAGTGCAGATTCAGAACAAATGGGTAACAAGATTCAATTCTTCTATATGCTTTGCTGTAATGCGTAAAAACAAAGCAATTGCTTCTATGCTGGCACACTTGGTTATGAAAGAAGTTTAAAGGCACTGAGATATGAAGCTTTGCTATTTTAATGCATCTTGATCTCAGATTCTATATTTCACTTATTCCTCCCTCCCTGTGATCTTGTTTATTGTCTGATATCATGCTATAAACACAGGAAATGTCAATTGTTAGGCCAAAAAAATGTTTTATCTTGTGAAAATCTCCAAAAATCTAGGATCTGGAATAGTGATTACATTTTTGACATGATGGAACTGTCTCAATATCTCTTTGGTGACTGTTGTGGGAAAGCTACTAATTTGATTATCATATACGTTTTTTATTGGAAAGGGCATTTTATAGAACACCAGAAAGTCAGATTTTTTTCCCTCTGAGACAGATTTCATTATGTACACCAAGCCATTTCTCAGATACTCTTGACACCCCAAACTAGCATTAGACTCCAAACTCTCCCACCTCAGCCCCCTGTGTTTTTGAATTAAATGTGAAAACAACATGAGAGACTTAACATGTTTACTATAAACAACACAGTACAGTACTATGTAAAACTGTACAAGTCAAAAAAGTTATTGCTTTTCTAGATGCCTCCCTTAAAACACATTAAATTGTTATCCTCCTAAAATCTTTGTCATTTCCACACTTAGGGACTAGTTTTAACTGTCATTAAGAAAAACTATTTAAACTATTCATCTCTATCTGTGGATCAGGTCTCTCAATAGATGTTTGTCAGATGCATTTAAACTATTGTAAGTTTCTAATAGTTCATTCTTTTCTATTGCTGTAGACTACAATCTTCAGAATTTCCTTTCCATAGTCAATGAACGTGCAGTTTATCTCTACTGTGTACTTTTTAGTAACAATGCATGTTATAGCATTCAATTGTACGTATTTGTACATGTGTGTTTGATGTTGTTACAGATGTAAATCTAGAAATCATCTGTTAGCAAATAACGGTTTGCAGAGCTTTTTTATTTCAACTAATTTTCCAAAATGTGACATTCTTCATTCTCATAAAGTTGAAGATTGCTACAGGGCATGATGACACACATGCGTGAAGCTAGCATGAGTTACACAGTGAATACAAAGCTAATCCAAGGTACGCAAAGAGACCTGGCCTTGAAAGGCCCAGGGCTGAGAAAGTAGATTAGTGGCAGAGCATATGGGATGGGACCCTCTGTTTGACCCTCAGCAGTCAAAAAGTGGTAGGTGTGTAAGATCCTATATTCCAATCGTACCTAGCAAGGACTGTGCTTTTTAGACTGTCATGAGTATAATGGCTGCCACATTATTTCTATAATTATGGAAAAAATTATTAAATATATTTATTGGCCATTTTTCCTTTATTGGCCAAATGTTTTCTTTTACCCTGGCATGCTTAGTTCTTTTCATGTGCCAGTTGTTTTGTGACTAACTTTTTGTCTTATAATAGTTCCTTGTATTTTCGGTTTGCACAGATTCTGTTACATTAAGTTTGGAAATATTTTCTTCTACTCTGAGGCTTGTATTATCTTTTGCTCATGAAAGAAATCATGTATTTAACATAAACTCGCGTCTAGTAAAATGTGCAGAATCAATGAATAAATGATGATATGTGATCTTTATTAAATTATCTGCTTATGCTTGTAACCTAGCACTCAGAAAGTTTAGAAGTTCAAGGTCATCTTCCTCTCTACACCGAGCTCGATGGCAGTCGGTATGAGGTCATGTCACAAAAACACAACAAAACACAAAGTCCTCTCATAGTCTGAGAACTGTAAGACTAAAGAAATATACATAAACCTGTGTAAAAAAAAAAAAGCAGCCACTTAGAATCATTTTAATTTTTAATAGTTCCTGCATAATTCAAGATTTTAATAATGTCAGAGACATATAGAATTTTTAAGGCATCCTGTAGTCAAATCTACCACGCTGTAATACATATCACTTCTGAGCTTGAAATAATAAAAGATAACTTGAGGGTGAGACTCCTCTTTAAAGCGGGATAAAGGAGTACGCCTGCACTGATTTCAGTAATGTAGTCAGCCACTGACATCTATTGGCAAAAATAAGTCATGCAGGGTTGGCTAATGTGAAAAGAAATGGGATTATAGTTTAAATATCATATTGACTTAAAATGTATTTAGGTGAAGTAAGATAAGACCCTGACTGTCTTAAAACACAGAATCCCAGATATGGACATGACGCGCTTGCAGTTGCACAGACGTTTATTTGTCTTCGGATCAAGAGCATAAGTTAGAAATGAAAACACATTTGTCAATTAGAAGAAGATTTGGCTTTAAAGTTTAGAAATTTAAGAAAGGGGGGGGCGCAAAGCCCCACAAATGCATAATGCTGTCAGTTCTTAAGAGACAGGAAAAGGCATGATACCTTTTTAAACAAATCACCAAGGTTTTCATTTGGTGCACAGCTGTGAGCCCTTATTCATACATCAAACAACGACTCCATTTTTTTTCTCTCTCCTACCAAGTATGACTCCTTTGACTTTCATCCTGACAGATCCAGGAATCTGTCGCCTCAAGACACCAGTGCACCATATAATGCCCTTTTGCTTCTAGCAAGCTTGTGTAATGTGACTAAAATCTTATTGTGATTTTAAATATTAGATACTGTAAAGAGTGTGACGCATTATTTTGAAGTAAATGTAAGCAACGCAGAAATTCCAGCTTCCCTGTAACTTACGAGAAAATAGTAGAATACGTGAAATGAATGACATCATTTGTCAGCAAAGAAAGAGCTGTGTTATTGTATGATGATGGATAAAATGGAGCTGTAAAGAGAATGAAGGTAGTTAGGCTTAGGCCTGAATTATGTCAGCAGATACAAATGTCCCCGTCATGTTAATCCTTCTTTGACACTGCTATGAATGGGAAGAAGGAGAGAGCTATGGGAATGAATGGCCATGGAAAGGGGACTCAGAAGGAGGGAGAGGCAGGGGATGAAGGTATTTAGACAGGTAAAACAAGCAACAGACCAGTGTGATGGGGACAGAATGGGCATTGTGTTGACTGGAGACAGTACAAAAGAATTAGCACAGGACAAATTCTACAGGGTGCTGTGTCCTCCGGAGGGTGATTTGATTTTAAGTGAAGTAGAAAGTCATGTTACCCAAAGTTCCAGTGTGGGATCTCAGTGTATGTAAGGGGAACATGTACAAATATGGCTCAGAGACACCTGTGTAGCCCAGTGAAGGCGTGATTGAGTTTGAATTACTATGGTAGGGATTCAGATGACAGAGAAGAGAAAAGGTGATGGCCATTGTTTCAAAGTCAATTTATAAATAATTGGGTAACTGAAAGAAAGAAGCATGAAAAAATGCAAGAAAGAGCTAGAGGCTAGAGGAAAACTTTATAAATAAAGCTAAAAATTAATTTTCACTCTCCCTCCCCCCTCCCTCTCTCCCTCTTTGTCTTCCTCTTCCATATCTGGGGGAAAAATAAATTAGGCAACACAAATGAAAACCACCATCATAAGAAAACTCTAGTAGGATATTTAGATATTAGGTAGATATTATCATTTATTTGCACTTTAGCATAGTTTGATGAACGCTTCCAACAAGATTCTATGACTAAATTTATATGACCAGAGTTGCCACAAATGAAAAATACTGTTAACTTTTCAAGTGTGTTTCAGACGCATAACAAAACTCAGGTTCGATTTATCATAACACCTTAAAATTGAATCATTCTCTGTGGTCAGCTAATAAATCCGTTCCCTAAAGTTTCTCTCTTAGGTCAGAGGACATCACTTATTAGATTAGTGTTCAGTTTAACTATAAAATTCTAGTTCATAAAATTACTTAGTAACAACATAATAGTGTAGGTTAATTAGCACATCAATACCACAGTCAGATCTGGAGCCTGAATAGAGGAGTACCGACCTGCCATGGAAGCGCTTTTCATTGGGGTTTGCAGATATTTGGTTTGTTTCAAACGCATTCTGCTGGCCATGTTACCTAGGAGCTACCTCTGTGTCAATTATGAGCTCCAGATTTATAATCAGCAGCTCGACGTGAGACGCTGTGGGTGGCACACTCTCATTTCCGTGCCTTCCCTCCAACGCAGTTGATTCACTGAAAATGGGTCATAAGCACTTTTTGAGAGACAGTTATCCATTACGTGCAGAACTTTGTGGAGCCCTGCTTCACCAAGTCCATCCCTGGAAACACTGTCCTGAACTGTTAGGAAAAATAATTTTTCTCCAGACATTACTTCTATTTTATCATTTATTGTTGTGGTGCTGGGAATAAAGCTCAAGGCTTAAAACCACAATTTGTCTGGCAAAGAAGCACCTTATCACTAACTCAACCCCCAGTCTTTTAAAATGCATTCTTATTTACTGTCCCTGCTGTGTTCTTCCTTTCATATCCTTCTCAGACATCGCACTGTTTGGCCTTCTTGACCTTCACAATATTCAAATTTTATAAGCCTAAATTAGTTATGTGGCAACAATAAAACTCCTTTAAAAACTAATTTTACAAAGTACCAAGAATATCTTAATATTGATAAGTCTGTTTTTAACTCTCCCTCCCTCCCTTAGTCCCCCTCTGTGTGTGTGTGTGTGTTCTGTGTGTATGCCTGTGTGTGTCTGTGTGTGTCTGTGTGTGTCTGTGTGTGTGTCTGTGCGTGTCTGTGTGTATGTGTATATGTGTGTGTCTGTGTGTGTGTGTCTGTGGGTGTGTGTGTGTATGTGTGTGGGTGTCTGTGTGTGTTTGTCTGTGTGTGTGTCTGTCTGTGTGTGTGTCTGTGTGTATGTCTGTGTGTGTGTCTGTGTATGTGTGTGTTTCTGTGTGTGTGTGTGTGTCTGTGTATGTGTGTGTGTCTGTGTGTGACTGTGTGCGTGTGTGTCTGTGTGTATGTGTATATGTGTGTGTCTATGTGTGTGTCTGTGTGTATGTCTATGTGTGTGTCTCTGTGTGTGTCTGTGTCTGTGTGTGTGTCTGTGTGTATGTGTGTCTGTGGGGGTGTGTGTCTGTGTGTGGGGGTGTGTGAGTGGGTGTGTGTGTGTCTGTCTGTGTGCTGTGTGTCTGTGTGTGTGTGTAGGTGTGTGGGTATGTGTGTATGAGGGAGTATGCAAGCTCCTGAGCTCCCGAGGAGCTTTAAAATTGCTTTACTTTCACTTTCTTGTTTCTGACTTCCATTTTCAATATCCTTCGCTCCTCACTGGATTGTGAATGTGCCCTTTCCCTATGTCTAAAAATCTTTCAACCTTCACCATCCATTCTAAGAATCAGCAATACGTTATGTTTTTATAGAACCTCTCTTCCAGGGAACAGAGAGTGTTTCATATATATTACCACATTCATCCTTAAAATTTCTCTCACAACACCCATAGCCCTGACTAAAGTATGCCTCCATCGAAACCTCCGGCCATATCTTTACTTCTTCTTTCCTTGGCTGCCTTTTCTATAAACTCTGTAAATCAGTTTCAAAACCCAGTGTGTGGAGAAAATATGCATAATTCTATCACTCGGGTGACCTTTCTTTCTAACCCTGTGCTGAGAATTCACCGCCTCTCTTTCAAGGCTTTGCCTGTTCACGTGGCAAGCATGAGGTTACTAAGATTTTGCCACCTTTCTGTGTCTTTTCCTTAATGTAGTGAAACAATCTGACTTTATAACATACTGCAACTGTCTCTTTTTTCAACTTTGTCACAGAACAACTCTGTTTGTTTTAAATTACATTTATATCTCCCTTTAGTTTATTAATTTAGTTTAAGTGAAGATGTATCCTAAATTTTGTTTGACTCATACTCATGTTGATTTTTTATTTTAAAACATTTTTTCCAGGAGGGATGGCTAGCATATGCTTGTATTTATTTTGTGGCAATCTGTGTGGTAAATGCATGCATGGTCTTCTTAATTTACTCCTCACTAGGTGCAGGAACTCCAGCCTCCAGCCTGCATATCAAAGATGAAACAGAAAAGTCTCCAATGGTAAAATAAGTAGGCCTACGACAAACATGCTGAGCTGTTGAAGGGAGATTTGCGTTGAAGTAGGCCCATATTTGACACTGTTTTCTCTAATGTATTAAAAGCTTTAAGAAAACAATATAGAAGGTTTTGTTTTGGGTTGGGGATTTAGCTCAGTGGTAGAGCGCTTGCCTAGCAAGTGCAAGGCCCTGGGTTTGGTCTCCAACTCCAAAAAAAAAAAGAAAAAAAAGGTTTTGTTTTTAACAGAATTCATCAATCCTCTATGAAATTGTTGTACTATATCTGAGGACTAAATTCCAGGTTGAAAGTGGTTTGGAAATTTAGTCTAAAATCTGACTTCTTAGAATAGAGCATCAGTATTCAAATGTGATGACTCATTGAGACTGAAAAATAAGTCATGTTCTTTAAAATCACTTTTAATAATTAAAACTTTCCTCAAATTCAAGCAGCATCAATTCCTGAATATTAACTACTCACCAATATGCGTTTCTACGTTTGTGTATGTGATCATGTTCATTTCATATATGTGTACACCTCTTCATTTCACGTAGAGAGGAAGAGAACACAGGAGTACAGGCCTGTATAGGTTAGAGGTCAACATGGGTTGACCTCCTCGCCTCTCTCCACCATAGATTTTGAGATCATATCTCTCACTGAACCTAAAACTTACCAATTTGTCTACACTGGCTGGCCAGAAAACCTAGGGACCTTTCTGTCTCTACACATTCAGGAATGGAGTATACAGTTCTACCTCAGAGGCCTCTAGACTATTTGTGTGGTTGGTAGGGATCCAAACTCAGGTCCTCATATATCTATATCAAATGATTTACTGTTTAACACATTTTATTAATTCTTGATTTCATACTTTTACTAACAATACAACCTGTTGAAAATTAAAAAAATATTCTAGGTTTGTTTGATAATCAAACAGTATTATATTTATTTACTTGTTTATTTGTGTGGATAAAAAAAATCAACTTGCTAGAGTCAGATCTCTTGTACCCAGGGATTAAAATTGAGGTTATCAGGCTTAGGAGTAGGTGTCTTTACCCACTGAGCCATCTCACCATCTCATCAGCTGGTTTGTTATATAGTAGTAACTCATGCCATAGTGAACCCATTTTGACTTAGTTTGATTTGTCTTCAGTTCATACATAAGACAGTCATTAAAGATGATATCACTATAGTAACTGGTATACTGTTAACGTGTGTGTGCGTGTGTGTGTGTGTGTGTGTGTGTGTGTGTGTGTGTGTGTGTATCCTTCAAATGGCCTTAGTACTTTGTGTGATAGTATACTTCTATTTTGTATTTCATCATTTCCTATTATGCTAAAACTTATTAGTTTGACAATTTTCTCCAATGTCTTCTCTTAATAAAGATTTAGTTTATATACTGAAAGCCTTTTCAGTATTTTAAGTGTCGTCCAGATGCACTTTGATTGACTGAAACTAAAGAATAAGGTACGCAGATGTAAAATAAAAGACGAATTTCCCATGCAAACATTAGACCATACGAAGCCATGCAAATACAACCTTGAGAAGGAAAAAGTTTGGTCATTATTTTTTTTTTCAAATTGATCTCTGTCGTCAGAGTACAATTGCAAAATAAAGATTTACATTTTTTTGACTGAAAAGATAATTTACATACCACAGGGTAAGTGGTTTCACAGTGTGAAAATTCCAGGATATACATTGAAGAGATAGGTCATTAAACAGAGACCAGAGCAGTTGGGGGTAATGAGTGGATTTGATTTATTACGACTTAATAGAAGCAACAAAATCCTTCAAACTATAATTTAAATATCTTGAGTATGAAATGGATTCAGTGGTATTCAGAAACTAAGCTAAAGAATAATGTGATTGAAGAGTGTTTAGAAAATAAATATACATGGTAGGGAGCATGTTATAGAAAAGTTACTTGTTGGAAGAGAAACCCATTAAAGAAACAGGATCTTTGCATCAGCCCTCAGATCAAGGACCACATCAAGGGAACAAGAAGTGACTTCCCCTGCAGCACATCTCTGTGAGTATAAAGTCATTTAAACTTTGTTATTAAAAAAATGAACCTACTACAAAGAGGAAACTGATAACATTTAAAGATAAAACTTCCAGATATTACATCATATTCTTCAAACGTAGCAAGCTGAGAATCATAAAATGAAAGACTCTTACTAGCTAATCATTTGCTAACATTCACACAAAATAATATATTGTCACAGACTGTCAGAGCACTGACAATCTGCCAAATAGTTTGATTCGAATTTGAAAAGGAAAATTGAACAGAAAATATATCAGACTTCATAGGAGGAAAGAAGAGGCAAGATACAGAATCGTCAAGTCCAGAGAATTATAGAGCAAGGATGAAAAGAAAATATCTTCTTCTCTCTCTGTTTTGCAAAGACTAGGATGAGTAATAAAACCTTCATCAAGTACATAGGAAAATAATTACCGAACCCCAAAATAATGTATTTTTCAATGTGAAGATGGGGTTACAAATAGGATATAGTATATACTTAGTATTAAATGTTATATATTTATTGATTTTTGTAATTTAGTTGATTTAGGCAAAGCTTAAGATGGCAACCATAGTCCTTGTAATATATATATATATATATATATATATATATATATATATATATATATATGTATTAACATATATATATTCTTTTCACCATTTTTTCAGTTTTATCTTTATTTCACACAAACTAAAATTAAAAACCCAACAGAGTCTAGGTTTTTCTAAATGAGTCAATATATGTTGAATTCTCAGCTTATTAAGATTCCGATAGTCAATAAAAGCATTCCTGGCAAAAGATGAAATGGTTTCTGTATCTTTGTCTCTCTTCCTCCATGAATCACATTAGTATTTATGTGCATACAATTACATGTTAGAAGTTTGTATCATGTGCCAAATTTCTGACAGCTCATTGAATCTTTTACTAATATTTGTTGTATTCTAAGATAATAAATATTAATAGCTCTACCAATTACGGTCTGTTTTTAAGATATCAATAGAAAATACTAAAGTACTATATTATCTGAAAAAGAAATACATTCAATAATTAGAAATATCAATTATGACTTCAGATATGCCGAGGAGATGCTAACATTGTCCATATGATTTGAAAATAAAATCAAGCAGCCAAAGTATTCACAAGGTAACAGTATTAATTACGTCTGTTAATTGCTTCTGAGGAATTGGGAAAGGAGTAAAACTTAAGCTTTGGTTTGCTGAGGGACATCAGAAGCTCTCACCCCATCAGCTCACTTATAACTTCCTGTCTCCTGAAGTTGGGCCATGGGTCTCTCAGAGCATAGGAATCTGTCAAAACTTTTATGTGGAGCTCTGCTCTTTGTTTGGGCTGTGCCATGACACTGTTCTCTCCTAAGACTTTTCTTCTATGCGAAACAAAGGGACAAAGATGTGACTTAGAGAAACACTCCCAAGTCAGGTATAATTTAGTTCGTAATTAAGCTACTTTGATCTAGGTTATTTCTTTCAAAGGTCATTCCAGTGCTTTCAGAAATGGATTCATCACTGTTCACACTCATGGAAAAGACTGCCTATTTAAAAAGTAAGACTTTTTAAAAATTAAACATTATTTTGAAAGAGTATTTTATTCAAGAGCTCTTACAGGTTTCCAATAATTATATCATCATTATCATCATCATCATCATCATCATCATCATCATCATCATCATCATCTGCTGACCATTACACTTAACATTAACCTGAGGGCAGAAGTAAATTTTGGGTATCTATCTGTATCCAATTAACAAAGAAAGAGAGAGAGAGTTAAATAACTTCTGGAGAAAAATAAACTTAAAATAAATTATGACAACTCATTTCAACTTTATTCATGCAGTTTCAAAATATTTTCCAAGGAAAATCAACTCATGCACAAAGTAAAAGAGAAAATATGTATTTCCACTTTTCTCAATTAATTATTAAAAATAAGAAAATAAACAAACAAAATTACTATTAAAGCTGGACTCCCCACGGAATTCTCCCTAAGGCTATGTATACAAGTTAGAGTTAGAGAAACACCTGTGCAATGGGCCGTTCTTGCTTGTTTTTAAGTTTATCTGTTCATGAAAATGAAACACTGTGATTTAGTAACAGAAAAAAATTGGAGGCAACCATGTTTAAGTAAATACTTAATCTGATTCTGTGACAATCATCACTTAACCACTAGTCACATCTTTTTGTGATTTGTTAGAAAGATGTCCCAGGGCACTCAGCTGGGTAAAAATCAAACACCATTCTGCTACACCGCATCATAGGGGTTGCTATCTGCTAACTGCTGTTCTCTTCTACTTCAGTTTTGATCAGAAATTTTATCTTTTTACTCCATATTCTGTGGATTATTCTAAGACTAGTGGAATTTAGGTTTCATTCACTAAATTATCCTTCTTAAGCTGTAGACAACAGTCCAAATTGAAGCTAGTACAGTTGTTTCAGATCACATCATTTGAATCATACCATGTATACATATATATTAAATTTATATAATATATGCATTATTTTATATTATATATCCTATATGATCAAACATGTAATGCAATATTATATATGTATATATCATATATTTACATGGACATATGATAAGAGACATTACTGTGTCCATGGCTACTAAGTCAGAACTATACATTATGGAAGCCGAAAGAGGGATGGAATCTCTCAGCAGACTCTCAGGCTTCTACCCATTGTTACATAGTTACAGTAGGATAACTCATCTTCCTCAGGCTTCTACCTATTGTTACATAGTTACAGTAGGATAACTCATCTTCCTCAGGCTTCTACCCATTGTTACATAGTTACAGTAGGATAACTCATCTTCCTCAGGCTTCTACCCATTGTTACATAGTTACAGTAGGATAACTCATCTTCCTCAGGCTTCTACCTATTGTTACATAGTTACAGTAGGATAACTCATCTTCCTCAGGCTTCTACCCATTGTTACATAGTTACAGTAGGATAACTCATCTTCCTCAGGCTTCTACCCATTGTTACATAGTTACAGTAGGATAACTCATCTTCCTCAGGCTTCTACCCATTGTTACATAGTTACAGTAGGATAACTCATCTTCCCATTGCTTCTACTAAAGTGGTGAAGGAGTGTGTCCACATTTCCTATAGGTTATGAGAAGTGAAATTGTTTGGATAACCAAAAGGTAAAAAGGCATACTCAGCACATTTATATTATAAGACAAACACGGAACATAGATAAACATCATGAGATGCACAAGGGTAGTTGGGACATGCTAAGAAAGCACAATGAAGTTCTTTACATAACGTCACTTATTTAAATTAGTCTATGACCTACTAAACACTAACAAAACACATTTTGCAGAAATATATACATACACAGTACTCATTATTACCATACTGGCCTGGGAAGCCAAGAATCAAGAGTACCCTATCTTAAAGAGGTTCGGACAATAAAAAATTAGATGGGACTCAGTTTATAAGGCAACAAATTGTATATCTTCATGATTTTCACATTAGAAAACACCTATGTTTTAACAGAGCTACTGCAGACAGACTAACACACTTTGGCACATGATTGTCATGATGCAATATACTGCTCATTTAATTTTCTGTAGAGGCATTAGCATTTCCAGAATAAAATGAAAATAATAAATAACACGAGAGGCAAGAAGACAAGTTTAGAATTAGCAAAATGAATAAAGATACTCAAGAATTCCTTTTCAATTTAGCTGACTTTAATCATTTGTATTCTTTTGAGTCTGGAGAGAGAAAAAAACCATAAAGACTAATTATAACACTTAAGAATTTACAAAGATTTAATCTCCATGTCATTTTATAAAGCCTTCAATTAGCATATTCTCAAAGAATAGACTATAATATTAACATGACTACCTTTAATTCACCAAATTAAATACCTGTTTTGAAACTTAATTCACATACTAATGAAGAAAAAATCCTAATATTTAAATTCTAAATCAAAAAACTTCACATATCTAAATACATATTTTAATACTTATTAATAAAATCAAGTTGATATTCATGTTAAAATTACTGTATTCTGTTACATTTAGAATTCTGTCCAGCCCCACTTTTCCATTAACCACTTCTTTGGAAGATAAAAGAACAATATACCTTGATTCTCAAAGAGAAATAAACTCTTTGAAACTGTCCATCAACTAATAAAACCACCAATTTAATTACTTTTCCATTCTTGAGCCTATAAAATGATCTAATTTATAACTGGTATTATGACAAGGACCTAATAAACTTATAATGACTTGACATTCGGGCTGAATTTCCATTGGAAATAGATGGAAGGTTTATGACTTAGGGAATTTCTAATCCCAGGGCACATTGATGAAATACAACTCATGTAAAATTCCTCCTGATCCTCGCTGTTTTCTAATTATAACTTCAGGTACTAAACACTAAAAACACAAATAACTGAGGAAGTTATTAACACTTTATTAGAAGAAACAAGTGCTTATTGATTTTATTTTATGCCTTTTAAATTGCTCTTATATAAATTATTTACATATTCATATAAGGACATGGTGATGAGTAAAAGACTTATTAGTTGGATTTAGAGCAGAATAAATCAAACTACTTCCTAATGAATTCTTAAAAAAAAAAAACCTACTTTTGTATCATAACAAGAGCCTGATCAGAAATTAATGAGCATCTGGGATGTAAGTTTTTCATTTCTAATAGTGAAGCTTTTTTTTTATTTCACACTATATCAAAGAGAGAAAGATGTACTTAAAAATAAAGCCAAAATCATAAATACACATTCACACACACCCCAGCCAATGAATTCTGTGTATATCTCATTTTTAAAGACATTTGATGCTGGTTTTTTTTCTTATAATGTACTCATTACTACTTAATATGTTCCCAGGAAATTAAAAGTGGACTGCTAATTCAATATCCTGAATGTGCAGGGTTTATAGGACATTCTTCCAGGGAAATAGACAGATACACAGATTTTTCCCTCAGGGTGCTAGGGAGACGACTTAGATAAGTGTCCTATTGAAACCTGAGATCTATTTAAACATAGATACCCAGAATTTGAACTATTAAGGGTGAGTATAAATTGAGTATAATCAGAAACAAGACCCTATTGCAAGCCCTTAATCAAACTTAATTGCTCCAAAACTTTGAGTACCAAAGCTCATTCCTATATTAATATGTCACTGAAAAGCCACATAAAGAATCCTTTAAGAAGAAATTTGTAAATGTGGAGCTCTAGTCAATGGTGCATATTTTGTTGTTTTCAAATATTTTCAGAGGTTGGAATCATAGATGTGTTTTTCTTAAAAATAATTAAAAACCCTTCTGTTCTATTGCTCCTTACTTTTGAGATCTCCTAAGTGAAAATTAGCATTATCTATTCCTGGCTTTTCAGAATTCCCAAAAGAATAAAACTTTCAAGCCAAGAACCTTTTACCCAGCAAATACTCCCACGTTTTAATTCCCAAATTCACCTGTGTTCTATTTCTCAACCTTCTTTTTCTTAACAAACCTTCTAAAGGGCATGTTGAGGTAAATTTTCACTTGCTACAGTCAGTTTTTCCTGCTTTAAAGAATAATACGTTTAAACATTCTGGATTAAATATTGAGAGCAAGAAAAATATTATAAGCAAATCAAATGAAATATGGATAAAATATGGAGTAGAGAGTATAGTAATATGCCCCGAGGCTTTCATAACTTGAATAAAGTCCATGATAAAAGAAAGCGAATGGATGTACAGTCAGTACCAGCTTTGCAGATTATATGTGCAACCGAAATTATGCAATTATATTTTTCTTTTAAAAACGTAAACGTCGTGTTTTGTTCATAGAGAATTCAATTTGTTTATATAAAATTTAGAGATGGAAATATTAGATATAATGGTTTTGGAAATTGAGACATTGGTTTTGGAGAAAAAGGATCTCCCTGCTTCACCTCTCAGAGGCAGCTGCCTCTCTGTCTTTGCATAAACATTGGCCATGAAGGAAATTGCATTACTTTGCATGGCATCTGGTCAGGGAATGACATTATCTCAGATTTGTTTTTCAAAAGACGGAAACCTGTTGCATTATTGGGTGTGGTCTTCAGCAAGGGAGGAGAGGGTGCTAGATGCGCAGTTAAGGCTCTATTGTAAAAATGTCAGACAGGGATTCTTACACTGCTAAAGGCAAAGGCAAGGTTCAAATAAGCCATGAGATATGAAAATAAATAGAATATGTCAGAAGGGAGGAAGGGAAGAAAGTGACTCCCAGACCCTTGCTGAGAATACTGAGTAGATGGGGTAAAAACAATAGCTGAAAAGGGCTAAATAAAAAGATGCCATAGTCAAAAGGCACATAACAAAAAAGAAATTACCATTATAAAAGCCAACTCTGTGTTCAATAGATACATGCAAATTTAACCTGGGGGAGCTACATCCATAGATGGCAAGCTTGATGAGGAAATTAAAGTGCAGAGCCAGTGAAAGTTTCGAAGAATGTGGTACAAAGAAAAAATTATCAAGCGGAACATTTGAGAAACACAGGAAGAACAATCAGCACTCAAGGGAACAAATTTAGTAAAATTAAGTAATTACTGAGACTACCCACAGGAAAAACATACATTCAAAGGGAAAAAAGATAAAGATGTGAGTCAGAAAAAAACAGAACCAAGAGATTCTTCACTATAGTATTTATTGGAAAATTATAGCACTATATTAAGGAATTTATTAAAAAACAGGTTCCTGTAAGCAGTAATGCTAGCATTTAATAACCAAAAAGATTCCCTCAATTTGAGAAGGGATGAGTATGGAACATGGCAGGGGTTGGAGGAAGGACAGGGAAGTGAGAAAGTGATTAGTGTGTTCATATGATGCTGTGATCTTCATCCCCAACACAACATGGCAGGGGTTGGAGGAAGGACAGGGAAGTGAGAAAGTGATTAGTGTGTTCATATGATGCTGTGATCTTCATCCCCAACACAACTGTAATTGATGAAGCAAATATCTAGGTACAAAGGGAAACATACAGGCTGTTTATAAATGACTTATGCAGACATGAGTATAGGAACTGAATAAATGGCTCAGTTGGTTAGTAGCATTGCAGTAAAGGCACAGAACCAGAGTTCTTATCCCCACACTCACATAAAAAGACAGGCATGACTATGCAAGCCTGTAGCCAAGCATTGGAGGGCAGAGACAGATCCTTAGAGCTTGCTGGCCAGAAAGAGTAGGCAACAGAGTTAATTCTAGAACATTTCTCAAGACAATAAGGGATAGAGACAAAAAGAGCGACATTTTCCTCCTTACCTTCTGCATGTACACACACACACACACACACACACACACACACACACAAACACACAGAGAGAGTTATTCAGTACACACACACACACACACCACTAAAATGTCCAAGGGAAAAAATCTACATAGCTTTGTTTAAAATGAGATGATCACTTACTCTTGCAAGGGATGTCAATTATAGTCCTAGTCAAGTCATAGAAATATGAAAAGTCCTATAAGATACTTACAGAATATTCTTATTATATGATATTTTACTTGGGGCTAACTATTGTTCTACAGTTGAGCATGATTTCTCCCTTTCTGAGAATTGTCATGAAGATTTATTTCCCATAAGGGTTAGGTTCTCCCTGCTGCGCTTAACTGAGCTTTTCTGTTATACTAGTTATAGAAATGAACTGAGAATCAGGAGCATGATTTTTTTCCCTAAAGAATAGTATTTTAACTCAGTGCAAGTTTCTTGTGGGGAAAGATGAATAATAACTACATTGCACTTGGAAATCTAATCATAACAAAAGAGCAATATTATGTTTGTATACATACACCTATACACATATTGACATTGTACATAGAAAAAAATCCATGCCCATACAAGTGTATATTGGCTTACTGTACCTTTAAGTACTGCTCATCTTTTCTAATGCTCATATTAAAATAAGCTAAATTATACCTTGCCAAAGGCAAGCATGCACAATCTATTATGTGCCAACAAATATCTTCATTGCACAGAAAATCATTCAAAAGTTAGATAGAAATAATAGGAAACTGATAGGTCTAAAATGGATAGGGAAGGTAAGGCCTCTTTAATGATGATAAAGACTTATTTAATGGTGATAAAGATGAACTTAGCATCTTTGCATTTTTGTTTTGTTTTGAGGCAGTATTTTGCTATGTAGGTCTTGGCTGACCTAGATCTCCATGTGTAGTCCAGACTGACCTTCAACTCAGAGATCTGCTTGCCTTTTCTAAAATTACCTACTTTCTGCCTTTAATTATCCTGATATAAGGATGAAAACAATATAGAATAAATATCTTGCTATTCAAATTTTAGTCTAGTTTGCTATGACTAACTTGGGCAAGCAGATCCTAAAGGAAGAATATGACTCTCTTAAAGTTATTATGTAAAAAGGAGTAGTGCTTTATATGAGACAGTGATAATATCTGATACATTACAGAGATAAAATATGGTGATCCTATGACTAATAATTAATACATCTAAATATGGATTCTGCAATTACTGTACCTGAGTACCAAGATGATGGAATGATTATTGACTTTATTGATTCGAACGTCTGGATAGTCTTTTTGTTACTGGAATGTAAAAATGCTAAATATGGTATTAAAGTAATGAGATGTCTCTTGGTATTATATCACTTGGAGGAGTGGAATTATTTTAAAATATTTTAAGCTGATAAGTAAAACAAGGATGGACTCCAGTGTTACTGAACACAACAGAAAAAGAGCAACTTCAGTATAGATTGTCCAGCTGATTAGAATGCTTACCTTCTAATTTTAAGTGCACAGCAGCTAGGTTGATAGCCTGAGTGTGTGACCATTATCACATGTACAGAACCATACGTAATGATGTTTACCTCAAAGTTATTTCACAGCTTTCAAGTGACGATGATAAATAATTTTACAAATTGGAAACCAGTGTTCTGATGCTCTAGATACACTGATGTGCTTTACATTTACAATATGCTCAGTATTCCCCCGTGAGCCTTGTTCACGTTCTCGGTCATTCTACTCAGTGTAGGCTAGCCTACGGTGATCCTGTTGCTTTTGCTTCCCACGTGTCAAGGTTACATGCATGCACTACCACTTTACCTGCCTGCCCCTTAGGCTTTAGAAGTCGTCTCTCCATGTATACTCTCACCACATGTGTCAAGAGAGAGCTGAATTGTGTTAGCCACTTGCTTAGAGTAAGTGAATAATGACAATCAACTAATGCATTTATCTACACATTTCAAACAGAATTGTGAAGCCAAGATTCCTTCAAAAAGCCCTCGTCTACTCTCAAAATTCTTCAGTTGCCTGTAGTTCTTTGTGTAAACACGAGGCTGTGTTGGCTTTCCCTCACTGATTTTGGCATGTCTGTTGGCATGACCATATTTAGACAGTCTTGTTGATGATGGCTACATGGCTGTAGCTTGACATGAATAGGAGACCCAATCCCACTGCCAACTCCCCGATCTTCTCGCTCTTACAAGAAGCCAGTATGGATAAATGGGAAGAGAAATAAGATGTTCGTATGGGAAGAGAAATATGATGTAAGCATGGTGGATGAAAAAGAAGAGAAATATGATTGAATTATAGCATATTCTCAAAAAGATAATAGCAAAGTCTTGGCCTGCTCCAATTCTAGCCTCTTTGGTCATGTTTGGAGATGGGAGGAGAACAAATTTTGTCTTCTGACAATTATCAGTAACTATATGATGATACATTCAAAATAATAGTCAACGATTTCTTCAAAAATAATAAGAGAATCTCATTACACATACACCTTTAAATGTGCATTTTTGAATCTAATTTAATTGTCAACTTACTTAAGAAGGTGTTAAGCCTGTGGATCAGATTTCACAAAGCCTTAATGCAGATCTGGATACAGGGATTAACAATTAGCAAAGCAAAACAATTACAAAAGAAAGGACAACATGAGCAGAGCTTAGGAAAAAATACAAGATTACTATAAAAATTAACACAGAGAGCAAATATATTCCTGCAACCAATGGGATCTAAAATGCCACAGATCATATAAACTCAAGGAAGCAGGAAAATATAAGGACAAAAATGCTGAGTTTAAATAAATATGTATGCAATGAAAAATAACTACATTTTACAAAGGAAACAATAAGCATTCTTAAAATATTTTGCCATCTGGAAAGCAAAGGCCTATTAAATAATTAATTGAGCATTTGGTAAATACAGAAGGTTTCTTATACCCAATCACATGCATTAAAAGATTAGAGAAATAAGTTATAATGATAAAAAATTGAGGATCTACATTCACCATCTCTAGCACTTAACTAAGGATGTTTACTATTTTAATTTATATTCTTTACCAATAAGGTTGCCTTTATTTCAAAAACTAAAATCCAATTAATTGGATTAGTAATTGTGCCCCATATCAAAAATCCATATAATAGCCTCTATTTTAAAAAGAAAGGCAGGCATACTTAATGCTACAACCTTATTGGCAATCACACTTAAGTCCTGCTATTTTCAAAACTGGAAACATTAGAATTAGAAATATAAAAATTAGAGAAAAAACTTAGATAAAGATAAGATAGAATGAGTTGATTTTAAAATTCGTAGTTGATTGATGATTTGCTTTCACAGTTTATTGTCTTTTTTCTAAATTAAAAGTATTTTAATTCCAAATAAGTGTCTCAGTAAAACAAAAAAAGTATTATCTCATGGGGGTGTTTGTCAATTAAAATCATTTTATAATAAAATATAATTGCTAGAAAATTCTAGAGACATGTTCCATGTAATAGTACACATCAACACGGTACTCCTAATGAACAAGTACCAAAGTGTGAATTGCACATAAATTTTACCTGGTAAACTTATTTCTAGGATTTATGTTGACAAAAATATGTGTGTACTGTAGAATATGTACCACAATATTATATACAATGGTGAATTATGAGAAACATGTCAAAATTAAATACAGAATTAATAAATTATGAATTTATTTGTAGACATTTCTATCATAATTAAAACTCTATTTACTAGGATAAAACTTTAGAAGCCAATATTATCATTATCTTATGCTATTACATTATAACTATGATTAAAATAAATTAACTCACTTTGTAAAAACATTATGCAATTGGAAATTATTTCTGACAGATCAACTCTTACAGTTTTATAGGCCATTCATTTTTCTCCTTTGAAATGACAAGGGAAAGTTGACTTCTGTCAAAGTAACACACATAACCCAATCTCATAAATCACAAGCCTAATGTTACTTGTTTTCAGTAGACTTTGAAAACCTTACCACTGTCACTTTCAACCAGAAATAAATTGACAACTCCTGACTAAATTCGGAGAAAATAAATACTGGTCTTCTAAAATATACAGGACTCACCTCCTTAATGTGAACATAAAATTCAAATACCTCTTCCATTTTCTCCCTTGAAGATATGTTAGCTTCACTCTGAGCATAAGAGAAACATCACTCCTTTGCGTTTCCCAAGGCCATTACGCTGAGACGCATCAGATTCCTATAACACTTGCTGAAGTTACCCATAAATATTTCTAGTTCTATAGTGACTATTTCTGTAAGGAATGAAGTGTGGGATTTTTTTAAAAATTCATCTTATAATTAAGATAAAAATGCAAATTTCTGGCCGTAAAAAATAAAATTGTTAAACCAGTTATAATTGTGACTTAAAGAACTACCTTTAACATGAATTAAACTGTGATGGCAATTTCCTAGATCTTATGAAGGAAAAGGATGCTTTCACATGAAGTGTATCATGCAATTAATGTACCTGAAATCTTTGTTCCTAATATCAATGCCTGCAGAAAAATACAGATGAGAAAAAAGAGGTCAGCACAGATAAGATACTGAAAAGTATTAAATCAGCCCCAAAAACCTCTAATGCACATAAAGCCATACAGACATCTTTTTCCTTTTGTACATTATGAACAGGATTATGTATAAGAATTTCTCTGCTTAAACAATAATAAATTTTTATCTTGTAGCTCTTTTGTCTACTGAGGAAAATGAAAATATTTTCATTGTAATCTTTTGAATTATTTTTATGATGCATATTTTATTATGCATATTATTAATACTATATCTAAGCTGATAATATTATCATGTATGGAGTACTGTATTAGATGCGGAGGAGAACTGAATAGTGTATGCTTACTTCACTAATCCACATGGACTGAGAAAATCAATAGCAGCAGCTGGATAGACATGTCAGTGGTTTGGAGCACAGGCTGCTCTTGCAGAGGATATGAGTTCAGTTTGCAACACCCATATCACATGGATCCAAAGGAACCAAAGCTCTCCTATGGTCTCCTTTGGCACCTGGATACCCACACACACAAACATGCATACAGATAATTAAATGACAAATCTATTTTCTTAAGATCCGAATCTAATCTGAAAGACAAGAGAAGACATGGCCGTTGGATAGAAACACACGAGATCGAAAGAATAGACATCGTACAGATACGATAAAAGGTCAGAGGCTGGCATTCATTCCAGCTCCTCTAGAAGAGTCACAAAAGCATTGAGACCAAAGTTTGAGCACGAGCAGAAATCAGAAGATTGTAGTTGGTCAGGATGAGACAAATACGGAGTGAAATCAGTGTGAGGACGAACGTACAGAATTCCTGTTAACTGTGTTCATCCTACCCTCCGTTGTTTGCCGTAAGTGGGACCTACAGTGAAAAGACGAACTTTGAAGAAGAAAATAAAAAAGAAGGAACGTTCAAAGATGGTCTATAAAATCAGTTCAGAGCCATGGATTGGAGAATGTGAGAAGTCGTAAGAGACTTACATTAAAATGGACAGTCTTAGCGCAGAAAGTGTTGGGATAATCACCCTCTTCAGTATGACTGTCTGAAAGTATGCTGATTGGACCCGAGTAAGAGACAGAGTGGACAGAGAACTTTAGCTACAATAAAATAATGGACAGGAGTGACACTGGTTGAATTCTGATGATAGACAGATACCAAGGATTTCTAAATATAACCTGACAAAGCACTGTTTTTCAGCGTTTTTATCGCTTTGATATTTTATATTAGAATGATTTAATACATACTTTAAACATAAGCGAGAAGAATGTTTGGAGGGAATGGAGGAAGAGAAAAAGAAGAAAGTGATAGTAAATGGCAAATTCATTTTTAAACACGTTGGATTTTATGAGCTGAGGAAACTCAGATATGAGTCCCTAGGAATAAAGCAGGGGTTCATGTTAGTGATGGATTGGGTGATTATAATATTATATTACATCTGTGTTCACGTATCCTTAATAGGACTTCATATTTATATCTGATGGGTGTGGCCTGTCTCTGTGTATCCAGACCACCTTAAGAAAGAGTCTAAGATACAGCACTTTCTTTTCACATAGATCTGAATATAACCTTGAGAATTTTGAACACTTTTCTATCTTCTTTATATATGAATGAAAAAGACACTAATATGTCTAGCAAAACAGATTTCTGTTTCAAATATAAGTTTAACATACCATTTATATTTTACAGGATATATAAACATAAGTTTCATTAAATATATAAACAAAATCGATAACCCAACTTCAAAAATGTTAACATATTTAAAAGCCACAGAAATATTAAATGTTTAGTATTAATGTACATATTGGGAAAAGTGATCCATTACTGTAATCTTCAGCTTGCTGGAAGAGCTAGCCTTGGCTATACTGAGTTTGAAGGAATCTGGGCTATGTAGTTATTTCCTGATTCAGAAACATTGCAATAAAACAAAACAAACTAAATTAAAAGGTTGGGGCATTTGGTTAAAAATACCTTGAAACAATTGACAGTATGATTAGAGAAGCATCATTGTAAATTATGAAAATTGTATCAAAACTGTTTTAGATATTGTTTTTTAAATTTTGGATTCAGGAATCTCTTTCTGCTAAATATATGATTGACAACACAGTTGCCTCTTTTCCCTAAAGTACACTTTAAAATAATGTTAAAGCACTATATATTATTCAAATCCACAAATAATGAGTACATCTATATGAGAGTCTCAAGTTTTAAAAGTAGTTCTTTTCAAAAATATTTGATGAGACAAACTATATGACAAGGCAAACAGGGCAAGACTGCAGCCCCAGGGCTCACTAAATGCTTATAGTCAATTTGGGAAAGGTGAGGCCCAGGGAGAATAAAGAGGTAGAGGTTTAAACAGTAATTGCTGGAATTTTGAAAAGCAAATTCCCAGGTGAAAACACACAACAGCCGACTGAAAGGATATGTCTTGTGTTCAGATCAATAAATAAAAAAGAGATATAAAAAGAAAATCTTTTTTAAAAGCAAATCCATGATACCGACAATAAAGATAAAGAAAGAAAGGCTTGGATCATTCAGCAACATTGAGCAGAATTACCAAGGGAGCAGTGTCATCTAAAGAAGACAGGCAAGGAATTGCAGAAACACAGAAATAGGCACACAGCAAAAGTCATAGAAAGTAATGGTCTCTTTGTTAAGTACTTACCCAGACTCTTAAATATATGTATAGATAAATACAACAAAAGTTGTATCAAATGATTTAAATATATATGCATGTATAGCATATACATCTACATCCATAAGTCCATCACTGCTTTAATTTTAATAGATTAAAACTCTAAATAACAGGTGTTCTTCAAAAAAGGGCGTGGTACGATGATAGTATAACCATGCTAATAGAACACTACACTGTGAAAAGTAAAAAGACCATCCATATAGAAAACAACACGAGTAATCTCCCGTGTCATGACAGTCAGACACTGCCACATTCTATGTGACACCACTTCCCAAAATTTCTTGAAATGACAGTTACATATATATAAAAATTAATGATTTGAGATGATGTAGAGAGGCATCTATAAAGTCACAGCTTGAGGGATATGTTTTTAGCAATGCAATAATTCTCTGACTTGTTACTTTCTTGGATAAATAAATGTACATGATAACTGGAAAAACAGGCATACATATATCAACATTTATTCTCTGTTTTTGCTACTGTGTATACACTTGGGTACAGTGTGAACCATTAGGAAAGACTGAAGACCCTTTTGTTCCATGCATCTTTCATCCTACAAATCTAGAATCCTCCAAAAATAAATGTGATAGGGCACTTACCTAACTTCTATGCAACCCAGGGTTTGACCCTAGCACCACAAAATATAAATGAATAGGTATAAATCAAATGCACTGTTAGGGAATAACAGAAAAATATCAATCTGTGTGAGACTAACAAACAAATCTATATCTTTACAGAAATAATTTACAAAACACTGTACTAAGAACTTTGGACACAGCAAATAAACAATAGGAAACCTGTGAATATATTGTTTAGTGATTGTTCAAGATACACATCATTATAATAGCATCTAGGGTAAGAAATCACACACTATCTTTTCCTGAGGAGCATATTTTTTAAAAACCAATTGATTGAAAATTAATGCATGTATGACATTTCTGAATTTCCTGTACCGAGTCTATAAGTCAAGCTTAAGCACCACTAGCCAGAAGATTAAAGGGCCCAATAGTCAGAGGATGATAGATTCAGTGGGAGACTCACTGCTGTCTGCTTCCCGGCAGTGCACTTATTTGATGACTTCCTGCCTTCTTCATAATGCTGAAAAGGGAGTTCCTTCAGCAATAATCTACAAATTAAGAGAAACCCATTTAGCCTGTCAGAAAAGTTACGTGATTGAGTGTCCCCAAGCAGCATGCCAGGTATTTAATCAGCTCTTTACAACAGAGGGAATAGTTCTTACTGCTTTTGCTACTCTAGAAAATCTAATTTTTATAATTTTAAACGATAAAAATGTGAGATAAAAACTATTCTACGAAGGGAGATAGATAATTGACTGTGAGCAAAATATGTGAAAATAATCTTCTGTGTTTGGGCAAACAGTAATTTTCTGAGGAAGAAGTTTGTGGACCACTCATTTTACATTAGGGTTACCTAATAAATAGGATAGGATAAACTATCCATTTGGGAAATATGAATTTGGTTGAAATAAAATAAAATGAGCTGTAATTTATGTCATGGCTTATATATTTTTTAATATTTTATAACAAAGGGATTGGAGTTCTTATCTTATAAAGTAGCATAACAGACTATATACAGTGCTCTAAGTATATTGGGATGTTATCCTGAGTGTCATTGTGTGTGTGTGTGTGTATGTGTGTGTGTGTGTGTGTATGTGTGTGTGTGTCTTTCTGTTTCTGTACATTTCAATATGTACCTGTTTCTTTAATGATGTTTTCAAATGAAAGAAAATTTAATCAGCTTCTTCTATCATTCATTAATAAATATATTATTAATAGTTTAGAGGGAGTTGCTCTTTTCAATTTATCAAATTTCACTGCAAAAAAGTGGAACCATGAGAAAGTTAACAAAGTAATTTTGGCCAAGTATTTGCACATTCTAACTATGAAACTTCTTCTAATATTATATTATTTAGCTTTGTGAATATTTCCCAGGACTATAACCTTGTTTTGCATATTTTTACATTGAATATTAAGCTCTTCACCACAGAGTTTAGAGAAAGGGAAAGTAACCTCAGGAGAAGAGTTAAACAGATGCTGCACATATAAAATGGCAATATAGATATATAAAACCTGCATGGGAGGGAGTCAATTAAGTGTGTGTGTGTGTGTGTGTGTGTGTGTGTGTGTGTGTGTACTTAGAATATTTAGCAACAATAAGAAAAATTTCGAATTTAGGGGCCCAATTAATAGCAGATTAATTAAGTGCTTTCCTCTCCTCCTAAAGTGTGAATAGATTGTTATATGAATAATCTTAACTTTACTAATTTCTATCTCTCCATCAATTAAGCTTAAATAATTTGTATCTTAGAATCTATTAAAATCCAAATGTCATTTAACTACTTTAAAAAGACAATGTTTTTACTTACATCAGAAATCTTCTTTCTCTTTTCTGAGGAATATGTCTCTCAATGGTAGTATTTGGTACCCTAAGTAGACAATAGGAACATAGAACATTTTACCATGAGGTATGGCTAGATATAATGAAATCTGCCAAAAACCTTACCACAAATTATTTATCAAAATTAGCATCACATTTCTAATCAACCAATGTAAGAGATATCCTTTAGCACTATTTTATTACTCATAAAATTTCTAACGCTTGAGGACTGTTTCCCAAAACATTTGTGAGCCCAACCTGACACTGCCTTATTGTTTCATAAATTACAACTCAGGCAAAGCAGAGCCAAAAATTTTTTTTCTTAGTTCTCTTTCTTTCTATCTGTCTGTCTGTCTATCTATCTATCTATCTATCTCTAGTTTATAAAACAGACATTTAAAATTCAAAGAATATAGTCCAAAAACTAACTGCTTTTGTAGTTCTATGATAATTCTCTTGAGATCTTCATGGAAACAATGACTCCTTCCCTCTGTAATTTAAAGAGAGCAAAATATAAACTTATAACAACTGCCAAGGTGCTAGTCACTCCCTCAACTTACTTCTGCTTGCCTTTCTCTCTCTCTCTCTCTCTCTCTCTCTCTCTCTCTCTCTCTCTCTCTCTCTCTCTCTCTCTCTTTTTTTTTTTTTTATCTAATGATCACCTTGCCAATATCACATAATTTTTGGAGCTAATTCTATTTAATCCATCTTTGTCTCCTGACCTCTTTATGATCCCTTCATCCCCAATCTATGAATCAGTATTAAACAAAATTCCACCAACTCTGTTACTTTGTCGTGCATTGATATTTTGCTAATCTCCTGTTACCCCTGCATCCCTGACTAGACTTTTTTTTCTGACTAGACTTTTTAATTTTTATCTTTTTGTTCAGTTTTCAAGAAGGAAGAAGTGTGATACTTATTAAAATAGGAATTTAAGTGGAGTTCAGTACCTAAACCATGCTGCTGTGAAGCATGAACATGGTCTCTGTGAGTGAAATTTATCTGGTTAATCCATGAACCCAAACCCATAACTGACTCTGCTGATTCCTTATGAACTTTAAACTACTTTAATTAAATTTCAAGCCTTCCCTCAACCCTTCCATAAGAGTCCCTGACTTCCAGCCAATATTTGACTGTGTATCTCTGCACCTGTTTCATTAGCTGCTGGGGTAGCACTCCTCAGAGGACACTAGTAGGCTCCTGTCTGTAAGCATAACAGAGTATCATTAATAGTATTGGGCCCCACCCTCTCAGAGGAGAAGGGAAAGGAGAATAGGGAGAGAGACTCTAGAAAGGAGGGACCAGAGGGCAGGTAGGGTTTCAGGTGTAAATAAGTGAGGGATAAATAAATTGATAAATATATCTATACTTACAGAAGATGTTCACTCTTACCTTTACTATCACACATGTAATCATGGAAATTTCCAAAATTATCAACTTCAAATTCGTCATATAAAATCTGGTGTCCCTAAGACATTTGGAGTGCTAAACACTAAGAATTTGTACAGTACGATTTCTTTCTCCCCAGAGAAGCTTTCTGTACTAGCGATTCCCATATTCTTCCTTACTCTAGCATCTCAACAGTGGATCCATAAAAGTTTTTAAGTTTGGGGGGAAAAGAATAAAACGATCATTCATAAATAATAACATTAAAACTCAGTGATTTATTATATTTAACTCTCTTTATTCTCATATTGGAACCTTGTGATGTTGGTAGTATTTGATTTCACTGAAATGAGGCTCAAAGAAATCAAGATTAATGTGCCAAACTATTTTTGTAATTTTATAAATATAAATTGTATACTTTTATTTATTTGTTTTTTGAAGCAAAGTTAGTTTTTATTAAGATACTTTTTATTTATTCTGAGGCAGGCTTGCTCTGTGTTGGCCTGGCTGTCCTTGAGTTCACTTATTTATTTTTACACTTCAGATTTAATTCCCCTCCCCCCTCCCCCCACAGTTCCACATCCCATACCTCCTCCCCACCCTCCCCCATTTCCACAAGCATGTCCACACCCCACCCACCCCACAAGATCTCTAAACTTCCTCTGGCCTCCAGTCTCTTGAAGGTTAGGTGCATTTGCTCTGACTGAACCCAAAGCCGGGAGTCTGAGAGTCCCTCTGCTGTATATGTGTTGGAGGCCTCATCTCAGCTGCTGTATGCTGTTTGGTTGGTGGTCCGGTGTCCCAGGTCCTCCTACAGGGTTGCCCTCCTCCAGCTTTTCCCTAATACAACAAGAGGGGTAAGCAGATCCTGTTTATTGGTTGGGAGATTATATATATATATATGTATATATATATGTATATATATGTGTATATATGTATATATGTATATATGTATATATGTATAATGTATATATGCATATATGCATATATGTATATATGTATATATGTATATATGTATATATGTATATATGTATATATGTGTATATGTGTATATGTGTATATGTGTATATGTGTATATGTGTATATGTGTATATGTGTATATGTGTATATGTGTATATGTGTATATGTGTATATGTGTATATGTGTATATATGTATATATATATATAATTTTCTCTTTCAGCGTTGTTGGACTTTTCAGGGCCTTCTTGATAGACCCCTGCTCATAAACACAACATAGCATCAGTAATAGTGTCAGGCCTTGGGGACTCCTCCTGGTCTGGATCTCAATTTGGGCCTGTAACTGGACCTCCTTTTCCTCTTCATTTCTATCCCTGCAGTTCTTTCAGACAGGAACAATTCTGAGTCAGAGTTTTTGACTGTGGGATGGCAATCCCAACCCTCCACTTGATTCCCTATCTTTCTGCTGGAGGTGGGTTCAATAAGTTCCCTCTCCCCACTGTAAGGCATTTCATCTAGGGTCCCCCTTTGAGTCCTGAGGATCTCTCCCTTCCCACGCCTCTGGTACATTCTAGAGCATCCTTCCAAACTCCTTCGCCCAAGGTCGCCTGTTTCCATTCTTTCTGCTGGTCCTCAAGGCTTCAGTCATTTTCCCCACCCAATACCAGATCATGTTTCCTCTCTCCCCCCACCCCCATGCCCTTTCCCTCCCCTGTCCCTCTTTCCCTCCCCCCTTGTGATTGTTTTCTTCTACCTCCCACTTGGGACTGAGGTGTCCGCACTTGGCCCCTTCAGCTTGTTGTGGACTGTACCTTGGGTATTCTGTACTATTTTTTTTTTAGCTAATATCCACTTAGTAGTGAGAACATACCGTGCATGTCCTTTTGGTTCTGAATTAACTCACTCAGGACCCAAATATTTTCTAGTTCTATCCATTTGCCTGCAAAACTCAGGATGTACTCATTCTTAATTGCTCAGTAGAAACTCATTGTGTAAATGAACCACAATTTCTGTATCCATTCTTCTGTTGTGGGACATCTGGGTTGTTTCCAGCTTCTGGCTATCACAAATAAGGCTGCTATGAGCATAGTGGAACATGTGCCCCTATGGAATGGTGGGGCATCTTTTGGATATATTCCCAAGAGTGGTATTTCTGGGTCTTTAGGTAGGTCTATTTCCAATTTTCTGAGAAAAGTCCAAATTGATTTCCAGAGTGGTTGTACCAGTTTGAAATCCCACCAGCAATGGAGGAGTGTTCCTTTTTCTCCACATCCTTGCCACCATGTGTTGTCACCTGAGATTTGACCTTAGTCATTCTGACTGGTGGGAGGTGGAATATCAGGGTCGTTTTGATTTGCATTTCTCTGATCACTAAGGACTTTGAACATTTCTTTAGGTGCTTCTGAACCATTCAAGATTCCTATGCTGTGAATTCTCAATTTAGTTCTATACCCCATTTTTTTGACTGGGTTGTTTGGTTTTTTTGGTGTTTAGCTTCATGATTCTTTATATATTTTAGATATTAGCTCTCTAGCAGATGTGGGGTTAGTGAAGATATTTTCCCCTATCTGTAGGTTGCCGATTTATCTTATTGATCATGTCCTTTGCCTTACAGAAGCTTTCCAGTTTCATGAGATCCCATTTATGAATTCTTGATCTTAGAGTATCTCATTTTATGTTGAGGTTCTTGATCCACTTGGATTTGAGCTTTCTGCATGGTGACAAATATGAGTCTATTTTTATTTTTCTACATACAGTCAGTTAGACCAGCACCATTTATTGAAGATGCTTTCTTTTTTCCATTGTATATTTTTGACTTCTTTGTCAAAGATCAAGTTGCGCAAGTGTGTGGTTTTATTTCTGTGTCTTCAATTCTATTCCATTGATTAGTGTCTTCATTTGAGCAATTGCCTATAAGAATTTATTGAACATTCCCCAAAAGCATTTAACCTCCAAAGAAAGTTTGTTTTTCCTGTCATCTCAATATAGATCTTCATTTTGATAAACACAATTGTTTTTTAAAATTTTTCTGAATAACTATCTTTCTACAGTTATTATTATAAAGAAAGGATAGAGAAAAAAATCATCAGGTTCCCAAAACAGTAAATTTTTTACAATCATAGCTATATAAAGGTAGTTTATTCAGAAATTTATTGTGAATGAACAGAAGCTTTTTAAGGGGAACAGAATGTCATAATTAAGTAAATAGTGATTATGATTTATAAGAGAATTTGACAAAATAATTTTATTGAACTCAATTTCGTCTTAGAGTTTCAATAGAAAAAATAAGCTTTATTGCCTCCTATTCTTAAATATTTTGACTGACTTTACAAAGAAAACATCTAAAATTTACATTTATTTTCTAATATAATGTATATTGAAAATAACTTCAAACATATATTATGAACTTAGTGTTGTATTATCCCTCGCCAGCAGTATAAAAAAATCAAAACATGTTTAATGATTCAGTTTGAATATCATAAGAACATTACTTAATGGTGCTTGAACTAACAAAATCAATTGAGTTAATTGATGATTGCACTGCTGAATTATTCAGCTGATTACATAGGTCATCACTTCTGCTCCCATTCACCTCAGCACTCCATGGTCATTCAAATACTAGGAAGTTTTGTAGAGCCACAAACAGGGATGTGTCAACTCCAAGTTAAAATGAAGCCTGTTTTTACTGCTACCATTGGTATACTACAATCAAAGCTTGACAAAAAATAGGATTACCAAACATTTACTGAAACACTAGCATCTTTATTGTGATAAATATGTTATTATTTTAAGCATCAGTGTTGGATTAAAATGTATGGACATAAATTATATGAGATTCACACTTTAAAGACTATAGAAATTCACACCATTAAGTCACTAGCAGCTGAACAAATTATAGGTAACAGAATAATGTATTTTTGTAGAAAATTTTTGTTTATCAGTAAAAATTTTAAACTTGAGTGATTGTTTGAGTGTGCCAAAAGGTAGAGACAGCCTCACGATATCAAAGAGTAAAGGAAAATGAATGTCCTTTAGACATAATACAAGCCTAAAGGTTATTATTAAGCACATGTTTTAATCTTATAACATTGAATATGTTGAGAATAATAGTTCTCATAGGAATGGATGCATAGGAAATTTAGCAAATAAACTAGCAGAATTATTATTCTAATGGAAGAGGTTTTTTTTTTATGCCTGACTCAAGAAATGCCACATTTGTTCAAAGAATTATGTGTTCCTTAGAAATTAAACTGTTTTGATGAGAGAGAACTTAACAAAATGATAAAAGCTGAGATTAGCAAGACTTAAAAAATGCCAGCGTGGAATCCAGGGACAGGTATTTGCATACTAATTGTAATATTCCTGCTGTCATGTACCTTCAGCTTGAAGATCAGTCAGAAAGAGAAACGGCATCATCTGTGACAGGCAGACAGTGGGACGCGAAATGCCAGTGAAGTGAGTTGCTGTTTAAAGCTCTTTTTATCTCAGAAGATGTATACATGAAACTCTCGAGTCTTCAGTAGTCTAGATGACTCGCTGCCTTCATTTATGATAAAAAACTTGTTCATTGTTCTTTTTCACCATAACTTTATTTTATTTTTTACCTTTCTCTATTGATGTTTTGCTTTTCTAAAATATGTCCACAACGCACGGCTTGCTTTGGTTCTAAATTCTCTGTTCACTGGTTAAAAAAAACTAAAGTCAATAGAAAGTTGACCTTTCTTTTCATCCTGTTTTTCAAAGCAGTGAGTTAGAGATACAACATATATGATCTTCTTAAGACGTAGTCATTATCACAGTGCTTATTAAGAAACTTTTACATGGACATTCAGCGCTGGGTAAGGAAGCAGCTGTCGCTTCCTCGGGCACATGAACTCCTTGCTTGAGTTTCCATTCTCCAGCACACTGCTAATTGAGTGTGAACAGCTCAGTTGTTGGATTCCACATTTTTTAATGCAATACAACTGGTTCTAGCTGGCTCAATTAGCAAGATAACTGGTAGCTTTCACGCGGTTCCCATCTGGACTGGCTCTTCTCTGGACATATAATATGAGTACTGCCGGCCTTGATGGCACTTGCTTAATGAAGAAAACAGACAGGAAATCAGCCAAAACCCCATGAAATACTAAGTGCAATTTTGGCTCCAGATACACAGTGGATTTTCTGGCAAATCATACACACATGGAAAGTTACCCTGATTAAAGCACCAGAAGTTTATAAAGTCACCCCTCCCCTCTCTCTCTCTCCCCTGTGAGTGCACACGTGAGAACACACACACACACACACACACACACACACACACACACACACACACAGGAAAAGAAAGAACCACATATACCTCCACTGAGGTTATAATTAAGACACAAATAAAATGAAAAGCACAAAAATAATAATGGCCATTTATTTCAGGTAACACAAATTTAAAAAAAATCAATGAAGCCTCAACAGTTTAAATTAGCTGCCATTTCCTTATTCTCTAATTTTTATTTAGTGAATTTTATTAGTATTTCTATAGCTGCATTTTATAAAACACATGTTTGTGTTTCTCATGCACATCTAACCTAAGAAATTATCCACATTTATTTTATAATTTAAAAGCTATAAGAATATAGTGCATAAATTTTCCATTGAGTGATTAATTGTTACAATGTAACTATTGTATAAAATATCTGGGTGATTTGTGTGATATTCTACTGCAGGAAACCTACTGCATGTGTCCCATAAAGAGCACATATGTGTTAACTTATGTTTTTGGAGAAAATTTTTGAGAAACGGGTCCTAAGCAGTCTTGAGTTTAAATATTAACTCTACCCACTACCATCTGACTGATACTATATAAGTCACTAGCATTTATAGTCCATTTAGTCACTGGTAACAGGTACACTAATATTGTCACTGTTAACTGATGAAAGACATGTGGCATGCTGAATGCAACCCAGAGTACATCGTAAGCATCCAAGGCACAGTTGTACTTTTTAGTGTTCTGAAAAATATTAGCTTTTAATTCATTTATTGATACCAAAACTTGCCCTTCCGAAGAATACAAGCACATAAGAAACCCGAATTAAACATTTTTAATAATAGGAGATAGTATTTCTTAAAACAGCTACACCCTACTTTATTTCTGAGTAGGAAGCACTCCACTTCATCCAGCTCTAACAGTATAATAAATATTCAGAACTGAATCTTGTAGGGGAAAACAGGTCAGAAAAGTTAGCAATCCGGGAAATCTTCTAAAAACCACAGGGGTATCCCTTCTGAGAGCTGAAAAGCAGCTTACCCCTTTAGAGCAAAGTCAACATTTCCTGACCTGAATTTATAGTAGGACACTCTAGCAACTTTAATTGTAGGATGTCTAATATTCTGTGTGTATATCTACAGAATACAGACCACTTTAAGTACAGCTCTGTAATTCAAAGTAACATTCTTCCTTTTGTTCTTAACTCCACGTTCACTTCCAGACTTCTTTTCTTCCCGTTTTTCCTGTTTTCACACAATGATGAAATTAGGAAAGGCCATTGCTTATGGACACGCCTCCAAGCGCAGACTCTTCCGGGCTCTACCTAAAGGCTCATGGTGGTGCAGTCTTTGCCAATCACTTCCCTCAGGAATGACAGTAAGGTCTGGCTGTTCTGTGGCCCTCCAGGCATCTTGCCACACTCTATCTCTGCTTCCTCTGCCCATAGCACTGAAGGATGTTCCCCCTGAACAATTTACCTGCTTGTTTAGTGAGCTTTTTCATTGCATTCTTCCAGCATCCTGAAATCCAAATCTCATTTCCGTCAGTCTTATATCAACCACTGTCTGGATTTTGAGCACTAACTTCTTGGCTTAGCCATATACTTCTGGGTGCTGGAAAATAACTACTTTTACTCCTTATTAAAAAAACCCGCATAGAAACGGAGAAGTAGATATTTATGCTAGAATGGATTTGCTATTTCTCTGTTTCTGGTAGCTACTTCTCGTTCCAAAGGATATCCTGTATGTCCAAGCTCCTTTTTGTCCTATGCATTAGAATATGCTCTGCAGAGATTGAGATTCATATAATTTAAATATTATATCGACTACTACACTTCAGTCTTCAAAAACTATTTTTATACAAGTGCAATTTAAATGACCTTTATGATTACTTTAGAATTCCACCAAAAGAGTATGAGAGTTGTGTAATACAACATAATCATAGTGAAGTAACAGCTTAAATATACAGAAGCACTTAGAGTGAAATTAAATCTAGGATTAAGACTAATACTTAATTTATTAACAATGAAAAATAAACAATGCAAATCTTTTTATTTGTCCATTTCGATGAGAGAACACCATTGCAAAAGTCTCCTAGACAAACTGTGCCTTCCGGTGTAAGTTAAAGGAAAAATGGATTTCTGAAATCTCTCACTGAGACAGGAAGTTTGAGCTAGAAAACGTTAGTAAGAGAAGAGAGAGAACTGAATTCCCAGGAGCCTCTCCTCGATTCTCTTATTCTATAAAAATGCAACTAATATTAAAACAGTGGTGAAGCACAGTCAATTCTTTAAGAAGCATATAAAATCTACAGTAAATTACAAGCAATAAGACATAAAAACATAATAAGCGCTTCACAAAACCATATTTAGGATTGTCAATACGCAATGCAACAGTACGGTATGCAATGCAACATTTATTAGGATAACTGGAAGTGAGACTGTCTCTATTTATTGTCAATTGTTTAAATATATGATTTAGTTAGCTGTCCCCTTTCTGTCTGTACATCGCAACTACATAATCAAATTCTTTGGCTAAAGTGGCTTCCTGTGGATAGGTGCTTATTTCATCGGGATTTTTATCTATTAAAAGCATAATACATATACATGGTATATTTGTATCTTACAAGGTTTATATCTTAAAGCTGATTTATTATTTATTTTACATAATATCCCCCAATGTATACCTTCTTCAGGAAACTTTAGTCCAAACATTTTTAAGTTTGTATGCTAGAGAAACTTAAAAAATCATTCATTCATTTTGATTGCTATCAGAAAAAAATTTTTGATTAGAACACAGTGACAAATTAGTGATATAGATGGGAAAATTTATAATTGCTTCAGAGAACCAATATTTCTCTGATGCCATTAGTAAAACATCATTATTTACAAATATTAACACTGTTGGCTAGATAGATAAATAATTTCCTGATATCAAATTATATTCCAAATCATGCTGCTGTTACTGTTCACATTAGAAATTACTATGTGATTTTTGTTGACATTTTCCTGTTTCGTCAGTGGCTAATTTTAATGATGTAATTTAAAAAATACTTTCAGCTCAAATATTACTATAATTTTTCAAAGAAAAAGATCACAATGCTATTGTCAAGGGTAGATGCTGTTTCTACAGGTCTCCAACGACGGAAACACTGGCATGGTCTGAAAATATGGACTCGCTCTTAGCTAACCAAGGTAAGAGTCAAGCCAATAGTGCATTTTAAACAATTCATTAAACCTGTAAAATGACAAATATTAAATAAATATGATATTGATCAGCATTTCAGGCATAAATTTTAAGATCTTGGAGTCAAAATAGATTTAGTTTAGCCGAAATTAAGTTGGTCAAAAGTTCAAATATGTATACAAGGGAAATTAATTATAAATTAAAATCAAGCAAGAAGCTTTCCATTATTTTAGCCTATAATTACATGAATTTGATCATTGCTTGCCATTAAGAAGAACCTGAAAGAAATGTGTAAATTATCAACAACAGGAATTTAAATTAACCACTTCTTCAATCTCAGAAAGTTATTAGTATGTTTAAAATAAATGGTCTTCACTTTCAATATGAAAATCATTGTTTTATTAATGATGCATGTTTATATCTAAAACCACGGTTCAATGTGGCAATTGTGAGCAATTATATATAAAATACTCTAAAATTGACATCCATTTTTATACACGAAATAGTCACAAACTATCCCACAATTCCTGTTTGTCTTATAAACAATTTGCTTCACAGTACCTCCATCCTGAGAGGAAGAGGCAGGACTATAGAGATTATACAGAACATATTTATAGTATCCATTTTATTAACCAAATGATGTTTCTGTTTTAAACAAATAAAGTATCAGAAAAACATAAAATAATGAAGCTGGGCACATTCTGCATTGCTGTTCATCTTGAAGTTAGATCGAATTAAATGCATTAAGATACTCTGAATGCTTTACTTTTATTGGCTAAGTCCTAAATCAATCCACCCACTAGCTCAAGTACAACTAATGACATTCATTGAAAATGCTTTGGATATGAAATAGCTCTCTCTATGTTAGAATGGGACCTTTCTTATGTTCTTCAGTGTGTAACCAAAGGATTAAGTGAAGTTTGGTAAGCGACTCTTGGAGTTCATCTACTGGTTGGCGTGTACCTGCTTTCTCCACTGCAGAGGAAATGATTTCTGTTCAACAGCCACGCAGACCAGAAGTGAGGAGGCCCTGAGATGGAGGCAATTGCACTCATATAACCCTCTCTGGGCATTTACTCACATAAAAAAACAAAGTTATAAAATCATCTAAAGAGCTAGTTAATAAGGCTTTTGTAAATCAAGATAAATAATAACAGTATAATTTATTTGTAACCCTTTAAAGACTTAGTAGATTAGAAAACTACTTAAATATTTTTACTAACTTTGCCTCGATGTTGACCTGGCTTTCATGGTAGCTTTCAATTTTTACTCCATTTACGGTCCTCTGTGACTGAGAAATGGAAAAAGCCATTCCATCCTGCACAATGCCCTCAAGAATAGATTTTATTGTACGTAGTATGTTAGTTCAGTCTTATTTGAAATGTTTTCAAATTTAAATGTGTTTAGAATGGAAAAGTGAGTGGAACATTGCATAGAGGACAGAGCTTCATGACCTGAAAGTTAATTGTTGATTTTGCTATTTGGGTGCAAATTAAGCTGGGGAAGGAAGCATTATTCAGAGTAGGCCTTTCTAGAAACTGAAGAGAAGCAGAAAATGGGGTCATTTCTTGTTTTCTAATGTCCATATCTCTATGTCCATACATTTATAAAATCCTTGAGGAGAAGAGCATGATATGCCCAAGTGACACCCACAATATTATCATGCAAGAATAGAAGTATTGGGGTTGGGGATTTAGCTCAGTGGTAGAGTGCTTGTCTAGCAAGTGCAAGGCCCTGGGTTCAGTCCCCTGCTCAAAAAAAAAAAAAGTATTACTTCTTTATTAATGAATATTTTATCTTGTATGTTTAGAGTTCAAAAATCAAGTTCAATAATGTTTGGATTATTTTCACAGAAATTTTACCTTTTTACTACAAATTCAAAAATCTAAATTTGTGACAGATAAGCTTTTTACACAGTTAATTAATTTTCATATGATTAATAGTAATTAATAAAAACAACCATATTCTCTTACATTTATTTAAAGAATTTTAATTAGTATCTGACATTTTTCATAAGGAAATTTCATTTTTACATTACTTCATGTAAGAAAGATATCATGCCACTTTATGCAGTGTTTTAGATACTTGAGATTTTTGTCCTAGAAGGCAATGCTTAATTTTATATTTTTTTTACTAAATTTCACTTCTGTTTCCCACCTGCAGCAACCTATAAAAAATTGACAGCTCCCATTCCTTTCATATTTTCGTCTATTTCTAGTCAATTTTTCAACTCCCTGAATTTTCATAAGCTTACTTCTTCCAGATGATGAGACAAGAGGGGATAACTCTCTCAACCTGCACTGGGAAAACAAGTGCTCAGAGTATAATCGCAGGTGTTTCCAGAAGGTGAATTCCTCAGTGACAAAATCCCGAAGAACATGTTCCTAATCCAATATATAACTTCAACTTACAGGCATATCTATCCAAATACAAATGAAAAAGCTAAATGCTAGGACTTTAAGATACCAGAAGAGCACAGCCAAAATAGGATATCTGAACATAATCTTTCTAACATGGCATGTAGCTATTGTCATACTCTCAAACATATGTAGCAGAAAACACTGGGCAAGAATCGCCTTTTCAAAATAGCTGTGGATATTTCACAAAAGAACTCTACAAAGCACATTTTATGAGGACCACTGCAAAACAGAAGTCTAGGCAGCAATTTTAAATACGTACATATTTAGCGCTGCATATTTGAGTGCATTGTGATAATGTGTGTTTGTATGTGGTGGGGATTGAGACATGTGGTGTTCTAAGCAAAGGTGGAACTGGGATTATTTTTTTTATAAATCCATATCCTGGTCAAGATCAAAGGAATGGAGCCTGCAGATAAGTGAGCCCTACTCCAAAGTCGACAGAGAAATATATGTTCACAAGAAAATATGATCATTGTGGCATCTCCCATTGAGTACATTGCTTAAAGCAACATTTGGAAAAAAAATCCCCCTTTCTTGACTTTCAGAATTAAAATCGTCAAAGGAAGAGTAGAATAAAGACTCAGTCCCAAATACATTGCCAGTTACTTTCTTGGTTTAAGATCATATTTGTCCAACATAGTTAACACATTGTGTCTAATCTTTGTGCCCAAATCAACATACCCTATTTCCTCAGTTTCAAATTATATCCCAAATGCTTATATCAAAAAAATCCTCTTGTCCTAGTTAATATAACATAATTAACTAATCTAAGAAGATCAAGTTTGTACAAAGGTACTAGTCACCAAGACATTCTGAAAAATAAGTCAGATCTAGGAATACAAAATATATATTTTGTTAATAAAATTAATTTTAAAAATAAAAATGAAAATATTTTGGACTTATGGTTACTCACAAAAATTAAGTTTCCTAATTTGAAAATGGTAAATACCACATTGTCTGGATGATAAATATATGCCAGTAGTTATTATATCAATAAATTCTCATTCGATGCAATGAACTTATTTGGGGAATGTTACTATCTTATAGATGATGCAATGCTTTCTTAAATATGTTGTAGCTGGACTGGATGCTTTCCGAACATTTCTAAAATCAGAATTTAGTGAAGAAAATGTTGAGTTCTGGCTTGCCTGTGAAGACTTCAAGAAAACGGAATGTAGAGAAAAGATTGCTACGAAAGCTAAAATGATTTACTCCGAATTCATTGTAGCTGATGCACCAAAAGAGGTGGGTGAGAAATCTCAGAATAATCCAGCTGCATCATTCAGTGTGTTCACTGTTAGAAATGGAGTTAGCGCCATCTAAAGAGTAACCTGATCATTTCCTTTTAAAGATAAGAAATATCATTAGACTCCAATATATAAATATATTCAATGATAGTATAGTTTTAAAAAATAATACATGTGAAAGGAAACAATCTTACCACTGGAATATCACCTGTTTTCATTTTTAATTTCTTAGAAGTTTCCCTTATAGAATGTAATAATGTTCTATATTCCAAAAGGGGGTGTGAAACTCTTGTGTGAAAATGAGCCAGATATCTTTTTAAGAAGTGATTAAGTCCCTTGTATACCACTTAAGTATCATCAAAATACAAAGCATCTGAAGGGAGAATGTAAAAGTAACTTGTTCACCTGATGTTATTATCATCTCAGGAATACTGTTGAATAAACTCACCCTTTCTAACCTTCTTGAACTCTGGCTGGCTGATTCAATTCAGCTCTTCTGGCTCAAGCTTCTCTATAAAGGGACAAATTCAATCTGGTTCATTTTTCTTAGCTTCTCACAGAATTGTTCTGCTTGGCCTTATACTGACTCTGACAACTTGTTCTAATCTTCTGGCTCCTTCTTATTCCCTGGCTTCTGCTGACCTGCACTGTGCTACATGAACTCACAAACAAATTCAACTCCATTCCACTGCACTCACTGAACTGACTACCAAATGACTGAATTGAACTGCTACAAACTGCACTGGTTGAGCTCAACTGACTGAACCGCATTGACTCAAGTCTCTCTTGCTTCGCTGCTCTTAAGTAGTAGACTTTCTTGTCTGTCCTCAAGAGAGTTGGGTATATCCTACCTCTGACTCATTTTTGTCAAATCTTTCTCTGATTTATCACTCTGTCTGACTCTCAGTTAGACATCACTTCCAAACATGGCTGCTTCCTTCTACAAACTGAGCTTACCTACAATGCTTGGGATTAAAGAGGTCTAATACCTGCATCTCTTTATTCCAGACAGAGCAGCCATGTTGCTGGATTTAAATTCCTCTGCAGGGAATTCTAGAATGATTCTGATAATATCTCTTGAAATATCATTTATTTCTAATTTTCATTGTGTACACATGTGCATGCTCCTTTGCATGTATGCATAACTATGTATAGATTCACTCAGCTGTGTGTGTATAGGCCAGGCATGAACTTCCAGATATGTTACTATCCAACCTTCCATCAAGATTATAATTTAATTACATTTCCTAGCCTTTCTCACTCCTCATTCCAAAACCTCCCATATACTCCTCCCTGATATCTTCAAATTCTTGCCTTCCATCTTTCATACATGCCAAAATGGACAGGGAGAAGTCCACAGACCTTACCACTACATGAAGAACTAGAAGTAATCAAAATGGCAGAGAAGAGAGATGGTCTTCCCCAAGAAAGAGCACACCAATTGATTGTCCAGTTTAATTTTTGAGGCAAGGTCTCTCATTGTGACTTGAGTTTACTATTTTGGCTAGACTGTCTGCCCAACTAGCACCCAGAATCTATCTGTCTCCACCCATTCAACTTTAGGGTTACAATCATGCCCAACCCTACTTGGGGGCTGGAAATCCAAACTCAGACCATTATACTTGGTTAAGAATGTTTTTCACTGAGCCCTTTAATGATATTTCTTATATAGAAAGTTTCATTAGTGTTTGGTTTAATTTTCTGCACAAAGATTAGATACCACATAGTAGAGTATTAATTGTAACCATTATTTAAATAGTACACATGTTAAAGTTGATAAAGATACCTTGAAAATATGTAACACGAAGTAAAAATCTCTAATGAAGTAGAGGGCAAATGGAAAGCTGTAGTGAACTAGTCATGCCAATGTTTATCTCATAGCGCCAGTGATCTTTCCTAGAAAGGTAAGAAAATCATACACGTGTCACTAAGAGTTATTATAATTTCTGATTCAACATTAGGATTTGTGCTGAGAGTAAAGTGGTGGTTCTCATAGGTATTGAGTAAGTTAAATAGAATGCAAATATGCTGATTAAAAATCTAGGACACCCAGGGACTAAGCCACTACCTAAAGACTATACATGGACTGACCCTGGACTCTGACCCCATAGGTAGCAATGAATATCCTAGTAAGAGCACCAGTGGAAGGGGAAGCCCTGGGTCCTGCTAAGACTGAACCCCCAGTGAACTAGTCTATGGGGGGAGGGCGGCAATGGGGGGAGGGTTGGGAGGGGAACACCCATAAGGAAGGGGAGGGGGGAGGGGGATGTTTGCCCGGAAACCGGGAAAGGGAATAACACTCGAAATGTATATAAGAAATACTCAAGTTAATAAAAAATAAAATAAAATAGTTTTAAAAATACAAAAAAAAAAGAAATACTCAAGTCAATAATAAAAAAAAGGAAAAAAAATCTAGGACACAAAGTTATAGAAAGTTCAACTTTTAGATGGACATTAATTACTGAAGTTGTTACTAGTTCAGTATAACACTAACAGACACAAGAACTATTGAAGTGTGGCTTGGGATTCACAGGGGGTAGAAAAGAACTTTAACTCATGTAGAGATATTTCAACATTCATTTCCAAGTCACCACCTAAAAATCAATAAATAATTCTGGAAAATTGAAAATGTAGTATTATGGTTTGTCAAGTTGATTAATGTGCCATTTCCTAAAAGTTTGAAAGCAACCCTGAAAAAAAATGTATTTTATTGTGACCTTCATTTCAAAGCCAGTGTTTTCTCTTCCTTACAAATATAATTAGCAGTGACTACTTCAACATAACAGCATATATCGTGAAAAAATATAATAAAATATAATTTTAAAACTATAGCTGAGAGACTGAAGAGATGGCTCAGGGGTAAAGAGCACACAATGCTCTTGCAGAGGATCAGGGTTTAATTCTCAACACCCACAAAACAGAACACAATCTGATATCCTCCTCTGGCATCCAAGGGTTCCAGGCAATATGTGGTACATATTCATATACACAGGCAAAAAATCAATACACATGAATAAAATAAAAATTGAAAATATAAAACAATGCAGCTGAAGTCAGTTATAATTAACAATTTAGGCAAACAGTTGCTTATTCCCTAATCTTTCCTTCTAAAATAAACATCCTCAGTAATAACTTAGCTACACAATGCAATTACTGTTTCCTTATATAAAACTTTAATAGGTGTTAATATTTCACACATCTAATTAACTAAATGAGATACAAATAAATTTATGGTCTCTTTTAAAGTAATGGTTATATTGTTTCAAAATGACTCTGAAAAACATGACAAAATTCACTGATATCTGTGTGTGTGTGTGTGTGTGTGTGTGTGTGTGTGTGTGTGTGTGTGTGTGTGTAAAACCACTCTTTGCTATTATTTACCATTAACTCTTTCTAATGCAAATGCCCCAGGGTTACTTGAATGTTTTGTTTTATTTACCAACTAATTTGACAAGTATTTATTGGCTTTCAATTACGTAGTAAAGATAATATATCCACTAGTAGGTTTATTTTTTAAACAGAATTTTGAGTACTTTTTAAAATAATACATTTAATAAGATAGGAAGAGAGATTGACTTGCAACAAAACTGCACAAATCAAAAGGGATCTTACAATAATAAAACACACTTAAAGTTAATTATTGCCTTAGTAGTAAAGAGAGATTATAATCACATCGAAAGGTATAGAATAGATTTCCAGAGTAACTCACCGATTAAGAGACAGATCTTGAAATATAATTCATGTTTTCTGAAAAGAGAAAATGAAGCTAGAGTATTTTATATTTGGAGACATACTAGAGTTTACCACTGTGGTATAAAAGATTCTGGTATTTTCAGAAATTGCAAGTATTTTAAAATTGCTAATGTCAGCCGAAGGGTAAAGAATAGGTTTGGAATCTTTATTTTCATTGTTGGAGATAAAGAAGTAATGAGAAAGATTCTAGATTTAGCTGGTAGGTAAGTTTGTTTAAACTACATGATTTTCTTATAAGTAGGTTAAAAGACACAATGGTTTTTGAAAGCAGAAAGTTAATTTTAGAGCAGTTCAGAGGAGACGATTCTCCTTTACTCTACATTCAGCTGATACTCTGCAATTGACTCTAATAAAAAATTAAATTATAACCAAATTTCTTGGCAGAAAGTCCTACACTGAAGAAAAGTGGTAGAGACATGTTGTCTGGGTGTCCACTTAGTCTTCTTTCCTTCCAAACACTCATGTCTTTAGTTTTTAGCTGTAAAAATGCTACTGACTTAATTTAAATTGATTGCTTCTAGACTGTATTAAACTTCATTACTGACCCTTGCTTTAACAACTGCACAACTTAGACTAGACATTTTGAATGTTTTAGACAACTTTAATTACATGTTGCCCTAATTTGTGAAAAGAACTTGAGAGTAGCAAAGAAAAGATGAATGTCACTATTGATTATACTTGGTCATATTTTGGTTTGGACCATTATTACACATTTAGATATTTTGAAGTCAGAATATTAATTGGCTTTGAAAAACCAATAAATTATAATAGTATCTTAATTTTCACCAATGATCTTATATGTCATTAATAAAGAAATTATTGGAAGACAGTGAGTTGATTCATCAGTATAAAGTACTTGCAACAGAGTTTGGATCCCAGCATCCATATGTTAGCCTGAAACCATCTTCTGTTAGCCTAGTTCCAAGGAATCTAACCCCTCTTCTGACCTCCACAGATATCAAGCTTGATGTGGTTCCTATATCCATATGGAGACAAAACACTCGCATACATAAAATAAAACAAATAAATCTTTTTTATAAAAAAACGACAGCAATATTAAGTCTACCGTTATATCCACTAGTACTAGTAGCCAGAAGTTCATTCCTATTCTGTAAGATTAGAAAGGTGTTCAGTCAAACCACAATACAGGGTTTATAAATTATATAAATCCAGAGGTATAATCTTCTGTCAGAGTGCATAATAAACTTGCACAAGGTCCTGAGTTCAATTGCTAGATATTGGACTAATTAAACTAATAAGTATTTCCAAGCACAGGTTAATTTTATTACCAACCAAGCAACATTTTCTATTTTATTGTTTTATTTTAACTTACCTTAAAATAATTTCATTTAGAGAAATTATAATTACATAATTTCCACCACTTTCTTCTTCTCAACTCCTCTCCTGCCCCCATACTCCCTCTTAAAATCCTCAGTTGTTCTTTAATCATTATTTTTACATATATACATGTATGCACATCCTACTGTGTACCTTTAGTGTTGCTCATATTTATGTGTGTTTAAAGCTGAATGCTTGAGCCTTTGATGGAGTTACAGAGTCTCATGCCTCCCCTTTCCCTGAAAAAAAAAAAACCTAATATCCACTGATTAGCTAGGCTTCTTCATTTAAGGGCAGTTCTTTGTGAAATTTCCCCATCCACGTTGGCATGTCAACCAGTGTTGTTATTGGATGAAACTTCCCCTTGTATTGAGAAGGCAGTATCTTGCAACAGATGTCCTGTATTCTGTCTCTTACAAACTTTAGTCTGCTGTCCCAGTATTCCCTGAGCCTTAGAGTTGGTGCATTATAGTACCCCAGTAAGGAATAAGTACGCCATAGTCATTTATGTTCTGCCTTGTTACCACATGTATGTTTAATCTATTACAAAAAAGTATTTTCTTTAAAGAAGGACTCAAGCCACATTTACCTGTGGGAATAGGATACATAAAAAGATTGAGGCATTTAATTATTAGTTTTCCCCATTTTAAATTAGAAAAATGGTTTTAAATACAATATTCATGTATAAGACAGATGAAATTGCATTGTATCTATACAGACGTGACAACTCCAACACAGGGTGTTAAACTATACTTTACTTCAAATAAAGTGAGTTGGAAACTGAACTGGGTAAATAAATAGGTATGTGGCTTGCTGATAGAGAGGAGCCCTAGAGAAATTGATGTGCAGATGTTTCTTTGTTTCTGGAATAATACCTTGTATTGTCCATTCTATGTTCATTAATAGATATTATTTTACTGTCAATTTTCCAATATGTTGAAATCACTTTGAGAATTACTTTTTAATTTACCAATTTTGATAGCTAACAGTTTACTCCCAAAAATAGTCATCTCCAAATATATTCATTTTTTTCATTTCTTAGTTGCCTTCCAATTTATTTATTCTCTGACAGTTGTGTGCATATTGAATGCTACACACCATATTAGTAAGTCTAAGAAAATAGATGGTATTGCTTTTTCTGTAGATCAGCTACCCAACTTTTTGGGAAGCCTTGGGATTTAAAGAATTACAGTAGATTTCACAAGCATGATAAAATAGAGTACAGGGAGCTAATATAATGGGAAAATCTGAGTCTGGAGATCAGAAAACATGTATCAGAAAGACAAATTAGTACTTGACCAGGATTTGAGAAGAGATGTAAATAAGTGAAAGAAGAAGGGAGGAAGAAAGGACTGGAGAATAAGAGGAACAAGAGTCAAGGGAAGGATCATCCAAACCCTAAGTAGTGGTTTGGGTTGCTTGGGGCTCTGTGGCAGGTTGTATAAAACACCCTTCCACATCACCTTGAGTTCTGTACTACCACTTCATCTATCTTCAATTAAAGATCTCTTTAAAATCTATTTTCATCTCTTTAAAAAACGAGTATCAGAGATAATAGATGACAGAAGACAGATGATAGAGAGAAACAGAGATAATGATAACTACAGAACATGAAATAGTTGCTAGGTGATTTCATGTGGGCTGCCTTGTTTCATCACCACATGTATTCGCTGCATCAGAGAAATGTTAAAAGCATCCACTGTGCAGGAGAATATGACCTGAACTTTAGAGATGCAAGTAAATAAATAAGTAAATAAGTAAATAAATAAATAAATAAACAAACAAGAAATCTTAAAAGATGAGCTTCCCACCTACCAGAATCAGTGAGGATCGAGGTCTTCTGCTCATGCTTCTAGCTTTCGAATTCCTTCTCTAGAACTAAGACTCATTTTTAAGTGTTTATGACATAGCCTGGAAGCCTCAATATTTACAGAAAGGCATAAAATGCATAATTAGTCTCATAAAATCTATTTTCATTTCTACAAAACATTTCATTCTTCTTCTTGTATTTGCTCTAATTTCTATGACATCTTGCACTATGAAGTCCAGGCTCAGATATGGTATTAGGAGGCAAAGGGTGACATGAATGTCTTTTCCAACCACACATTTGTTCAAAACAACAATATATTTTTTTTAATTAAAAATACAAACTTGGTATGTTCTTTAAGCTGCCCTGTGGTCTAGGTTGATACTTGTAAGATGAATCAGTCGATCTCTTTCCCAGCTCCACTAACAATAAGAAAACATCCCAAGCATGCATATGTAGAAATCTGTGTGTGTCGTGATTTTATATGTGTCAACTCCTTTCCCCATAGAAGCTGAAGAGGCATCTGGTTCTTTTTCAACTCCATCTTTGCTTTGACTACTTGTCTAATTAATGAAGGTGCTTTTTAATTCTATTCCCTTTCTTTCTCTTGCCCAATTTAATGTGTTAGCGATACTTCCCAACTTGTGTCATCTATTTCTGTCACCAAAGCCACTGATAACAAGCAGATACAGTCCTGAGTAGGCACATATTGCTTGCAGATGCTGCAAAAGGCTATGCTTTCTTTAATCGCGACCCTTGTGAATATATTTCGGGATTTTCATTTGCCTTTAATGATGCCAAAAATAAAGTAATACAGGAGGTGTTAGTGGCGATTAAATAGAATTAAGTAACCAAAAACATGATTACAGATGGCTTTGATTTAAATAGTAATTCTTAAGCATTGTTGAGAATGAGGTCTCAGATGCTAAATGCTCAGGTTTGGTAAAGCATTTTATTTATGCAAGCTTACATCCTTTGCTTAAGGACAATCTCCTGCTACACTCAGCATTCTAAATGGGGAAAGGCCGTCTAATTTGAATCTGGGACCCAAACTGAAAACTTTCCATTTAAGTTACATAGAAGTATGTAAAACAAGAGTTTAGAGTTAAAAGAGAGACTATCAGGCAGTCTTTTTTTTCAACTGAAAACATATTTCTTTAATATAACATACTGCTGTGGTATCTATAGTGGTACAGTGAAGACCCAAGTCCATTCCCTCCTTCATATATACGTTCACAACACAAGGGAGCTTACTCTTTCACAGACATCAGGCGTGACAGGCAGTCTTTAAAATACATTCTTCCTGTGAGAATAATTTCTTGAAAGGTGAAAGAATTCAATACTGCAGGTATACACAAGAGAGAGAGAGAGAGAGAGAGAGAGAGAGAGAGAGAAAGAGAGAAAGAAAGAAAGAAAGAAAGAAAGAAAGAAAGAAAGAAAGAAAGAAAGAAAAATTTGCCTTTTTTAACTTTCAGCTAACCAAAATCATGAGCATTAAAATATTCTGGATCTTAAAATAAAAATGTTTTAAAAAAAAGAACCACAACATCCATAGAGCTATTTTCTCATTGCTGCAAATTGTTCTTTCCCCCTGTCAACTGTGCAAAAGCTTTTTCAAAAAATGGCACGATTTAAAAGCCTCAAAATGGTTGTGATAACATAGCAACTTGCATTTCAAAGGATAACAATCTTATGTCCTGCTTTCTTAGACTGCCAGTGGAGTAGTCTGAGTTATAGTGAGATATATATATGATAACCTTTCAAAATATAAGCAAATAAAATGCTATTTCTTGAAACACCTGAAATCTAAGACTATCTATAGAAACAATAGCAAATGCTCATTTATATTAATGTGAATTGTTCTATGGTTACTCTCATATAGACAATTTTATATTGTCATTGTGTAATGTATAATAGTTTATAAATCTTACAATTGAAAGCTGAGTGTTACTTCCCATTCAGAACTTTCACCTGCTGGTGTCCTTTACATTTCTCTTAATGGTATTTCTTGTTTGCCATTGTTTTGACTAGATCATTGTAAGATCTTCTCCTTCTCTAAGAGTCTATATCTAATTGGCTTTGTCTATCATACTTTAGAATTGTCCTCAAGGCCAGCCATTCTTAAGACATGCCCTCAGATCATAATGATTGGATAATAAGTCTTCTTTTCTCTGCCTACTAAATGGGTTTGGAAAATACAAGCTATGTACCTATGACATCCCTCCGTAACTACCACCTATTGCTCACCTCTACGATAAGGTTTCTAGATTATCTTCCTCACCTTGCTATTAAGCTCACCCAGAATCAGTGACTACTTAAACACATGTTCACATTATTATCTTACTTCAAATTCTCCTCACCATTCTACAATACATAAAAAGCTGTATAGTGCTACAGGGGCTATTTAACTCAGGTCGTGCCTTTACTCTTTTGAAGCCCAACAGCCTTCTTTCATTAAATCCTCCTATAGGCATGCCCTAGATCTCATATTTCCTACACATGATAATAATTCAAAGCACAGATTCAAATTTCACTTCCTTGGGAGAGACCTGTTTCTGGGAAGCATTTTTTCCCCCTTTGGGTAGCTTTCTCGAAATCTGTCCTCCTAATGACATCTTGATTTTCTTGCTATCCTCAGATTCTAGCACAGTTCTCTACAACTGTTCACTAAATACTCTAAATAAATAGAACTCAGGAAATAGTTTATATAAAATGGCTAGCTTTTAAATATATAGTATTGTTTTCCTAAACAATAAGGCAAATAATTAGAATCATCTTACAGGTATACGGAACAGTTAACATTAAAGATCCACATAAACAATTAGCACACTTCTTGAATTCTACTTGAAATTGTTTTCATATTTAAAGACATTTTTATATAACCTTGCAAATTATTTTAGAGTTGAATACATTATTCAAAATTTTCAATCATTGGAAAAGAGAGAGTTGCTAAGGAAAATAAAACTAGAAAAAAATGGGAGAACAAAATCCTGGAAATGTATATCCATTCTGCTGATATTTTTGAGAAATGTAGAAAATAAGTAACTAGAAAAAACTTGGAAAGATAGCAAATAAAAGACAGGTTAATTCCATCCGTTGAATTGTTGAATGTTTTTGTTATAACTAATCTGCTTCCTCCGATAATCAAAACTAAACACTTAGCATTAACTATGGATTTTATACCCAAATCTCTTTAAACATAAACCTAATTTCGTAATATTTATACACCAAAATTACACAGGATAACAAGAAAATAACAAAAACATCTTTTCTGTGACACAGGAAGGCTTCGAGGGGCAATACCCATTATAAAATCAAGCAGGCAGAGAAAAAAATGTTATATGAACATACAAGGCAGGAGATTGTGGGAAAACAATTTTAAAAAGATTTATGTGAGATTCACCTTGGAAATAGAAAATATAATGACATGTTTTGGGATATAACCAGGTGTTGCAGGATATTTGATCACATTGTTAACCCCAGGATTGTGCTATTTACTAGAAAAATAAAATGGCTTCTAATTGTGGCATGGCTCACTGTTTAGCACACATATTATTTATCCCAAATAACGAAGGTAAAGTTAGTTTGTAGAGGGAAGCACAAAAGTTTGAAAGTGATATCTAATTGAGTACCAGACAAACAGATGATCAGAGAGAGATTTGACAGAATAGGATATGCCCAACTCTTATAAGAAGAGAGAAGAAAGGGAAGTTACTTGAGGGGCCGTACAGATGGAAAGAGGAGGCAGTTTTACAGAAACAAAGAATAAGACAGACACATGTGAAGACAGAATGAGGAAGAGAATGAGAAGGAGCCAGAGATCAGACCAGATTGTTAAAGTTATTTTGAGACCAAGCACAATTCAGTCAGAGGCCAAGAGAGAAGCCAGATTGAATCGATCATCTTGGAGAAGAGTTTGAGAAAGAACAGCTACATTGAATCATCTAGACAGAGCTCACAAAGAACTAGAAAGGGTGAACTTATTCATTCTTCTCAGAGTCTGAAAACATTCTAGGACAAGGTAAGTGTATGGAGGCTAGAAGCTTCCAGGACTAGGCCTAGATTAGCAGACAGAGCCAGTGAGCGTCTTAGATGACAATTATATAAGGCAAATAAAACTTACTATTACAACCAGGGACAATTAGGATATTGAAAACAGAGAGTGAGGGACACAGATGTCGTGGTAAGAGGGTTCATATATATATCACAGAAAATTATGGACTTCCAGATAAATATTCTTATAAGAAACAGTTATGAAATTGATATAGTAATACAATCCAAAGGATTGAGAGGAAAGGATTTTATAAGAAGTATCATAGAGAAAGGGAAGAGTGTATGTAGTAAGACCTAAACTTTAGGCACAAGACTGAAAATAAAAATAATTCCTGTGAAGCTCTAGGATCAAAGGCACAATTTACTCAGACACACACACAGAGAGAGAGAGAGAGAGAGAGAGAGAGAGAGAGAGAGAGAGAGAGAGGGAGAGGGAGAGACAGAGACAGAGAGAGAGACAGAGAGAGACAGAGAGAGAGAGACAGAGAGAGAGACAGAGAGAGAGACAGAGAGAGAGAGGAGAGGGAGAGAGACAGAGAGAGAGAGAGAGAGGAGAGGGAGACAGAGAGAGAGAGAGAGAGAGAGAGAGACCACACTAGATAATGATCAGAAAAGAGAGTCGTCAAAGATAACTCTTCTATGTCAAGCTTGAACAAGTTAAAGAAAAATAATGACATTTATATAAATATGTGGGTGTGATGTTTTTGTCACTGACATTAAGTAGAATTGCCAAGACACATCTTCATACATCTACTGATTATCTCCTGGGAACAATGATCTGTTCATCACTGAGATGTCAATAGCTGAGGGTGGCAGTTCCTTAGAAAGGAAGCAAGCAAGTCGAAATGTTTTTGATAGTAATATTAATTAACAGTAACGCATTTAAATGAAATTCTTTTTCAATTTTCGAATGTTTTTGAATAAATATCCAACCATTTCTTCACTTCAATTTTTACATTATGTATTTATTGGGTCCTTAGCCTTGTGAAGAATGCCAAAAGTGCAACTATCTGAGAGATTTTCTGTGACAGAAAACCTTTTGTGAAGTCATCATTTTTTTAATCCCACAAAGAAAATGTGACTTGAATTTAACCTTAAACACAGAAAGTCTTGTGAAAGACTTATATAAAAAAGTGATTTAGTCAAGCAAGATAATATAAAAAAAACTTCAGAAGCAGCAAACTGTAAAGAAGACCCTGGGAGTTTTAGTTTTGTGGTAATACAAAGTGTATATAGGAGCAGAGAAGATACCTCTCAGCGATGGTTCCATTGGCTACAGAGTGGACGTAGAACCAAAGAAATGAGTAACTCAGGACTACATAGCAAGGATCATGAATGCCTAAATCGAGCATGACTGTGATCATGAGAATGGTGTCGGTGACAGAGAAGGTGATGAAAATGACGTGGTAACGGTATACGTGACTACGTAATGGGCACCGATGAGTGCTATTGTCAGTCAAACCTCTTCTGGAGAATGTCTGAATATAATAGGATGAGTTGTTCCACGTATCGTTAGGAGAACACAAATCACTAGTGATGCTGCTGAAGAATTTCTACATCTCAAAGTGAAGAAACAAAGGGAAGGAAGCTTGTATTCACATATTCCTATAATATATTTATTTTTTAAATGGGTTAGCACGGGTATTCACAAGACAAGACAGGTTCCTGGTAGTAGTCAATGTTGTTTCATTCTACTATGAAGAAGGCTAAATTCTGTTTTGTAGCACATAAGACATTTTAGACCTCAAAGCTCAGTCACACTTCTCCGACTTCGGTTTCTTCTCCTACATATTACATCCTAGACATCCAAGAAAGATGCTCTTTTGAACCTAAAAATCTTTACTGTATTATCTGTCATAAATCCTTCTCCAAATTTTTAGATATCTTACTTTTGTTATTTTAACTATGATTAATCTAATTTCATCAGATATTTTTCCCTAAAATAGAGACAGCATATGGCATATAATAGACACCTCCAATCATGAACTGAAATCAATTAGTGTATTTCTCTGCACATGTGTTACTTTTCTTTCTTGTAATGAAGGTATGAGATGAGACTTGTATCCAAGCTTTAGGAATACCTAGCTTGGGCTGATCCTAGAGTATTTCTAACTACCCCTAGGACAAGGCCTAGAAGCTTCTAGCCTCTGTACAGTCTAATCTTCTGCAAGCCCAGAATTTCAAGGCTTTACCTTCCATCCCACCTGCTAACCTAGGCCTGAAATATTTCAGCCTCCGAGACTTACTGCTCAATAAATTCACCTTTTCTAGCTCTTTCTGACCTCTGCCTGGTTGGTTCAGCTCAGCTGTTTTGGCTCAAACTCCTCTCCAAGCTGACTAATTCAAATTGGATAGTTTTTTGGCCTCTGGTTAAATTGTTCTGCCTGGCCTCATACTAACTTTGGCAATATGTTCTAATTATATAACTCCTTCTCATACAGTGGCTATTCTTTTTTTTGAATACTTATATTTACATTTTAAATGTTATCCCCTTTCCTGGTTTCCCCTCCAGAAACCTGCTATCCCATACCCCCCTTCCCTGCTTCTATAAGGGTGGTGCTCCCCAACCCACCCACCCACTCCCTCTTACCTCCCCGTCCAGACATTCCCCTTCACAGAACCAAAAGCCTCTCCCCCCCCTAGATGCCCGGCAATGCCATCCTCTGCTACATATGTGGCTGGGGCCATGGCATGGGCTCATCCCTGTATACTCTTTGGATGGTAGTTTAGTCCCTGGAAGCTCTGGGGATATGGTTGGTTGATACTGTTGTTTTTCTTATGGCTATTCTTAGTTCACCTGTATTTACCTTGTTCTCTTTGTAACCTGGATCCATAGAACTGTCCAGGAAAAACTATCATAAACACATAACACCCATCACACACCACATCATTTTTCTTTCTTGCTACTCTTTTTGTTTGTTTGTTTGTTTTAAAATCATTTTTAATTGGATATATTTTTAATTTAGATTTCAAGTGTTATCCTCTTTCCCTCTTTCCCTTCCATAAACCCCCATCCCAGCCCTCTTCTCCCTTCTTCTATGAGGGTGCTCGCCCACCCACCCACCTACCCCTTCCTGCCTACACGCCCTGACATTCCCCTATACTGGGGCATCGACTCTTGGCAGGACCAAGGATCTTTCCTCCCATTGGTGCCCAACAAAGCCATCCTTTGCTATGTATGCAACTGGAGCCATGGGTCTGTCCATGTGAAGTCTTTGGATGATGGTTCAATCCCTGGAAGCTCGTTGATATTGTTGTTCTTATGGGATTGCAAATCCTTTCAGCTCCTTCCATTCTTGCTACTCTAAAGTAGCCTCTCTTGCTCTTCTGGTCTCATGTGAGCCAGGTGAATCCTATCTGTGACTCATTCTGTCAAATCTTTTTCTGATTCATCACTTTGCCCTCAATTAAAGATCACTTTCAAGCCTGACTGCTTTCCTCTACAAAGTAACCTTACTTTCATAGATAAGGATTAAATGCTTATATATACTAGGAGCATGCTGTTCTTTCAGTCAGATCATACAGTAGTCCAGGGCATGTCTGCATGCCAGCGGGATCATAGTTTTGGGAGTGATCCCTTGCCAAAGCAGCTATTGCTGGATTAAAACTCTCTTACATTTCACTTCCGTGACATCATCTGGTTCTGACTATAAATAGACTAAAGTAGGAAAACAGAAACTCAGCAGTATCAAGGTTTAAGGTCACCGAGGCATTAGATTTGAAAATGACCATGTGACTTGTTATATAAAGAAGGGGCAATAGAAGGTTTGGGGAGTGTTTACAGAAGTCTCAACATTTTATGTGGATCTTTGAGGAAGTGCAAGAGGAACTAATCAAAAGAATAAAATCTGAAATCCTCATCAAAGGAAATATAGGAAGCCTAATCATGTACTTTTAATGACTTCTTCAATTTAATTATATTTTATTATTGTTCTCCCTAAACTAATATTAACTAAAATATTTTATCATATTTATTCATTAGAAAATAAAACACTTTAAGGTAAGAGCCCTTATTGTTCACTTTTCTGTCTTGGAAATTGAAACTACAAATTCGATTTTCTTATGCACATAGCAAGTTAGGAGCTGAATTAGACTTAATTGCAGCTCAATGTACCTGTCATTTACCTTCACATCAATGCTGTGTAAGTGATATTTATGAATTTTCTTTTACCAAATCTTTGAATTGTACCACTCTATCAACTCTCACATTTTCTTCTGAGATGGTCTCATTCTATTCCATAAACATCTACTGATTTCTTATTTTGTGGTTTGTATTCAACTAAGTACTAAAAATGATGATAAATGAGATACAGTGTCTGCCTTTGGGGAGCTTACAATAATAAAATTCAAATACATTTTAGACATCACGAGTATTTTTAGTTTAATTCAGTTGCCTTGAATAAGATTTTGCTGTTGAAATATTCTGAAATATGGATAGACATGAGCAGGTATCTGCTGAAAATGTTAATGTACATTTCATCGGTTTTTCAGGTGAATGGTTATCACAGTGTAATAGATCTCTATTAGTACCTTCTTGGTGTGTTTTTGTTGCTGTTATTGTTGTTGTTGTTGGTGGTGGTGGTGGTGGTGGTGGTGTGTGTGTGTGTGTACACAATTCACATATGTGCATTTTCAACTGCAGAAGGCATGATGGCAATGTCAAAAAGATATAATGTGTTTCATTTTTGTCAAGTAGAAAGAAACAGAATAGAAGGGAACCCACAAGGTTTACTGAGTATATGGAGAATGGACGACACACGGTCTAGGATATAATAGCTATTCCTACATACATGCACACTTGGAGTTCAGATCAAAGTTTTAGAAGAGAGGCATCTTGAATTACTATGTGTCTTCTTTGCATTTTCCCTTTGCCCTTGTAAAATATTGGGTGGGGTGCGGGATGGGGACATCCTCTTGGAGACAGTGGTTGAGAGGGAGGAGAAAAATGGGTGTGGAACTGTGGGAGGGTGAACCAGGAGTGGGTAGCAACTAGACTGCAAAAAAAAAAGGAATAAAAAAATAAAATAAAATAAAATAAAAATGGTTGGCCTCCAAAAGAAAAAAGTAAAAGACAGCTTTAGCTGTTTTCTGTCAAAGCCACCCACCCCTCTCAATCTAGAATAAATTGTAAAACCAAGAATGTACTCACGGTGTCAAAAAATAAATGCATGACCTTGCTGCTATTTTCCATCAAATAACTGCTTGAAAAATTTTCAGCACTAAGTATATCTAGTATCCTGATAAGGCATGCATGGTTTGAATCTCACATAATGATATGCAACCTTGTTTTCTACAGATTAACATTGACTTCAGTACCAGAGACCTCATCTCAAGGAATATTGCTGAACCAACTCCAAAATGCTTTGATGAGGCTCAGAAATTAATCTATAGTCTCATGGCCAAGGATTCCTTCCCTCGTTTTCTAAAGTCAGAAATTTATAAGAAATTTATAAATACCCAACAGGTTGGAAGTCATAAAAGATGGCTGCCTTTCCTGTGAAAAAGGTAAATAAAATAGTATATGAAAGTACAAATACAAAACATATCAGGGTTTGGAAAATGTTTACTTCATCAGAACACACATATATATACATATATATATATGTCACACATTATGATTATATTCATTTTATCAGGTACTTAACAATCTACTGGAAGAATACAGAGTGAGTTGATGGTGATAAACTTTTCAACCATAAGTGAATATTTTTATATATTATAATTTTAAGAAAATATACATATCTTCATGACACAGAATTGAGGACTGCCTAGCATTATATACAACATTTAAAATACTATTTGCATTACTCAGGAACCTCACTTCTGTAAAAAGAACATTCTTAACCTAAACATAATTTTTCATTTGCTGGAGTTGGCTATCCCTTGTGAACCATAACTGATAATGAGATGAGTATCTGAACTACTGTGGCTTTAAAGCTAAAAGGGAAAAGTCATGGATGTGTGCACACTTGTACATAAGCCTGACCGTGCCAGAGACCAAGTTTTTCAAAATCTATTTCTTGACTCAGTAACAGCCTGCTATTGATGTGTGTATGGAAAGGGTTTTGTGAGTGATGGACTTTATATTCTCTTACTAGGAGGAACCAAGAGAAAGGAGACACAATCAACTGCAGATGATGAATAAGAATGTGGCCGTGACTGTCCCATAAAGTAAAAAGTTACTACAACAACACCTATCTGTTGTGGGTTAAGAATCTACTTTCTTACTCGGTGCTGGAATTGGATCATAAAACCGAAATGAAATTTAAAATCTTTATTTTATGAAATTATTTACTAATGTAAATGTAACAAATATGAGTTGTTTCCTGTGCCTACGAAGTTATAATAACTCAACAGACCATTTGTATTTCCATTTTATTTTCACAGATTTATTCCTATTCTTTGCCATTATCGATTTGAGACTGAAAATGTTTTAAATGAAGGGAAAACACTGGTGACTTATTTTGCTTCTATCACTGATTCCTATGGTAGACAAGAATCTTGCTGCCTCCTCCTGAAAAATCAACACTTAAACACATGCAAATGGATGGACTATTCCCTGTGCACTTGCAAATTCTACCAAGCCTGGCATAATACAAATGAACCGGCGTGTTTGCGGGGAGGGGGATTGCCCACTAACTGTAAAATATCTATCCTATACCAGCATTTATTATAAAGATTCTAGCTTCAGTGTCTTTTAAAAAGGGGACATTTTATTTATTCCAGTAAATGTATGGACAAGAGGCATCCCGAATCATTAAATCACACTCTTACTTCTAAATAGGGAAAAGAAATGTTAAAGCTCAGTTGTTTCTTGAGTTCACACATCTGGTGAGTGACAGAGCTATAACTGCAGTGGATGTCACCACTTTGTCACCACGCTGGTGCTTGATCCAAGAAAACAGTGTAGTCCCTCCCAACTTGAGCTGCATGGAAGTGGAATCTAAGCTCCAACAAACCTCCACGCTCTGGCAAGGTGCCACAAATGTTTGAATTATCTCTATATTATACACTTTACAAATTATTATCACACACCAAAACTTTTATCACTGGCTCCCAGAAAGTGAAGAGGACTCTGATCCCACGTGGTAAACTTGAGGCCATGGGAGCCTGATATATTGCACAGGAAGATCCTGAGATCAGTGTGGTTTTGTTTAAAAGTGGATGTTAAATGACCTCTTATGGAATACTAACCTAAGATTTGCCACAGTAGAACCCTCCTTCTACTGCCTCTACTCACTCGTCACCATGAGATATAATTCTAGGATTTCCAAATAAATAGATCAGAAAACAAATCAATGACAGGATTTTGAAATGTGAGGATTTTAGAAAAATACCATGAATACCTCCTACATGCAATATTCTATATTCCATTCATACCTCTTCACACTACATGTTATTTTAATCCATAGTTATCATATACAACTTGATAAATATAAATGCAAGCAGAAAATATTGTAAAAAATGGGAAAAACATGTATCCATCTTGATTATGGAATTAAGGTCTCATTCATACTCTACTATCATTTTTAAACATCTTAATTGACTTAAAGAAATGAAGTTATCAAAATTTAAAACTATGTAGTAACTGGCTAATAAATTAAAAATAACAGACCAAAAAATTACTTACATATTATAAGAAGAGGAGTCTTTGCATTGTTTTAGTTTTTGTGTTTGTTCTTTACTCTTTTGAGATAAGATCTCTGGATCTACCAATCTGACCTTGAACTCAATCTTCCGACTTCAATCTCTGACTCCTGGGATTATAGGCATGAGATGTCTCTCCCACCTGTTTGCCTTTTCTGTTTTCTAACACCCACCACAAAGACAAACTGAAGAAAATTAGATGATCTATTTTCTCAAAGAATCTTAGACTCTAACAATTTTATGTGTTGCACAAGCATAAATTTAGTTTATCCTCTTTGAATTGTTTGCATATCAAATATTAATACTTTGAACAACACAGATTTTTCTACTTATACAAATAGTACTTTCTTAGATTTGCCTAGAAAATGTCCATTTCAATTTCAAGATGTAATCAACAGACATTTTTCTGATAACTATTAAATTCTTTTTTCCATTAGAATACTTTTTATTTTTTATAGCTATTAAATTCTAACCCCGTAGACATTAAAAATGAGATCTAGCCTCGAGCTTTACCTTTCCAAACTTGTTTTTATAGTCTGCCTGCTGTAGAAAGAAGGAATTCCCTACCTTCCTTTTTTCCACTTTCTCTATAGTAGTTCTTAACTTGTGTGGTCTAGCAACTCTGGGTTTCCCAGTACTCTTGATAAGAGTATGTGTTGCTTAATAAAAAGCAAAGGAATGTTCTTGTTGTTTCTTTTATAATACCCTTTTCAAAAAGGTATTAGCAGCGTTCTGCGTATTTTTAAATGATAGTAACATTAAGGGTTACCACACTGAGAATAGTCTAGAGGGGTTTTGTTTGTTTGTTTGTTTCTTTGTTTGTTTCTGTTTTATTTTGTTGTTGTTGTTACTCTAAAAGTTTAGGAAGCATTCATGTCAATGATCCTGGAATTAAAGTTTAGAATAATTTCCCATTTATTCTTATTGGAAAATTCCAGGCATCAATATAGTGAGCCTTCCCTCACTTCCACTAAATTGGGAATTTAACAATCAGAAAAGAAAACCATATAATCTTTTAAAAAATATTTCTCAGATAGTACTCCCAGTCATGAAAGCTACACTGTACCATGACTGTGACATAAACTGTCAGTTTGAATCACTACAGGAAAACCAGACATTCGGGCAAAAAGAGGGAGCAATGCCAAAAGAGAGTAAGAGGTGGGGGAGAATTTTCTTTGAAAACTAAAGAGAGTGTTTGGTCCCTGCACCACTAGTCTTCTAACATTTACTCCCATGCAAATCATTCTGGCTCTAACCTTCACCCACACAAGCCCTATATAGCAATTTGAATACAATTATGTCTGATGTTCGTCTGCTTTACTCTCTAGCCACATAGTAAAGCAATTTATTCCGTAGTGTTGTCAATTAATTTAAAATGAGCTCTTTTTACAGCCATGTAAAAAGGTGGGGTGTTGTCAGAACAGTAATCAATTATTATATGTATAAAGAGTCGCTCAGACCATGTGCCTCTTTCTGTCAGATTTCCCCATTGCATTTTAATGGTAAAGTATCAGAAATGAATGTTAAGTGGTAGCTACTTAAAGAATGCCATTTTAAAAAAAAGAAAAAAGAAAGAAAAGGAAGTGTGTTTTTATAATTGCTGTTCATAGATTATATTAGAATACAAAATATATGCATAATGACGTATAATTGTAATTGAGAAGACACTAGGATGTTTACAAGTGAAACAAAGGCTGTTTTCCTCTTTGAGAATAGTGTCATTAACTGAAGAGAGTGCTGTGTTTTCCTATGATATTTCCAGACGTATGTATCACATACCTTGATTACATTCACCCTCCACTCTACTCTCCTGTCCTCTACTCACTGGTGTCCTCCTCCTCCCCAAAATCTTCTGTTTTCACCAAAGATCTTAATTTTAAAAAGCACACTATTTTTTCTCTTTTAAAAATAAGATTAGCTGTAAACTATGTATAATGGCACATGCCACGAATGCTACAACTGTGACAGAAAATGCTGAAGTTTGATGACCACCTGAACTTTGTGTGTGTGTGTGTGTGTGTGTGTGTGTGTGTGTGTGTGTGTGTGTGTGTATTCCTGGATATATTGTAACAGGAAAAAAGTTCTAATGACATTTAATCAGTTTATTATTTTGCCATTGAATAGCTATGTTAAGTTTTATATCTTAATTAAATGCTTTGAATGTTTGTAAGAAATAAAGTTATCATTGTGTGTATTTGTACAGAGATGTACATATAGGAACATGAATGTGTTTGTGTATATGGAGGTCAGAAGTGATGCCTTCTGTGATGTATCTTCTGTGAAAAGTTCTCACTTTACCTTTTGAGAAGGTGATCCATAGCTGAACCAGCATTCCAGTTAGCTAGACTGACTGGAGCTGCCTCATTACTGCCCCTGCACGTCTAAGGGATGCTGAGTAACTGAGCTCTAGTCCTCATACTTCTGTGGCAGGCACATTTATGAACTGACTTATCTCCACAACCCTGGAAATTATCATATTCAAGCATTTTCCTTATATACTATTAAACATTTATTTCTATTTTCAAAAGTAAGATTTTTTTACTATTTAGTTCCTTTCAAAAACCCAGTGACTTGTTAGTTCAAATAACTGTACTTCTTTATGTATTTGGAAAGAGAGTTTATGCCAGGCAGTGGTGGCATAGCCTTTATTCCCAGCACTAGGGAGGGAGAGGTAAGTGAATCTCTCAGTTTGAGGCCTCCCTATTCTACAGAGTCAACTCCAGGATAGCCAAGCCTACAAGAAATACCATGTCTTAAAAAATCAGAAAAAAGAAAGAAAGAAAGAAAGAAAGAAAGAAAGAAAGAAAGAAAGAGAAAGAGAGAAAGAGAGAAAGAAAGGAAGGAAGGAAAAGAGTTTATACTACTTGAAACATTAATGGTGGAAATGATAACTTAGACATAAGATATAATAAATGGTTCATTTAATAAAATTAATACAAAATATTACAGTTATAATTTAGAGATATTTATTCCTGTAGTTTTCAATAATAGAGTTATTTTTACAGTGTCAGTATAGGCCTCTAAAAATAAATATTTTTATGAATAATACCTTTGAATTTTTCCCTTCATGCTACTTTCCAAACATGTAATATTTACTCTATATGTATAATTATGAGTTCAAAATCATGTGCTTTACATGAAAGTCTTGAAAAAGATATTAATAAACAAGAAAAAGTAAGTTTCCATATTGTTCATTCAAATAAGTTGAGTGTAAAACTTCTATGCAAATATGCCACATATGTTGGGTAAAATATGGATCACATTAGAAAAGACTTATGTTGTTGAACACACAATTGATCTACTCAAATTTTGACTTTAAAATATTGTTTCATGTAAAATAAATCCATTGATTCTTTTTCAGGTTTCTCTTCTAGAAGCTGTCTCTTCAAAAGTTAAATAAATTCTAACAGTTGAAGGTTACAGATTGTACTCCAACAACATTTTAAGCAGATAAAATTCATTTATCCAATTTGGCTTTTATACTACATAGAGAGTTGACTTCAAAACATAATGTCTTTAAAAATCTGAAAACTCGTTGAAAAATCTAAAAACATATGTACTTAGGAACAACATATATTCAGTTAATGATTCATTTCTGCTTAATTTTCCATTTTTGTGAAAGTATAAATGACATAAATCTTTATAAATTTTAATTGAAACAGGAATAAGCTTTAGAAAATCATAAAATGAAACAATCTTAGTCATGTTCATAAGATCTATTTTCCTGATCAATATCTTTCTTAAAAGACACTAAATAAGAATACAAGGCACTCATTCCCTCATTCTATGAATAATTAAAAATAATCATGAATTATAAAACATGAGATCATTTCTTGTCAATGTTAAAGATGTTACAGTATACTCAGTATTTAATACTACTGTCTAAATAATCTTAAGAATTTCTTACCAAATTAACAGTTTTGAGGTAAAATATAGAAATCACAAAAAATATTTTTAAAATTCTAAATTATACCACAAATTTTAAAAAGGCATCGTTATACTTCACTATACCTCCTCAAAGAAAAATATCACTAAAATGACTAAAACAAAAATAGTTACACAATATGTATGGATATAAATTTTGAAACTAATGTGGCTACCTCTCAGTATATAATAATTAAGATCTGAACTCATTTAAGTTAGATGAGCTGATAACGGAATTAATGAGTCAATTTGCTGTAAATAGAGTGGTTACCTAGCAAAAAACAAAAACAAAAACATAAAAAAAGAATTCAAGAACAAAATATGGGAAGATATAAGGAAAAGTGTACAGAACACAGGAAACCGGATATAGAACATAGGAAGTAAATTAGAGAGCACAGGAAACAGAAGCACAGGAAACAGAATAGAGAGCACAGGAAGCATGATAGAGAGCACAGGAAACAGGATAAAGAGCGGAGTAAGCAGAGAATAGAGTATAGAAAGATGGCAGTCTTAAGAAGAAATAATGTGAATGAGAAAAAAAAACATGCTGTAAAAAAACAAGGAAGCCATTCTCTAACTCTTCTTTTGGGGGTCCTGTTTTCAGTCCAATGGTTGACTGTGAGCATCTGCCTCTGTACTTGTCAGGCTCTGGCAGAGTTTCTCAGGTGACAGCTATATAAGGCTCCTGTCAAGAAGGATGATATTTTCTATTTCCATCCATTTGCCTAAGAATTTCATGAAGTCATTGTTTTTGATAGCTGAGTAGTACTCTATTGTGTAAATGTATCACATTTTCTTTATCCATTCCTCTGGTGAAGGACACCTGGGTTCTTTGCAGCTTCTAGCTATTATAAATAAGGCTGCTATGAACATAGTGAGAGTATGTCCTTGTTATATGTTGGTTTGCAACCCATAGGAAGAACAACAATATTAACCAACCAGTCACCCCAGGGCTCTCAAGGACTAAACCACCAACCAAAGAGTATATATAGAGTGACTCATGGCTCCAGCTGCATATGTAGCAGAGGATGGCATTGTCCAGCCTCAATGGGAGAAGAGGCCCTTGGTCCTGTGATGGCTTGATGCACCAGTATAGGGGAATGCCAGGGTGGGGAGGCAGGAGGGATTGGGTAGGTAGGTGGGGGAGCACATTCATGGAAGCAGTGGGTGGGGGAATGGGATAGGGGTTTTCCGGAAGGGAAATGTAGAAGGGGGATAAGATTGAAATATAGATAAAGAAAATATCCAGTTTCTAAAAAACGGAAAAAAAAAACCAAGGAAGTTAAGCAATCGTTGATTCCAGATGCTGTCCCTGGATGAATGGAAGAATGATGCTAGCAGTATAAAGAGAAAACTCTTGGTAGGGATCAGCGTTACAGAAGCAAAGTGGTGATATTACCTGGCAGGAAGAGTATTGAACTTAGTATGTGCATTTGAGCCAGGGCAAGAAGGAGTTGTGTGCTGCAGTTTGTATATCCAGCTTCTGTCAGCAGTTAGAAATACATAACTGAGCTACTTTTGAGTAAAGAGGCCTCCTCCTCTTATAAAATGCTCACTGTTCTATAACTACCCTGGCTTATAGTTCTCATAACAAACATCATGAAAAGTTCATGTATATTTGGTATTCTCTTGTTCATTATGAATTCATTTTTTAACTTAATGCATGTTGGCCTCTTTTCATTGACTCACTCCTTTTTGGTTTGTTTCTGTTTCTTTTACTTTTTTTTTTTCATTGAAAATGCTATATCTTTGGGGGAATAAAACTACTAGCAAATGTTTTGTGATCCCATTATGAGCATTATGGGATTTTTAACATATGTTACTTCCTTCTGAGATTTCTATTAACTTTGTGGTCCACTTTTGTCCTCTGCATTCTCCTTATTCTCCTCATTTTAGCTCTCCATTCCTATTCTCATGTTGCTTTCAGAACATAGATGCTTTCTAAACATATATGTATGTTTTTACTCCTAGAACACTTTAGGGCCTTATACAAAATAAAGGGAAATTTTATAAAAGGAGTACAAAGTTCTGAGCCTAAAACTAGGGTTTGGAAGTTGAAAACACTTAGGAATAAATTTCAATAGTGGAATAATAGTCTACTGTGTATGAGACCATGCATTCTGCCCCCAACACTAAACAAAGTAAACAAATACAGAATTTTTGATGATGACATATGTTTTCAATCCCAGAAGACAGAAGGATGAGATAAGAAAAAATTTCCACAACCTAGTTTCTCTTGCATATAATTCAAACTTCACTTTTCTTTCATTACCCAGATATTTCCTTTATAGTTGTCATAGGACAGCTGGCCCTGCAGCCTGCAGTTTCACATTACAATGCCAGGTGAGCTGACATGAGGAATATATTTGTCTTGGAGGGCATTTCTAAAATAGGCTGGCTAGCAGAAACTCTATTATCAAAGGAAATCTCTAAAACAGCAGAACTTTATCACAGACCTAAAATAATATAACATCATCAGTTAGCTGCATTATAAAAACACCCCCAGCCCCTGTGAAGTGGGAGGAAATCAGAGCCCATAGAGACATCCAACTTCAATGCTCGTATTAAATCATAACTTTTTAAATCTTAAAAAAAAGTGAAAATATCTAAAAGACTTCTTGTAAGCACACAATTTGAAGGCTAAAGTTTTCTTAGCCAGATGGGCAGCAACACCAAGCATTTACTCACTTTTGGTTGTGAATGACCAAAAGTGACTTATCATCTTGCTTCCAGTCCAGAACATGTATGATATTCTCTAGTATCCCTTCTGTTATCAGCAACCTATCATGTAGATTCCTAAGCTTAACATGAATAGTCACTTTTTCATGGTTCGTCAATGTTATTTGTAATGAATGACATAACCACTACATCTTTATCTTCCTCCAATGTGCAACGTACATTCCCACTCCAACAGTCCTGCCTCATAGTTCTGCTTTTCTAAAGACTTTCTTAACTAGCTCTTTCTTTGCCACACTTTGGATGTTTCTTACCTTCTCTTCTTCTTAGGGAAATGGATGGAAGTAGAAAAGATAATCCTGAGTGAGGTAACCCAATCAGAAAGAATACATATGGTATTCACTCACTGATAAATGAATATTAGCCCAAAAGCTCAGAATACCCAAGATACAGTTTACTGACCACATGAAGCTCAAGAAGAAAGACCAAAGTGTGAATGCTTCAGTCCTTCTTAGAAGAGGGAACCAGATACTCACAAGAGGAAATACAGAGACAAAGTGTGGAGCAGAGACTGAAGGAAAGGCCATCCAGAGACTGCCCCACCTGGGGATCCATTCCATGTACAGTCACCAAACCCAGACACTATTGTGGATGCCAAGAAGTGTTTGTTGACAGGAGCCTGATACAGCTGTCTCCTGAGAGACTCTGCCAAAGCCTGACAAATACAGAGGCGGATGTTCACAGTCAACCACTGGACTGAGAATGGGGTCTCCAATGGAGGACATAGACAAAGGACTGAAGTAGCTAAAAGGATTTGCAAATCCATAGGAAAAGCTACAGTATCAACCAACCAGACACCCCAAAGCACCAGGTGATTAAACTACCAACCAAATTGCTCCCAGGGACTAAACCACCAACCATGGAGGGACCCCTGGCTCCAGCCACGTATGTAGCAGAGGATGGCCTTGTTGGGCATCAATGGGAGGAGAGGCCCTTGGTCCTGTGAAGGCTCGATGCCCCAGTGTAGGTAGGCAGAGAGGCCGGAGGGAGTGGGTAGGGGAGTGGGGGAGCACCCTCATGGAAGCAAGAGGTAGAGGATGGGATAGTGGGCTTCTGGAGGGGAAACCAGGAAAGGGGATAACATTTGAAATGTAAATAAAGAAAATATCCAATAAAATATTATGTTCAGAACTGAAAGTATTATCAGGTCTTCTCTCTTGAACGCTTAAGTGGACACTCTGTTCTCAAGATAATTCCTAAGCTTTTAATTGTGAAATGTGCAATAATATTTCCATAATTCAAGCCCCACTCATCTCGCCCTCAGCTTCTGACCTTGCCTCCACTATTCCTCCACAGCACCATAGAAGATTTCACTGATACTGAAATATGACCTTTATCATTGGCAAAACCATTTCAAGTATTGATGTCTACTGCTCCTTTAATATCACTGTTCCCCACTTCCCTTCTTAAGTCATTATGGCCATTATGAGTTCTAAAGCATTTTTTTTCTGTGACGACAGCATGCTGACCTGGATAAAGGCTTGGTAAATGAACCCTTTCTGCATCTTCATAATTGGCAATAACTAGGACTGAATTCTGTGTTTATATTAAAATCTTTGGTACCCAAAGGAAACTGTGATGGTTCAATTTTTTTCTTTTCTTTTTTTTTTTTGAAAGCATCATTGTCTTGCCAACTATAGTATGGGGGGTGATATTAATGAGATCTTCTTATTAAGAAGATACCAGGTAATTGTCAGAAAACCAATGATTAAAAGAAGTTCACAAAATATCTATTCTGACACTTTCATTTTCTTTAGTAATTCTCTTTCTTATCAGCCTGTAAGACCCGTTATTAAACCAGTTCAGCCCGTGGTAGATTAGGAAGTGATAACAATTAGTGCATCATAGGTACCACTTAAATGTAATTCTCATGTGAGAATCTGTGCCTTCAGGTTCAGCATCACAGTATTTATCTCCTGATTCCATGTCGATCTTTTTTTTTTGATGCTCTAATTTATGTTAATAACTTATTTTAAGAGAATGAGAATTTAAAAAAATGATCGGAATGGAGAAAGCCGTTACAGTTCTTGTTTTCCAAACCTGACAACCCAACCTAATGTCGGATACTCATGGCAATCATCTATGTTCTCAACTTCAGAAAGGACAATAGTTCAGGCCTTCAGACCACTCTCTCCCCCATACCCTCTCCATCCTCATAAGTTCAAACAGTTCCTTGAGTTAATAAGTCATAGTAGAGAAGCATCTCTGTGATAAAATTTTGATCTCACTAAACCCCAGTTATTTCTGGACTCTTTCTTAGAAAAATGTAACTTCCTGTTGTCATAATACAGAAAGCAATTAAGCTCTCTAGCTGCTACTCATTCATAAAAATGAACATTTAATATGTTGTATTTCGTAAGGGGGTGTTAAGTATAGTACAGGTGCTTTCTAAATAAATTCTCCCAAACACATGCGTGGCTCCAGCCCAGCATGCCAACCTTCTGCAAAGGCTCCACTCAGATTTAATTGCACAGCAATTGTTAAACAATTCGCCTTTATTGAGTCTTCCGAAAGTAGTTTAATCTTTATTAAATTAAATTCCTGTGTTCACTAATTTTATCTACCAGTACATTATTTAATTAAAGCATGCAGTAACAATAAAAATTAAAACCTGAGACACAGTAAACCGTGCCCGTCTCTTGACAGACATACACATCCCTTGGCATGAGTTGGGCACCGACTGTGAGCCCTGCACTCCTCCTGCACACGCAGCATCTCCTTAAGTAATGAGAGCATCAAAGTGAGCCCAAAGGTAAACTCTGAACTTACCGTCTTGGTGCTACATTAATATAAGCTCACAAACTGCAATAAATGTACCACATGAGTGGGGACCGAGAATGGCTGACCTTGGAAAATGTCGTGTATGTATAGGAACAGGGAGTCCATGGACAATCTTTATAATGCTCTGATAATTTTGCTATCAAGCTCAATTGGTCCGAAAAAACAGTCTTTAGAAATATTGATGAAAATCAGAGAACATGGAGACCTTAATTCAAATTCTATTAAGGAAATGTTTAGAATTTGAGATGAGCAATATGTGAAAATTTACACTTATTTGTCTAAAGAAATGCTGTATTGCAATGCTGAAAGGCTGACTCCTGGGTAGAATGGAGTGAGGTTGCTCATTTATATCATGCTTAAATTTTTAAGAATTAAGACCATGATTCCAGTGCAAATACGAAAACGTCAGCAAAATTGTTTTACTTATTAATGGCGTAAAGCTATTTAAAAAGAAAATAAGAAATACTGAATGATTTATACACAAGTTGAAAAATGCAGGTGAAACTGGTAAATGTTTTGAGAGTAATGCAACTTTAACCTTCAGGTTTAACTCAGAGGCTTATCAAGTTGGCAAAAGTTTATAGCTTATCAGTCCACATGTTACCCTGAGTAACATCTGGTCCAGAATGCACAGTAAAGGTTAGTTCATTCCTGTCTGTCAAATGTCGGGGAATGCCTACAGAGTCAGATGATAAATATTTCAGTATTTAGAGACCACATGAAATCTCTAACACTCCTCTTTATGTATTTATCTTTTAAAAAACTGTACAAAACTGTAAAACTCATCCTTACCCGTGAACTAACCAAACTGGATTTGGTTGGATTTCAACGCCTACTCACAATTAGTGATATTCAACCCTACACAATCCCATTATCCTTGAAGAGGCAGTCACATAGTGCTCTATCTAGTACGATTACAAAGAGATGTACATTCTTCACTTCCTTGTTCTCAAGTACTGAAAAATGTGCTAACTGCAAACATGAAAGAGGAGACAAAAAGAGTTACTTCAAGTCCCAAAGCAAGATGAAAAGGCAAGAAGTGAGCTTGATGTTAGACCCTTTAGATCCACCTTTCTCTTTAAATGATGTATATCTATATACAGATACATACATAAGTATATGTAATTTTAACGAGTTAAAACAGACATGTATTTCTAATTGTTTCTTTCATAATGCAGTACACAACACGCTTTATGAGCAGCTAAACAATATCACTCTGTACACTGCACATCGGACAGTAAGTCAGGGGCTGTTCTTGCAAAGTTGATGCTGAAGGAAGATTTAAACGACTAGGGAAGAAGAAAAAGATGAGTAAAAGGAAACAGACAAAGTAAATATAAAGGAAAAGATAGGAAGAGCAAAGAACCAAAAGAAACTGAGAAGACCAGGCACAACATACGGCGATTCTTAACATTATCTGTGCTTTCTACACACTGAAAGTTGGCAGTCCCTGATAAAGCATCTACGAAAGGTGATACAGTCAGAAATATTTTTAAAAAATCTATAAAATACATATACCTTACCTAACTCAAATATTCTCCCAACATTTAATAAAACAATTATCATAGAAAATGTTGTAAATTAATATTAAAATGTGCTAGCTTTATAGAGTGAAAAATCATTGTAACACACTATATCTCTCAAATAATTCAAAATCTTAAGTATAATATAAAATTATTGTGAAGAATTTATTTTCCTTAATCTAGACTCTAAAATGAAGCATTATTAAGTCGTCCTTTTAGTGACAAATAAAGTTTTGATTTACAAAATATATTCATTCAAAATACTTGAATTATTTAACGATGTTGCTTAAATTAAACTTCTTGATAACTAAAAGATTACCTAGTTGTTAAAATAGTTTATAACTTTGAATTTGAAGTAATAGTTAGTAGTAAGCCATTTTGATAATTGTTATTTTTTAAAATATAATCACATGTGAACTGAACAAACATAAATTTTTATTAAGCATGACTATTTCAGATGCATACTTGGGGAAAGTATAATTTTTTCTAGAGGTGCAATAGAAGAATATGATTAAAGAACTTAGCAGTAGAAACTATTTGAAAATTGTTAACTGCAAAACCCAAGGTTATTTTCTCCTTATAATTTAAATATGGAACTTCGAAAAGTGCCAACTTCTTTAACAAAAAAGAAGCAGTATCCTGATTTTAAAGTGTGATGCAGTGCATTACGCAGATGGCATTTTGCCCTTACTGCAACACTGAATAAATGCACATGCCATATCAGAAGGAAGCATTCCTCAATGATAATCTAATCTAACCATACAGCAATCTGCCATCAGCAGAGGACTGCAACATATGCTCCATGAAGTATGAGTCAAAATGAAAGCATTTACTGATTAATTGCACATCACTTGACAGAAGTTGACATGTTGCTTCAAGTTGTTGCAGCTCTCACAGCGAAGGGCATGAGAGGCTGCACAATCTTCAGTCTAACAAATTAATCGACTCTGATTTGGGGATACCAGAAATCCAAATTATTAGCCTAAAGACAAAAAATCACTACTGTGAATAATAGGTGTTACCAGCATTGTGCACCAGAGCATTGGTATTTTTGACCCCTATATTCTAGAGTGATAGGGGCCAAGGTGACATCTGCCTACTAAGTCTGTTATGGTAAGGGTAAACACTGTTAGCATAGAATTAGGCTAAAACAAAAGTACTAATGCTTCTGCTTGCATGACTGAGATGTGAGAGACCTATGGTGGACTGTCCATTAACAAGCATACAAAGAGGAGAAACCGTCTTATCAAGATGCTGTGAGGAATACTCATGTATTGTAAATTTGACCTTGTCAAAAGCCTTTTTCAGAGCAGTGTGTAACAGGCAACAAATAAAAGGCAGTTGCCTTTTGCTGGAGAAGAAATTCTCTATATTAATATGTCAAGATACATTATTTTGTAAGATAGTATTTATTCTTCAATAAGCTGTGTACAAGTGGCTAAGAGAAATATCCTGGAAGAGGCATGTATTTTTTGTTTAAAGGCAGTCATGCTTTAGTTGAAACAGATTGCATTTAAAATGTGTCACGGGAGTGATTATTCAACTGAAATATCACTGTTCACACACCAACCGTTTGCTGTCTTCTCACAAGAAACCATCATTATAAATTCTAAATTTGTCCTGTAAAAACATATCAGTACCACATCATTTTCAGCTCCATATAGTGGTTAGGCAATGTCTCAGTTGTGCAAGGTTACCCATTTGACAGCCACCTTCAACCACCAAGTTACTAAGATCTAAGCAGTGAGACGTTGAAGCTAGATTCTATATCAATTTAAATCAGTTTGTGTAGATAGATTGTGATAGAACATTCAGATGTTATAAAAATGGTCAAGATAATCATATTTTTTACTCTAGGCAGGGGAAGACAGCTCCTTACCAATCACTCATTCATAAGGACTCAAACCCAGTTCATATGTGGATCATGCGCATTAAATAGCAAAAGCAAAAATCTTTAAGGAAAGTGACTCTTAGAAACACACAAAACTGTGCTGACCTTTCTTTTTAATAATTGCTCTTGTAAAAATTAAGCTATCTGTGCTCCATCCCTAATGATAATCTCCAACAAATTGGAAATGGCTTCAGTAATTTTAGAAATTGTTATGTAAGATGAATATCTAAGAATGAATAATAGAAAGCTTAGAGTAAATTTTTATTTCTTTTATTCTGTTTAGTATTTTGACATTATTGTCTTCCTTCAGAGTTTCAAGATTTCCTAACCATTTAATCATTTAATTTAACAATACTAAATAACAAAGTTGCTGAGATCATAGAATGAGGCGATCATGTCTCCAACTCAAACATCTATGAACCCATCATCTATCTATCTAATCATTTTTTGGAAAGTAGGTCAAATATAGCGGGAAGCAGTGATGAGTTTGAAAGAAGAATGTTTGAAAAAGGATTGTGTATCTTTCTGCTCCTGCTGTGTGTGTGTGTGTGTGTGTGTGTGTGTGTGTGTGTGTGTGTGTGTGTGTGTGTAAGGGGAGGGGGGAAATCACCAGAGGTTAAGAGATATCCGGGTCGGAACAGCAACATGTTCAAGTGAATGGTTCAGGTGTATTCTGTCCTCAGAGGCATTCACTGGGCTCATTATTACAGCTGACTCTGAAGGCATATGGTGTCTTTTACATTTTACTGCTCCTTTCCCCAAGCAGTACATGATCAGCCAAGATGATAGACACCCACACAAAAGACAGACAGAACTCCTTTTGGCTTTGCTTTATTGCCTGCTGATGAGCCTCCAGTTACAGATATTAATATTCACACACTCTGGGAACCCTTATTTAAAACTTGTTATGAGACATACAATGAGTGAATTTCTAAGGGATTCAAAGATGAATAGCACGGATAGAATACCTGTTCTTTGTATAGTACAGTTTAGCAACGCAGAGAAAATTAAACAAGCCCAAGAGATATATCCTTCTAAAAGAAGAGGGCAGAGTTCAAGGAAGAATACATCAAGCTCCTAGACAGAGATGGAGAGCTCAGATAAAGCTTCATAAAATAGCATCAAACATTCCATGTGCTGGGATAAGAAGTGAGGTATTGAAGGGTCTAAGCACAAGAGTAACGTCAAAATTCTGTGCTAGGAAGGTAAATGTCTGTAATGTTGAAATGCTTTAGAAATCAACCAAATGTCTGCTTCTAGATGTTAACTAAAGCGTTCGTTTACTATTACAAACAGACATATTTAGAAAAATATTGTATTTCTTTGGTCTCATTTCTATGTATGAGCTATGAACGTGCCCAAAGCAGAAAGTTTATACAGAGCTGCAGGACAGGGCTACAGAAACACTAAATAAAACTAAATTGGAAGTGTCTTTTGCATCTGGAACCACAAACTACCCTAAAAGAGGTTATGGTTAGCATACTTAAAAAGCATTGTTTATTATCTGCTATGGTGTGAGTGTAGTTTGAGAATCTGCCAAGGGCACACTGTGAGTGAAGGCTACACCTGAGGAGTGTAAGTATTACTGAAAGATAGTGGTACACTTGAGAGATAGGCTCATGAAAGGGCCACTGGGTCACTGGGAATGCACTAAGAGGAGACTAAAGAACATCGGTCTCTCATTTACTTCTTTTACTTTCTGTTTGTCAATAAACACACATGTGCATACACATGCATGCATGCAAAGACGCATGTAGGCATGCACATACACACACACAGAGACACAGACACAGACACAGACACACACACACACACACACACACACACACACACACACACACACACACACATCACCTTGCAGTGTGCTACAATCAGCCCTCAGAGAGCCCTCAGCATCAGAGAGTAAACTACAGCGCACTGGATTACTACCAAACATTGGACTTTGAAACTTCAAAACTGTTATCTCGATTTTTGTATGTAGTCATGTCAAATAGTTCACCACATGGCTGTAAACTGGTCTAATTCCCTTTATAAATGTTGCTTATCATCCCTTCTGACTATCCCCTTGTTTGAGAAAGTGAAGGCATGATGGGGGGGGGTAACAAAAAAGAAAACAAACTCTTCCAGTTAACCTCCAGACTAGATTCCCAGTGGAAATACTATGTGTGTTTTAAAATGTATTAGCATGGCTGAGCTGTACAAAACAGAAGACCCTCCTACCCTATTGTTCTGGATCAAAATTCTTACTACTAGAAGGAAAACTGACCTCTAAACATTCATCCAGTTCAAAGTCTCAATATGGGAGGAAGGGAAAGAGAATCCTGGTGGAAAATCAGCCACATACTGCTAATTAGATGTCTTCACGATCCTCCCAGGAAGACCAGCTAGCCAATTAAGCCTAATTGCTGTACAGGAGGGCCTTGGGGTCCACCCCCTACAGAGCTCACAGCAGTAGCTGCAGGGACAGCTATGCCCAGAGCAGGGCTTCAGCCCCATACTTCTTAAACTAATTTCAGTGACACTTTATCCTAATACACTCAAGAGGAGAGAGGGCATATTCTACTCTTCAAGCAATGCTACCATTTAGGATTGATTTCTAATTAATTTTGTTCTCTGAATTTCAATATATTCCCAAGCCTTTGCTACTTGGGTTAGTTTATGAAAATTGAGAGGAATGCTGGAACAATTACCCTTGAGGGGAAAATGAGTGTAACATTGTCATTACAAACTCTAAGATGTGCATTTTAATGCAAACTAGAACTCACCATAATTTTTAGATTGCAGGCTAGATGATTTACTCTAAGAAAACAATCTAGAAAATGTCAGTTGTAGGGATCCTTCCCTTTGTTTGTTCCTTTTCAGCATCTGCACAGCTAAGGTTTACCAGTTTTGTGCTCTTTATCTCCCACTGACAGAAGTCAAAAGGCAAAACTGTGCCTGCCTCCTTTTCTGATTGATTTTAATAAACTAGTAGACGCTCCTCCTCCCAGGCACCATGCCAGCTTTCTGCTGTGCCCAGAAACACACCCCTCCACCCTGACATGCCCAGCCTACTTAGTTTGCAATATTTGCATTTAAAATGAACGAATGCTGGATTTCATTCTTATTCACGGCCTTCTGCAAAGGAGTTTGCATCCAGGTTGCTGCTGGAGTGTGAAATTTTTCCACACTGCATTCATTAGTCATAGAAATGAGCAAATAGGATTTATAGGAAATGACTGAGTCCAGGGGCTATTACTTTTCTTTTCTGGCAGTATTATTCATTTCTTCTTTCCACTTTCCTTTAGTTCTAGGAATACAAGTGACAGATGAGAAATTTACTAAGTGTAATTAAATAATTACTATCGTTCAAGAAATAAAATAAGTAAATTTAGGTGAGGGGAGAGTGCAAATGAGGCAAATATATGGAAAATGAAAAGGAAGTGGGGAGAAAGGCAGATGAGACAGAGAGAGAGAGACAGAGACAGAGACAGAGAGACAGAGAGAGACAGAGAGAGAGAGAAAGTCAGGAGAAAAACATCAGTGACTAGACAAAAGAAAAACAGAAAGAACCCTCAGAAAAGAAAAACCTTATCCTTTCTTAACTAAGGAAAATGCCAGACACAAATATAAGGAATATAACAAACTATATTTTCACCTACTTTTGTAAATATTGCCACTATGATTTGGCTTAACATCATATTCATGTATCCTGATATTGAACAGTCTTCCCTATAATAATCAAGTTAGTCCTATGGTTTTAATTCTCTAAAATTACATTCCAAAAAGAAATTGAAGAAGAAAATAATGAAGACAGTTTTAAATCAGATACTTCTAGCTATGGATAGTTGAAGTAATATTATAATCTGTAAACTCAAGAGAACAACTGTAAATGTTGTTTGGGATTTGACTGTAGAGTTCATTATTTAGTTTACATTTAGTTGTAGATTTATAAAGTACTTGTACAAAAAAGTGGTGTCTTCACATGGGTTTGCAAATTCACAAAAGTAGGATAAGAACCTGACATATTTGCCTTCCTTTTCCATCTGCCTCCTTTACTTTGGACCAGATTTTGGCTAAAGTTCACACACAGGCATTTTAATCATTCAAGCGCTGTGGAAAACTGATGATACCTAACCTATCAGAGCCCACTTCAAGGCTGAAGGCACAAAGATAAGAGTATCTAACTTATTGGACTGTCAACTTTTAAAATGTCCTGTTCAAGACCCCGTAAACAGCACCTAGAAGTTTCTACTCATTGTTCTAAACCTTGATCACCTTGAATTCAAGAGACAGTAGAGCCTGGAAAGATCAGGCATTGATGAAGTAATCTGTAAACAGAAGCATTCATCTTGAGGGAATTAGATGGCTCTCTCAGGTAATCAGGACTTCTCTAGAGTCATATTGCAGAACAAGGACTCAGACAATTACCACCTACTGTTTGAGGAAACCTGATAAATGGGAAAGTGCTTAACCTGCCCCGTCCTTCATAGATGAAGCATTTGGCAGTATTCTGGGTGCAGACTGAAATACTTAATCTCCATCTTCTCTAAATGGACATGTTGATTAAAATTCTTTCTTCCCTTCTCTCCATTACTTCTGATTGCCTTAAGTAAGGCCAGTAGCCAGAACTTAGAGCTTTCAGAGTCAGTTCTCTGGCCTAGAACTCTGATTATATTGGTTTAGAAATACAAATGCAGATGGAAGGATAGCTCAATAGTCAAAGTTTTGATGCACTTCCTGATGACTCAGGTTAGGATTACAATACTCTCTTCTGCCTGTGCAGAAGAGACACCAGGCAGATAATGATGCACAAACAGATATGCAGGCATACATTAATATGCATAAATAATAAAATATACAAAATAATAATAGAAAATACAATTCTTTTTCTACCAAAGGAATTAATTGCATTAAGAAGCTTTTAGAATATTAGATAATGTGAAAAAAACGCTATATATTCCCAATAACTTCATTCAAGTATTCTATTAGGTTACTACAATAAGTACCACTGATTAGATGACAACATTAATTTATTATTTCACAGTACTCTCAAGCAGAAATCTGAAGTCAAGATGTTCATAGGGCCTGTTTCTTCTTAAGGAATCAAAAGAAAGACCCTTTTCTGGACCTGGTCATTCTCTCTGACAAGCAAATTTTTTTGTCTGATATGTCATGCTCTCACCAAACACATGCCTCATTTGAAATATCCCCTTTTCTATAGTCACAGTTCAGACTGAATTAGGGACCTTCCATTTCACTTTAACCTTCACTGATCATATCTTCCACAGACATATTTCCAGGCAATATCACACTCTAAGAGACTGTGGGCCAACACTTCAACATGTAGATTTTTTAGAAATGTAGAAAACAATATATACTTGTAAGTCACTATTAAAGACAGAAACATGTGGACAGATAACCAATATTAATAAAGTATCTTTATTATGATATTACTTGAGTGAAAAAAATAAAATTCATGGATTCTTAAATTCAGAAAATCTAGCCAAATTTATATATAAGGAAGAAATATTAAATGGACATCATGAGTTTATTATCACAGAAAATAAAACTCCACCAAAGCCAAGTTGTTATTCAGAATGAAAACAAGCCTTTGGAGACTAACATACTGTTCCGTTTAGTTTCAGCATATGCCATGGATGAGTCTATTGTCGTCCCAGATTTCTCTAAAGTAAAGTTGAACATTTGTTTGGAAAGCATGCTGCATAAATATGAGTCCAGTAAATAAGAAAGATAAATATGTAGAGAGTGGCTTACTTTAAAGTATTATAGGCAGAATGAAGTTTTTATGAAGAGAAAAAACATCAATGTGTGAAAACAGAAGACTGAAATAAATAAAGTAGTTTCCCCTTAGGAAATGTTTTCAATAATTATTTTATGTATTCACTTTACATATTGATCACAGCACCCTCCTTCCTTTCCTCCTAGTTCCAACCTTACAAATTCCTCCCCACATTAGCCCCTCCATTGCTCCACAGAAAAGGGTAAGCTCCCTTGAATATCACCAGCCTGGGACATCATGTCCTACCAGGAATAAGCACATTCTTTCCTACTGAGGCCCAACCAGGCAGTCGGGTTAGGAGAAGGGTATCCAATGGGAGGCAACAGAATCAGAAACAACCTCCTCTCCAATTGTTAGGGGATGGTATTAATACCAAGCTACACATTGCTACAAAAGTGTTGGAGCTCTGGGTCCAGCTCTTTCAAGTTCTTTGGTTGGTGGTTCAATCTATGACAGGTTAGTAGACTCTGTAGGTCTTCTTGTGGTTTCTTTGACCACTCAGCTCACTCAGTTCTGCCTGCTACTCTTCTACAAGACTGCCTGAGCTCTGCCTGATATTTGGCTGTGGTTTTCTGCATCTGTTTTCATCTGTTGCTAGATGAAGTCTCTCTGGTCCCAGTTATGCTACATTCCTGTCTGCAAGCATAGCAGAGTATCATTCATGGTGTCAAGGGTTGGCTCTCTCGCATTGGATGGGTTTCAAGTTGGGGCAGACATTGGTTGGCCATTCACACAGTTTCTCCTCTATCTTTATCCCTGAACATCTTGTAGGCAGGACAAAATTGGGGTTAAAGGCTTTGAGCGTGGGTTGATGTCCCCTCCCTCCACTGGAAGTCCTGGCCGGCTAAAAGAGATAACCAGTTCAGACTCCATACCCTCACGGTAGGAATCTCAGCTAGGTTACCCCCAAGAGAAATTCTCAACTTCATAAGGAAAAACAAAAAACCTAGGATAGCTAAAACAATCTTGTACAATAAATGAACTTCTGGAGGCATTACCAACCCTCGTTTCAAGCTGTACTACTGAGCAATAGTAATAAAAAGTGCATGGAATTGGCATAGAAAAAGACAAGTTGATCAGTGAAATAAAATTGAAGATCCAAAAATAAACCCATGCACCTATGGACACTTGATATTTGATGAGCCCAAACAATACAATAGAAAATGGACCCATTTTTAACAAATGGTGCTGGTCTAACTAGATGTCTGTCTGAATGTAGAAGAATGCAAATAGACCCATATCTATCAAAGACCTCAAGATAAAACCAGACACAGCAAATCTAATACAAGAGAAATTGGGAGCTGCCTTGAATGATATTACCGGGGGAGATAAATTCATGCACAGAACACCAATATCTCAGGCACTAGGGTCAACAATAAATAACTAGAATGCATTTGCAAGGCTAAACATATTATTTTGTCTTTGGGTAAGGTATTCCATAGATATCTCTTAGGTCCCTTTCATTCTTAATGCTAGTTTCATTATTTCTCTCTTTATTTTCTGTCTGAATGACCTGTCCATTGGTGAGTGTGGGGTGTTGAAGTCTCTCACTATTAATGTGAAATGTGAAAGTCTATTTTGTTAGGTATCAGAATGTCTACTCCATCTTGCTTCTTAAGCTAATTTGCTTGGAAAATCTTTTTCCAGCCCTTTACACTAAGGCAATTTTACATTCATTGCTGACATATGTAGCTTGTAGATAGCAGAATGATACATCCTACTTTCACAACCATTCTGTTAGCCTGTGTCTTTTTATTGGGAATGAGTCTATTTATGTTAAGAGATATAAATCACCAATGATTGTTAATTCCTCTTGTTTTGATGGTGGTGGTGGTGGTGGTAGTTTCTCTCTCTGTCTCTCTGTCTTTCTCCTCTCTGTCTCTGTCTCTCTGCCTCTCTCTCTCTATCTCTCTCTCTCTCTCTATCTCTCTCTCTCTCTCTCTCTCTCTCTCTCTCTCTGTGTGTGTGTGTGTGTGTGTGTGTGTGTGTGTGTGTGTGTTTTGTTGGTGTATAGTTATTTATTTCCTATGTTTTCTTGGGTATAGTTAATCTTCTGTAGAGCTGGACTTATGGAAAGATACTGTTTCAATTTGTTTTTGTCATGGAATATTTTGCTTTTTCCATTTATGGTGATAGAAAGTTTTGCTGGGTATAGTAGTGTGTGCTGGCATCTCAGGTCTCTTAGAGACAAAGAAACATCTGTGTAGGCTTTTCTGGCTTTTAGAGTTTCTGTTGAGAAGTCGGGTATAATTCTAATATGACTGTCTTTATATGTTACTAGACCTTTTTTTCTTAGAGCTTTTAACATCCTTTTTCTGTATGTTTAATGTTTTATTATGTGGCAGGAAGATTTTCTTTTCTGATCTAATTTCCTTGGTATTCTATATGGTTCTTGTATGTTGATAGGCATCTCTATCTTTAGGTTACAGAAATTTTCTTCAATGACTTGCTTGAAAGTATTTTCTAGACCTTTAAGTTAGAAATCTCCTTCTTTAAAGGCCTTTATCATCTTTATAATATTGATTTTAAGGTCATTTTCTTACTCCCTACCTGTTGTAATATCCACAGCTTACTTGCTGTAGTAGGATCGCTGGCCTCTGGTGGTGCCATAGTGCCCTGGCTGTTGTTGAGATTTTCCTGACTTTTAGATATTTGGGTTTTGTAATTCTGATAGGTTTAAATGTGATTTCTGAGTTTATCTTGTTGGATGGGTGATTTGGATGTTTTTCTCCTGATATCTGTTTCCTCTCTGTCTACTGGTCTGAGTGGCCTGAAATTCTGCAGACTCGACTTCAGATCCAGTATGGTATCTCCCCTGGGAATTTTGTGGGCTGTGTGGCCTCTGAGCTTTTGGGTGCTACCTTTGCATCTAGGTTCCCTAGTACCAGCATGGCCGGGGGCTGCTAGTGGTGGGCCTCCAGGAAAGCAAGCCAGGTCATGGGCTAAAAAATGGAGTGAAGGGGTCAGAGTACAATTTAAAGCTGATTGGTTTGTTTTAGGAAAATATGGTGGGCAAAGAATGGAACAGGGTCAGACGTGGTTGTTCTTGGTGACGCCTGCAGGAATGTGGGCAAGAAATGGAGCAAACGTTTATTGTAATGAGTCATTGGTCTGCTTCAAGAACTCTGGCCTTCGAGACACTATCAATATTGGATCCTCACTGGGACTCATTGCTGTCCTGTGTCATAGAGACCTTGCAGATTTGGATCAGCAGGACTGGCCCTTTAATGTTTCCAGTTAGGAAATGATACAGATTTGGGAGTAGGGCAATTCAGAGCCCCAGAACAGGGCCTGAGTGGCAGAGGACTCTCCAGCTCTCCCTTATCTGCACCACCAGGGTAAGCTTTCTGGCATGGCTCCATCTAGGTCACCCAATGCCGCCATTAACAGGAGACAGGGTCAGCTTTACAGCTTTCCTGCCCTAGGGCCAGCTCACTCTCCCCTGTACTCAGGCCTCCAGGGCCAATTCTATTTGGGCCCCAAATCCTGTTGCCTGCAAGGGACTAGAACAGCTTTCACACTCTCAGGACTGACTCACCTGTGCCTTCACCGTTATGGCCAGCTCCACTGTGCTGCCCACACAGTCCAGGGCCCACTTTCCCAAGTGCTCCAGCCAGTGAGAAGGCAGAACTATCTCTACCACTCACATGTCATCCGGGCCAGCTCTCCAGACTACCAAAAGTAGTGAGGGGCCAGCAGGGGAGGGTATTACACCATAACCCAAGCCACTTCATGGCAGACGAGGGGAGTAAAGGGACAAACTCATCCACACTCTCACCCTTAGAAGAGGCTCATCCACACCCTTGCCATCAGGGCCAGCTCAATGGTGCTGTCCATACAGGGTGCAGAACCAGCTCCATTGTGATGCCTGGGCAAGGCACAGGTCCTACTCTCCTGAGTGCTACTGATGGTACAAGATGTAGTAGTACACCACAGCCAATGGGGAAAGGCCAGTTCTGCCCAGTCCATAGTTCTGCACATTTATGTGGTTCTTAGTGGTTGGCATAACCAGGTACATCTGTATGTTCTTCAGTCATAATCTGAGCCATGAATAGACATTAACTAACCCCTGCCACTGCATAGATATAGACAGACATGGCTCTCAGGGGCAGCTCAGGCTGGGACTTCACCATGACCACAAGTGCTAGGACTGGCCACTCACAATAGCCTACTCCTCTTCCTGCTCAACTTTCCAGCTCCACCTCTCTTCATAATGCTCAAGCTGCTCTGCTTTCCTTTCTCCTCCATCTAACCACCACATGCACATCGTGGTGGATTCTGCTGCAGTCTGGCCATGCAGCCGGCAGACCCCTGGGTGACAACCTCCATCTTTGTTGCATGGCAAGTGTCTGTGGCCTGCCTGTGTCAGTGCCTTCCTCAACCATCATCAGAGAATCTTTTTTTGCCATAGGTGCTAATAACAAAAACAGAGACCTACAACCAGATATTATGCAGAGAGTGAGAAACACTGTAACCCTCAGTCCTAGAAGGGATGTCTTCCTCAAATTCCTCTCTTCCTCTGGCTTTAGGGAACTGTGGAAGTGGAAGGAGGAAATAGTGTAAGAGTCAGAGAGGATGGAGGATACTAAGGAAACAAGTCCTTATCAACAGAACAGGACCGATGCACATATGAACTCACAGAGACCATGACAGCATATACAGGGCCTGAATTGGTCTGGGTCTGATGGAGTCTCCAAAGGAAAAAATAGATTTCTTCAACAGAGTCTCACTCTAGATATACAAACCTCTATTAAGGCCAGCCCCATGTCCATCATTAGATGGTCAACACAAATGAACTCAATGGCACTTTGGGGGCATCTTAAATTTTAACTTAACAGATAATTTTTGTATGTGTTGTAGTTTCTCATTCTGTGGGTTTATGGAATTTCTCTGTGTACAAATATACGTATGTATCTACCTACATCTATGTGTTTCTTATATCCCCCTTTTTGCTCTTTTTCATTTTGTTTGATTTTGTTATTCTTATTTGTTTTGTTTTGTCCTATTTCATTATATTGTTTTTTATAGATACATGTATTTTCTAATGAAAGACAGAGAAAAAGGAGAAGTGTTTATTTGGATCAGAGTAGATATGGTTAGGATCTGAGAAGATTTGGGAAGGAGAAAGTAATCAGAGTTACTTTTATATATTACATATAAAATAATGTATGATTATTTTATATAAACGGGTAGAACTTATTTTTGACATTCAAGGATGCAAAATCAGTAAAAGTTAATCAAAAAGATTACATTAACAGAATAAAAGACCAAAAATTCACCTTACTCCTTCAGACAAAGTGCTTTCTAACCATAAATACATTTTAAAGATTAAAAAGTTCCTAGAAGGAAAGTATAAGAGAAAATTACTTTAACATATTACATGCCATATATCAGAAATCTACACCTAATATCATCCTCAAAAGTGAGAAACTGAAAAATTATTCTAAAATGTACCATTTTCAGGAAAATAGAATTGATGATCACCATAACAGCTGAAACAAGCCAAATTCATGAAGACTAGCTTTAGTTGCTCCTCTCACACATGGAAGCAAAATATATATGGTAGGAAAGTAAAAAAAAAAAAGAAATACAGAAAGTCAGGGTACAAGTGGGAAAGGGAGAGATCATAATGGAATAAATATGTCCAAAGTCCACGACATATTTCTGGTGGTAACTATAATTGGCCAAGCGAGTAGTACTATTTGGAGGTGTGGCCTTGTTGCAGTAGGTGTGTCACTGTAGGTGTGGGCTGTAAGACCCTCCTCCTAGCTGCCTGAAAGCCATCTTTCCTGCTTTGCCATTGAAAAAAGATGTTGAACTCTAAGCTCCTCTTGTGCCATGCTTGTCTGGGCACTGCTATGCTTCTGTCTTGATGGTAATAGACTGAACCTCTGAATCTGCAAACCAGCCCTAATTAAATGTTTTTCTTACAAGAGTTAACTTGGTCATGGTATTTCTTCACAGCTGTAAAACACAACTAAGACAATACTTGAGTAAAAAATAGTATGAAATCAGTGGACCAGTAGGTCATTACTCAGTGATGGGGTTCTAAGCAGAAAGAGAAGAGGATCAGATGATACAGAGGATAGAAAAGTTGGGGTCAGGAGGTGTTGCACAAGTTGTGGTAAGTTTAATAAGAAGTACAGCCAGTTATGTATGGTTTTCAGAGAGAAAATGGGATAAAATCAGCAGAGAACTTTCATAAAATGGAATGAATCAGCACAAAGCTAATCAAGTAATGTTGCACAAGAAAGAACACACAATATCCAAGTAAAATATTCAAGCATACATGTTAACATATATGATCAAATGATAGATGATTATGAGTCCAAAGCTACAGAAGTGACTAATAATCATCAGCAAAGATGCTTAAAAATAATCCACTCACATTGAGAAAAATTCAAGACCACACTGCTGTAAAATATTAACACTCACCCCTTAGGATGACATGTCAGAAATAAACAAATACAACAAAAAAAGAGTTGGGCACATCTACCTCAAGATGGGTTTAGTGCAGAGTAATGTCAATATTACTCAAATAATTCCATTAAATAGAAACAGAAGAAATATTTCCTAACTCATTGTATGAGGCCACATTCACCATAATGCCTAAACCACACAAAGACTAAGCAGAGAAATAAAATTTTAGAAGTTTCCCTTATGAACATTGATTCAAAAATACTCAACAAAGTATTTACAAACTGAGTCCACGAACACATCAAAAGCATCATTCACCTTGATTACGTAGGCTTTATACCGGGATGCAGGAATGGTTCAATATGTAAAAATCAATCAATGTAATCTACCATATTAAAAAGAATAAAAATAGAAAAAACTACATTAGATACTGAAAAGATCTTTGACAATATCCAATACCCTTCCATGTTAAAAGTCTTGGAGCTACAAGGGCTACCAGACACATACGTAAACACAATATATACAGTATAGAGCAAGCCAATAGTCAGAATCAAATTAAATGGAGAGAAATCGCTTTCACTAACATCAGGGACAAAGCAAGGCTGCCTGCTTTCTTTGTATTCCGTCAATATAGTATTTGAAGTTTTAGCTACAGCAATAAAGCAAATAAAGGAAATCAGGGGATACAAATTAGAAAGGAAATAGTCAAAGTAACCCTACTTGCAGATGATATTATAGTATACATAAGTGACTCCCAAAATTCTACCAAAGAACTCCCAAAACAATAAACACCTTCAGCAAAGTGACTGGATATAAAATGAACTCAAAATCAGTAATCCCTTTATGCAAATGATAAATGGGCTGAGAAAGAAATCAGAGAAACAACACCCTTCACAGTAACTAGATATACTATGAAATATCTTGGTGTAACTCCAACAAAAAACTGAAAGGCCTGTATGATCTCCATGTTCATGTATCTGTAGAATTAACATAGTAAAAATGGCTATCCTGCCAAAAGCAATCTAAAAATTCAATGAAATTCCCATGAAAACTCCAACACAATTCTTTACAGACTTCATATGGAAAAACAGAAAACTCAGGATAGCTAAGACAATCCTGTACAATAAAAGAAACCCTGGAGGTATCACCCTCTCTAATTTCAAGTTGTACTAGAGAGCAGTAGTAGTAACAAACCTGCTTGGTATTCCTATAGAAACAGACAGGTTGATCAACGGAATCCACAAAGATATACACATAAACAGAAAGACCTGTAGACACTAGATTTTTTACAAAGAAGCCCAAACCATACAAATGAAAAAAAAAATGGTTCTGGTCTAACTAGATGTTGAACGTAGAAGGATGCAAACAGATCCATATTTTTTACCCTGCATCAAACTCAAACCCAAATATATCAAAGACCTCAAGATAAAACTGGATACACTAAATCTAATAGACAAGAAAGTAGAAATAGCCTTGAATGCATTGGTGCAGGAGACAACTTCCTGAACAAAACAGCAACGGCTCAGGCTCTAAGATCAACAACTGATAAATGGGGCCTCATGAAGCAAAAGCTTCTGTAAGGCAAAGGACACTGACATTAGGACAAATGGGCAACTTACAAATTAGAAAAGATCTTCATGAACCCTACATTCAAGAGTGGGCTAATATCCAAAATATATAAAGAATTCAAGAAATGAGATGCCAACAAACGAAATACCTAATTTAAAAATGCAGTACAGTGCTAAACAAAAAATTCTCAACAAAAGAATCTTGTATGGCCAAGAAGCGGGAATGTAATAAAGAATAAGAAATTAATTTTTTATTAGATATATTTCTTTATTTACATTTCAAATGTTATTCCTTTTCCCGGTTTCCGTCCATAAGCCCCCCATCCCATCCCCGTCTCCCATGCGGGTGTTTCCCCCCATCCACCCTCCCCCCTGACATTCCCCTGCATTGGGGGTCCAACCTTGGCAGGACCAAGGGCTTCCCCTTCTACTGGTGCCCCAACAAGGCTATTCTCTGCTACCTATGTATGCAGTTGGAGCCCTGGGTCAGTCCATGTATAGTCTTTGGGTAGTGGTTTAGTCCCTGGAAGCTCTGGTTGTTTGGCATTGTTGTTCTTATGGGGTTGCAAGCCCCTTCAGCTCTTTCAATCCTTCCTCTAATTCTCCCAAAGGGAGACCTGTTCTAAGAAGAAATTAAAATTTAATATTAAATAAAAAAGAAATGTTCAAGTACTTAGTTATCAGGGAAATGCAAATCAAAATGACCCTGTGATTCCTTCTTACAGCAATCAAAATGGTGATATACGAAGAGTAAATATTTAGAACAATTGGGCATCCAGGAAGACACAATATTTGAGAGTTACAGACTTCTGTAGAACCACTAATTTTGTTCTCAACTTTAGCATTACTACATTCCTATATTCTTCTTTTAGATAGTAAGAATTTTATGTAAAGTAATAGCCTCATTTTAAAATTAAGCTGCAACAAATAAAGCCACTTCTAATTAGAAAAAAAATCAGGACTCAGTCGAATGAAATTTCCACCAAGACTAAGATTCTCTAGATGCTAAACAGTTGGTTCTCATTGCCATGTCTTGATACTCAGTTTTGAAATATACTTATTTAAGATATACGTATATCATAATTTATACTTACTTCATAATTTCTAGAACTTAAAATTCAATATGTGAAATAATACACTATAATTGTCAAAAAAGTTTTTCCTTATAGTTGCCATAATTTACAGATGCTATCACTTTACCTGGTAGCCATAAAAAGTTGTTTCTTTTTTATTGAGCCTACATTGCCATCCTTTGCTTGAGAGCAATTGAAATAAGTTATTAATAGCAAACAATGTGCATAGCTTAAGAGAACCATCCAATTGAACAATGAAGGAGTTATTTAAGCTAATTCACATGTTCATTAAATATTAGACGTGATATTGTGTCCTACAATTAAATTAAAGTATCATATAAATTAAAGGAACAGTTATGAAATTAAAAAGAAAATTAGCAGTCATCTACAAGATAAATGCCTTTATAGAACATGTAGCAGGTATATGAAGACAATAATGTCCCCCAACTAGTGTCCAAATGCTTACATTATAGCACATTTATGTTTGCAAATAGATCAGATGGTTATTATACATAACTGTAAATATGTGTTACTAAAAATTCATGTGTTTGACCCAAGTAATCAGATTTTTTTTCTCAAACAATATATCAGGTGTTCTACAGAATAACAAATACAGTCAATGACAATCTATCACATTCTTCAAAAGCCTGAACTTATTGATGTTAAGTATTACTCACCACAGAAGTGACAATTAATTATACTAACACATTTATTAAATATGTTTATTAATTTATTTATATAAATTTAAAATTATCCTCTTAAAGATTATATATACATATACATAATAAAAGTATATACATACTTTGGTCTCTCCAGGAAAAAATAGTTAAGAATGTACTAAGAATGTAGCTTCCATGGGAGGGAGGTTCCCTAGCATGCGGGACACTCTGGGTTTGATCCTTAGGACTTCAATAAATGAACAAATTAGATATAGAAAAAGATAGATTTGAAAGATAGCAATTTACATTTTTGCCTCTTCTCCTCCCTATAATTCACAAGGTCATCATAGCCACCACCTACAAAGGTAAGTTTGTAATTTTAAATAAATATTCAGATGCATATGTTACAATAGACTAATTTTACTTAAGTTTAGCTATTGGGAACATTGAAGTCCAGTGAATGATAACAATGTTACAAAATCTAAAATCTAAAGAGTTGGGAAGTGTTCTTAAACATGGGCTTCACAAAGTAGCAGTGCTTTCTTTAGTAAGCAAATGATCCTAACCTTATGCTCCAAGCATCTAACCAAATACACACAGAAACATCTTCAGGTAAACTTTACTTTTGTTGTGCTATTAGTTTAACCTTAAACAATGGGAGGTTCTTTTTTTCTTTCTTCTAATATCATCCAAGCACCCATCACATGATAGCAAGGGGTTTGGGGAACCTCCCTTCCCAAGGCCCTGAGTTCAAGTGAATGTGGAAGTTACCACAGAGACAGCTACAGATGCAGCACTTCAATATTTTAAAAAATAGAAAAGTGGAAAAAAATGAAAAGAACAAGAAGTTGGTAGCCAAAATCTCATATGCCAAGCTACAGAAATGGGAGAACTGCAAGTAAATCACTGATGAGCTGGTTCAAGATGAACTTTTCATTATAAAGTGTCCCTGGGTTAGCTTGGTCCTAAGGGAAATCATTTTTATGGCCAGTGACCCAGAAGGCTTTGGTACTGACTTCAGCTTGACTTGACCCTAGACCTTAGATCCCTGACCTGCATTTACTTAGAACATTTACTTGAGAACATTAGTTGTAAAGATTGCCTTTCCCTCCTTGATAAGTTTATTTTTAAGCTTTTAATAGGGTTTATGACCCAGAAAAGTCATTCCCAAGGACCCAGGAGTCATCTTTCTGAGATTAGTTTATCAAGGCAGAAGTCATCCTTAACTGTTACTCCCTAAGGGGAGGTAGGAACATAACCTCAGTGGACTAGCACTTTCCTTGGTCCAAGTTGTAAAACTATTTCCTCTCATAGAGATGAGAGAAAGTAGATTTTCTTAAAGGTCAGCAAACACAGGCAACCTGTGTTCCTCCATCTCAGCTCTTAGCTCCCTCCTCCAACCCAGCTCTTGCTGTTATAGTAGTTCTAAGTATCCATAGGCCTGTACCCATTCCATGTTGCTGCAAACACTGTCTGACTAAAATCAACTTCCAGCAGTGAATCGTGCTCGTGCAATTTTTAACCAGTAGCTGGTGAGTTTTAAAGAATGTCACACCTCATACAGCCTAAATACTTCTGAATACTTTGTAGTGAAGGAGCTCAGTACATAAGACAAAGGGTCAGAAAATGGTTCCAGAAGAGAAAGGGACAAGTCCGCACACTGACTTTTGGAAGCTTTACTATCATTGCAGGAATAACAGCCCCAACACCCATATAAAATGAAGGAGAGCGGCACACTTGCATAACATGGTGGATGAACTGTCCCGGTTTGCAGAAGCATCATGAGATAATGTACCATGAAGCCTGGCATGTCACTATATCGTGTCTCCCACTCCACGGTGGAAGATGAAGAACATCCAGGGTAAACTTTTCAAGAAGGCACAAAACCTTAGAAGCCAACGCTGATTCCTTTTTCATAATCAGAGTTTTCAAAGTAATAATACTTACAGGAGCGTTTGAGGAAGCATAGCATCAGAATCCCTCCATTCTCAAGGTCAATCAATGGGGTTCTTGCCTTTCCTCTTTCTATGCAGGTCACTAGAGCCTCTCGGATTAAAGATAGCACTGCTTCCTTAATGCTGAGGGGGCACAATAAAAGCGAGACTGCAAGTCTAGTGCATCAGGACTCAAAAGAATTACAAAGGAACTTTCAAATTGCAAGAGTTTCCCTAAAAACCAAACCAAGTTTATTAAAGTAAACTCCTACTTGTGATGAGACTGTCTGAGGAAAAAATAAATTGCTCTACTTTCCTTCTGAATAGGAAAAACTCATTTTATGTAGGGAACATTCCACAGAGTTTTATTTAACCACATGCATTTGACTGAGTGTGTCTGAAGTACTTCAGCACCTCTTCGGATTCCACCCTTCCGAACTCATTTAGAATTCAGTGAAACATCACAGAGCATAATATATTCATTTAGTATCCATTTGGATGTCACACTCATTTCTATAGGTATTCAATTGTAATTCAACATTACTGGGCACTCAGGAGAAGCGTTAGCCTTAATTTCTTCAGTTGCCCTACTGTTAGAATCCATTCTCTGCATGCAAATCAGCACATTTGCATGTACAATTTATTCTTGATCTGAGCTTTCTATTTAAAAAAAAAAAAAACCTCTTTTTTTCCCCTGATTATCACGTTTAAATGCAAAGTGTTTCATACAGTGCTAGTCTGTTACAGTTGTGTGGAAATCTTATGAAGCAAGAGATTCCATAGCTTAGGGATACCTGCAAGGGCTTTGTTATTTTCATACATATATCTCCATTATGCTGAAATAATAAAAGCATACCTTTCCCACTCTTTTCTTGGTTAAAATAAAGCAGTTTGTGTTACAATATAAATATCAATGGGAAATTAGTCCTAAATCATGTAGAGTTTTGAGGAATGTTATCAGTCACTTAAAATGTGTCCTCTCTATATTTTAGTGACAGGAGCTGAGCAATAGCCCAAAAGGTCATAAAGTGGATCTGGGAGTGGGGAGGATGCCTTTGTTCTCTGAACCTCAGGAGTTTTATTACCAGCACAGGAACTGAAAACCAGGAGTGAGAATAATGTTCCTGAAAAATGTTCCAGCCAGCTCTAAACACAGATATAGCAAAGGTAATGTAAGTCACAATTTCAGTCATTGCAACTGGTTGAAGAAAATCTACAGGACAATAGCAAAATGCATACATATAAACATTTGTGTTTGCGCTAAAACATTTCTTTTATCCTGAATCAAAAGCTGCAACTACTTAAACTTCAAATTCATTCTGATATACAAGTTATAATGTGTTACTATTCATATAGTACACCTTTGTTACTACCCACATAGCAATAATTGTAACTAGCTGTAATTAAGATATAAAATACACTTGAAAACAAAATCTTACCATCTCAGTTACTTTTATTTTTCTGTTGCTGTGACAAGACCCCATGACCAAGGCAACTTTATAAGAAAAAGTTTATTGAGACATCAGTTTAATAGGGTTAGCATTCCTGACCATCATGGCAGGATGCATAGCAGCAGAAAGGAAGACATGGTACAAGAGCTGAGAGCTCACATCTTGATCTAAAGGCATTAGACATAAAGAGAACAGGACTGGCAAACGTATTTTGACACCTCAGTATCTGATTCTAGCAGCACATCACCAATAAGACCATACCTTCTAATCCTTCCCAAAGAGTTCCATCAACTGGGGACGAAGCATTCAAAGATATGACCCTGTGACAGCTTTGTCATTCAAATCACCAAAATTACATATATTACTTCCTTAAAAATGTAAGATAAAGTTTATGCACCATTTTGTAAAAGACAAAATACAATAGAGATTTGCTTTTAAGTTAGTAAAAACATGCATTCATTGTAAATTTCAAAAGGGGACATAATCCCTGCTTTCTATGCACTTTAAATATGGAACCTTGACTTCAATTTTCAAATACAATGGATGATTCTGTATTTTGAATGCTAAGAAGTGCATGCTGACAGAAGCCTGATATAGCTGTATCCTGAGAGGCTCTGCCAGAGCCTGACAAATACAGAAGTAGATGTTCCCAGCCAACCATTGCACTGAGAACTGGGCACCCAATGGAGGAGTTAGAGAAAGGACTGAAGGACTGAAGGGGTTTTCAACCTCACAGGAAGAACAACACTATCAACCAGCCAGATACCCTAGAGCTCCCAGAAACTAAACTACCATTCCATGAGTACACAGGGATGGACTTATTGTTCCAGCTGCATATGTAACAGAGGATGACCTTGTCAGGCATCAATGGGAAAAGAGGTCCTTGGTCCTGTGAAGGTTCCATGCCCTAGTGTAGGGGAATGCCAGGATGGGGAGGAGGGAGGGAGTGGGTGCATGGGTAGAGGAGCACCCTTATAGAAGCAGGGGGACGGGTATGGGATAGCAGGTTTCTGGAGGGGAAACAGGGAAAGGGGAGAACATTTGAAATGTAAATAAAAAAATATTTGCTAAAAGAAAAAATTTAAAAAATATGTTGATATAATTTAATGCATAAAAGAATATTTATTTTAAAATATCTTTTTGTTTCAAATATTGTAATTACAGGCCTTCAATATTTTACATTTATAGAGTTTGTTGATGAATACTCTCACTATTTGCAAATACATATGAATAACCAAAAGAAGGACATTTCAATGAACTTTCATGTCATCAAAAAAAAAAGATTTTGGTTGTAACACTCAAAAAAAATTATTTTTTAGGTATGATAAAAAAAGTTTCACCAGTTAAGAACCCCTCCTTTTCTTTTAAAGTACCCAAGCTCACTTCTTAGCACCCATGTTGGGTACAACTCTGTGTAATTTCAGGTATAGAGGCTCGGGTTCCTGCTTCTGGTCTCCATGGGTACATTCACATAGGTGCACATACACATAAATATTAATAAGTAATAAAATAAATCATGAAAAATAACAATAGTATGCGAACTATATAAATTATAAAAGATGGATATTCAGGAATGATGGGTTTTAGACATTGAGATGATGACCATGCCTTACCAAAATTTCTAACTTTACCTTATGTAATATTATTGGCCTTATTTGCTATTTATAATAAGTCGAAGTTTTCTCCCAGGTGACAAGGAAACATTATTTTTCACGAGCAGATTTTAATCCCTTGTCTAATGAGATTACTTTATTCCCTAGAGGTTGGAGGTATCTATCTAGAAATATTTCTATTAAAAGGGGTTTTTTGTGTGTGGTATCAGACCTGGCAGATAAGTAACTCATCAACCATTTTATCTTTTCTTCCTTTCTCTTACTCTGTTTCCAGAACGAAAGCCCTTGTTGCTGGGCAACAGACTATCTGAAAATCCTTTACCCTTCACCTTCTCTAGTTATCACGAGGCAGGAAGCTGAAAAAAAAAACAACCTAACTAGGACTTGGACACACAAAAAAACGAACTTTGTGTGAACCACCTTTCCCAAACTGCACAGCATCCCATCCGCACAGAGTTCGGCAGCTGTGTAATTGCACAGATGCTAAAGGTCTAATCTCTTCATAAGAACAATTATAAAAATTAGAGAAGAGTAAATGTTTAAGAAGATCCCAAAATAACCAGCACAATTGTCGGAATCGTTAATGTATCAAAAAATATTGTTTAGTTTCAAGGCAACACTTTTGTGTTCTCCTGTGGTTAGAGTGGAGAGAAGGGCAGTACTCAATTTACCCCTGCTAGTATCTTATTCTGTGTTTGTCTATTTCTCCATGTACTTATTCATGTTGGCGAGACATTTTGACTAATTACAAATGCATAACCCACTTCCCTTAAATATTATTCACTAGGTATTTTTTCCTGAAATCAATGTGTTCCGCAGTAGCTTATGATAGACTTTAAACTTCAATTTTACTTCATTTTCTAGGAATTATGATATTACTGTTGCTTTCGATAAACGAAGAGTACTTCTACCTCTATATTTTTATCCTTTCACACAATTTTAGTACTGTGTTGTCATCAAGTAAATTCGCATATTTTAATAATTAGATCGAGTTGCCATCTGTGACTGGAGGTTTCTGTCACCTTGGCCAAGCCAGAGTTGTGGAAGAATGCATCAATTGGTAACGTATCGCCACGAGATTGGCCTGCTGGCAAATCCGAGTCTGTGGAACATTTTCTCAGTTAGTGATTGATGTGAAAGAGCCCAACCCATTGTGGGCAGTCCCACCTTTGGGTAGGCGGCCCTGGGGAATAGATAAGAAAACAAACTGAGCCAGCCATGAGGAGCATGCCAGGAAGCCGCACTTCTGCACGACCTCTGCTTCAGTTCTTACCTCCAGTTTCTGCCCTGCTTTGAGTTTCTTCCTGGACGTCCCTCTGCGATGGAAAGTTACCTTGAAGTATAAGATAAAATAAACCTCTTCGTGCCTACACTGCTTTATGGTTGGGGTTTTGTGGTAGCAATAGAAACTCTAACTAAAACAGCATCCCTCTTAAATTTCAAACAAATCAACAATAAAAATGTTTTTGCTATGCTTCAGAATTTAAAAGCGCCAACATTTCATGACAGACAGGCTTAGTCTCTTTTTAAAAAGTGAAATATACAGGAGAACCTGGCATATTTACTATATTAATATAACTGGAAAAATTAATTCTTAAATAATCTTTTGTTATTAGGATGAACTGAGACAGAAACACTCCTCGTCTTGCCTCCACTGAACTTGTTTGTAATCTAGTGTATTGGTTAGTTCTTGTGTTTCCTATATAGTCAAGGTGATGAGGATACCCCAGTAAATTAAACTGGGGCACCACTTTGTTCTGAGGGTTACACCTTCAGCTGACTGAAGCAAGCAAGAAATATAGACACATTTACATGTCAGTCACTGATGGGGAGTCCCAGGAAAGTCAAGGCAAGTATTAAGTAACGAAATGTGACAGATCACATATAAATGACAGATGTGATCAGTGGATTCATCTTTGAAGGTAATTTTCTAGTTAATAAAAACAGCTGGATCCATTTTCTGATGTTTGACTGATGAAATCTTTTGACTCCCAACTCTCATTTTTTCTTCAGGGCAGATGGTTAAAAAACAAAACATAACAAACAAACAAACAAACCTGGAAGTTTGCTTCTTTAAACCCCAGAGGAAAGCTTAAACTTTAGAGGTCCCTGTCTGACTAGGGAGCCCTAACATTGCCTAATCGCAATAAAAATCAAAGCCATGTACCTGTCCTTTCTCACAAATCAGCCCATGTTCCTTCGTCCAGAACTATTTCAGGTCAGTACTGTACGTTTCATCCCACCACTGTTTATTTGCGTGGCTTTTACACACACAGTTTACAAACATGGATGGGGAGTCAATTCTTTCTTTCCACTGAGGTAACAATTAAACAGCTACTTGAAATTTTTAACTAACTATAAAAATGTATGGCATTTAGATAAATGATTTGATTAGCACACATAGAATAAGCCAGTATTTAACAGTATCTTGTGAGACTTCCTTAGTAGTAACCAATGTATAAACATTAAAAAAGGAAAACAGAATGTTGAAAGTTTCAGCTTAGTGTATCTTCAAGTCTACTATATGTCTCATGTCTGTTATATAAATGTTATATGACCCACTTTGTAGTCTATTATAGCATTGAAGTATCATGTTGCCTAATTTATACAAAACGTGGATATGAACTATCAATGCCAGTGACAGAAGAAAAAACAAAGTAGCCAACATTAATTCCAAATGTGAAAGATTTCCAACAACTGCTAGTGCAGATGTCTTGTGTATCAGGAAAAAAATCTAATCAGCTTTTTTTTTTTTTTTTTTTGCATTGTGGCAAGAACTGCATGACTCTCTATTTTAATAAGAAAGATACATTGTCAATCTTTTTTCTTAGATTCAAGAATGGCTTGCAAGGATTGCAAAACTGACATCCCCAAGGAATGGGCTAAAAAGGGTGGGAGAGATGGGCAGAAAGTTTCAGAGACATTTTTAGTGCCAGAAACAGGTGGGGTTTCACTCTTAGGTTAACTCTTATGTGAACGGTGATGGTTTGAAACCTCCAGTTTTGAAACAGGAAGAGAATTTCCTGAATACCACATACAAATGAAACCTATCTACCTGTAGCAGCTATAAATTTCAGCTATTTCAATAGAAGACACAAGGTGTGAGCCAGTCGGCCCTGAATTAGACATCTCATGTATTTTTAAAGACAAAATCAAAGTCCTACAATAAGAAAAATAGTAGAACGGAAATGTAGCAGCGACACTGGGAATGTTCCATGATCCCTCCTCTCACTAAACAGCACAAATACAAACCCGACTGTCCATGAGCTGTCTAAACATGACAGTCTGGTAACCTTTTAAAAAACAATTCTATTCCCTATTATTTATTCTTCTCTTTCTGTGATTTTATTCTGATTTGACACCCGCATAGTACTTTGTAAGCAACTTAACTATATCCCGAGCTTTCTTGACTTCAGAGCAAGCTCAAAGCATTATAGGGCTCTAAAGAGGTTTAAGTATTGAAATGAATTATGTCCCAAACCATAATTATTCAATGTGTGATAAATGTAAAAATGGAAGTTAGTATTAAAACCATGCTCTCCTGCCTGCTTTTGGAAGATACGGGTGAATTTATTAGCTTTCTTTCAATACTCATGAATAAAAGCTAACTACCCATTTATTTCAATTCTAAAATGCTCTTAAAGAGGCAGAATAAAATTTGGATGTTGGTTTTATCTTGTCACCTGCAGAAAACAAAAATAATCAGATGGTTAACTGGCAGTTTCTCATTTAAACCAAGGAATCGTATTTATGTACCACTTGGAACTCTGCGGTGTATTTTCTTCTGCATCCACACTAAACGAGAAGAAGGAGCAGAGTAAAACTGTTTAAAGTACAAAGTCACATCAAGGACAAAGTCACATGATCCACCCCTCTCTTATCAGACCTGTTTATGGAGCTGAAAATACAAGCAATTAAAGTCTAAGCTGAATGTTGATGTTACATGAATTGTCCCCTCCTCCACAGTGAGGACTTTTGATGTTCTTGTACTGTTGCCTTAATTTTTTTTTTAACTCAGAAGATCCTGATATAGGCTGTTAACTTTCACATGTCTTTTTAATGGGATGTTATTGAGTCTTTCAGTTAAGCAATTAAAATTTTATTTTGAACCCTTAATATGTCATTCCGCTTGACTTCTAGAGATAACTTAAATTGTTCTTCATTTTTATTTCATTTAAGTATTATTCTGAAAGCTGTATGATTCTTCAGCCATGTAATGTCTTACAAAGCAATAAAAATATTCTCTTTTAACATTTGAAAAATAAATATTTGAGAGAGAATTACATTTAGGGTGTACCTTATATAGCTAAGAATGTAAATTAATTTTAAAGTATTTTACAGTGGAGGTTTCCAGTTTTCCCATACAGAAAGATTTTCAGTACTCATACAATTCAAATCTCTCTGTACTGGTTTTCCACTTATTTCCAATAGTCATCTTAAGCAGTAGTTACACATAATAAATTCTGTTGACCTCATAATAGACTGCGCAGCTGAGATAGACTAAAAGAGGTGGCATAGCAAGGAACACTGACACAGGGACAGATATCCCTTTCACAAAAAGAAAAATTCTGTGAGAATATTGTTAATTAATCAATGATGCGTAGAAATTCGGTATAGCTTTATGTCATTATCCCCTTCAAGGATCAGATCTCACTAGTACACTATTCTTACTTCCCTTTTCCTTAGAAGTGATATAAACAAATCTGAAATACTTATTAAATAGTTAAACATTAGGATACTGTTACCCTTCTCAATATGACTTCAATCACTTCAGAAGCGACCTGTAGAACTATAGAGACACAAACATAAAGAAGTCAGTAAGATTTTCTCATAAGAAAAAAAATTCAAGTAGAAAATCACGAAAGTACTTCTAATATTTTTATATTTTCAATTAAAATATAACTACATTATATCCCCCTGTCCCCTGTAAATCCTTCTAAATGCCCATTTCATTCTCAAATTGATAGCCTGTTTTGCCTTATGGCAGCTACATACCAGTAGGTAGAAAGACAAAGATATATACATGCACAAATACATAATATAACATGATTAGTGCTTTCTTGATATTGTTTCTGTGTATATGGCTTCAGAGATGACTACTCTGTATGAAGAAACAATCAGGGGACTCATCACTAGTCTGAAGTCAAACTAGGGAACACAGTAAAATTATGACTCAAGAAAAGGCACAAAATAGTGTCATATTTTATTACATGACAGGATAAAAATTTTCATTTGTCCTTAGACTCTGTAAAAAGTTGTGTACGATACTTTGAAATCTTTGGATAATAAATCATAAAAATGTTTAAGAAGTCTTTGTCATATCCTTAACTTTAGTTTATTAAATATTTTTAAATTGTATATTAATAAGATAGGTATGCTTTTTATACAAAGAATAAAATATTAACTAAATATTCAATACTTCACAACTGTAATAGCTTTAACTCTCAGCTGACGTAGCCTGGGCAGAAAATGTTAGTGAGAAAATATGTGGATCAGTTTGTCTTGTGGACATGTCTATGGAGAATTTCCTTGTTTGTTGATATAAAAAGCACAGTCCACTCTGGGCAGTCTCATTCCTTATACATGTGGCCCTGAACACTATAATAGACAAGAAAGCCAACTGAAATAAAACTACGAGCCAAGCAAGCCCCAGTGGATTTATTTTCTCTTCTCTTGACTATAAGTGTGATCATTTAAATTCCTCTCTTAACGACTATTCTATAACCTGCAATCTTAGGCCCATTCAGCCCTTCTTCCCTATGTTGTTTTTATCACAGCAACAGAAATATAATTAGGAGAAAACAAAGTATCTCCAGTGCTTGTCAGAGTTGATTATTGTTTTGATTGTATAATCATCAGGCTTAAGAATACTTACTCCTTTGCATAAATACATAGTACAAAATAACAGAAGTACGGTTAGGACCCTCTCAGAAATTGTTGGAAATTTTGTTTTATTCCCTGGCCAAATTTCATTTGATGAAACTCAACTGATACAAATAACAATTTTGTAAATTATACATTAAGACAAAGAATTTAAATATATACTAAATTTATATATATATACATATACATATATATGCTGAGAAATGGCAGTATGAAAGCATTTAAAAATCCTTGTGTTCTTTAATTAGTTATGTTTTCAATAAGTCAGGAATTGATATGAACTATAAAACAATCCATCTTATATAATACTTTCTATTCTGAACTGAGATTTGCCAGATTACATTTGTTGATACTATATATGGATGGCCTATGCAGTTTAAGTAAGTATATGTGTTCAGAATGAAGGCTACACTGAATTCACATGCTACATCTGTGGGCATTGTCAGAAATCACTGATTCATTACGTTTTATATTTCATTCCTTTATTAAGTCACGAGCTATATAAATATTAACTTTGATTGTTATAAAATTCTGTAAATCACCGTATCGAAATTTCCTTTTTTATTGTCAGTTTTAGAACAAGAACATTTTTTCTAAAACTTAATACATGTAGAAATGTCTACTTCATCTTGCCATTTATGCTTTTATACACAAATTAATTGTCATTCTGTTTGCATTATGAGACTTAAAGTTTACATTACATCTGTCTATTGCACAGTTTTAAACAAAAATATTGTTGGTATATTATTTTTGTATATTTTAAAGAACTTATACTATCTTGGTTGGTTGATTTTTTTTAAGAGAAATTATCACGCTGTAACCTGAGCTGCCCTGGAACTCACTATGAGGATCAAGGGAACTGCAAACTCAAAGACCAGACTATCTCTGCCTCCAAATACTACGATTAAAGGTGTCCACCACAACACCTGGACGTATTAGCATTTTAAAATACTTTATCAAGAAAAGTGATATCAAGGCTCCGTCTCTAGAATTTGCATTAATCACTATTAACACTTAGCTGCCAAAAATTTGTAAGCAGTTTGGCAAGGTCAACGTGAATACTAGCATCATTTCTAAATCTGGTAAATTTAGATCATAATATGGTTAATTAATTTTACTGTTTTAAAAGATTTATTTTTATTTTATGTGTATGAAAATTTTCTCATATGTATGTGTGTGCATTGTACATGCCTTGACCTTTTGGGGACCAAAGGAAGTTGACTGGTGCTATGGAACAGGAAATATAGGTGCATGAACCTGCCATCTGGGCACTAGGAATGCTTGTCTTCTGTATGAGTAGTCAAGCATGTTTAATTGCTAAGTTATCTCTCAAGCCTCATTACTATTTCCTTTACGTGTGCGTGTGTGTCTCCCTTTCTCCCTCCCTCTCCCTCCCTCTCTCTCCCTCTCCTTGTATCTGCTTGCAGATCAAGGTATAGCTCTTAACAACTTCTCTAGCACCATGGCTGTTATGCTTGCTGCCACGCTCCCAACCACAATGATAATTGAGTAACCATCTGAAAATGTAAGCAAGTCCCTAAATAAATGCTTTCCTTTTTACTAGAGTTTCCTAGGTCATGGTGTCTCTTTACAACCTTGGTACAATTGACTAAGACATCATTGATTCTGAAGTCTATAGCAGTTTGAAGTATTAAACAAATAAAATTTAACAGTTACTTAATCATCATTTTTACTGAAAATATACTTTTATAAAATATAATTTGATCATGTTTTTCCTCCCCCAATTTCTCCCAGAACTTCTCAATGTTCTTATTCACACAAATATGCCCCCTTAAGAAAACAAAGAAACACAATAAAACACAAAAATATACCAAAAAATCCACAAGAAGACAAGAAGAGAAATAAAAATGTATAGGTAAAACAATAAGATAAAATATACCGATATGAAGCAAAATGAGACCAAAAAATCTGTAAAATTTATTATTGAGTTGATCATGTATTGGCCAACTGTTTCTGAACAGGAGGTCTTCCCTAAAGTGTGCTGTATATACCCAATGAAATTTCTCTGGAAAAAAAATTTACTAGTAGACATTAACTGCAGATCGCTCCTTGATTAGGGCCAGAATCTTGTGTCCACTTCCCCTTCAGTGCTGGCAATCCTTTGACTTAAAACTGTGCAGGCCTTTTACATACTGCCAGTGTAAGTGAAGTCATATATGCTTAAACCATGGGATATTTGGAATATACTGCATCATTAGAATCACCCATTATCTTTGGCTCATACAGTTTTCCTGCCTCCATTTTGTGCATAGATCCCTGAGCCTTGAGGAGAGATACTTGATGAAGACTTTCTATTTAGGACTGAATGTTCCAAAGTCTCTCGCTGTTTGCACCTTGTGAGTCTCTTCGTGGTTTTAGAAACTGCTAAAAGCTTTTGATGATGTTGAGTGAAGCACTGATCTGTGGGCATACAAGAATGTGGACACTATTACTGAGTCTGTGGTGTGCTTACCAACAGTGACCTATCATGACTGCCCTCCGAAAGACCCGACAAGCAGCTGAAAGAGTCACATGCAAATACTTATACTGCTGACCCCTGTAGTTGAATTATGGAAAATCTGGAAGAAGCTGAGGAGGAGAGTGACCCTCAGCTAACCTGGACCCCCGAGATCTCTCAGACACTGTGCCACCAACCAGGCAGAATAAACCAGCTGATATAAGGTCCTCAGTACCTATAGAACTGTCATGTCTTGACTCAGTCAGAAAAGATGAGCCTAACCCCAAGGAATGGGGAGGTATGGTGGGTTAGGGAGTGGGAGGTGGGGACATTCTCAAGGAGACAGGAGAAGAGGTATGGGATGTGGAACAGTCAGTATGGACTGGGAGGGGAATAAAATCTGGACTGTAAAAAAAAAAGATTAAATAATATTTAAAAAAAGAATCACTGACTAAAAAAATGAATGAATGGATAAATAAGTAAATAAGCAAACAAACATCCCTTCCTACAGTGGTTCTTAATCTCCCTAATGCTGTGACCTCATGTTGTGGTGACACCAAACCATAAAATTGCCTTGTTGCTACTTTATGACAGTAATTTGGCTACCATTATGAATCCTAATGTAAATGTCTAATATTAGGATATGTAATATGAGACCGCTGTGAAACAGTTGTTTGAATCCCAAAGGAGTTTTGACTAACAGGTTGAGAACCAGTGCTTTAGAAGAATAATAGTATTTGGTTTTCCTTTAGGCCTGTGACCCATCCAGTCTCAGGTACGTGGATCCTTTAGCAACGTCAGATATGGGTTCTATCATCATCTTTTGCGGTTTGTTTAGAAATAATTCAGCTTCCTATTATCTCTTCAGAATAAGTTTTAGTATTCAAAAACCTGCATCTAGAAAGACCACATATACTTTTTTCTATAAATACGTTGTTGAGGAATGATGATCCCAGCCATATGTTCCTCGAAAGTGTTCTTGTCATGGAATTCTGTAAGCATGCTGTAACTAAAAGAAAACAAAATGGCAATATAGACTTTGGTCTCTAATTAGTTTGGGGCCTCTTATTCAGCACGCAAGCATAAACACATTTGCAAACCTCAGTGGACTTACTTCCTTTATAAATGAAGACATTGGTTGCCTTTTGGTTGCTGCTTGAAAAAGTAGCCCAAAGGAAAAAAATCATCTTTTATTTCTGCAAGTTCCTGATATCATAAGAAATCAAGTGCCACCAAATAGTTTTCTGATATTACATATTATATTTGAGGAGAGTCAAGCTTCTTGAAAATGTACACATACCTTTAATATGTACTTTCAGTGATTCTGAAAACTAAAATGAATAGATTAAATGAACGATGAATAAATTAGTCCAACTGCATTTGTCCTGTCCTGACATATGTATTATAATAAAACAGTATTTCTATAATAAATTCAAATGGTAAAGATTAATGAAGAGAAAAAGGTTTATGTCATAGAGAACTGATTCCAAAATGGAAGATTTATTTCAAGTCTGCATCTGTAACAGTTCATTGATCCTCCCATGATTAAAGAAATACAAAGTGACTTAGTGATTTCTAATTTATTTTCTCACTCATTGAACGCCAAAACTGTTTCTAATAGAAGTTAAAACATAGCTGTCACAATTTTTGGGTTGCAGAATCAAGAAACTAAAACTGGTTACTTCAAACCTCAAAGGGTCACAGAAGATTTTGGTGCAGAACTAAAGTTTATAGTTTATGGCCAGTTAAGAAATGTCTTTACTTCAGATAATGCTCTTCTGTGCACTTAGTAAAGATATATATATAGCTAGCTCACATGCCTAGTGTTACTACTTCATCTTACCTATAGCAACTACATAGATAGATATAACCACATATATATTACAAATAAACGAAAAATAAGCAAAATTAGTATAGCTTGGTCCTCAGGTCGTACTTTTTCCAAGTTTCTGAGAAACCAGCAGACTGATTTCCAGAGTGGTTATATGAGCTTGCAATCCCATCAGCAGTGGAGGAGTGTTCCTCTTTCTCTACATCCTCACTAGTATCTGCTGTCACCTGAGTTTTTGATCTTAGTTATTCTGACAGGTGTGAGGTAAAATCTCCAGGTCGCTTTGATTTGCATTTCTCGATGACTAAGAATGTTGATCGTTTCTTTAGGTGCTTCTCACCCCTTTGAGATTCCTCAGTTGAGATTTCTCTGTTTAGCTCTGTTCCCCATTTTAATAGGGCTATTGGGTTCTCTGCATTCTACCTTCTTGAGTTCTTTGTATATATTGAACGCATTGTACGTAGGATAGGTAAAAGATCTTTTTCCATTCTGTTGGTTGATGTTTTGTCCTATTGACAGTGTCCTTTGCCTTACAATTTGTCCTTTAATTTTCAATTTTATGACTTCCCTCTTCAGTCGCACTTAGAAGGGGGAACAAAATAATCAAGGTAAGTAGAGGGTGGGAGGGACTTGGGAGGAAGAGAGGGGGGAATCAGGGCAGAATCAGGTGTGGGAGGAGATGGAGGAGATGTACAGAGGGTCAGAGAATTGAACAGAGATGTGTAGCAATGGGGGATGGGGAACTGGGTTAGCAACCAGAAAGTCCCAGATGCCAGGAAAGCAAGAGTCTCCCAGGGCCCCACAGGGATGACATTAGCTGAAATATACCACAAAGAGTTGGGAGAACCTGTAGAGACCATATTCAGAGGTTAGACATTGCCCTCTGGTTGATGGAAGGGTCCACCCACCCATCTCCAAAGTTTTAAGACAGAATTGCTCCTGTATAAATGAAAGATGGGGACAAACAGTGGAACAGAGGCTAAAGGAAAGACCATCCAGTGACTGTCCTACCTGGGGATCCATACCACAAGGAAACACCAAACCCAGACACTATTGCTGATGTAAAGAAGTGCATGCTGACAGGAGCTTGATACAGCTGTCTCCTGAAAGGGTCTGCCAGATCCTGACCAATACAGATGCAGACGCTCAAAGCCATCCATCACAGGGACCCCCAATGCAGGAGTCAGAGGAAGGACTGAAGGAGCTGAAGGGGACTTATTTAGCATCAATGGAAGGGAAGGCCCTTGGTCATGTTAAGGCTTGATGCCCCAGTATAGAAGAATGCTAGGGGGTGAGGTGAGAGTGGGTGGTGGGTAGAGGAGAACCCTCATATAAGCAGGGTAAGGGGGGATGTATAAGGGGTTTGCAGAAGAGAAACCGGGAAAGGGGATAACATTTGAAACATAAATAAATAAAATACAAATTTAAAAAAATAAGTGAGATTAAGGAATAAGATCAAAGTAACACAAAACAGAGGTGTCTCTAGTGTGGCTCATATTTGTAATCACAGAGCTCATGAGTTAGCGTCAGAGGGATCAGAAAGTCAACCTCTGCCACATACCTTACAACTTAAAAATGAGGTTTTATTTTTATAGACTATTATACCAGAATATGAAGTTTACAAAACCCAGAACCTTCAATAGAACCTAAAGGAAAGGGGGTTGGGGATTTAGCTCAGTGGTAGAGCTCTTGCCTAGGAAGCGCAAGGCCCTGGGTTCGGTCCCCAGCTCCAGAAAAAAAAAAAAAGAACCTAAAGGAAAGCTCTTATGGTGGTAGTTTTAAGTATTTTAAATATTTACTTAGGAAAAATGGAAATAGCATGGCTTTTACTCAACTATGCATTGAAAGAAACACAAAAATAACACTATTAACATAAAAACATTTTGTGCAAGTTATATGTCATTATATAACTGTAAGTAGACTTTTGAAATCAATAATACATGTCAATGGTTTTTGCAGAATTAAATACAATAAATCTAATTAGGTCTCAGTATTGTACAACACTAAGGCTTCCAAACACTTAGATTGAATGCTTCTCTAGATAGTACTATTCTACTTTGAAAATTGGACTGTTCAGGAAAATCAACCTTTATAACAATAAATGAAGTTTGTGTGCTACTAAAATGATGTTCTGTGGTTATATGGCCCATGTTCCACTTTGTAATTTAGATTGATTTTAATGTAATATAATTCACCAAAATACAGTATGCATTATAGTATGGAATCTTTTACTTATGATCATATTTGATGAGGCTCATATACAGTACATATGACAAACAATAATTCAAAAACATTTCTATTCCTCATGGCCTTTGGATATATAACCCAAATGCGGCATTTTCAGCCCACAGCACAGAAAACTTAGTTTACCATTACAACATAGCTATGGATGAAAAGGATAAGAGGGCAAGGAAAATAAAGAACTGAATGAGGAAATGGGAGAAGGAAAGAGGAAGAGTAGAAGGGTGGGGGGCATGAAACATCTGGTAAAACTGAAAATAAAATGATTTCTGGGTAAAAACATTAATATCAAATATTGTCTCTCTTTACACAACTTTGGGTGAAAAATCCTTCTGTGTGTGGTCATCAAATAATATTTATATCCTGACATGTTTGAAAACTTATTAACTTACCAGAAGTCAAACAAAAGATGGGCTAACCTATTTTAATTAATTATATATACTGTTTAATAATAAACAATGTGAATCATTTTATAAATGATTATATGGCAGTCAAGAAGTATTTCAAAAATTATAATTCAATTTACTGGACTTGAGTTTGGACCAATAGTTTCCAATCTAGGAGTCTGAACTCCAGAGTTTGCTCAACACAGATTCCAAATTAGCATTAATAATATTGATTGTTTATTACAAAGAAGATTCATAGCATCATATCTTAGGTGCCTGCCGGAATCCAAGAATAATTCCATCTAGTTGACATGTTTGAAATACTTCACCTTCACAAGATATGAGTCCTTAGTTGCTCAGTTTCCAGATTAAATGAATATCAGAGACATGAGAGAGTATATCCAAGCTCATCAAGTTTATGAGTGGCTGTGCTGAGGTGCAAATATAAGTGACTTAGCTATTTTTTTATCAATGCGCATACTACCTTTCAAAATAGCCATGGAAAGCCCCAAACAATAGTCACTTCTACATGGTCACAAACATACTGCACATTAAAATTTGGGATGAACGGAGTAAAAAGAAATATTTCGGGTTGGGGATTTAGCTCAGTGGTAGAGTGTTTGCCTAGCAAGAGCAAGGCCCTGGGTTCGGTCCCCAGCTCTGGAAAAAGGGAGAGAGAGAGAGAGAGAGAGAGAGAGAGAGAGAGAGAGAGAAAAGAAATATTTCTTTGACTTTGTCAAAAATTGTGTAAGTTCAGAGCCCCAACACTAATTGATAATTAATTATTACCAGCACTTCACAGGCAACTTGAACACACAGACTATGATCCATCTATCATCTTTCCGTAGTTCAAATAAGAAAACCTAGTTTCTTGATTTCTTTCCAACACATTCATGAATCTCTGTCTACTCTCCCTAATATAATCGCACATCACAATTTCTTTCACAAGATGTTTAAAAATGGTCACTGCACTCTCTAACCTTAGCACATCGGAAATATCTAGCACGAATGCTTAAAGACTTGCAGAGACTTTTAAAGTGGCTTTATATGCTCACGAAATATGAAGCAAGGTAAAGCCCGCTTTTTATCTAGTCAGCACATCCTTTAGTAACATTCTCTGTTTCTTCCATCTAATTTAAGGTGCCTAGCTGCAGTGGTGTATAACAACCTGATAAGGTTTCATTGCAAAATTCAGTCACAGGGTAGGTCAATCTGAAAAACATAATGTTCATAAATCCAATCCGGATCAAAAATTTTATTACAGACATGAAAGCAAGCTAAGGAAAGGGGTGGAAATGAAAGAGCTACAGAAATGTAGCACACTCATAATCTTTCATTTCTGCTCTGAAAAGGCTTGAAACGCTGGAGCTAAGAAATAGAATATGATGAAATATCTCTGCTTGTATGTGACTAAATTGATAAAAGCCATGAAAACCTAAATTCAAATTATAAAGTGCACTCACGGTATCCAATCAAACTTAATTTTTATATTTGAATTCTCTAAATAGAAAGTCAGAACACTGAATAATGGATCAAATAAATGCAGAATGGAGGAACGAATACATGGTTTTGCTGAACGATGTTTTATCTTTTGTGACACTTTCTCTCACATCTCAAATTCCACATAAAGCCAAGACCTACAGTATATTCTGCATGATTTGTAGGCAAAAGCAATTTGCTGCAATGCTCATAAAAGGGATTCCTACCTATTTTGAATATTTATAAGCCCTGTTAAAATAGAAATACAGTGTGCAACATGAGCCTGTCTGTTTACAAGGAATCATCACTACAACCCAAGATATCTAATGTTCACAATTCATGAAACACAAACACTGGCCACAAATTAGACATTTTACTTAGGTGATTTTTATTAGCATCGTTTTATTGTGGTGAGTGACAGGTCTCACAGTGCCAACTATACACATGCACATCGTGTACATAACTATATTCACCCTCCCTCTTACTCATTCTTATTTCCTCTCCTTTTCCTCCCAAATAGTCCTCTTCTCTCCGGCCATGTCTCATTTTTTCTTTTTTTCTTTTTTTCTTTTATTTGTTTTTTAGATGAGAATTTCATGTGTCTTAGTTACTATTTTTTTTCAATGTGATCAAATACCCTAAAAAAAATCAACACAAGGAAGGGTTTCTTTTTGCTCAGTTGAAATCGTAGTCCCCCATGGCAGAGAAGTCATGACTTCCCTCAATGATAGACTAAAACCGGTAAGATAAAATAAACCCTTACTTCCTTGAGTTGATCTTGTTCACAGTATTTGCTATTGCAACAGAAAGCCAACTACAACATTTAGGCCAGCATTTAGGAGAGATCTTTTCCATCTCAATTAACTGAACCTAAATGGTCCCTCCCAGGGTTGCCTAGAAACGTATCTCCTGGACATCTCTAGATTCTATCAGGTTGACAACCATTTAGACTATTATACCATATATGAGAGAAAACATGAATCTGTCTTATTTGGTCTACCTTATTAAACATACCACAATGATCTCCAGATGATTTAGGTTTTCTTAAATTGCCAATAGGTAGGTTAAAAACATAAAAGAATTTCAAATTGAACAGTTAATGTATACAACCACTGAAAATTACCTAAATTAGAGGGACTATGTAGTATAGAAAGTCATAAAGGGTTCAGGTTTTAAGGTTGAAAATCTACTATGTTAAGCTAAAAAAAGGAAGAGAATATATCTCCTATTTTTACAGATTCAAAGTTGTGTTTATTAGTGTTTGAAAAAGACTGTACATGGGGGTCAAAACAGTTCTGAATTACATGTATTGGCTTTCAAATATTTTTCAGCCATTGATCAACACTCCTTACAAACTAGACAATGAAAGGAAACAATTTCATGATGATTATGGTAGTGTTAATTCTTCTCAAAAACATAGTTAAAATGTTATATCACCACTATAACATCATGACATAAGATGGAAAAATTATTGAGTAAATAATTTTTAATAAGTAGTTTCTATAAAAGCTAAAGATAGGATACCTGCTGTCCTTTAAAAAACAAGCAAAACTTGAATATTGCTTTAATGAAGGAAATGAAGCCAATGACAGTAATTATGTCAGGTCTGAAAAGTCTACTCAGCTACTGCTGTTAAATAAGTCATAGCTAACATGGAACCTGTTCTCATTTTGAATACAGTTCCAACAGTGACCTCAAAATCAGAATATTTTTATTTCAAGGAAAATGCACTTTTTTATTCCAACATAAAAGTTGCAACTTTTCAGGAGCTAACAGAACAAAAGATCAGGCCATATTACTTGGTATGCTCTGTGGGCCAGATTATTCTGACACAAAACGATCCATATAACAGTTACTGTGAATAACTTTGAACCAGGGGCAGGTATTTGCAAAACTGTTGACTGTTTACAGGAATGAAGCCATACACATGTTGTTGTTGTTGTTGTTGTTGTTGTTGTTGTTGTTGCTATTGTTGTTGTTGTTGTCATCTGTGGCTACCACCTCCCTACAAAGGCGAGGTTGAGTGCTTGCTACAGAGATCATCTGATTCAGTCTACATAGTCACTCCCCACACCTGTACAGAAAAAGCTTGACAGAAAGAAAGTAGTATCTGCCAAGCCTTTTATAAGGTAAATTGGAAATTGAAAGTCAGAAATTAAAAACAATAATTAAATCAGTACAAGAGCAAAAAAATATCTCCAAGTCTGGGCAAAATGTTGTGGTTTGCCCTGAAGTTACTGTATTTTGATGCTAATTCCACTGCCCCAAGGACAGCTGCCTAGTCAAGAACTCAGAACTAGGTGACTTCACCAGAACCACCTCTCCATTGAATTTGTAAAGTACTGGTGAGGGGCAGGTACAGGATAGAAGGAGGCCTGTCATTGGAGGAGAAGGAAGGATGGGCGGGAGAGAAGCTTGAAGGAAGAGGAGGAGACTAAGGGAGAGAGGAAGAGACAGGAGGGAGAGAGGAGGAGACAGGAGGGAGAGAGGAGAGAAGCCGTGGCAGGACAAGATGGCAGGTGATGTTAAGATTCTGCTCTGTGTATTTACAGGTTGTTATTAATGTTCTCAAGGGATGGATAGTACTGGGCTTTGTATGTTTAAGTGGGCAATTATATCTTACCAATTGGATCTAAGATTATTGTGTTGTGTGTTCTTTTATGTGAGGGTTTGAGTGTAGGAAAGTGTGTGGCTGGGATGTATTTCCACCAAGATAATCTAGCAGATATCTGTCCACCGGGGTACAGAGCTAGCGGGGTAAAAGACAACCTTCCTTTTTTTATATTTATATTTTTACGACAACAGCAAAACATAAACTCTTTGGAGAAATGGTCCCACAATACAAATGACAATGCACTTCTACTCTAACTTGATTGAGCACCGCGGCATCTTAAATATCTTGTGCCTGCACAAATGCTCCTGTGTTGAATAAAGGCCTGATCCTGAACGGCTGTGGTGTTGATGGATGACTGGATCATGAAACTGCTTCCCTCATCGCTTGACTAATCTGTTTACAGTTTCATACTGAATCTTCTAGTAGGTGTGACCTAGCTGACAGAAGGCCAAGGAAGGTGTAACTGTAGGGGGTATATCTGGCCCACAGCTCTTCCTTGCTTCTCTCTGATTTCTGTTTATAACGAGGAGGGAAGCTGTCCTCCTCCACAACTTGCTTCCATGATGCTCTGACTCATTCCCTTAGGCCCAGAGCCACAGAACCAGCAGCCATGCCAAAATAAATTCTTCCTCTTTTCATCTCTCCCGGAATTTGTCTCAGTGATGGAAAGTCTGATTAAGACATATGTCAAGAAAATTAAATATTTCTGAGGAAATAAGTTATTATGATTATTCTTGTTTCCCTTTGAATGGTATCCAGTATGGTATATAAATTTTTTTCCATTTCATTTTTTAAAGATGATGAGGCAATTCCACATGTGGAAGTTGTTTATATTTCATTTTACAAAGGCAGGGTATATTCTAAAATTAACCTGGAGGAATCTTTATCAAATTAAAAACATGATTGTTTCCAATGTGAAAAAGTATATGTCCAAAAGTGTAGCCTTAGAAAGTCATAGAAGAAAATGAACAAATTCAAAAGGAACTTTGCAGAGCAATGAGATGGCTCAGGGATTGATGTTTTTGTGATGAACGTTGCAACCAGAATTTGATTCCCTGGATTGTTGGGAGAACCAACACCCTAATTGTTCTTTTACTTCCACATATGCATCATGGCACATGTGCATCCTACCCCAATAAATGAATAAATACAATCTAAATAAAGCTATTATAAGACCTGATTCCCTCTTAGTGTAAAATAGTTACTGAAATTATAAGACTTTATTTTTTCAGCATGTATTAAAATATGTGGTTCTTTATTGCTTACCTAAAGAAAGATCTTATGAGAAAATTTAATGTTGTGTTTAGCTTGAGGAAATGGTGATTTATGTGAATGAATATGAGTGTGCGAATGTATGTAGGAAAATGAGAAAATTATCATCTAGTCAGGATTTCTGAGGACCAGTGGAGAAAATACTTTGATATGACTTGGGATATGAGAAGAGCTGAATGTTAACTGATCATCAATTTACACATGGTACCTGATAAATATTCAAAAGATATGAACATTTTGGTTAAATTTGGATGTGGCTCCAAGATATGTAGGGCAGAAGAAACCACTAGTTTTATTAGAAATTAAAATGATTTAGCAACTAAAGAGAGCTTCATATTCAGATTAACGGACACATGTCCGAAGGTTAGGATGACTCCATGATCAATAATTAAAAAGAAAAATGTCCGTGTTTGTTTTACAGCTTACTTTCTAATAATAGATGTGATCTGTCTGTCACAGGGAGGATTATTTTCACTCTACAGCAAGAGATCAAAGGACAAAAAGCAACAGCCCTTAGGGGAACGGTAAGTCATGCAAATGCTGACACCTGTACCACCTCACCTTTGACCACACATTTCTCTGGATGGTTGGAGAAGTAAATAGGATGAATACAAACAAGGACAGTCTCCGAGAGAAAGCACTGGAAGGCAAAAAGAAAGAGCAGTCAGCCTGCATCCTGGGGGATCTGGAGAGCAGAAGCCATGTTTTCATGTGGAAAGGATCCAGGTTCTACTCAGAGAGAAATTGATAATCTACAGAATGTGGATGATGCTGAATATATCCACAACACACACACACACACACAACACACACACACACACACACACACACAACACACACACACACGCACACACACACACATATGAATACACATATGCACACACAAACACACACACATACAAACACACATGCACACACACACAAACGCGCACACACACACACACACACACACACACACACACACTGCAGAAGTACATAACAAACTCTTCATATTCGATTATCATGAAGTAATAGTGATAAAACAATAGACTTTCTCTGCTTCTTGTGATTCACTATTATTGGGAGTAACTATATTATTTAAATGCGAATTAACTAAAGTCACCATTAGAAAAGCTTGCGACCTGGGCTGGAGAGATGGCTCAGTTGTTAAGAGGACTGACTGCGCTGTCAATTCCCAGCACGAACATGGCAGCTCACAATTGTCTGTAATTCCAGGATCCAACACTCTCACATGGACATCTGTGCAGGCAAAACACCAATGCACATGAAATAAAAACATATATATATATACATATATATATCAAAACAAAAAGAAAAAGAAGCTTGCAATCATGCATCACCACTGAAAGGAAAAGTGTGTAGAGCTGTAGGATTTTTTTAAATGCCCTAACCTTTAATGCCTATCCCTGATCTATAGGACTGTGTCTTATCTAATTGTCACAGGGAACAGTACGAATTGAAAGACAGATAAGGTATTGGCCTAGGTGAAAACTGTAATTAATTGTGGATCTTAATTTAACTTAGAATCAGCTTTTTTAATCAAATAATTAATTTTGATAACAGATAATTAAATACTTCATATGTGACACACTCATGAAAGAATGATGCAAGTCTATGTAACAGGCTTGTCCAGCAAGCACACAGATGGTTCTCTCTTCACTTTAATCAGCAGGCTTCTCTCAGAGTGTACATTAACATTTTCACAGAGATTTTAATACTAAGCAGTAAATTTACTCTATCCCCTGAGAGAGGAAGCTCCTGAATGCAGCAATGGTCTTGCCCTGCTAATACTCCAGTAAAACTTCTGGCACTGAGAGGAAGACAGATTTTAGATTTCCACATACTGCAAGGACTCAGAGTCCTGAGACATGACTAAGAATTCTGGAATTTTCCAGGTGATTTCTGATAATCTAGCACCATTTAGAACATTTGCTATACATGGTACTTATTTACAAACAAGTTGGTAAACACACACACACACACACACACACACACAAACACACACACAATTTGAGCCATGTATTGTGTGCCTTAGATCTACTACCCACAGGCTATTCAGAGAGTGTACTGCCTGCTTACATCGTGTTTCACAAACGATGGGGAAAAAGCAAACCTGAGCATGAAGACACACCAAAATGGAGACCAGACACAAACGTGACTGTGAAGTATGGCTTTCCTCATTAAATACAATAGATATAAAAGTGAATCCTTTGCTTACTGTTTAGACATAACTGACAGAAGAAAGAATTGTGTTTTTAATAAACTTAGGGAACTTGTTAACCTAGAGGAGCTTAAGAATTTAGAAGAAAATACAAAAAACAAATATTTTAAATGTATAGTCGTATTGAATAGGCATCAAAGACCAGTGGAAAAGAGGTCCAGCTTTACAAGAATTCATAAGGACAGACAGTCACAGAATAGACTGGAATTGTGCTCCAGGCTTTGCTTTGTCCTTCTACCCATGCCTCTTCAAAACAAATGACTGCATTAGCTACTCTCTTAGTTGCCATAACAAAACACTTTATAAAGCATAGCCTAAGGAAGAAAGAGGAGGTTTGGAGGGGAAGGCATGGCAGCAGGCAGGTCCATGATGGCACAAGTTGTCAGCTGAGACTCCTCTCCTCCTCCAATCTTAGAGAATAAAGAGCTGGGGATCAGAAGTGGACCGGAAATGGGGCAGGTATTACATTTTATTTCTAAAAAAAGAAAAGAAAGAGAAAGAACAAGCAAGCAGTGCACTTCTAGTGTTTCCATGACCTCCCAAATCAACACCACTAGAGTTCAGAAGCACTTAGGTCTCTGAGGTGCGTTTCACATTCAAACAACAGTATCTTTAAGTAAATAAAAGAATCTCGAGCCTTCAATTGTTCTTTTGCAAAATATACATGCTATTATTGCTGTCAAAGAAATGTTTTGATGATTAAAATATTGAAGAAGGATATATAGTATCTATGAACAGCTGGAAAATCCTACAGATGTGAATTATTGCTCAAGTTTGGGTCTCCAAAGTTCCAAACGATTCTTCAGAAGGTGGGAAATAGTAGGAGGGCTTCTGGTTATCTGGTGCATTCTCTCCAGGAGAGAATGCAGACTGTGAGGCGCAGCACCGCTCTGTCCTTGGTTCTGAACGCAGTCGCTTGCTTGGTTCCACACATGCTACTCACATCCTGTCTGTGAAATACAGAGATAGACTCACAGTGGGACTTGCTGAGTCTTTGCTATACTGTATGAACTTTAAACCTCCCAAACTGGAAATTAAACAAAACTTCAATAAGCTGAAGTTTGTGTCATAGAAAAAACATTTGACTAGCATAAGAAAAGTCCTAGGTATGGCCCTTAGCACTTTAGACACACACACACACACACACACAGAGGGGGCGGGGAGGGAGAGAGGGAGAACGCATTCATATATACAGCAACCATCATTACTTCAAATATGTGATAAAGTAGGAGGATGAAAAATATATAGAGGAAAATATGTAACCATAAAATATAAAGTTCTCAAACAAGTAAATGTAAAAAAGTCTACACTCTATCCAGAGTATTTGCTTCAAATAACTATTAATGCTGAAGAGCAAACACTGGACACCCTCTGCGCACTCCAAGGTCAAACAATTCCTAGGTACCAGTCTCACGCCAAAGAGCCTGCAGAGCTATCTGAAGCTCTTCTTGTGCTGTGTTACAGTTTATCTTCTTCTGCACATAATCTTGAGTTTCTTCTTTGCACAACACCCACCCTGAAAATATGTATCCTAATAAACACTCTGCATTCTAATTTCTACCTCAGTTTCTGTTTCCTGGGAAACTGAACTGTGACCAGCTATGATGTGAGTATGGTGACGAACATTACTAGAAGAGGAGACTATGTTTATTAATGGGTTTTGTTCCAATAAGAATAATTTTTTTGGTTGGGGATTTAGCTCAGTGGTAGAGCACTTGCCTAGGAAGTGCAAGGCCCTAGGTTCGGTCCCCAGCTCCGAAAAAAAGAACCAAAAAAAAAAAAAAAAGAAAGAAAGTTGAAAAAAGAATTTTTTTTTAATCAATTGAAATTTTAGCCTAGTCTTAGACTATGAGGGACCAAATCAAATTCAGAAAATTAGACAAGAGGACGGCAATGTCAGATCATGGGTTCTAGAAAATAAACAATATGATGATTTGTTTTTTGAGCATGTTGAAAAATAACTTAGATTTTATTTATAAATTAATATTTTAAAAACAGTGAAAACAATTAGAATCATGTAAAACACACACACACACAAACACACACACACACATATATATATGAAAAAGAAAAAAAGAAAGCCTAAAAATATAAAGATTCTCTCTCTCCCTCCCTCCTTCTCTTTCCTTCTTCCCTTCTCCCCTCCCCCAGGTTCTCACTGTGTATATCCCCGGCAAGCCTGGAACTCATTATGTAGACCAAATTGGCCTCGACACCACAGAGATCTGCCTACCACTGACTCTTCCTGAGTGTTGGGAATTAAAGAACTATGCTAACACATCCAGAAAATCCCTTTGCAAAAGTAGATCTGATTTTATATTTTAAAATTTATGTTAAAGGGCAGAGTCTCCCATTATAGCTCACACTGACCATTAACTTCCCACCCTCGTGGCACAAGCCTCCTGAGTGTGGGATGACAGCCACATGGCACTATACATGGAAGCTTTTCTTAATATAGCATTGAACAAAGAAAAGAGAGAAAATAATTATTATGAATCATTTCTCTCGGACTTGGTTTTATTCTAGTTTGGTAACTGGGTCTCACAAAGCCCAGGGCAGTCTCAAACATTTTTATGTACCTGAAACTGACCTTCGTCCAGACTCTCTTGCCTCCCTACACATAGTTCAGAGTTCTGGAATTACAAACCATGATGAACTCATGAATTAGGTTTTCTCTTACATTGAGACGGACACTCCTTTCTCTTAGGATGACCTTGATTTCCTGATCCTCCTGTCTCTACTCTCCAAGAGATAAGGATAAAGGCAAGCGCTACCGTGTTCACATTCACAGTTTATCTTAATGAATGAATAAATGAGTCAAGAGTTGTTATAACTTGTAATATTTATTATTATTTGAAGTTTTTGTGTTGTTTTTCCTTTTAATTAAAATTAGATTCTTTTCTCACAAATATATCCTGATTATAGCTCCTCCCTCTTCCCAGTTCCTCTCCACCTCCACTAACCTTCAGATTTTCAAGCTTTCTGTCTCCCCTTAAAAAAGAGCAGCCTGTTGAATTACCCTAGATCCCTAGAACAAACGAAACTCAAGACAGATGATCAAAATGTGAATGCTTCACTCCTCCTTTAAATGAGGAAAAAGAATACCATTGGCTGGGAAGGGAGAGGCAAAGATTAAAACAGAGACTGAAGGAACACCCATTCAGACCCTGCCCCACAGGTGGCCCATACATATACAGCCACCCAATTGGACAAGATGGATGAAGCAAAGAAGTGCAGACCGACAGGAGCCGGATGTAGATCTCTCCTGAGAGACACAGCCAGAATACAGCAAATACAGAGGCGAATGCCAGCAGCAAACCACTGAACTGAGAATAGGTCCCCTGTTGAAGGAATCAGAGAAAGAACTGGAAGAGCTTGAAGGGGCTCGAGACCCCAAAAGTACAACAATGCCAAGCAACCAGAGCTTCCAGGGACTAAGCCACTACCTAAAGACTATACATGGACTGACCCTGGACTCTGACCCCATAGGTAGCAATGAATATCCTAGTAAGAGCACCAGTGGAAGGGGAAGCCCTGGGTCCTGCTAAGCCTGAACCCCCAGTGAACTAGTCTATGGGGGGAGGGCGGCAATGGGGGGAGGGTTGGGAGGGGAACACCCATAAGGAAGGGGAGGGGGGAGGGGGATGTTTGCCCGGAAACCGGGAAAGGGAATAACACTCGAAATGTATATAAGAAATACTCAAGTTAATAAAAAATAAAAAAAAAAAGAGCAGCCTGACAGGAAAGGAGAGAAGGGAGGAGAGGATGGAGGGAAAACTGCATTTGAATGTTAATTAATTAATACATTAATTAAAAATAAAAGAACAGACTTCTGAGAGGTAACAGCCAATCATGACAAAATATACTAAGACAAAATAAAAACTATCACATCAACTCTGGACAAGGCAACCCAACGGAAGGAAGAGGCCGAGAGCAGGCACAAGAATCAGACATCTATTCAGTCACACGTTCAGGACTTCCATACTAAACTGTAAGCGATAAAGCATTCAGAGTAGCTAGTGCAGACCATGGACTTCCTGCTTCAGTCTCTGCGAGTTCACATGAGTTTGCTCAGTTGACTAGGGAGCTGTGCTTGCTCTCTGAGTGTCCTCTGTCTCCTTCTTTGTCTCCCCCATTTCTTCTGCCTCTTCTTCCACATGTTTCCCTAACCTCTGAAAGATGGGATTTGATGAGGACATCTTATTTAGAGCGGTGTGTTCCAAAGTCACTTTATATGATGTCTGCCTGTGGGTTTCTGTATGTGTTCCCATCTGCTGAAAGAAAAGCCTCTCTGATGATGGCTGAGCAAGGCACCTATCTATGAGGATAGCAGAACATCATTAGGAATCATGTTACTATTACCTAAAAATAACATAGTAGTATTGGACTTTACTCTAAGTACTCTGGGCTATTTCGTCTCTGGTTCTTGGTTCTTGTCCATCTCAGGTAGCCTTGGTTGGTCACTGACACAATTTTGTGCCACCATTGCCCTAGCATATGTTGCAGGCAGGACAGGCTATAGATGAAAGGGTTTGCGGTTGGGTTAGAGTTTATGGTTCTCATTTAGGAGCCTTCAGAGTACATGTGCATGTGATAGACACTAGAACACGGGATGAAGAATTTAGATAGACACTAACTAGGCCTCCCGATGATCATTGAGTTATGTGGCTGTTGTCTTCAGCAATGGGGCTCTGCTGTCAGTTTGTGGAGAGCAACCTAGTGTCCTGGCAACAGCCTGGGTTCTCTGAGGTCTTACATATTACTAAGAGACTTCATCCTTATGATTGTCTTCACAAACTATAGAAAAGTTTCCACCGCACTAGATTTATGTACCTCTCCAAAAGATACACTTCCATGCTGGCTGCCTCTTCCCCCATTTTCTCCCTCAGTCCCATCTCCCCTCTCCCTCCCCTTCTGCTTCTCTAATGACGTCACTTTCAAAATCATCTTTTTCAAATGAGTGCTTTCTTTGCAAACAGTACCATAATCTGCTGGCCCACTAAGAATGGCTGTCTGATAGGAAGTAAACGAAGTTAAAAATCTAAACTATCCGATCCTTTTAAGCTGTGTAATACATGCCTGGGATGAATCTTTTCTCTGCCACACACAAGATGAAGAAAGCTGTAATACAAGGCTCACATGGTTTATCAACAATGGTTCCACTCAAAAGCAGAGGAATGTGACAGAAAATATGTCTGAGAGGTGGAACAGGAGGATTTCATAGATTCCCCATTCTATTTCTTTCTACTTAAAGACAATTTGAATAGCTTGCTTCTGCCTGATATGACGAGTTAGTATTGAGCTTTTAACCTTGACAGAGAGCAAAAGTGTAATCTCATTGTGTAGAATGCTTCCTGCTGGGTGCCACTAGCAACTTAAAATTCTTCCTCAAATGGAAAGATGAAAGTTCTGAAATTTTCATCAAGGAAAGTCAAGCATTATATTTCGGAGATTTAAAAAGATGGACTTATATTAAAATTTCAATAAGCTCTCTGCATGCACTACTAATATTAAGATTTCAGTCACTCAAGTGATGAGAAAATGAAATTCAGATGGATGTTAATTACTTTCAGTCATGGACCTAATGAATCAGAGTCTATTAACACAGAGATAGAAACGCTGTATTAATTCATCAACTCGGTTTTGGAGTTTTGGAAAAATGACTTAGCTGTAAACACAGTGGGTCTTTATTGATGGTGAGCAGGGATACTTCTCTGCATGTAGCACTTTTTACAAAGCATTTTCATTGACATTTTCTTTGTTAGTTATAATAATGAAACAAAAAGACATCAAACATTATTCTTAGTTTAAAGACCAGAGAAAAAATTACATCACCCAAGATCATTTGATCTGTAAGTGACAGGGGAAAAGAACTCAATTTATTTTCTGGGTTTTTTTTTTTTGTGTAATTATAAAGCTTTATCAATTCTTACCAAGATAATCACTATGTGGATCAATTTCTCCACTGGAATTTTAGAGCATTATTCTAAACAGAGTTACAGGCATATATCAGAGTGATCAGAAAAAAATCTCACACTTCAAACACTTACAAGAAAATCACTGCCAGAACATTAACTCTATGCTTTATGAGATAGCCTTCTTTTTAAGTAGTGATTTCTTTCTCAGTGTCTCCTCTTTAGAAAAGCTTCATAACTCTAAAATCTGAGGATAACCCTAAACTGAAGATAAATGTAATTACCTGTAAGAGATATAAACGTGGTAGACAAGGTTAACCAAAACAGGAACAAGGGAACTAATGAAAGTGCCTTAAACTGGATTTCCATGAAACTGTCCTACTGTATAAATTCACGCACACTATTGAATTGTACTCTAACTGTGAATTTTACAGCATTCATGATCCTTAACATTGTCAACTTGACAAGATATAGATTCACCTAGGAGATTTACACTTCTGGGGACGTCTATGACGAAGTTTTAGATCAAATAAACTAGGAATAAGTTAGTAAGTAACATCTTAATGTGAGTGGCACTGTATTATGTGCTTCTGCATTGGACCTAATTAAAAAAGAAAGAAAGAAAAGAAAGCCAGATGGACATCAACATTCAACTCTCTCTGCTTTCTGATCCAGGATGCACTATGTCCAGAAGCCTCATGTTCCTGTTACCATGTCTTCCTATTGGGAGGAAGTGTACCTGGGAACTATTAGCCACAGGAATTCTCCCTTCCCGTAGATAATTTTGAAAAATATTTGTCCCAGAAACCAGAAAAGCAAATAATGCTTGCATATGTTACACTTGAATAAACTGGTCAAATCAGAAAGAATGAAGAAAATATTGTTACATAGGAGTCAATATGAGTATTATGATCAAATAGATACAACTATTAGGTTTGAAGTAAATGGGAGATACAAAGCTGAGTGCCCAAATTAAATGTAAGCAATACTTGAGAAAGAGACAAATAAAAATGATAATAACATCAAACATTTCTTACCACTGCAAAATGTTTATCTAAACCCCAAATCTCCACTTAAAATACCATCAGGAAAGTTAAGCAAAGAATGAGAGTTATATCAAGATGACGGAACTAACCTGAGAGTTTAATTTCATATTCAGCCCTTCTAATAAAAACTGTGGATTTTTCTGAAGAATTCTAGTACTGTTACATGCTATTTAAATATATATTTATTCATTAAATTTTAGTTGAGTAACTACCATATACCATACATGACTAGCCTTTTAGTATCCATGTTCAGTGCTACACACTGAGCTACAAGTGCAAAACATGTAACTATTAGTGTCAAGACCATCCAGAGTTGGTGACTGTGTTAATCAGGCTTTTCCAGAGGAACAGAGCCAATAAGATATGTACAGGTATATAATGAAATTTATTATGAAGGTTTAGCCCCATAATCTGCTGTCTTCAAGCTGAAGAAGCAGGAAGGTTGGGAACATTCATCTTCTCATGTCCTTGAACATGAGAAGTCTAGGTTCTCCAGGCTTATATAAGTGGTCACCTTGGTTCTCAGGCACATGCTCTTGGAGCAAGAGTTAAGATGATTTGTTTCCCCTATTCTGAGATCTTTAAAATTAAATTGAACTATAAAGTATCATCCTGCTATCTATGGACAGAATCATTTCCCTAATAAATGCCTTGCCAAACCTATCTATCTATCTATCTATCTATCTATCTATCTATCTATCTACCTATCTTCTGTCTATTTCTATCATCTATTTATAGCTCATCTATCTATCTACCTATGTATCATCTCTTTCCCAATGTTTCTGTCTCCAGGGAGAGAATATGATATTGCTATCAACTTGTCACAGGCCTAAAAGACAGTACATAATGGCATTAGAACCTTTTCACATATGTGCCCTAGTTAATTATATCACCCTAAGAAAAAATAGAAAGTTAACTATAATGTGTAAATAGTCATACATATATTGCCAAATTTCTTGTGGAAATAAGTGAACAAACATATATGTACTCCCAATAGGTACTGATCACACACACACACACACACACACATACACACACACACACACACACACACACACACACCACAAGTTTAGTTTAAAGGCCCAGGGAGTTTATTGGTGTTACTCACAGACGCACAAATAAAAGATTACTTATAGAAACATGAAGACTCAAAGGCAACTGTATCACAGAAAAACTTATGGGTAAAAAAACTCATGAAGGTTGCATCCTTGGAGCTCCCCTAAGCAGCACAGCTGGTAGGAGTCTCTCCACAGCAATTGTTACTGCTTATAAAATCTTGGGGAGAGGACATTGGTAATCTTATCTGTTTCAGGAGCTCCTTGAACCTTGTAAGTGTGCTTTACTCCAGAGTCTTCAGGAACACTCCTTTATGAAGTATTGTTTAATTTTAATGAAATAGCCACACAAAACACGCATATTGAATCCTGCAATGCTAATTTGTGGTGACAAATAAGACAATCTATACATGTTTTCTCAGTTCTCAATATTCCTGATTGTTTAACCTATCATACATAGCTCACATTGAAATTTTAATCATGTAGTTTTAATATTTCAAATTTATGAATTAAGGACTAGTAAAATGAGGTGGTTTGGGTATCTTTGTCCCATGGGAAGTGTTACTTTAGGAGGTGTGGCCTTGTTGGAGTAGACACAGCCTTGTTGAAGGAAGTACATCACTACAGGGTGGATTTTGAGATCCCATGCCTAAGTTCTCCCCAGGGAGGAAGAGAGAGTCTTCTTTTGACTGGCTTTGGATCAATATGAAGAACTCTAGGCTCTTCCAGCACCACGTCTGTCTGCCCATTACCATGCTTCCAGCCATGTTAATGGTCTGAACCTCTGAAAGCGCAAGCTAGTCCCCAACTAAGCATTATCCTTCATAAGAATTAGCTTCATCATGGTATCTCTTCACAGCAATGGAAACCTTGGCTAAGACAGAAAGTAAAACAACCATGTTCATTGCTTGTATATAGACCGAAGCAATTCATCCTTAAAAATAAAATGTATGTTGTTCTGTGTGATTTGTATAATGGTTTCTCTGGCTGACAAGAAATATCCACACAAGCCAAGTATTTCACTTGTAAAGTTTAGTGTATAGCAGTATTAGCATAGTTTTTCACGTATACTTTGAAATAAATGATAACAAAGTATAATTACTATTTGAATGGTTATGGTGCCTACAATTCCCAATAGTTAATACTATAAATCTAAAGAGTTACTCAGTTATATTATTGGTCTTATTGTTACTAACTTATATGATTGGCAGGGATGAAGAATCAGTTGGCACATGGCTATCTATTTTTGCTCTAAATATATTAAGAAGACTAGAATATCTATATTTAGTTATTTGGACTGAAACTCTGACCTATCTTAATCTCAATTTGTTTTACAACTGAAATAACTAAAATTCCCCATATCTTATTTAAAATAATTTTGAAATTTTTATTTTTAACAATACATATTAAAGAAGCTAGACAAGTGAACCAGTGGTTAGAGCACTTGTTGCTCTTATAGCAAACCTGAGTTCCAGAAGATCCTGTATCCTCTTCTGGTCTCTTAGGCACCAATATACATGTGCCACATACAGTTATTGATGCATGCACAAATACATTAATAATAATGGATCTTTTAAGAACCATTCAACTAGGAACTTTATTTTTATCAGTAATGTATTTTAAAGAAAGATACTAATTGAACCAGATTCTCCAAACCTGAAATAACTCATGGTTTATATATTAATACTAAGAAATGATTACAAAGGAGTTAATAAAAGACTAGAAGCCCATTGCGGTACTTAGGGAAGTAAAATAAACTGAAATAGAATCCTCAGAAAATCCAAATTGTGGGAAACAAAGAACAATGTGTGTTTCTACAGGCACAAATTTTATAGTGTTTAGATGATAAATCAAGTTAATTGCAGCTGAATATAGTATTTTATGTTTATCAAACATCTTCATTAATGAATACACTATTGAAAAATTACTTCCCACGTGCCTGAGATAAGCTCTGTGTAGGATCTGACAAGAATAAGTAAAACATGAAAGCCAAACGTGGTTCCAGAAACACCTTACTTTTCCAGTTAAGGAATGCACCCAGGAGAGAGTAAGTGCATTAAACATGTCAGACGGTGAAAATGTGCTATAAGAACCATAAAGCGTGGAGAGAAGATAAAGAATGAGGAAGTAGGCGGGGCATAGTGGCACATGCCTTTGATCTCAGCACTCAGGAGGCAGAGGTGGCTGGGATCTCTGTGAGTTCGAGGCCAGCCTACTCTACAAACCAAGTCTGACAGAGCCATGGCTATAACACAGAGAAACCTTATCTGAAAAACAAAACAAAAACAAACGAAGAATGATGAGGTTGCGAGACTGAAGCTACAGGAGGATCTGAAAGACTCTGCGGGAAAGGTGACACGATCTACTGGTCAGAGAGCCAGCTTTTCTGTCACTTTTATTTTGCTGTCTGGAAGGTAAAGATACAATCAATGCAACATCCAGAAAGTAGGCAACAACGCGGATCTAATGACAAGAATAAGACAGACCTAGAAAGAAGGCCAGTTGCTACTGTGTGTTTCCAGAACATCGAAGGTCACTGTAAATGTTACAGCTCCTCAGGGAAAGGCTTCCTCTAATGGAAGTGTTTCAGCTCTGAAGGAAAATGTATTCTGGTGTTCAGGAGTCAAAGAGTATCAAAAAGACACAACACACACACACCAAACCTCACTCAAGAGATTTATTGAGAGGGTAAAAAAACCAGGAGAATGGCTGCCTCTGTTAGGAAGAAAAGCTGTAGATTAGGGAGCAGGCGCTTTCCTAGGTGGAGACCTCCAGGGTGGGGATTGGTGGGATTTCAAGTCCTGAGTTTGGGCTCTTTACTTTGGAGGGTTGAGCTTGGCTGCCTGCTTCTGGAGGGCCTGGTTCCTGCTGTCAGAGCCAATAGCGTTCTGTGGGCGGAGCATGGTGATTGGCATTCCTTAGGGGCAGGGCCTGGCCTCTCCCTTGGGGAGCCCTTCAGGGGTTTACAGCCACCCCATGAACTTTAACATCAAGGATTTGAAGACTTCGAATAAAGGACTAGTGTCCTAGTCCAGTGCATATTTTAAAGGATAGAATTAAAGTTAGAATACAGAAAAGACAGTGAAAGCACGAAGACCCATAATTAAAAAGACGTTTAAAGAGAGCACTAATACTCATTTCAAAGGCAGTAGCAAGAAAATCATCATCTGCATCAGTCAGTAGGAAGAAGGGAAGACAGGAATCATGAGATGATCAACATGAGCAGCTATAGGGACAGAGAGGATGGAACAGTTGCTGGGTACAAGTCAGTGTATGGAAATCAGACTAAGAAGCCTTCGGACATGATAGATTCAGAGCTGCTCTTAGGTGGGCAAAAAGTGATGCAAAGTAGGTGAGTTCAACCAAAATCATGCTCACTGAAAAATTTAGATATTAATGGTTCTTCAATTAATAGGTAGGCATGCAAACAGACAGATAAATTTGGAGGCCCTGGTACTGGATGCGAGCTTACAAGTAGTTTTGGGAAATAGCTAACCAAGAACAAGGGCCGCTTCCTAGAGACTGAGGTATGAAGTTGGAGAACCAGAAAAAGAGACAAGGATGGAGTTCCAATGCTGATATTTTTCAAACGTGTCATAAAAGAACATCCTGCCCTTACCAATCAAGAGAACTTAAGAATCTTAACAATATTGCCAATGATGAGGAAGGACATATAACCCCGAACCCCGAAATAGAAATAATGAATCTGCACAGACATTAGTGAGCTAAGAGGTCAGTGCTTTGATCGGGTTCTAGGGAATGGTATTAAGCTAAAAATAAAACAAATACACTCTCAAAAACCAGAGAGAGCTCAGTCACCAAAGCGGTGTCCTATCCATTCAACTGACACCATTTTGGAATCAGCTACACCTGGTGATATGTACCTCAAAGCACTCACTAATTGAGGCAGGTGGATCATCATGGTTGAGGCCAGTCGGGTCTATTTATTGAAATCCTAACTAGGCTTAGCTACATAGAGAGCTTCTGTCTCAAAATAAAACAGAAACGAAAGAAAACAATGAAAATAGAAAGATAAAAGAACCAGCTGTTAGGTCACTGTCTCAGGAGGTGAGCTCAAAATACACGCTAAATTAAGGACCCATTATCCATCCTACAAATGCAAAAGTATCATACATATGCATTACATAGCACCCTTTTGAAAAATGATAAAACTGGTTTGGTCATTTTAGAATATGCCAAGCTCTATTTAGATAGTGCCTTTTTGGAAACTAACTACAACATCTTTCTTTCCCCCAAACCCTCCTGAAACGTGACTACCAATCTCAGATGAAATATAACTGCCTTTTCTTTGGGATCTAGGATGGATTTAGTAATTTATATTTTAAGCAGAAGAGTATAGGAAGAGATGGGTGGGTGGCCCCATCCCTCATCTGGGGGCCTTACCTATCTACCGGAGATGGTCTCTAAGGTTCTATCTTCTCTTTGTTGGGTATTTCAGCTAACGTCATCCTGGTTAGGTCCAGGAACTTCTTGCTTCCATGGTATCTGAGACTTTTTAGTGACTACATCCAGTTCCCTATCCCCCACTGCTACACACCTCCGTTCAATCTCCTGACCATCTATACTCCTGTCTCTTCCCATACCTGATCCTGCCCCTTTTTTCCCCTCCCCCTCTTCTCTCCTTCCCAGGTCCCTCTCTCCCTCTGTCTCCTATGATTAAAAGAAATGCAGAGACAAACAATGGAGCAGAAACAATGAAGGAAAGGCTATCCAGAGACTGTCCCACCTAGGGATCCATCTCATCTGCTGACACCAAACCCAGACACTATTGTTGATGCCAAGAAGGGCTTGCTAACAGGAGCCTTGTACAGCTGTCCCCTGAGAGGCTCTGCCAGCACCTGATACTCACAGCCAACCATAAAACTGAGCCCAGGGACCCCAATAGAAGAGTTAGGGGAAGTATTGAAGATGCTGAAGGTGATTCCAATAGGAAGAACATCAATATCAACCAGAGCTCCCAGGGACTAAATCACCAACCAATGAGTACACACACGTGGAGGGATCCATGGCTTCAACTACATGTAGCAGAGGACGGCCTTATCTGGCATCAATGGAAGGGGAGGCCCTTGCTCCTGTGGAGGCTTGACACCCCAGTTTAAGCTGGTACTATAGTGGTAAGGCAGGAATAAGTGGGTGGGCGGGGGAGCACCCTCATAGAGGCAAGGGGAAGAGGGGATGGGATGAGGGAGTTGCAGAGGGGAAACCAGGAAGGGAAACAACATTTGAAATATAAATAAATAACCAGTGGTTTTTAAAAAAAGAGTACAGGAAGGTGACTTAGCATAGCATCTGAGGCTGTCAAGGAAGTAAAACATCTTCCACCTGTCTGTCTTTGACCATGTTGATGCTAACTAGGGTGATAGGTACTTTTTCTCAACCAGTTCAAGAATTAAAAGACAGGTGTCTTAGTCAGGGTTTGTATCCTGTACAAAACATTATGACTAAAAAGCAAGTTGAGGAAGGGGTGCGGGGGGGGGGGGGGTATTCAGCTTATACTTCTACATTGCTGTTCATCACCAAAGAAACTTAGGGCAGGAACTCACACAGGTCACGAACTTGGAGGCAGGAGCTGATGCAGAGGCCATGGAGGGGTGCTGCTTACTGCACTGCTTCCCCTGGCTTGCTCAGCTTGCTTTTTAGAACTGTGGACCACAGTACCAGGGATGGCACCACCCACAGTGAGCTGAGTCCTACCTTGATCACTAATTGAGAAAGTACCTTACAGCTAGATTTCATAGAGGCATTTCCTCAAGAGGGGCTCCTTTCTCTGTGATAACTCCAGCTATGTCAAGTTGATATACAAAACCAGCCAATACGTAGAGCAAAGCAGGAAGGTAATTAAGTTTATCGGCAAGCCTTGAGGACACTCTGATTAAAGAGAGGTCATAGAACTGGGGCCTTTGTCTCCATAGGTGTTACAGGGTACATTGGATTCTGGAGTCTTACCTGGGGCTTATCCTTCCTTTCTTCTGTTGGTCTAAGGAAATCTGTATGCCCCTTCAATAGTAGGACTTTGGCTGTCTTCTGGTCACAAAAGTAACCACACTAGTATCCAATGCTTTAGTACATTGGTACTAAAATCAGTGTCGACTGGCTAGGCTAAGAGTGGGCTCTCAATCGCTCTTCGTTTGTGGTATGATAAGAAGTGACACTCATTGCAGGTGAAGAAAATGGAAACTTACTCCTGGGGGCTAAAGCAGCAATGATAACAAATACAAGTTTCAAAATGAAGGTATTTTGTTCTTCTCCCATCCTAAGGGCCCATGGCATCCCTGGGCTTTCCAGCTCATCTTTGTTAGGACTTAGTCACCTTGTCAGGAACACAAGGCTCAGACAGGACACACATCAGAGCTGTTCTTCAAGTCAGTGGTGATGGGATAAGGACTGAGAAGTCCCTGTAGCATTTTGTTCTCAGCACTGGATACACACCTTACCATCTGGATCTTTGAGCTGGTGCCACAATAGAAAACCTCTCCCCATTTTCTCGTATGCTTGAATATTTGGTCCCCAGTTTGTAGAACTGTTTGAGAAAGATAAAAGTGTGTGGCCTTGATAAAGAAGATGTGTCTTTAGGGTTTCAAAAGCCCCACACAATTCCCAGTGTGTTTTCTCTGCTTCTTTTTTTTTCCCACCTGGATATGAGCTCTCATCAGCTGCTCCAGCATCCTGCCTACTGCCACACTCCCCTCCCTGTTAGTGGCGACTTCTATCACTCTAAAACTGTGAGCTCCTAGTCAATCCTTCCTCCAATAAGTTTCTTTGCTCATTTGTGTTTTTACAGTGCAATAAAATCTCACACAGAAAATTATACAAATTACGAATTTTATTACTATAAATTATAGAGGTTTATTTAGCAGCAAAGAATGACTAGATAGATATGTTTTTTAGTTTTGAAACATCTCCATCTTCAGAAAAATTCAATTAATTATGTAATATCTTCTGCATTTTCAGCGTGAGTCCAGTTTTAAGAGAACTTTATATAGTTAAGAAATGAGAGAACAACCATGTAAATACCATTTCAGATACTGTAAAAGAAGCACTATGGTCCATGAGTACTGTGAGTAATATGAAATATACTCTGAGTAAGAAACTCTGGAAGACACTCAAGAAATATAGAATAAATATGTGATCTCATGTCTTTGAGCTTTTGGTAAACAAAAATAAAAGGCCATTACATGTACATGGGATGATTAGTCTCATATAAAAATCTTTAATTCAATAATCTAGCAAATGGAACATATTTATAATAATTAATCAAATATTCAGTAAGTGGTCACTGGGCATCTATATTAGTCAGGGTTTACTAGAAAAACAGAACTGGGAAACTGAACGTATGTATACCTACATATATAAATATGTGTTTAAGTATGTATGTAAATATTTATTCATGTATTTATATACTTATTTATTTATATTTATTACAGACGTACAGACTGTGGCCCAGCTAGTCCAACTGTGGCCGTCTATCAAAGGGAGTTCCAAGAATCCAGAGGCTGGATGTTTCAGCTGGTCTTCAGTATGTGACAGAACCCTGAAGTAGGCTCTAATGCCCGTGAAGGAATGGGCCTTCTAACAAGTGTGAGAGAACTTAGACAGGAGGAAGACAAAGCTTCCGTCTTCCATCACACACACAGAGGCTGCCAATAGAGGATAGAGATCAGATTAGAGTCTGTCTCAAAAGATCCAGATCACAGGTGTAGCATCCCACTTCAAAGGATCTGCATTAAGATGGAATCTTCCTATCAAATGATTTAATTAGGAAAAAAAGTCCCTCACATGTATACCCAGCTGCGTGGGCTTAAATCAATTCCCGCTGTAGTCAAGTTGACAACCAACAAGAGCCCCCTCAGTGCCTAATACTGTTTTAATCAGAAAACCAGCCAGCAGTGCACGAAAAGAAGAAAGGTAACACTATAAAAGAGAGGACACTGTAAGTCATTCACTCCTGCTCTGTTTTGGGAAGAAGATGTCTAAAACATGATGCTAATATGAGCCAAATTCACAGTATGCTGAAAGACCTATAAAAATGGCTCATTAAAATGATACATGACTCCTGAATAGACAGACTGTAAAATATAATATAAAGCATGGACAAAATAACTAAAACAGTCGATTTGGTCCATGGTTAGAAGCAAGAGCAGGAGCACCAAGAGAATACAACATGCATACAGTTGTTTGTGGGGGTAAGAGTGAAATTATCTAAAGTGCAAAGCAACTCAAAGTTACCTGCATGTAGTTCAATGGTTCATGCACAAGCACAGAAGGCTCTAGATATGTGTGTTCATAGATATGTAAATATTTAAAATCTATAATAAGAGATTTTGAAGAATGGATGCTTTTTTTGTAGGTCTAAAAAAAAAAGAAAGAAAAGAAAAAGCTGGCCTTTGAGGAGGTGGTAAATGTTTCTATTCCCCTAGATTTTCTATGCCAGAGAGCTTGTATACATTTTGTTATGTATAAGGAAATGTCTGGAAAGGTTAAAAGGTGGCACTAAGGACACTGGTGGCTGTCTGAGGGCTAGTACACTCTACCCTGAAGTCATCTGGAGGTATTCTGTGTTGGTTCAAAAGGTATTAAGATACCTTGTCTCTAAACTCCCCAAGGTACTTTGCATTTTTGTTTGTGGGTAGGGGAAGGTATCTTTGTTGGGGGATGGGTGATGCTGGAGACAAACCCAGGGCCTCACATGTTCTAAATTATTGCTTCTCCAGTTTCAAACTCTCTAAGATCTTAGTAGAGGCAAAGAATGAGTGCCCATACACATGTGTCTATGCATGACTGTGTATTTTTCAGTGCACTGTATGTAACAGAAGGGAGACTTTGGCCAATTCTACTTTCTGCCATAAAAATATAAATTAAGTTGTCATGTTTGATAGCATTACCAGTGAAACAAATATTTCATTCTATATAATAAAAATGTATTTAAACATGTTTTCTGCCACAAAACTGCTCATCTTGCAAAGATGTCTATTAATCCATCTATCTCCAAGAAAGACACAGTGTCTTTATTTAGCATTTGGATCTTGAAAATTAAGTCTCCTTGGCTCTGGTTTTTAGCATAGCTGCAACATTTGAAAATAAGCAGAAGGTTTGTAAACAGGGGGTTTAAAAAAATTAAAATCTAAACTCCTTGCTGAAGAGGGAGTGCCAACCGGCATATGGCGAGATCAGTGTTGAGTCTAGGGTTTTTCTGCTGCAGTTTATAGTTTCAGTGAACAGGGAAATGTCAGGAATTAATAAGCAAAGTTAACTTACTAAGAGAATGGTTATTCATCTAAACTTTTTGTCTCTTAAGTTTCTTCTACCTGTACCCTAATAGAAGAACAATAACCACCTAATGATTATATATATATATGTAATATTAGTAAACTAATTATAAACTGTGGTCACTGTATTGGTTAAATGCAACCAATCTCATCATTTAGAGAAAGTGTCAATTCTGGAACCACAGATTAAAGTATGATAGTTTATGTGCATACATAGCATACATAGTTCTGTTTTATGGACAGAATATAGTTAAGTTTCTGCATATATAAATTTTATATATATATGTACATATGAGACTATAATACATAAAACATTTCCCCTGTACTTCTAGAGGATGGCTTTATGCATTTTTTCATCTTTTCATATTGCTCCTTCCTTTGGAATGGCTGGCATTCATTTGTGTAGTGTTTCTTATTGCAGTTAGAGGTAAATAAGACACAGGCAAGGAAGAAAATTAAATACAAGCACTAAAATGCATAGTTTCCTTAAAACTGTCCAATAACATACAAGGCAAAAACAACACAACAAGAAGGAGACTGCCTGGGAAGGTGTCAGGAGGGGCTTTGAAACCGAAGGACTTTTGAGCTAGCCTAAGAAGAGATGTGAAAGGCAGTGAGGCCCAAAGCAGAACTGCTTGCTTTCACAGAAGAAAACACATGTTGTGTGTGTGTGCTTATGGGATATATACACGAGGCAAACATCATACGATATTTGTAAACTCCATAAACATACATCAGTACCTACAAATGTCTGTGCATATCCACACATGCATTTTCATTGTTGCCGTTTGATTTTTCAAACCAAGATAGCCTTTTCACCAGCTTGCCAACTGGATTACTGCTACACAACCCTTCCTTGGATTTATTTTTGACTTAATCCACTTTTTATTTTCTAACATGTTTATTCAGTGTTCTCTTAAATTGTAAAGCAACATGATGCCCAGAAAAATGTTTGAAGTTTAAAATTTTCAATTTGCTTTTAAGGCAATTGCACATAAATCTAAAGACATGTTTTATTTTATTTTGTATTGGTTATCTTATTTATTTACATTTCAAATGTTATCCCGAGTCCCAGTTTCCCCTCCACTAGCCCCCTGTTCTCTCCTTCCTCCCCCTGCCTCTTATGAGGGTGCTTCCACATGCCCACCCACTCCTGCCTCAGTAGCCTAGCATTCCCCTATCCTGGGTCATCAAGCCTCCATAGGACCAAGGGGCTCCACTCCCAGTAATGCCAGATAAGGCAGTCCTCTGCTACATATACAGCCGGAGCCATGGGTAACCCCTGTGTCTAGTGGGGGCGGGGCATATACAGGTAACCACTACAAAGTCCCAGATGCCAGGGGCCCAAGAGGTTTCCAGGACCCAAGAGAGAGGACTTTAGTTAAAATACCCAACATAGGGGAGATAGAACCGGTAGAGACCATATCTAGTGGATAGATACGGCCCCAGTTGAAGGATGAGGCCACCCAACCACTTCAAAAATATTAATCCAGAATTCTTCCTGTCAAAAGGAAATGCAGAGACAGAGTGGAGCAGAAACTGAAGGAAAGTTCATCCAGAGACTGCCCAACCTAGGGATCCATACCATCTGCTGACATCAAACCGAGACACTATTGCTGATGCCAAGAGGCGCTCACTGACAGGAGCCTGGTATAGCTGTCCCCTGAAAGGCTCTGCCGGACCAATACAGATGCGGATATACACAACCAAACATTGGACGGAGCGCCGGGACCTCAATGGGGAAGTTAGGGGAAGGACGATAGGAGCTGAAAGGGTTTGCAACCTCATAGAAAGAACAACGATATCAACCAACCAGAGTGTTCCCAGGGACTAAATAAATATTTCAAAAGATCCTGTCACTGCTTGTAGTGGATGCATAGGACATGAAAACACTCTGCTGCCACCTTGTGATCTGTTTCCATATAGCATCCCGATGATACTAATTGATTTTGTTGTGGAAAAAAGTTAAAACAATATACTCAATCCTTTAATCCCAGCACTCACCAGGCAGAAGCAGGAAGATCACCGTAAGCTGGAGGAATAGTTTATATAACTAAGTCTAGGACCACAAGGCAATATAGTAAGAACCTGTCTCAAAAAGACACAAAACAATAATCGTTATACCCAAGAAACATATTCGAAAAGTACATTCATCAAAACAAATGCTAAAAGTACATTTTTTATCCAGAGGTTTAACTCTTGAAACTATGCATTTTGCAAGGGTGCTAGTCCCATATAATCCAGATACTTAGCATAAAAACCTAATAGACCCAAAAAGCATATCTTGTTTTAAACAACTTCTCATTCAGACTGAAACGTGTCCCCCTAAATCATTTCGCTGATTTGGGGAGAGTGTAGAAGATTATCCCAAAGAATGGAGAATAGAAATAAATTCTTCTTGTTTAATCATCATTTAATTAATGAATTGCCAAATGTGTTAACTGTGGTCTACATTGCTATGAAGTAGGTGAAGTCCTGCACACAGACCTTAGAAGTCATCGGCATCCAAGAGGAGCCCAGTGGACAGTGCCTTCAGCTTCTAACTGCACTGGCAGGGACAGTGCTGCCAATCTAAAAATGAGTTAACTCTCTTGACACAAGTGGCATTGGCTTTGTATGTTTTTACTAAATGATTTCACTGTGCGGAAGAAATTTTGCATTACTTTGGAAAGTTCATAATGAATGGATAGAAAGTAGCCCTGTGGGAATCATTTTAGTAAATATGAGGTCTGACTAGGGTATTTGAGTAAAAAATCGTGAAATAGAAAATGAATCTATGTTGACTTATTTCTGACTTACAACAATTGAGCCAGTTCCTGAAAGACATGTGTGTGTGTGTGTGTGTGTGTGTGTGTGTGTGTGTGTGTGTATTTGACTGTGACTTGGCCCTTCAAAAATCACCTGATATAATTTTGAGTCAATTTTTCAGTAACAAATGTATATTAAATACTTATATTTCTGAAAAGCTCAAAACAAATTTGCTTAAAAAATAATCCTTAGTAGTGTATCTCTACCTTCAAGATTCTAAGTATTATAGTCACTCCTTCAAATGATGGTCAGGAGATTATGAATCTAAGACCTAATTATTTGGGGATCTACAGAACAGTTTTCAATGTCTCATCAAATTACTAAACTAAAATTTAACACAAGAAAGCATCCCGCCAACAGTTAATAGAGTAGTGCAAAGTAGAACTCTGCCCACTGTAAACATCCTTTTCTTCCTTAGTCCCTCACATGTGGGATTTCAACAGAACTACAAACAAGACTTGGAGTCAGCAACTCCAAGACCAGAGCATGCTTTCTTGCCAACTGAGGACACTGCACCCAATGGAACATTCTACTTGATAGAACCCACTGTCAGTTGATCACAGTTTGTGCAAGTATTTGTAATGGGGAGCTCTTTTTTTTTTTTTTAAAGTCAGCGTTCAGAGTACAGGTCTTGTCACAGAACTTTCGTATATTCTTCATTCATCATTGCTCTTCTCCACTTCTGTCTTGGGTATCCATAACTCCATTCTAATTTCACATACTTGTATTCCACTACTCATCTTTCTCTACCCATTGCAACCTCTTATTTCCTTCTCATTGTCCCCATTCTAATTTCATGACCTAGATCCCAATACATACATGCAAATTAAAGTCTAACTTCTCCATACAAACAAAACATGCAAGGCTTGCTCTTCTGAGTCTTGCTTATTTCCTCCTCCCATCCTTCCTTCTCATCCAGTGACAGACCTCGCGCTATCCTGTACCTGCCTTCACCTGCATTTAATGACATCAACCTACAACTTAACATAACGATTTTCCATTTCAAAGCATTTTTTGGGCAAATGTTCTGATTGCACTTTTTTTTTTTGCTTTGTAGCTAGATAAAATTCTACTGCGTGTGTGCAGGAGATTTTATTTTACCCATTCACGTGTTGGTGAACAGGTATGTAGGCTTGTCTACCATGAATAAATAGACACGGAGCAATAAACATACATGTGCTAGGACCTCTGTGGTAGAGCTTAGAGTCCTTGACTGCACATCCATGAATGTTAGAGCTGGGCTGTATGCTAGCTCTCATTTTAGTATTTCCAACAGCTTCCTCACTGATTTCCATAGTGGCCACACAAGTTTACATCCCCACCAGGATCCATTAAGGATCCTTGCTTCCACCCATTACAGCTCGCATTTGTTGTCATTTGTTTTCTTGATGTTAGCCATTAAAGCTAAGCTGAGATGGGTCCCACTGCACTTTTAATTTGCATTTTCTTGATGTCCCAGAATGCTGAATATTTTCTAGTGTCCATTGGCCACTTCTAGTTCGTATTTTGAGAACTATATATTCAGTTCATTAGCCCATTTATCAATTGGAAGATTCGGTTATATGCTGTTTAAATTTTGTATTTCTTTCTATGGTCTAGATGACAGTCCTGAATGACATACGATTGGCAGACCATTTTCCTTTTCTGTGTCTTTTCACTCTGGTGATCATTTTCTCCTCTCTGCAGCAGCCTTTTATTCATAATGTCCCATTCATCAAATTCTGTGCTCCTGGAGTCCTTCTCAAAAAAAAAAAAAAATTCTTTTCTATGCCTGTCCCTTTGAGGGTTTTTTTTTTTTGAGAAAACTTCACAATACATTTATTTAATTTATTATAAAAAAACATGAGGCTCAGTTTGGGCTCACATCACTGGACTTATTAATTGTCTCTCTTTTTTTTTTTTTATTAACTTGAGTATTTCTTATATACATTTCGAGTGTTATTCCCTTTCCCGGTTTCCGGGCAAACATCCCCCTCCCGGGTTTTTTTTTTTTTTTGTATGATTTCTGTTTCAAAACTTTATCCATTTTAGGTTTATTCTTGTTTAGGTTCAGAGATTTGAATCTGGCCCCAAGGCTTAGATTCAACCTCTGAACCTCCCACCTGATCACAGAATCCCCCTGCAAAAAAGGTACACTTTCTGGAATTGATGTCCTCAGAGGATCACAGTTGTCTGAACTATCACTGCAGGACATGCTGCTATGTGTGCCTCACGCTGCTGCCCCAAGCCACTATAAATCTTGAGATCCCAGTGTACATAAGCAGTCCATGCCGCTGACTGATGCCTTGGTGATGTCCTGAGGGCCATGCTGATATAAATGGCAAGTGTAGCCATCTGAAGCCTTGTTGAGGCCTGTGGTCCACGCAGCTATTGAGAGCTAGGAGTGGATTATTGATGGTTCTGATATGCCCAGGGACCTGTTGATGTCTGTGGCCTCTGTTACTACTGAAGCCCATGTGATATCCATGGTCAGGGCTTCCACCTAAAGCCATGCTGGTGGTGTCTGTGGACACAGAAGAACAGGGCCTGCCATTCTGCAGGCACAGAAGAGTTGTTCTCAGTTGATGGCTTCTGGGGGAAAGGAGTCCCAGGTAGAGAAAAGTGGAGAATGACTCAACTTTTCATAGAGAGGCCAGCCACTAGGAATCTGATCATCTTACAGGACAACACAAAATGGACTTGCTGTTTCCTTTTTTCCTTTCTATTCTTCTATTTGGAGGGATGGGGAAGGGAGTTTGGCCTGGGAAGGCTGGGAAATGAGTGCAATCAGGGTGCATGATATGAGATTTCCAAATAATCAAATTAAAAAAGATACATAGATCTAGCTTTACCTTTCTAGACATAAATATCGAATTTCCCCAACACTTTCTGAAGAAGATGTTCATTCTAATGTATGATTTTGACAGCTCTGTTAAAGTTAGGTGGCTACAGCTCTGTGTGTTTATTTCTGACTCTTTTACTTTATTCCTCTATTGGTTGATCTACATATTTTGATGTATTCCAGTAGCCTGTTTTTGTTGCTATGTTTCTGTAGCATAACTTGGGATCAGGAATCTTATATTTTCAATGTTGTTTTATCTGCTTAGGGTTGCTTTGACAAGTCAGGGTCTTTGGTCTTCTGACTAAATTATTTCTACTACTACTACTAAGAATCTAATTTAAATATTGATAGGAATCATACTGAATATGTATACAACTTTGGATAATATAGATATTTCACAGTATTGATCCTGATAATCCATAAGTTGAAAGGTCATTCCATCATCTAGCATATTCACCTTTCTTCTTCAGGATCTTAAAGTTATCGTTGCAGACGTGCTTCGATTCCTTGGTTGGATTTATTGCTAAATTAATTGTTGCTGTTGCTGTTATTGTTGTTGTTGCTGTTGTTGTTGTTTTGAAGATACAATTAATAGGATCTTTCTCTTAATTTCTTTCTTGATGAGTTTGTGATCAATGTAGAAAATTTTATTGCTTTTAAGTGGGAAAGCCTGGTGATCTGAGTTTGAGTCAAAGAAACAGCTCCCAAAAGTTGTCTTTTGATCCATGCATATACTGTGACTCTCTCTCTCTCTCTCTCTCTCTCTCTCTCTCTCTCTCTCTCTCTCTCACACACACACACACACACACACACACACACACACACACATACACTCACTCAAACTCACACCACTACATACATGTATTAACTATAATAAAGCACAGTGCCCTGTGTTCCTTGGGACTTTTATCATAAAGCTTTCCTGAACTGATCATTATCAGTTTCTTTTCATGAATCGATGAATACCCTGCGATTTCTGCCAGGGTTACTAACTGTGCTATATCACAGCCACTGAATCGCATATCTAGAAACCACCTTGATTTCTTGAAATAAAACTAACCTAGCTATGACCTATGGTTGTAATGTCAATTCAATTTGCAAGCATTTCGTTGAAAATATGTATGTCTGTATTTACTTTGGAAGTTGGTTTAGTATTCTCCTGTTGTGTTGTTGCCTGGTTTTTCTATGAGGATAGCACTGTTTATCTTGTTACTTCATTTTCTGATACTGAGGAGCTGAGAGCTTATAGAGGTGTCTCATTGGCTTCTTCTGTCATATCTTAAGTATTACTTCATTGTGTTTCATATACCTGTTAGATGTGTCCTCCAGTGTTTGTTTCCCTTCTTTGTTGTTTGAATTTTTATTTCACATGAGTCTTTTGGTGAGGCGTCATCACTTGGATTTATGTTCTCACTAAGAGGAGAAGCCAGCTGCAGCAACACCTCATTTTGCAGCAGCCTGAGAGTTAACTGCGAACGAAAACACACAATGTGATTCACTTGTGTTCCTAAGAAGGTTCTGAGACAGTGGCACCGGGGTGCTGCCTGGGAAAAATGCAGTTTACATATTTTTAGAGCTAAGGGTATCAATAATTAAGTAGTAAAGTTCATGAGGAAATGGGAAAGGGGAAAGTAAGTACTGACAGTGTGAACGGGAGACAAGGTATATGGGTTAGAGGCTCTCTGGGGCTACAGCTCTGAGGTGTGAAAGGGCTACCCACTTGTGTTTTACTTCTTCCACTGGGTACTCAGATTCCAGCTGTTCAGTTTAATTCACACCCAGTGAAGAGATGCTGAATGGTGTGTTTTGTATTAATTCTCCCATTTGGGCTGTATTAAACTTTGTCAATGGACCCTTTTATCTCCCAATTTGCAGGTGAAGAAAGAGATATTTAGAGATTAACTACATTAATCACATTTTCACAGGTGTCAAGTGATGGAGCCACCAGAGTAAACTGTTTCTTGTTTTATCTTGGAAGAAATGTTGTGTACAATACATTTCGAACATAGTTGTCCTTCCAACAGCTCCCCCCCCCCAGTTCCTATTCACCTCCCCACAAACCCAACTCCATGTCTTTTCTGGGAAATAAATTCTTAATGTCTTGTTACACATCTCATTTATACTCTCATATTCCCCTCTCCCTCACACTCTCTCCCTCTATTTCTCCTCTCACATACTCTCTCTCTCTCTCTCTCTCTCTCTCTCTCTCTCTCTCTTTCTCTCTCTCGCCAATATTTCTGATTCAACAAAAATTCCTCCATTTTTCTCCATCAACATTCAGCCCATCTGTCAAATTCTACTTTCTCCATAAGCATTTTCTTCCCAATTTAAATCAAAGTCACCTCTCCCTCCTGCCAAGCCAGTGGTTTCCAACTTTGGCTGCTCATCGGAATCACCTGTGGAGACCTGATATAATTGGTCTGGGAGCCACCTGGGCATCAAGATTTTTAAATCTCTCAAGGTGATTCCAATGCTCAGGGAAGGTTGAAGAAACACCGCTCTAAAATCCAATGTGATGATCCTTTAAACTATACAATCCTTTCTGCAGTTAGAACTACAAACTTGTAAGCTTTAGACACAGATTGAGAATTAGGATGCTTTATTAAGTACTCATACTTTATTTTTTGTGCAAAATACTCGGAGTGAAATCTTTTGGAGGGTCGCAAAAACAGATAAAAATAAAAGGATTTCATTAGTAGAAATGGAAAAGGGAAACACAATCGAACTAACTGGCCTCTTCCTCCTACTGCCTGCCTGAGTCTCTTGGGGAAATTTATAAATGGTTGATGACACCAAAGGTCAAAGCCTACATTTGCTGAGTTATAAAGTCTCTGCCTTTTTATTGTCTATCATTCTGTGGCATCATGAAAAAAACCCACGATGAATTATCTATATGTTAGTTGAATTAATGAATGACTCCTTTCCCCAAACTGTATTAGCTAATGTAATTCTGTTTCTTAAGGGAACACAGCCTATCAAGAAAAACAATAGTACTTGTGAATCACCCAGAAATGTATCATGTACCAAATGACTCCCATTAATATTTTAAATTTACAACCACTTCAGAAAACAAATACTAACATATCCCTTCTGCTACTGAAGAAATTGAAGGTTGAGGGTTAAATGACTTATCTTAAGTTGTGGTACAATTTTATGGCACACTTGCAAGTCCTAATCCAGCTTTTTCTACTTCTTATGAATATTTTATAAGTTTCTCCTTTACCTGCCACCACGGGCTTAAAAACACTCCACTAATGAGTAGCGTAGAGCTGTCTCTGAGCTACGCAGAACCAAAGTTCAGCAAGAATTTAGTCCAAAAGACAATTCACAGCACACTTCCAGAGATCAGCAGGTAGGAAAATATAGGTAATAGAGTTTTGCAGTCACATAACATTGAAGAGCTGTACATGTTTTAATATAAAATATGAAATAAATTTCTTTATAATAAAAATGAAAAGGCATGTTGAGCTTGGGTCCTATTAAATGAATAAAAATTAAAAAATAAATAATAAATAAGTATTAAATGATAAATCAATAAATAAAACCTTTCATTTAAAAGCATTTCAAACATTAACAAAGGAAGTAAGTTAGAACACACACACACACACACATACACACACACACACACACTGCGACTGGACAGCTCAGTCTTCTGAGAAAGCTCAGGTAATCAGAAATTACTTTCATCCCCATTTAGTTTTCTTCTCCTTCTTGAGCAGGTCATTTTCCTTCCTATGGGAGGATCAGCGCAGAGCTTGGCCATATTAAAATGTAACAGAGGTTGGGGATTTAGCTCAGTGGTAGAGCGCTTGCCTAGCAAGCGCAAGACCCTGGGTTCGGTCCCCAGCTCTGAAAAAAGAAAAAAAAATGTAACAGGAACGTGGTGGGATAAAAGATACTTGGTAGTAAGGGGAGCTCGGCAAATTGTTCATCAGGCTCATGCCATCAGTAAGTCAAGGTAATGGACACATAGAACACATATATCAAGGGAGGGAGACTGAACCCTTACAGCCTCTGTGCCCTGTTATTTGCACCAACACTTTTTAAATCTAAAAGGCTTATCTCACGCTACAAATTAGATTATGTTTACAGTCAACTATACAGAAACAACAGGAACAGTAGGAAATAATTTATGCCTTTTTTAAGTTGAATACCAAATTCCTTTATTCTTTAGTGAAAGATTCACCTGCTATTTAACACAGAGAGCCACAATGTGTAGAGAGTGAGACCTGGGGGCACTCAGTCCTAAATGGGATGACTCTATTAGATCTATGTGCCTAAAGGCACAGATATATGCTGAAGAGGAAGTAAAAAGATTGTGAGGACTAGAGCTGGTAGATGACTCTGAGGAAACAGTATCTTTCAGACACAACAGAAATGATACACATATGAACTCACGGAGACTGTGACAACATTCAGAGGACCTACACAGGTTAAACCAGACAAAATGGCAGCACTGAGAAAGGGAAGTGAACGAGTCTTACCCCTAACCAAGAAGTTCTTCTCAATTGAAAGCTGATGGGAAATGGAAAATCAGCTCTCCAACGGGGTATCACTGGGTATATTAACCACTTTCTAAGCTGACCTCATGCGCAGCAGTACTTGGCCAACATGTGTTTTATCTGGAGCTGACAGGGCTCATCTTTGTTTGGTTTGGTTAATTCTTGTCTTATTTGTCGCTTGTTTACTTACTTTGTTTCTGATTTTGTTCTGAGAGAGAGAACATCAAGAAGGTTGTGGGAGGAGTTGGGATAGAAGAAAATATTATAAATATATACTGTATGAAAAAATTTAAGTCAAAACAAAAACAAGAAGGAAGGAAGGAAAGAGACAGAGAGAGAGGCGGGGAGTGGGGGCCTTAACTTACAATTCCTAAACTTCTATAGAAGATATGCAAGGTTTAGAAGCTTAGCTTGGGCATATTTAAATTCATGTATATTTATAATATTTCTTATATTTAATACATGAAGTATAATTTATATTAATGAAAATTAAGATAATATAATTAATATAAAATTAATTACCTTAATTTAATCATTTAATTAATTATGAATAGAAAATATCACCTATACAACTACAAAAATGTATTAGCTTTTAGTGTTATTGATTGCAAACATAATTTAGAAAGTCCATTAATATGGATTTATACAATAATATGTACAAAATAACAATTTTTGGTGACATGTTAATTGTCAATATGTCCTTACCTCTCTTCTAAAGAAATTGGTCCCAGAAACACCCAAAGATGTGTTGTACACCTTGGCCATAACGGTTTGGATCTTGGATGGATGGTGGATTATAAAGTACCCCCTAATACAGGTGTCTATCTCGGGGTCCATCCCTGGATGTCTGAACAATGAATGTGAGACAGTGTTAAGTGGATAGAAGTTAAAATGCTTGAGACTGAGACGGGTGGAGACAGCACAACAAAGTTCACAAGAAGAGGGCTTTAGGCTGACAAGAGATGTTAGCCTCAGTAGGAAAATGTGCAGTCACAGCTGCAGAAAACATTTGGTTCGCTTTCCTGGAGGCAGAAGAAGATGATCATGTATCGATATTGAATGTACTGATACTGTCTTATGTGTTCCTAAGATCCAACACCAGAATGATGACTTCCTCTCAGTGATAGCGCTGTGGCTGAATCTGCACCTTTTTGGTTATCTCTGACCCCCATTGCACATTGTAACTAAAACATCACAGAGCCCTGTGTAGAAAACATTTTTAATTGGCTGTGATACACAGTGTTGAATATCAGTACTTTCAGTTCTGGTTATTCTATTTAGTAACGCATGGATAATTACTGAATTGTCCTCTTTACTTCCCAAAACATCTTCTGCAGCACACACACACACACACACACACACACACACCGCAACTTGTAGGTAATTTTTTTGGACATTGCCACATTTTGGAAAGAATGTAGGTTCTGAGGATTTGGTTAGAATTTCAAGACTATTTTATGAACAACAATGCCAAGCAACCAGAGCTTCCAGGGACTAAGCCACTACCCAAAGATTCTACATGGACTGACGCAGGGCTCCAACTGCATAGGTAGCAATGAATAGCCTAGTAAGAGCACCAGTGGAAGGGGAAGCCCTGGGTCCTGCCAAGACTGAACACTCAGTGAACGTGATTGTTGGGGGGAGGGCGGTATGGGGGGAGGATGAGGAGGGGAACACCCACAGAGAAGAGGAGGGAAAGGGTTAGGGGGATCTTGGCCTCTTAACAGGGAAAGGGAACAATTGAAATGTAAATAAGAAATATCCAATTTAATAAAGATGGAGGAAGAAAAGAAGAAAGTATTCAAAAAAAGAGAATCTCAGGTGGCTTTCAAAGTTCTCCAAGTCCAGATTCCACCACCTATAAATAACAGAATTATTAAATATAAATCCAGTGCAAGTATTTTATGAAAATGAAATCAATCAGGACATGTAAATCCTTTAGAACTCCATCTACAAATAAACATTATCTAACACCTGGGATTTTTTTTTTTACTTAAGAAACCAAAAAAAATGTAAAAAGAAAAAGAAACCAAAACTAGAAAATTATATATATATACACACACACACACACATATATATATATTCCTGTCTTAAATAGCATCATTTACTTCAAATGTAGTGATAAATCTTAGTAGAATATAATCTTAATGTGTTTCACCCTTAACATGGTCTCGTTTGAACTGTTTTACTGAAACACGGAGAGTAAATGAAAGCAACTCTTGGAAGATAGCAATTAGGCACATGAGTTCATTATGAGTTATTTTGGATACAAGATTTGGCAAGGAAAATATGCTCAGCCCAAATATTCTAAACTCTTCTATTACGCTGACAAGCACCCTAAGCTATTCATAAAAATTCCAGTCCCCGGGATATTCACTAGAGCCATTCATCAAGTAATTTAAACAGCTGATAAAGAGTTGACCGAAACAGAAATGATTGAATTTCTCTCTGAGGAGTCAGAGTGAGTCTCTGGCAAAAACAAGAAGCTATTATGTCATGTTCAATTTACTTGGTCTAGTGATTCAAAGAACGCTCCTCCATCCATTATTATCATTTCCCTTTCTAAGGTTCTTATATTCATTAGGAAATGTCCTTAGCTGCCCTAAAGATCCCGTGTTCATTACTTACATTAGATTGAATAAACTGGACACGACCTGGCAGAGTGATAAAATAATATTGGCAAACAGATGCCAGACTTTAGTGCCTTAAAGTGGCTTTCGGGGATGTTCTCAGTGGTCCTGGCCCCTTCCCACCTACAGCTGTCAGCATCACGCTCCGTGCCCTCCTCTCCTCTGTGCATTCAGGGGTGGGTGGTTTTTATAAGGAAGAGGATTAATAGGCCCAGGAACAGATGCTCTTTTACAGTAAGTACGATTGCAATATCCAATTGTGCTTTATGGGCGCTTGATAGCAATCGCTCCCCGAAGAGGCATTCCTTAAATACCTCTCTATTTTAAGATCCACATTTTGGTAATTTTATTAAGTAAGAAATTAAACACTCGCTGGCTCAAGTGAATCACTGACTGTGAGCAAACTGTGCTTAGAGACCCTTTTAAAGAATATATTCTCCGGCTCGTTCAATGCTATCTTTCTCCTACTAAACACCGAGTAGAGTTGGTGAACGCGGGCACGGTTCTTCCGTGGATTGCAGTGGAGATGAGAAAGCGAGCGCATGGACAAATGAATTCAAGGCATCGGAAGACTAGTCAAAGAATTTCATTGTCAGGGTTTTGTCTCTATAAAACTGTGTAGAAGTCACTGTAGAAGTGCACATGACAAAACATTGAGTTTTCCTCTGCATCTGAAACTGCCAAATATAGTGTGTGTAACTGTGGGAGAAGAAAACCAAATTTAAAACTTGCATTAAATTTCAGTGGTTTAAACTGGAATTAATGTAAAGATAATACAGTTGCCTATCATGAGGGTTGGGGAGACAAAAATGAAATTAACTGTTTTGCTCATTTTCTGGTAATATTTGAAGGGTCCTTCTTTAATAGGCATTTCAATAAAAAACAAGCCAGTAAAAAAAAAAAATAAAAAGTACAAAAAGATTGCAATCGGGTAGGGAGGGTCTTGATTTTTTCCTTGATTTATCATTTTGCTGAAAGTCATCTGTGTATCTCAATTTGTCATCCCGGTAACCCTTGCAAAACTAGATATATGTTTTCTGGGTGTGATTCTTTGTTCTGTTTTATTTTGTTTCATTTCTCTTTTGATGTGGGGTCTTACTGTGTATACCTGGCTGGCCTAGAACTTTTTATGTAGATCACAACAATCTCAAACTCACAGAAAAATTATCTGCCTTTGCTTCTCAGAGCTGGAACTAAGGGAATACGCCACCGTAGCTGACCCAGATATCTATTTTCTTACAAGAAAAAAATATATACAACATATTTAGGTTTTCTATTCATAAATTCCTTGCACACTTCTAAACACCAACATTTTTCATTTTTAAATAGATTGAAAATGGATTGTATGGGAAATCATGAAAAAATGTACGGAAAATCTCATACAATTTATTCTGATTATGTCCTTTCCATGGTGTCTATACAAGTTTGCACTCCCAGCAGCAATGGGGGAGTATTTTCCTTTCTCCATAACCTCACCAGCATGATATGTCATTTGTTTTATTGGCCTCGACCATTTTGACAGGTGTGAGATGAAATCTCAAGGTAATTTCAGTTTTCATTTCATCGATGACGAAAAATGTTGAATATTTTTAAGTGCTTCTCAGATGTCTGTGTTTGTACTTTTGAGAATTTTCTGTTTAGGTCCATGCACATTTTTAAAAATTGGGTTGTTTTCTTGATATCAAGTTCTTTTGGAGTTTATATTTTGAGTATTAACCCACTGTCAGAGGTGTAGATGGTTATTTTTTTTCCATTTTGTCATCTGCTGTTTTGTCTGCATGATGTTGTTCTTTGCCTTACAGACGTTTTTCAGTTTCATGAGTTCCTATTTATTAACTGTTGATCTTAGTGCCAATGCTACCAGTGTTCAGAAAGCCTTTATTGTGCTGAGTTTGAGACTGTCCTCAACTCTTGTCTCTCAGGTTCAGTGTATCCTGCCTTATGTAGATATCTTTGATCCATTCAGAGTTGAGATTTGTACAAGACGATGAATGTGGATCTATTTGCATTCGTCTGCATGTAACCATCCAGTTTTACCAGGAATACACGTTGAGCATGTAACCAATTTGTTTTCTGGCTTCTTTATCAAATGTCAGGTTTCTATGGGTATATGGACTGATTTCTTGGAAATATATATATGCAGAGGACATGTAGGGTAATAGAAAAATAAACATAAATATAATAAAAATAAATAAAATATATGAAAATAACAAATTTCAAGAAACAGCCATGATGCAATGTTATGAGACACAGCGAACCTCCAAAAGTTCAGTTGAGCTCATCTGTTCAGTTGAGCATCAGCTGCTGGACATGCAGCCTATCCTTAAGAGTAATTTGTTTCCCAAGAGAGACTCCCTTGGAGAAAACTAAATTTTCATTTGCTAGTGGTTATCAACTGGAGATTGCTTCTACGTTAGGGGTAGAGGCATGTGCCCACGTCTCCTTCCAGTCTAGAACAAATTGGTAGACATTACATTACTGCTTCTATTTCACTGGGGCTTATACATTTATTTAAATTGCTTATCTGATCTTGATTTAACTTTGGTAGGTGCTACATATCTTAATTATATATTTCTTTTAGATTTTTCTATTTGGCAGAGAGTATTTTAAATTATTTTCTTGAGATTCACTGGATTCCCTCGGTGTCTGTTGTTATGTGCCCCAACCCCTTCATCTCCCCCTGCCTTTTAGTTAGTTTGGATAAGGTTTTGTGAATTTTTTTATTTTTATTGATTATTTATAGTTTGTTGTTTGTCTGGTTTCTCTATGATATTTATTTCAATCATGTGTTCTATTGCTTCTTGCTCTCTACTCCTTTTTGCTGAGCATTCTTTCTGTTCTAAAACATTCATGTGTGCCATGAAGTTTCCAATATGAGGTCTCTTTGATTGTTTTACTTAGGCCCCTAGTGCTCTTAGAACTACCTTTATTTTGTCCCATAGTTTTGGGTATGTTATGTTTTCATGTCCGTTCAATTCTAAACAGTTTTATTTATCTCTGTCATAACCCATGTTTTGTTCAGTAGAAAGCTGTTCAATTTCCATGATGTTGTAAGTTTTCTGTTGTTTCTGTTGATGTTGTTGATATTTAAATTTAATCTGTGGTGGTCAAATAGGATGTAGGGTGCTATTTCAATTTTCTTGTACTTTTTGAGATTTGCTTCTTTTCCCAGCTGTGTTCAATTTTGGAGAAGATTCAATAAGGTACTAAGAAGAAGATATTTTTTTTATGTTTAGGTGAAAGGTTCTGTAAAAAATGTTAGGTTCATGACATCATTTAGTTCCAGCATTTTCTGTTTACTTTTTGTCTGGCGACTATTGGCAAGAGTAGGGTATTGAAGTCACTCACTAAAAATATGTGAGGGTTAATAAATGATTTTAGCTGTAATAGTATTTCTTTTAGGAACACTTTTGGATGACCTTGGGTATCAATGTTTAGAATTGCAGTAGTTTCTCAGTGGATATATTTTTCTTTGATGAGTATGTAGCATTCTTCCAGATATTTTCAGAATAGTTTTGGTTTGTTCTATTTTTTTCCTTTGGGTTTTTTGGCTGCACCAGCATGTTTCTTGGGTCCATTTGCTTGGAAGATCTGTTTTTCACCCTTTTACTCTGAGGTAATATCTATGCTTGATATTAAGGCATATTTCATGGATACAGCAGAAGAGTGGTTTCTACTTTTTATTCCAATCTTCTAAACTGTTTCTTTTTATTGAGAAATTGAGACCACTGAGTTTAAGAGTTATCAATGACTAATGTTTGTCGATTCCCATATTTTGTTGTGATGTGGGTTCCTCCTTCTTTTGCTTTGCTGGTCTGAGATTATTTTTTTCCTTCTGTGTTTTTGGGTGTGATTAACCTCTTCAGGTGAAGTGTCTCTTCTCGCTCCTTCTATAAGATTGTATTTGTTTATATATACTACTTAAATTTGTTTTTATTATGTTATATCTTATTCCCTCTATCTATGGTATTGAAAGTTTAGCTGGGTATAGTAGTCTGGACTGGCATCTCTGTCTGTTAAAGTCTGTAGCACAACTGCACAGGCCCATTGACTTTTAGAGACTACAATGTAGAATCAGAATGCAATAGGTCTACTCTTATATGTTACTCGATCTTTTACCCTTGCATCTTTTAATACTCTTTCTTTGTCCAGTATGTATAGTGTTTTGATTATTATGTGCTGAGGGAAATTTTTTTCTGGCTCAGTCTTGGGAAATTTCTTTTCTGGTCCAGTCTATTTTATGGTGTGTCTGTTTCTTGTACATTGATAAGCATCTCCTTCTGTAGATTAGGGAACTTTGTTTCTACGTTTTAATGTTTTCTGGGACTTTGACCTGTGTTTCTTTTCCTTCCTCTACTCTCACCATTCATAGATTTGGTTTTGTCATGGTGTCCCAGATTCCATGGATGTTTTGCGTCTCTATTCTCTCTCTCTCTCTCTCTCTCTCTCTCTCTCTCTCTCTCTCTCTCTCTCAACATTTATTTGATTGAGGTATCCATTCTTTTATCTTGGCAATAGTGCAACAGTGCCTGAGATTCTAGCTTTCATCTCTTATGTTTTTTTGGTGAGGTTTGTTTCTGAGGTTCCTATTTAACTTTTTAAATTTTATATTTCCTGTTTTACTTCAGTTTGGGTTTTTCTTAGTAATTCCATTTTCTCTCTTCTGTGCTGAACATTTTTATTTTATTTTATAACAAATAATATTTTACAATAAATAAAAATGTTTTAAAATAAAACATATTCATTTCATTCTACTGTTTATGTATTCATGGATTTTATTAATAGATTTATTCATATTTTCTCTGAGGTCCTCATGCATATTCAGAATAGTTACTCTAGAGTCCTTGTCTTGTGCTTCAGCTATAATGCATTTCTCAATAGTAGACTTTCTGAGTTCTAATATAGACATATTGTCTACTTAAAACACATGTTGATTGTGTTTTAAAGCTAGTGTCTAAATATCTGGATTTGAGATAACTATAATTCTATCTATAATATATGTTCGTGTGTTTGTTGGGTGAGTTTTTTTTCCTTGATTTCTGTTGCCCTTTCTGGATCTTAAGAGCCTGTGGTGGTTCTGGGTTGCCTGGTAGAGAATGTTTCTGAGTTGCTGTTGGGTGTGACCACTAAGGGTACTAAGTAGAAGGGTAAAACTTGTTCCTAGGAATTGCAAGCTGACATAATGGAATCTGGATAGAGTAGAAGAGGGGTTAAGAGGGTTGGCAGAAAGGAAGAAAACTGGGGTCTGCTACAAGGACCTGTGGAGTCTCCATGGAAGGAAGGAAGGGGGAGAAGACAAGCTCCTGAAGGTTGTCTCCCCAGAGACTGGAAATGACACTGGGGAAATGGAATTGGAGGACGGGCAGAAACATGAAGCTATCCTGACAGTTTCCTTGGCTGCTTGGGCCAGTAGGTTTCCAGGGAGACTACCTTAGGTGTTGACAACTGAGACAAGAGGATTTAAATGGACAATATTACTATAAGTATATTGGCATATAGACATTGTAAGAATATATTACTATATAACTAATTATATATACAAGTGTGTATACATGCATGCATAAATATATACATGAATGCACTCATGTTTACACTGTATCTATATTATAACAGTGAGCACATCTTTATAGGAATGTCTGTGGATTCATGTAAAGAATATATATATGTGTATATATATATATAACTTATTCTTCAGATCTTTAATTGTTTGGTGTATAAGATAAAATCTAAGGAAATTGCACTTACGCTTGTATATAATATTTGATATTGACTACAGAGATCTATTGACATCAAGTTCATGGACGAGATTAATAACCATGTCTGAAATACTGGTGATGAAACATTATTTAGCTGAAAGAAATCATTAGGGGAGTATTATAGTGGGTTTTTTCTTTTGCTGTAATGAATAGGGCAACTAATATTAATAATCTTTGGATTTTATTTTCAAGTGATGAGGTAGCTTAAGAAAATGGTCCTAAGACCAGTCTTTCCATCGCCTTTTGCTTCATTTTGTCTTCCCAACTCTCAGAAACACAATACAATTACTTTAATTTCCTTCACTTATTAACCTGGGGAATAAGAAAAAAGACATGTGGCCCTGAAGAAAGGACCTTTTTGTTCTCTCAGGCTAGCTAATGAAAGGTTAAAATTGGTATGGAACTAGAAAGAGGTGACTGAATTGCAAATTGCTATTGGATAAAAAATATAAAGGCATTTCATGGGTGCTGATTAAATGCCACAGACTTTCTCCCTTTCTCCGCTAATGTGGACTTCAGTAGTACCTTGCAGAAAGAGGGAGCTTCTTTATCTGGGAGGATACTTTCCCATTTATATGATTGAAAACTCTTAATTAAGTTTTGTAGCCGCTGTTACAAAACAGGGAAAGCTATTTGTCTGTGGCGACATCTAACTGTTAACCCTAGTACGTTTTTATTGAAGTCATCATGGCCCTTTGTGGTGGGTGTAATTTCAAAAAGGAAGCAGAGGGCATGACTGAAGAAATGTAAAAACAGTTTATTGGCCACAGGACATCTTCTGCACTTCAGAAGACAGGAAACACAATTTAACTCAGAGCACACGTTCATAAAACCTTATGAGCCCAAGTAGTGCACTGTGATTTCCAGGATTTTCCAGGTGGGACCTCTTCCCATTTCCATGACAGAACAAAAGGAGAGGGAGCATCTTATCTGAAATTCTTATTGTCCCTTTCCATGGTTCAAAATTTATACCACTATCACCAATGTCATCTCGCTCTGCACCCAGTTCAGAACACCTCAAGTCCCTTTTCCATGTCTGGTTAAATTTGTTCAAAATACAGGAAATTTCAAGGATAAGATTATGAACTATTTGAGAATAAAATTAATAAAAGAAAAACTACTGCAAAAAAAGTGTAGCTTTTTACCACTACTATTCCTAAGAGAAATTGGTCAAGGAGGAAAGCACAGGTAAAGGAATTCAGAAATCTCAAAATTATAATGTCCATTTAATTATTCCTAAATCATTTTTAATGTAAGTCTAACATTAGGTCTGTGTGCCATCGTGTGTCTGGTGACTTTTATCTATAGTTTTCAAATTCAAACAAAGCTGCAGCACAAGTGTGTAAATCAGCAAGTAGTCAAGACATGATTCTAAAATATCGCCAACACTGTCTCCTCTCCTGTTACTTTTCTTAAGCCTATGTCTATTCTTACATAGTTAATAAATGGTTATAGAATGCCTACTATATTCCAAACACTGTGCACAGGACTGATAGTAAAGGAGATAAATACACGTTTCTTGTCTTGAAAGAGACTGCAATATTTTTGAAGGCTCAAACAAGCAATGAGGCAATTCAAGTGTGATATGTGCTTTGACAAGAAGGAGCAGTTTGCTAAGGGACCACATAAAAAAAAGCCATTTAGGCCAGATCACAGGAATTAAGGAAGAGTTTCAAGATAAAGTGACACAGAAGCTGAAATTTTAGTGTTGAGCCATTAGGCAGATGAAAGACTGCAATGGATTGAAGAAAATGAACAAGATAAGGCAAAGGGAAATGAAAATGGATAGCTTCACAATAAAATGCAGAGGGTCTTTTCTACATCTAAAGAATTATAGTAAAGATCTGGTAGAGAAATAACATAAAACCAGAGTATATCGCAGGGGATGTCACTGATCCAATAAGTATCCGTGTAGATATACTGCCAGAGAGGAACAAGTCTCATTGAAGAGAGACTAAATATACTATAATAGAAAAAAGGGCAGAAACGAAACATAATAAATTGAAAAGCCCAGATTTAGGTAAAAGTTGGAGAGACATTTATTATCAAGTTCCAATGTTTTTAATATGAACGAATACGGCAGTCTGTATTACGCAGTAATCAGTATGTTTCAGATTTATCTCACACTCATAACATCTTGGAACACTGACACTGATATATTCCCAGTTTGCAAGTGTGTGTGTGTGTGTGTGTGTGTGTGTGTGTGTGTGCATGCGTGTGCGTGCGCACATGCATACCACCAAAAGATAATTGTCAATATCATAGAACTAGAATGTGCTGGAGGCAAAGGCAAGCATCCAGACTCTTATGCTGTTTCTTTAAGGATCCTCCAATGAAATAGCAGAGGTTTTCTCTGTGAGTCAGGAGGAAGTAGAGAGGGAGGCCTGAAGTTACTGGCAAGGATCAGAAGTATCACAGTCTTTTTTTTTGATATAAACTAAGGGCTGCTAGACAGTCTTGAAAAATAAATACATATAGGCTGTGTTTCCAGACATTTAGAAATCTCAAGATTTGCTGCAAGCTCAACAGAGTGTGGCAATGGGAAAAGTGGGGGTTTAAGTTTATCTAGGATACGAAGATATCCAGATAGATGATAATATATAAGCTCGAGTTATCTTAACAAAATAACATATACTCTAATCATCCTAAAAAATAGACATTCATCTTTTATAATTCTGAAGAATGGGTCATGGTCATTTCTTGGTGATGGCTCACTCTGCCCTTAGACTGTAGGCTCACAGGAAGTTGCTGTATCCTTGTGCATTTGAGAGAGCACAAACAAGCTCTCTGATGTCACTTTTTATAGTGATATTTATTTCATTGTGAGATCATCTCCTTCAGGACTTCTTCTAAACCTATATGTTCCCCCAAAAGCCCTATCTCCAAGTGAAAATATTTTTAGGGTTAGAGCATCAATATATAAAATTCAGAGCCAAGAGATACAATTCAACTCACAACAAAGATGGAAAATAAAACTAAAAAATAATTAAGTACAAGGTAAAAAAGAATGGAGAGCTAAGCAGTGGGAATGATTAATGATTGGGGGTGAAAGTTAAAGTCAGCAGGTTTTATCACAAGAGAGACTCATGGTCACAGGGTAACTCAGCTCCAAAGAAGGATGAGAGGGAGGTCACTGAGATGATGTTCAGATGGGTAATGGCTCCCATACTGATCTCTGTTTTCTCTGCAAAACTACAAGAGAGATCTGTGTGTGTGCTTATTTTTCTACAAGCAGAAAATAAGAGAGAGAGAGAGAGAGAGAGAGAGAGAGAGAGAGAGAGAGAGAGAGAGGTGTCCTTTGCAAATACACTGACGAAGAGAGAGCACTTAAGGTCAGAAAGAAAGAAGTCTACAACTGCAAGGAGAACAAATAACGGAATGAGGTTTCCAGAAGAGGAAAACTTGCACACAAAAGGCATTGTCAAGGATTACCAAGGCCACCCCAGTAAAATCCCACTCAATGGCTCAGAAAAGAAAAGCAGGTGACTGACAAGAAAAAATAAAAATCGTATTGTATTTAAGATACACTTGTTGCCTGGAAACAGCCAATCACGCTGAATCACAAATGTTAACATGGTTCCTAATGAGTTGAAAAATTGAGGAATAGAAATGGTCACAAATTACTGAAGAAAATGTAATCATTAATGATATGTATAACTTAAATTGATATATAAGCAGAAAACATTCTCCTTATTCCCTCACTCTTCACTGAGGTAGGACTAACGGACTGCATCGTCTGTGGTCTGATGCTTCATAAAGTACTCTGTCCAAGCCTGAAGGTTAGTAGGAAAGCGGTAGCATTCAACAATTTTAACTACTATTGAAATTTTTCTATGCTTTGAGAAATATGTAATTACCAAAATATAGTTTTTCCAGTAAGTAAAGTATGTACTTGATAGACAGAAAGAACACATAATTTAAACATTTTAATTTTTAAGGAGTCACAGAATGAGACGGAACAGTAAAAACGTAGTGATTATTAGTCCAGTTAAGAATGTGACACGGCCCCACACCCGCGGATCCCGGCCCACAGCAGCTCTCTGCTCCCAGACCCGGTGAGAGAGAGACCCAACCGCCTGGTCAGGTGAGCACTCCTGAGGCTGCAGAGCTGAAGAGACCAACAACACTGCTCACCCCTGCCCACATCCCTGGCCCAAGAGGAAACTGTATAAGGCCTCTGGGCTCCCGTGGAGGAGGGCCCAGGAGCACCAGGACACCTGCCTGAGACACCACCGGAACCGGAAAGAAACAGACCGGATAAACAGTTCTCTGCACCCAAATCCCGTGGGAGGGAGAGCTAAACCTTCAGAGAGGCAGACAAGCCTGGGAAACCAGAAGAGACTGCTCCCTGCACACACATCTCGGATGCCAGAGGAAAAAGCCAAAGACCATCTGGAACCCTGGTGCACTGAAGCTCCCGGAAGGGGCGGCACAGGTCTTCCTGGTTGCTGCCGCTGCAGAGAGCCCCTGGGCAGCACCCCATGAGCGAACCTGAGCCTCGGGACCACAGGTAAGACCAAATTTTCTGCTGCAAGAAAGCTGCCTGGTGAACTCAAGACACAGGCCCACAGGAACAGCTGAAGACCTGTAGAGAGGAAAAACTACACGCCCGAAAGCAGAACACTCTGTCCCCATAACTGACTGAAAGAGAGGAAAACAGGTCTACAGCACTCCTGACACACAGGCTTATAGGACAGTCTAGCCACTGTCAGAAATAGCAGAACAAAGTAACACTAGAGATAATCTGATGGCGAGAGGCAAGCGCAGGAACCCAAGCAACAGAAACCAAGACTACATGCCATCATCGGAGCCCAATTCTCCCACCAAAACAAACATGGAATATTCAAACACACCAGAAAAGCAAGATCTAGTTTCAAAATCATATTTGACCATGATGCTGGAGGACTTCAAGAAAGACATGGACACACTTAGGGAAACACAGAAAAACATTAATAAACAAGTAGAAGCCTACAGAGAGGAATCGCAAAAATCCCTGAAAGAATTCCAGGAAAACACAATCAAACAGTTGAAGGAATTAAAAATGGAAATAGAAGCAATCAAGAAAGAACACATGGAAACAACCCTGGATATAGAAAACCAAAAGAAGAGACAAGGAGCTGTAGATACAAGCTTCACCAACAGAATACAAGAGATGGAAGAGAGAATCTCAGGAGCAGAAGATTCCATAGAAATCATTGACTCAACTGTCAAAGATAATGTAAAGCGGAAAAAGCTACTGGTCCAAAACATACAGGAAATCCAGGACTCAATGAGAAGATCAAACCTAAGGATAATAGGTATAGAAGACAGTGAAGACTCCCAGCTCAAAGGACCAGTAAATATCTTCAACAAAATCATAGAAGAAAACTTCCCTAACCTAAAAAAAGAGATACCCATAGACATACATGAAGCCTACAGAACTCCAAATAGACTGGACCAGAAAAGAAACACCTCCCGTCACATAATTGTCAAAACACCAAAAGCACAAAAAAAGAAAGAATATTAAAAGCAGTAAGGGAAAAAGGTCAAGTAACATATAAAGGGAGACCTATCAGAATCACACCAGACTTCTCGCCAGAAACTAAGAAGGCCAGAAGATCCTGGACTGATGTCATACAGACCCTAAGAGAACACAAATGCCAGCCCAGGTTACTGTATCCAGCAAAACTCTCAATTAACATTGATGGAGAAACCAAGATATTCCATGACAAAACCAAATTTACACAATATCTTTCTACAAATCCAGCACTACAAAGGATAATAAATGGTAAAGCCCAACATAAGGAGGCAAGCTATACCCTAGAAGAAGCAAGAAACTAATCGTCTTGGCAACAAAACAAAGAGAATGAAAGCACACAAACATAACCTCACATCCAAATATGAATATAAAGGGAAACAATAATCACTATTCCTTAATATCTCTTAATATCAATGACCTCAACTCCCCAATAAAAAGACATAGATTAACAAACTGGATACGCAACGAGGACCCTGCAATCTGCTGCCTACAGGAAACACACCTCAGAGACAAAGACAGACACTACCTCAGAGTGAAAGGCTGGAAAACAACTTTCCAAGCAAATGGTCAGAAGAAGCAAGCTGGAGTAGCCATTCTAATATCAAATAAAATCAATTTCCAACTAAAAGTCATCAAAAAAGATAAGGAAGGACACTTCATATTCATCAAAGGAAAAATCCACCAAGATGAACTCTCAATCCTAAATATCTATGCTCCAAATACAAGGGCACCGACATACGTAAAAGAAACCTTACTAAAGCTCAAAACACACATTGCACCTCACACAATAATAGTGGGAGATTTCAACACCCCACTCTCATCAATGGACAGATCATGGAAACAGAAATTAAACAGTGATGTCGACAGACTACGAGAAGTCATGAGCCAAATGGACTTAACAGATATTTATAGAACATTCTATCCTAAAGCAAAAGGATATACCTTCTTCTCAGCTCCTCATGGTACTTTCTCCAAAATTGACCATATAATTGGTCAAAAAACGGGCCTCAACAGGTACAGAAAGATAGAAATAATCCCATGCGTGCTATCGGACCACCACGGCCTAAAACTGGTCTTCAATAACAATAAGGGAAGAATGCCCACATATACGTGGAAATTGAACAATGCTCTACTCAATGATAACCTGGTCAAGGAAGAAATAAAGAAAGAAATTAAAAACTTTTTAGAATTTAATGAAAATGAAGATACAACATACCCAAACTTATGGGACACAATGAAAGCTGTGCTAAGAGGAAAACTCATAGCGCTGAGTGCCTGCAGAAAGAAACAGGAAAGAGCATATGTCAGCAGCTTGACAGCACACCTAAAAGCTCTAGAACAAAAAGAAGCAAATACACCCAGGAGGAGTAGAAGGCAGGAAATAATCAAACTCAGAGCTGAAATCAACCAAGTAGAAACAAAAAGGACCATAGAAAGAATCAACAGAACCAAAAGTTGGTTCTTTGAGAAAATCAACAAGATAGATAAACCCTTAGCCAGACTAACGAGAGGACACAGAGAGTGCGTTCAAATTAACAAAATCAGAAATGAAAAGGGAGACATAACTACAGATTCAGAGGAAATTCAAAAAATCATCAGATCTTACTATAAAAACCTATATTCAACAAAATTTGAAAATCTTCAGGAAATGGACAATTTCCTAGACAGATACCAGGTATCGAAGTTAAATCAGGAACAGATAAACCAGTTAAACAACCCCATAACTCCTAAGGAAATAGAAGCAGTCATTAAAGGTCTCCCAACCAAAAAGAGCCCAGGTCCAGACGGGTTTAGTGCAGAATTCTATCAAACCTTCATAGAAGACCTCATACCAATATTATCCAAACTATTCCACAAAATTGAAACAGATGGAGCCCTACCGAATTCCTTCTACGAAGCCACAATTACTCTTATACCTAAACCACACAAAGACACAACAAAGAAAGAGAACTTCAGACCAATTTCCCTTATGAATATCGACGCAAAAATACTCAATAAAATTCTGGCAAACCGAATTCAAGAGCACATCAAAACAATCATCCACCATGATCAAGTAGGCTTCATCCCAGGCATGCAGGGATGGTTTAATATACGGAAAACCATCAACATGATCCATCATATAAACAAACTGAAAGAACAGAACCACATGATCATTTCATTAGATGCTGAGAAAGCATTTGACAAAATTCAACACCCCTTCATGATAAAAGTCCTGGAAAGAATAGGAATTCAAGGCCCATACCTAAACATAGTAAAAGCCATATACAGCAAACCAGTTGCTAACATTAAACTAAATGGAGAGAAACTTGAAGCAATCCCACTAAAATCAGGGACTAGACAAGGCTGCCCACTCTCTCCTTACTTATTCAATATAGTTCTTGAAGTTCTAGCCAGAGCAATCAGACAACAAAAGGAGATCAAAGGGATACAGATCGGAAAAGAAGAGGTCAAAATATCACTATTTGCAGATGACATGATAGTATATTTAAGTGATCCCAAAAGTTCCACCAGAGAACTACTAAAGCTGATAAACAACTTCAGCAAAGTGGCTGGGTATAAAATTAACTTAAATAAATCAGTTGCCTTCCTCTATACAAAAGAGAAACAAGCCGAGAAAGAAATTAGAGAAACGACACCCTTCATAATAGACCCAAATAATATAAAGTACCTCGGTGTGACTTTAACCAAGCAAGTAAAAGATCTGTACAATAAGAACTTCAAGACACTGAGGAAAGAAATTGAAGAAGACCTCAGAAGATGGAAAGATCTCCCATGCTCATGGATTGGCAGGATTAATATAGTAAAAATGGCCATTTTACCAAAAGCAATCTACAGATTCAATGCAATCCCCATCAAAATACCAATCCAATTCTTCAAAGAGTTAGACAGAACAATTTGCAAATTCATCTGGAATAACAAAAAACCCAGGATAGCTAAAGCGATCCTCAACAATAAAAGGACTTCAGGGGGAATCACTATCCCTGAACTCAAGCAGTATTACAGAGCAATAGTGATAAAAACTGCATGGTATTGGTACAGGGACAGACAGATAGACCAATGGAATAGAATTGAAGACCCAGAAATGAACCCACACACCTATGGTCACTTGATTTTTGACAAAGGAGCCAAAACCATCCAATGGAAAAAAGATAGCATTTTCAGCAAATGGTGCTGGTTCAACTGGAGGGCAACATGTAGAAGAATGCAGATCGATCCAAGCTTATCACCCTGTACAAAGCTTAAGTCCAAGTGGATCAAGGACCTCCACATCAAACCAGACACACTCAAACTAATAGAAGAAAAACTAGGGAAGCATCTGGAACACATGGGCACTGGAAAAAATTTCCTGAACAAAACACCAATGGCTTATGCTCTAAGATCAAGAATCGACAAATGGGATCTCATAAAACTGCAAAGCTTCTGTAAGGCAAAGGACACTGTGGTTAGGACAAAACGGCAACCAACAGATTGGGAAACGATCTTTACCAATCCTACAACAGATAGAGGCCTTATATCCAAAATATACAAAGAACTCAAGAAGTTAGACCGCAGGGAAACAAATAACCCTATTAAAAAATGGGGTTCAGAGCTAAACAAAGAATTCACAGCTGAGGAATGCCGAATGGCTGAGAAACACCTAAAGAAATGTTCAACATCTTTAGTCATAAGGGAAATGCAAATCAAAACAACCCTGAGATTTCACCTCACACCAGTGCGATTGGCTAAGATCAAAAACTCAGGTGACAGCAGATGCTGGCGAGGATGTGGAGAAAGAGGAACACTCCTCCATTGTTGGTGGGATTGCAGACTGGTACAACCATTCTGGAAATCAGTCTGGAGGTTCCTCAGAAAATTGGACATTGAACTGCCTGAGGATCCAGCTATACCTCTCTTGGGCATATACCCAAAAGATGCCTCAACATATAAAAGAGACACGTGCTCCACTATGTTCATCGCAGCCTTATTTATAATAGCCAGAAAATGGAAAGAACCCAGATGCCCTTCAACAGAGGAATGGATACAGAAAATGTGGTACATCTACACAATGGAATATTACTCAGCTATCAAAAACAACGAGTTTATGAAATTCGTAGGCAAATGGTTGGAACTGGAAAATATCATCCTGAGTGAGCTAACCCAATCACAGAAAGACATACATGGTATGCACTCATTGATAAGTGGCTATTAGCCCAAATGCTTGAATTACCCTAGATCCCTAGAACAAACGAAACTCAAGACGGATGATCAAAATGTGAATGCTTCACTCCTTCTTTAAATGAGGAAAAAGAATACCCTTGGCAGGGAAGGGAGAGGCAAAGATTAAAACAGAGACTTAAGGAACACCCATTTAGAGCCTGCCCCACATGTGGCCCATACATATACAGCCACCCAATTAGACAAGATGGATGAAGCAAAGAAGTGCAGACCGACAGGAGCCGGATGTAGATCTCTCCTGAGAGACACAGCCAGAATACAGCAAATACAGAGGCGAATGCCAGCAGCAAACCACTGAACTGAGAATAGGTCCCCTATTGAAGGAATCAGAGAAAGAACTGGAAGAGCTTGAAGGGGCTCGAGACCCCAAAAGTACAACAATGCCAAGCAACCAGAGCTTCCAGGGACTAAGCCACTACCTAAAGACTATACATGGACTGACCCTGGACTCTGACCCCATAGGTAGCAATGAATATCCTAGTAAGAGCACCAGTGGAAGGGGAAGCCCTGGGTCCTGCTAAGACTGAACCCCCAGTGAACTAGTCTATGGGGGGAGGGCAGCAATGGGGGGAGGTTTGGGAGGGGAACACCCATAAGGAAGGGGAGGGGGGAGGGGGATGTTTGCCCGGAAACTGGGAAAGGGAATAACACTCGAAATGTATATAAGAAATACTCAAGTTAATAAAAAAAAAAAAAAAAAAAGAATGTGACACGGATATTGGCAGTTTTCAAGATGAACTTTGACCCCCAATGGCAATTTAGAGGCTTCACCTCCTCAAATTTAGTTTAAAAATACAAACACATCATTTTCCGTTTTTACCAGATTAACATTTATGTTGAATATAGGAAAGCATGCTGGACCTAACCACTTGCATTAGAAGGAATCAGAGGAGTACCACCTACCCAGTGGTGGTCACTACTGTCTTCATTGCTAACACACCAACGAACGATCCCCTCAGAAAGTCCTTGAGCAAGCACCATGCTTAGTGTTACTAAATCTGGTATATGTTTTTACATATTGTGTGTCAGACTAAATCGGAAGTCGCATAGGACATTTTGATCACATCCCAGTGTATACTATTTAACATAAAAGTAATGTGAGCAATTGTTTAAGTTATGAGGGGAACAAGCGACTATTTTCATAAAACATAATTAGTACTTTTAAAAATTGGCAAATAGATATGGTGACTCAGACTTGTGTTTCTGGCAGATACTCTATTTAAAAAAAAGAAATGTACAAAGTGAGGCTGTCATCTATGGAAAACAACTGATAGTATTTATTGCCAATACTAATTCGAGCTTCAAATGAACGCTTCCATTAGCTTGACAGTGTTTCAGTGCTTAGAAAGTGTTTGTATGAATTTGCTACTGAAATTAATGAGTGAGGTTTCACGGCTTGGATAGCTAAAGTCATCAACATTTGGAAAATCCGCCTAACTCAACATCATGGTGTTAGCTGTAAAGGTTCCGCATACTATGTCATGAACCCACCCAAGTGTGGCTTCAAGTTATGTGGTGGGCTGAGAAAAGTCAAATACACTATGTATTGAAAGGACTGTTTCTGTCAGTAAGGGAATTCTGATTCTCACAGGCCACAGCATGCACAGGGAAGTCATAGGACAGCCCACAAGATTTAATTCTTTCCTTCTACCATGTGGGTTGGGGGCATCGATTTCAGGCTTGGCAGCTGGTGCTTTCATGCTCTCAAGCATCTTGACAACTCCTTTCCTTGTTAAATTATTATTTTAAAGCTAAAGTTGCTTCATCAAATGGATTATGGTAGTCTGCAATGGGTTTATAGGTTGTAAGTACATTAATATTGCTTTTTAAAAAATCTGTCATAGCTTCTCTTATCATAATGTGGACAAATATAACCAAAATTTCTTGGGTGCACCGAACCCAAACGTTTTAAGAAATACTGCTTTTGGGGGGCAGCAGTGGAAGGGGAAGCCCTTGGTCCTGCCAAGGTTGGTACCCTAGTGCAGGAGAATGTCGGAAGGGGGGTGGATGGGGAACACCCTTATTGGGGAGGGGGATGGGATAGGGGACTTATGGACAGGAAACTGGGAAAGAGAATAACATTTGAAATGTAAAGAAATATATCCTGCAAATCAAAACAACCCTGAGATTTCACCTCACACCAGTGAGAATGGCTAAGATCAAAAACTCAGGTGACAGCAGATGCTGGCGAGGATGTGGAGAAAGAGGAACACTCCTCCATTGTTGGTGGGATTGCAGACTGGTAAAACCATTCTGGAAATCAGTCTGGAGGTTCCTCAGAAAATTGGACATTGAACTGCCTGAGGATCCAGCCATACCTCTCTTGGGCATATACCCAAAAGATGCCTCAACATATAAAAGAGACACGTGCTCCACTATGTTCATCGCAGCCCTATTTATAATAGCCAGAAACTGGAAAGAACCCAGATGCCCTTCAACAGAGGAATGGATACAGAAAATGTGGTACATCTACACAATGGAATATTACTCAGCTATCAAAAACAACGAGTTTATGAAATTCGTAGGCAAATGGTTGGAACTGGAAAATATCATCCTGAGTGAGCTAACCCACTCACAGAAAGACATACATGGTATGCACTCATTGATAAGTGGCTATTAGCCCAAATGCTTGAATTACCCTAGATCCCTAGAACAAAGGAAACTCAAGACGGATGATCAAAATGTGAATGCTTCACTCCTTCTTTAAATGAGGAAAAAGAATACCCTTGGCAGGGAAGGGAGAGGCAAAGATTAAAACAGAGACTGAAGGAACACCCATTCAGAGCCTGCCCCACAGGTGGCCCATACATATACAGCCACCCAATTAGACAAGATGGATGAAGCAAAGAAGTGCAGACCGACAGGAGCCGGATGTAGATCTCTCCTGAGAGACACAGCCAGAATACAGCAAATACAGAGGCGAATGCCAGCAGCAAACCACTGAACTGAGAATAGGTCCCCCGTTGAAGGAATCAGAGAAAGAACTGGAAGAGCTTGAAGGTGCTCGAGACCCCAAAAGTACAACAATGCCAAGCAACCAGAGCTTCCAGGGACTAAGCCACTACCTAAAGACTATACATGGACTGACCCTGGACTCTGTCCCCATAGGTAGCAATGAATATCCTAGTAAGAGCACCAGTGGAAGGGGAAGCCCTGGGTCCTGCTAAGACTGAACCCCCAGTGAACTAGACTATGCGGGGAGGGTGGCAATGGGGGGAGGTTTGGGAGGGGAACACCCACAAGGAAGGGGAGGGGGGAGGGTGATGTCTGTCCGGAAACCGGGAAAGGGAATAACACTTGAAATGTATATAAGAAATACTCAAGATAATAAAAAAAAAAAAAAGAAATATATCCAAGAAAAAAAGTAAAAAAAGAAAAAGAAAGAAAGAAAGAAAGGAAGGAAGGAAGGAAGGAAGGAAGGAAGGAAGGAAGAAAGAAAGAAAGAAAGAAAGAGAGAAAGAAAGAAAGAAAGAAAGAAAGAAAGAGAGAAAGAAAGAAAGAAAGAAAGACCGCTTTTGATAAGGAGAGCAAAACCTCCACAGATGTGATTGCTTCTTGTGATCATAGATTCTGGACTCACTTCAGAGACTCTAGGCATTTCTGGGAAAGATACCTCTTAGTTCTGGGTGAGCACATTCCTTGGGAAGGGATTCCTGGTCAATCTAATGCGGGGAGAGCAAGCTGATCTCTGTGAAGCATCCTTGCTAAGTGTTACCTGACTATGGATACAGTGTGATTAGCTGCTTCAAATTCATGCTGTCCTGAGTGCCACAATAAACCCTTTGTCCCCCAGGTTGCTTTTGTCAGGGCCTTTTGTCTCAGCAGCAGGAAAGGAAACTGAACTAAGACAATACTTTACTCAGTTAAAATCACTGAGCTTTAAACATGTTTAGCTTATTCCCCTAATTACGCCCGCCCAAACAAACAACATGAGAGTCTTGACTTTCTCTCAAACTTTGAAACATATTGTGTATGTTTATTATAACATTGTAATAGATTGAAATCCGTTCACCTGAACCAAGCAAAGAGGTACAGACTTACAATCCCCACAATTAGGAGACTGGAACAGGTCATAGTTGGAGGCTGGTCCAGCCTAGATTCTAAAATCCTGTCAGAAGCAAATTAACAAAATGGAAACAAATTAAATCAATTTACTCCTGTCCGTTCCTATCACTTTTGTTAAGACCCTGATATCCTCTCTTCTGGAAGTAGGCCTATGGGACTTTGGCAATGCCACCAGTACTGTACTGTAAGCTCTGTACAGCAACTTTTACCCTCATGCTGAAGACTGGGAAACAGAGGAGGCGCTTTTTTGTTTTGTTTGTTTTGTTTTGTTTTTAATTTTTCCACTTCTCAGAAAGGGAGTTTTTGCTCCTGGACTCAGGTGAAAGTTTCTTATCTTTCTCTTGCCTTGGGGAAACTTAATCCTTTAAATAACCTGGCCATAGACCCTGATGATCCTTCAATTTACCAAGGAGAGCCTAAGAAAGTCCAGACCCTGATGATCCCTTCAATTTACCCCGAAGAGCCTAAGAAAGTCTTTCAAATAGGAAGTCTGTAGTGGGATTCAGAATTTTTGATACATAGGCCAAGGTTTATATAAGTGGCCTTGAAAAGTGTTTGAGAAAAAGAATGGACATTTTTGCTAGAAATAATTCCAAAAGGTGCCAATGAACTAACAGAACATTTTACCAATGCATTGTTTCAAATCAAAGGCTATGAATATATTAATGTGGGAGTTGTGGGTGACAGTGAGCGCTAGAGAATAAAGAAAACCCTGAACTATAGCAACCTAAGAAAGGGGCTAAGTGGGTTCCCACTGTATAATCCATTTGTCATACAAGTCTTACTGATAACATGCGAAAGACTGATAACTTCCTGCACTCCTCTGTGCACCTTGTAGCAGCCCTAACTGTCTTTTCCAGTAGTAAGTTCCTGGATCTATTGAAGGGCCATGTTGAAGGTTCAAGATGGACTTAGTCTATTCATTTTTACTTCTCCTCTCCTGCCTGGCCCATCCAGCACCAGGTTCTTTGGACCAACTATGTCTCACTCAGGCAGGATTTCTTTCTCCTTCCAAATGTACAAAGAATCTATTTCCAACCTCCCTTATCTCTAGACACTGGTTATTAAGAGGTAAAATCCAGAGTAATAGAGGACTTCTGCAGAATGCCTGGAGACCCTCGGTAGCACAGAGGACATGTGCATTTCTTCCACTCCTCCCACCCCCCATGCTCTCTGGAGTGCAGGTGTGGCACTCTTCTGTGGTGAGGACATGGAGAACCACAAACATAGCAGCTGTAGCCTTAGGAAATCAGTATGGAGTCGTAGAAGGTACAAGTTGCTGATGAACCTGCCATGGATGGCTGTTTCTTTGTGTCAAAAATAATCTTGCCGTTGGATTTAAGCCATGTCCTTTCAAGTTTCTGTCACATCCAGTTCTAACCACCTATCAATATTTTTCTAAAATTCCTTCAAACATGTAAATAACACAGATTTGGGGGATTGTTTTGTTTTGTTTTACAGTGTTTTACAGAGATCAAAAATAGGTCTTCATCCATGCTCAGCAAATGAACTAAATTTCCAGACCATTTCTTACTTAATTTTCTTTCATGCAAAAGGGTCCAATGAAGTTATCCAGGATGGTCTTGAATTCACTGCGTATCCCAGGAAACCAAGCAGGCTTAGATGCTTACATTCTCCTGCTAAGCTCCCAAATTAGCTAGCTGGGATTACAGACCTGTACCCACAAGCCCTGGTTTAACGTGACTTTCAGTAGAAACTTGGTGATAACTGATAGAGCAAAGATAGAGCTATTTCAATAGAGGCCATCATTATTTCCAAGTATTTTCTTATCAGTTTTGATACAGAAATATTTGTCTTTGTCTCCGTGCATACATAAGCCTTCTCGTTCCTTTGTAAGCTAAGCCTCTCCAATGCACATGATTCTTTTTTAAATGCAGTCATCTTGCTAATTCACAGTAATTCCAAACTCCAAAGTGTAGCTTTATACTGTCAAGTCATTTCACGTCTATCTGTTATCCATTCTATTGAAACTACCCCCCTAGCCCTGCATCTTACAAGGAAGCATGCCACCAGAGCCCTCCTGGTACTCATACCAAGAAAAGAGCCACTCTCCCTGGAGATAAATTAAGCAATTCAAATAGAAGTAAGAAGCAGCCACAGCCGGGCTCTTAATCGCATTTTCAACTCTATCATTACTTAATTAAGAAGAAGCAAAAATACAACTGTGAAAATTTAATGAAATCAGAAATGTTCCCTACAGATTTTACCCGAGTTTCTATGTACCATAATATATACCTAGAAAGTCACAGGCCCAGAGTGTGCGGAAGCTCCTGTGACTAATGCAGAACTGAGAACTATCTCCTCCAACTGAGATTTGCTTCAGTGAGCAAGCTGTTATCCTCCCAACCTCAGCCAGCATTGAGGATGTGTGCAGATATTGCCACCCACCGCTCATACTCACTCACTGCAGCTGTTCCATGAGCCATCTCCTTAAGCTGCCAATGATCCAGCTTCTTTATAAAACACAGCATGAAATATTTGCTCTCTGTCTTACTCTTTCACTCCCTCATAGTTTCACACTAATGTGTAGTCCCTGGAGAATTCTGTGCGGTCTGTAATCTTACCATCAACCCCAGGTCTGTACACTTTCTCCTGGACAAAGAATCAGTAGTGCTGTAACTGTCTACATTTTATCTCCATTCGAGTTTATCTTTCTATCTTTAGTGCTATCCCCATGATTAAACTTGTAGCCATCTAAAATCACCTTATCTCTTAAACCTTAAACAATTCTGCCAATGGTTCTCTCTCTCTCTCTCTCTCTCTCTCTCTCTCTCTCTCTCTCTCTCACACACACACACACACACACACACAGAGAGAGAGAGAGAGAGAGAGAGAGAGAGAGAGAGAGAGAGAGAGAGAGAAGCCTGATGCATACAATGAAAATTAGACAGAGTACATTGGAAAGACTGCCTGAGTTCTCTCTGGAGATTCCAGGCACTGTGTGCAGAGTAGAGCTCACTCAGACTATGCCACTGCATAAGGAACAAAAGTGGTTGCTTAGCACAGCAAGACTGGGATGACAGTAAGAGCTTTCTGATGCCTTTGTGTTGCAACAAACAGGCCAGAACACTAGAGTGACTGAAAGAAGATGTGTAGATAAAAGCTGTATTTCCTTGGAAGGGACAGCACAGAATAGAAGACAGCTATGCATCTCCTGACCCTGGCCTACTTGGGGAAGAAAAGGTAAAAGAAAAGGAAGGATCTCAAATAGGTTTGGATGTATTCCACACACTGCACCATTGAAAGACAGAAACCTCTGACATGTTGGCTATCGCAGAGCCCACATCATATCTTCCTGCTTTCTAGAATACCTAAGAGTGTGACCAAACATCTGCAGGAAGCTATGCTCTATTGATTGTCCTCTGTTCCCTGAAAGCTTATTGTCTGTCCCATCATCTCTCCCAGGTCTTCTTCAGAACTGCTCAGAAATCCCAGCAGAAGAGAAACAAAGAATAATAGAAAGAAAGGGAGAAGGATGACAGGAAGTTCCATTCAGCAAAACCATAAGTGTGTGTCTTTTCATTTTGCACACACTACATCAAAGCTCAATTTTTATCTAGATTTGATGCCTAAATAGGTGGTTTCTGGATATATCCTTTCAAGCATCTTCATGGTCTTTTTAGAAAAAATGCCTTAAATTACCTAAATTAGCCTTCCTGACTTTCCTGAAAAGATACAAATATGAGAAATTTTCTTTATTGCTTAAGTCAAGTTCTAAAAGTATAATTGTGGTAATTCATCATATATTTGTCAATCTCTTTTATTGTGTGCACATCATTCTGCAAGGTCTTATTATAGATATGTTATATGAATCCTCAAACAGTTAAATATCTGCTATTTCATTGAATTTTAATCTTTAGAATTGTATTAGTCAAGGTTCTCTAGAGTCTCTGAACTTAAGGAATTCAATATTAGGGAATTTATAGGAATGACTTACAGTCTTCAGTTCAACTAACCCAGCAAAACAGGGAAGTCCCATGAGGCTAGTTGTGTCAGCTGGTTTTCTGTATAAGCAGGAATCCTGAAAATTTAGGTCCCAACAGATATGCTGGCAGGAAAATAGAACCAGATGAAGAAGAAAGTGAGTCTCCCTTCTTCTGTTGTTCTTATGTAGAGCTCCAGCAGAAGGTGTGGCCCAGATTAAAGGTGTGCACCACCAGGCCTGGATTTGGAACTTGCTCTGCCCCAGGTTGGCTTTGAACTCAAGAGATCTGCTTGCTCAGTCTCCTAGGATTAAAGGCATATACTACCTTGCCTGGGCCTAAGATTTTCATAGCCGAGTGTCATCCCATGTCAAGATCTGGGTCAGAAATCTGTGTCTTCCAGCCTCAAGATCTGGATCACAGGTGTGCCTCCATTTGTAGATTGCAATTCATTCCATAGGTATTCAAGCTGACAACCAGGAATAGCTGTCACAAGAATGTAAGATTTTTAATTGATTTGGATAAGGACACCATAATTCCTACTCACTCTCTAAAATCTATTCAAAACATCTAGTCAAAACATCGCTGCATCCCAATATATGTAAAGAAGCTAAAACCTTGAATATCTAAACAGCACAAGTGATTCTGCTGTTCTTTTTATTTAATAATAAACGTCTTGGTAAATGGGAATTTATACATTTATTTTAGTCAATCAATGCATGTTTGTGAAATGTCTTCTGTTTGAAAGGTGCTACAAAAATATGAGGTATTCTGAAATCTTACTCTATATTCAAAGCACCAGTGCTATTCAATTGTGATGCTTTTATTAGTTCTGTTTCTACATAAAGGAATTTTATTACCTTTCTGATATCAAATAAAAGGTTTGCACTACATTGTTAGCAATGGCCTAATTTTGAAAGGTGGGAAAACAACTAAAATTACATACGGCTATATATTTAATGCCTGATATCCTATCGATTCATTTTAGTTGACTGATAAAATAATAAGGCTTGACTAAACAATATGAAGAGAATGTCCTTCCTTAAAATTATGTTAATTAAGAACACAATTCAAATACTTTTGATCATTCACATGCTCTACAATTGTGTCCCTCAGAAAATTCTTTCTAGAGAGATAAAGGCATAAAAGCATTATGCTACTGTTCACTGTATCATGGTATTATTCAAATGCTGATCTCTCTGCCCCAGATCTGGCTGTAATCCAGGTGTGGCATTGTAATGCTTATTCTAAGACTCTCCTGTCTCAAGTCTGTGTAAACATTGTTCCCCATTTTTTTCTTTTATTTGTCAATAACAGCTGACGAGCCAATAACTGAATGGAGTAGAGAAAAAGGCTAGACACCCGCCAGCCAAAGAAGGGAGAGAGAGAGAGAGGAGAAGAATGTATGAAGAGGGTCCAGGAGACAGGATAGCAAAACACCTGGAGCACAGAGAGTCAAATCAATACTAAAATGCTAGTATCTCAGGATTTTGGCTGGAAGGTTAGAGGATTAAAATAGATTAATATCTACTCAGAGAGTGTGCTGTAAAGCTTATCAAGTACATCTTATAGCCTCTGTCTCACTTATTAGAAGCTAGTGAGAATTATTAAGAAACTGCTAATTATAAAATTACTTTAACAAAAATATTCTTTCATGAGTGTGTTTACCTGGTGAAGTCAATTTAATTACCATTCTGTGTCATATAGACCACATTTGGGATATTCACAATGCACAAAAATAGGCTACGATACTCAATAGTCCTACAGTAAATTACATTTGCTTAGTCTGATAGTTACTAAACATTAAACTACAGAAAGAAATTTTGAAAGGGGTATGAACCTACATGACGCTCAAGTACATGGGTTTTACAGGTGTTTAAGTGTATCAGCTAGGAACGTGTGCTGTGGACATCTACATCCACATGGCTTCCCCTGGCACTGCCAGGCGAAATGTGTCCTTTCCTTTTGAAGAATTGCCCAAGCCATTTGTGCTCATCTCTGTACTTTCTCAGTGACTTCATGCTTATATCCTCAATGTTTTATTGACATAGAAAGATGCTGATGTCATAGGAAAATATTCTCCTGTGACTCTGCTTAGGGAAAAATCATCGCTTGAAAGATGTCCAGTGGCACCTTTTCTTCTGTTTGTCATAGCAAGTTCTGGAAAGGATATCTTTCAGACAATGCTGTGCGTCATTCCAATATATTCTAGTTTGGCTTTCTGCCACACTTTTCTCTCGAATAGTTCTTATCAGGGTTTTCAAAGCTTCTTCCTTGCCAAATTCAGCATGGATTCTCAATTCCTCTCTGATTTCATATCAGTTACTCTTCTACCTAATAGGCATCTACTCCCTTTGTTCTTGCAACACATTTTCAGTTTTTCATCATGGCTCCCTTCAGTCTCCTTTGATGGTTTGGCTGTATCTACCAAGAAATCATAATAGACAAGGCACAGTTCAGGTTATTTTTGTCCTTCTCAGCTCTGACTAGACAATCTCATTAGTCTTTATGGATTTAAAGTATGTCATGAGAGATTAGGATTGATAAATTTATAGTCCTCCTTTTCCTATGAAATGAAAGCAATGAGGTGCAGCAATGCCCTTCACATTATATTCTTGGTATCAAAAGGCAGCATGGCAAGGCCTCTCCCAACACACTTACTTGAAATAGTTTGCCAATCAAGTTGCTTTTTTATTGGATATATTATGTATTTACATTTCAAATATTACCCCCTTTCCTGGTGCCCCCCTCTCTCATCCCTCCTCTGCTAGCTTCTATTAGGATGCTCTCCCTCCCACCCACCCACTCCCACCTCAACATCCTGGCATTCCCTTACACCATGGAAACGAGCCTTCACAGGACCAAGGGCTTCTCCTCCTATTGTAGCCAGACAATGTCATCCTCTGCTACATATGTGGCTGGAACCATGCGTCATTCCATGTGCATTCTTTGGTTGGTGGTTTAGTCTCTGAAAGCTCTGGGGGGTGGGGGGTGGGGTCTGGTAGGTTGATGTTGTTGTTCTTCCTATGGGGTTGCAAACCCCTTCAGCTCCTTCAGTCCTTTCTCTAACATCTCCATTGGGGTCCCTGTGCTCAGTCCGATGGTTAGCTCCAAGCATCCTCATCTGTATCAGTAAGGCTCTGGCAAAGCCTCTCAGGAGACATCAATACCAGGCTCCTGTCAGCAAGCACTTCTTGGCATCAGCAATAGTTACTGAGTTTGGTGGCTGCATATGGAATGGATCCCCATGTTGGGCAGTCTCTGGATGACCTTTCCTTTAGTCTTTGCTCCACTCCTTGTCCCTGAAGTTCCTCCCATGAGCATTTTGTTTCCCCTTCTAAGAAAGACTGAAGCATCCACTTTGGGCTTCCTTCTTCTTGAGCTTCATATGATCTGTGAATTGTATCTTGTGTATTCCGAGCTTTGGGGCTAATTTTTACTGCTGCTATGAGTTCTAAACTCTTGTAACTGTTCGTATCATGTGTGTCTGAGAGGTAACAAATCTAAAAGAGAACTCTTTCTTCTGGTTGCCTATCACAATAAAAGACACCATCCTCCATAAGAGCACTGAAGTATCCTCATTCTCCCATTCTCTTTTCCCTCACATCAAAATAGTACTTGTAACTTTTTCATGTTTTCCACTTTGACATTCCTTCATTTCTACCAGATTAGCTCAAGCCAATACCTTGACTTATTAGAACGTGAATCTTATCATTGATTTCTTTGATTCTATTTATTTGAAACTCCCTCTGGGACAATAATCCTCATAATACATGAACAAGGTTTTTTCGAATTAAGCCCAGTTGGGTTATTCTATAGTATACACTGATTAAAAACCCTCAGTGAGAAGAAAATCCATAGAATCAACTAACAAGGCTCACAGGGGCTCACAGAGGCTGAACCAACAACCAGGGACTGACGTATTGCACACAAGGCCAATATCAGCAGATCATGTGGAGCCCTGTCCCTATAGATACATCCACATTTTTAACTTAGGTACTCTGCACACATGTTACAGTTTTGTAAGTTGTCCTTCTTGTGGGACTTCTAACTGTGAGTAGGAGCTGTCTCTGACTCATTTGCCAGCTTTTTGAACCATTTTCCTCATTTTTGGTTGCCTTACCCAGCCTTAATGTGAGGGAAGTGCCTAGACTTACTGAAACTTACATCATGTTTGGTTGGTACCCATGGGAGGCCTGCCCTTTTATGAAGAGACACAGAGGAGAGGTGAAGGACCATGATGTCCAGAGGAATGGACATCAGACTGATGAAGTGAAGCATGCTCAAACCCTGGAAATCTCAGAATTTGAGACTGCAAGAGTATAGCTAACTCCTTCCCTGTTCCCATGCCTGTTTTGAGGCAAGAAACCATGACCTCAACTAGATGATGACCAGTCAATCTCCTTCCCAGCTCCTGGAATGCCTCTCCATGCTAATGAGGTATCTCAGTAGCATTAGCCTTCAGCCCATGACCTTCCCTCCCTGGATAGTCTCATATGCCTCCCCCCAAAAAAACTTGGCTCACCCCGAATAATGTGTATGCAGTCAAATCCCCCCAATAAAGAAGTATGAACAACCTAAGATCCCAGAAGGCTGTTTTACTAGACATTGTAGACAAAGGCCTTTGCCTAAAGAGCTATAACACCAATATCCTCGAAGAAGACTGCCTCCCCTGCCTGTGCTTGCTCCCAACCAGAACTGGGATCTGCTAATCCAGGACTACACCTCCCTCTTCTGGCCTGTTGGGCATTGACATCTGATGCAACAGATGGGAGACAACAATGGTGGACCCCATTGCGGACCTCTCCCTGTTCTGTCCTAACTTGCTTACTGGTGGCACTGGGATGTTCCACGAGGAGATGTAGAACCACAGAATTCATTTCAGGCTACACTTTTCCTGACATAGAGGAGCACTCTGATACTCCAGGGGGAAACACAAACTGCAGAACACACCCTGAACCACTCTGCCTTATTCTTCTGAGCGAGTGTATCTCAGAAGTATCCACCAGAGGAGAGGCAGAACTCGGCACCACATGGTGGGTGTTGATGGGCTAAGGGGAAGAGGGGCTAGCAGGAAAGGAGAGAAGGGAAACAGTAATAGAGATGTAAAAGTAATAACTTTTTAAATCCTCAGTGGCAAACTTTTACCCCATTCCATAGTAAAATGCCTATTTATATTGTTATTGGTTCAATCTTATCTATACAGCCATTGATAAAGAGAAACTGTTTCACAGCAGACTTCCTGATATCTGGCTCTGAATATGTTTCTGCCACCTGCTCCATAATGTTCCTAGTAACATTGATGTAGGAGCTGTGATGTACTTGTATTTATCAGGACTTCGATTGGGACTTTGTCCCCCATTACCTGCTGATCTTTGAATTGTGTTCAGTTGTGGTACTCTGTGATGGTCACCATGTTATTTTGAATGAAAATGGCCTCCATAGGCTTGTATATTTGAGCATTTAGTCAACAGTTAATAGGACTATTTGGGATTAGGACATGTGGCTTTGTTGGAGTAGGTATGGACTTATTTGAAGAGGTGTCATCTGGAGTGAGCTTTAATATTTCAAAAACCCACACTAGACCCAATGTCTTCCTCTCTTTACGTCCTGCCTATAGATCAGGATATAAAGATATTAGCTACTGCTCCAGCACCATGCCTGTCAGCTTCCTACATTACGATCATGACGACTAACCCTCCAAAACTATGAGTAAGCACTTAATTAAATGCCTTCTTTTATAATAGTGGTCTTGTGTGTGGTATCTTTTCACAGGAATAAAATAAAATAAAAAGATAGTCTCCATTTGCTGTAAAGAGAGGCTTCTTTGATGAGGGATTGTACTGATGCTTTTGCATGTACAAAGATAAGGGTTAGAATGTAGAAAGGAATTTTGCTTGTCTAGCTAGGTAGTGGTGATAGAGCCTTTTCTAACATACACAATCCCACTAGCCTTAGGAAGCTGGATAGGTTTTTAATACCAGGGATGATGTCCTTCCTGTTGAATGCCCTTACATCCAATTAAACAGCTGTTAGTCTCCACAGATATGTAAGGGCCACTTCTTGCTAGAAAAAAAAAAAGATAGAAAGACTATGAGGAGGGAGGCACTGAGTGTGCTTACAAGGACATAAAAGAAACCTGGGAACCCAGAGCATGATGGGAAATGGAGCAAACAGGATATTAACTTATGAGTTTCATTTTGCTGTGTCTTTATCTTATTAGAGTAATGATGGCTTGGTTGAAGGAGTTTGAAAGAGCTTGTTCTGTTCTATGTTTTTTAATAATTTCAAAAGTAATGGCTATGATGGTGGTGGTGGTGGTGATGGTGGTGGTGGTGGTGGTAGTGGTGGTAGTGTCAGTGGTGATGATTTCTATCTCGTTATTTATAGTGAGTCTATTTAGGTACTAATCTCTTCTTGGTTTAATGTTAGTGGTTTAGATGAATCTAGAAATGTATCTATTTCTCAGACACTTTCTAACTTAGAGAACAGGTTTCGAAAGTGTGCCCTTATACTAGCCTGACTTTCTTTGGTGTCTCTTGTAATGTTTCCTTGTTCATTTCTGCTTGTGCCAGTTTGTGTCTTCTCTGTCTTTTTTTTTTCTTCATTAGTTGGGCCAAAAGTCTGCTAATTTTGTTTATCTTCTCAGAGAATCAGGTCTTAGATTTCTTTAATCTTTGTAGTCTTCTTCTTCTTCTTCTTCTTCTTCTTCTTCTTCTTCTTCTTCTTCTTCTTCTTCTTCTTCTTCTTCTTCTCCTCCTCCTCCTCCTCCTCCTCCTCCTCCTCCCCCTCTTCCTCCTCCCCCTCCTCCTCCTCCCCCTCCTCCTCCCTACTCCTCCTCCCTCCTCCTCCTCCTCCCCCTCCTCCTCCTCCTCCTCCTCCCCCTCTTCCTCCTCCCTCCTCCTCCTCCCCCCATTCCACTAGTTTCTGCTCTGATTTTTATTGTTTCTTGTCAGTAACTGGGATTGGATTTGGTTTGTTCTTATTTTCCCCAATTGGCAAGTTGAATCAGAAATCATTTATTTGTGTTCTCCCTGATTTTTTTAAATAGGAGCTTGGAACTATAAATTTCTCTTTGTAGAACTGCCTTTAATGTATCTCAGAGGCTTTGCTGCATTGTGCTTTTTTTTCTCATTTAGTTTCAAGAACTTTTTTATTTCTTTCCTCACTTTTTTCTTTGTCACATTCATCATTCAGTAATGCATTAAGTTCTGTAATTTTGTGTACTTACTAGATATTTGTTTCCTGTCAGTTTTAAGTTTGAAATCCACAGCAATGGATATGCTAAAGTGGGCCATGGAAAAGCCCATGAGTCCTAAACTCTACACAAACACTGCATAGAACTAAGAAATGCTGAAGCTGAAGACATAATCTTCCCCAGAAGAAGAGCCATCAACTAATTATCCAATAGCAAATGGTCATCCCTGAAAAGATACATTCAGGTAACATTACAGAGAGTGAGCAGATTGTATTTATGCATTTAGAAATATGCACATAGAAATATATGCATGAACATACAGGTATAATAAAATTAGTGAAAAGAGGTCTTGACTTGTAAAAGAACACAGAGAGGCTTATGAGGAATTGGAAGAAGGAAAAGGAAGGGGGAAATGATATGATTATATTATCATATTTTTACAAAGTAAATAAATCTTTGAAGTATGACAGAGTTCAACAGTTTGCTAGTAGCTTAGACAGGGTTAGCACAAATAGAGTGAGGTAACATTTAAGGTCAGTTAGCTAGCACAGAAAAGAGGGAGAAAAGAAGAAAAGGGGGATGAAGGAAAGAAAGAAGGAGAAGGGAACGAGAGAGAGAGGAAGGGAAGAAGGGAGACAAGGAAGGAAGAGCTGTCTGAATTGTAAGGAAGCAAAGCAGATAGAGAGAAAAGAAAATGAAAAATCTCTAAGGAGGGAGAGAATGAGTATGTTTACAGGAACATGAAGGAACAGAGGCAACCCGAAGCATGATCGGAAGTGAAAAAAATGGATCACGATAGAGTAGACACAAACTAGGCCTTATCCACCCTATTGACACTCTTTGAGAAACCACTAAGAATTTTTAAGCAGTGCAACACAGTACAGAATAATTCAATTGATCGTATATCTTATTTTTTCTTATTTTTTCCAATTTTTAAATTAATTTATTTATTTACATTTCAAATGTTATAACCCTTCCTGGTCTCCCCTCCACAAACCCCCTCACCCCTCCTCCCTCCTCTGTGCCTCTAAAAGAGTGCTCCTCCACCACCCATCCATTCTTCCCCCTTCACTGGGGCAACAAGCCGCCACAGGATCAAGCACCTCTACTCAGCTATTAAAATATGACGACTTCACAAATTTTGCGGGCAAATGGATGGAACTAGAAAATATTCTGCATGAGGTAACTCAGACCCAGAAGGACATGCATGGTATGTACTCACTAATAAGTGGGTATTAGCCCAAAAGCTCAGAATACCCACAATACAACTCACAGACTGTATGAAACTTAACACAAAGGAAGGCCAAAGTGTGGATACTTCAATCCCACTTAGAAAGGGGAACAAAATAAACACATATAGGTTGAATATATCCACTTATTCCTATATGTGATTATATAAATAATTATAATAGATTTAGAAAAAGAGACTGCATTTGAGAGGAAATGGGGACATAGAAAAATTGGAGGAAGAAGAGGAAGAAATGGTGTGTGTAGGCTGGACATTATGTGAACACTGTATTCTTTTGGTATATACTAAACACACAAACACTTCATACCTAGTGGAGTAGAGAATATTTTCTATCTGGTTGACAAAGTCTCATTGCATTGACATGCTGACCTAACATCTGACACATAAGTTAATGACTCTTCCTTATTGTAACAAAAATTGAATGTTTTGTTTGTTTGTTTTCACCCAGGGTGTAAAAACTTTGTGCTTTTGATGAAGGATTAATGATGTAACAAGTGTGCACAAACAATACAGGCATACTCCAATAAGATAACCTAAAATTTCAAGGTGTTTCATATTCCTAGTGCTCTGTAAGCTTGTGTGTGGATATAATTCTGCAGTAACGTGGGCAGGTGTAGGATTAAGTAGGGTCCTGAGTGCTACTCCACAGGGTTCAGGCTGCTGGAGAGGCTGAATGTGAGAAGTTTGACCTCTCTTACCCCAAGCTGCCATGGTTTGTCTGGACTCTGGTACTTGGGCAATTTAATTAGACCTTTCATCAAAATACAAGGTAAAAAGGGAGCTGAAAAAAATTAGCTCAGTGGTAAAGTGTTTGCTTAGCATGCATGGCATCCTTAAATTCAGTATTCCTTACCACAAACATACATGAATGAACGAATATGAATGAATGAATGAATGAATGAATGAATGAATGAACGAATGGATCATCCATGCCATACTATGCATTTTTCAAATCCTCATGCTTTACTTCTTGCTCCAAATTCTCACTGCAAACATAATTAGCACAAGCCTGTCAAAATCATGCCACAGCCTGAACATCTCAAATATTAGACTGGTCTAATTTCCACCTAAAATCTAATGAGCACAATATGTACGTCCATGTTTCCAAAAGCATGCACCACTGTACTCTGCTTATAAACTGGAAGGTTTCTCTATACTGTCTCCAAACACTTTCATCTCACAAACCAGGCTCAGTCACCCAGGAATCACATGACATGTTAACCAACGAGACAGCTCATTTCTGAGAGCCATTCCTTTCTGTGTTTGTTTTTGTTTGTTCCTGTCATTGTTGTTTCAGACGGGGCCTCACTGTGTATCCTTCACTGGTCCAGAACTCACTGTGTAGGCCAGCCTAGCCTGAAATTGCCTCCCAAGCACTGGAAGTAAGGATGTGTACCCCCCCACCACCGCCGCCCTTACTCTCTCCTCATAGCTGACACTGACCCCCTGGCAGAAGCAACTTGAAGCAGAATTTTCATGCATATTCCAGGCTCATTCACGATGTGGCGTAACTGCATTGATGCATGATGATGTCGGAGATTTCTAACAAGTTAGCAGCATGTCATTTTAACAGGAATCATAGAAAACCCACCGTGGAGCTCCCTTCTTACCTACTCATAGGGAGGATCTCACTCATGATGGCTTCCACTACCTAGTAAGTCTAAAGTAAAATCTCTGTTCCCTACTAAACTAACACAGATAAAAGGCTTTATGAATTTCCTCAGCTAAAACATGTTTAGAACGCTAGTGGTTATTTTCATTTATGACTTATTTTCTGTCAATTATTGGATTAGCTCTACTAACTTTAAGCTATCTACAAAATGTGAATGTCCTTCTGAAATTGTCATACAAAAAAGCAAAATAAAACTTAGAAGGTTATTCTCAGGGTGAACAGATAGTCAATGAATTATTTTATAATTTTCATTTACTTTTATGTTATTTTACTATTGTGTTTTTCAATAGTGACGGTCATTTTAACATTAGGCCTTTGTTTAATCTGTTTAAGTTATGACATAGTAACGGCATCAATCAGCACTGTATCCATGAGCATTATTGACCAGTGAGAGATTTATAATTTTTATAACTTTACAATTTCAAGAACTGTCAACTAGCCTTTGGAATATTTGAAATGTTTCTTTGGTCTTTGCTCTGTCACCACTAGAGGGCAGAAAAGTACAGGAAAAAATTCCATGCACGCGATCTTAAAACTCGTGGAAATCATGTTTTTCAAACACACTTCCCTCTTCTAGCAATCCAGTGAAAATAGTGAAATAAACAAATAAATATTATACATATATATTTAGTGTATTGGCAAATATCAGGTAAAATACAATCTCTAACTTCACAATTTTATGAAAATGATGATTTCCAACACATACAAATATAAATTTTAATGCAAAATTACTTAATTATATATAAAGAGGGAATTTTTAATTTATAATGGAGCATTATGTGAATTATTAGAAGATGAACAGGAGTGGTAAGATGTGAAAGTCCTGTACTTGGAGATACAAAGGTTCAGGCACCAAAGAGACAGGTGTTAAGGCACAAGGGAAGAAACTTGTAAAGATACCAGAAAAAATGTGTCATAGGCTACAAAAGGTGACCCCATATTAGAAAACCAATATTTTTTCCAAAATTTACACCTCTTCTCCCAACCCACCTATAAACTAGCAAACAAAAATATTAAAACAAAGTATGACCAAAATGCATAACATGTATGCATGGAACTGTCATAATGATTAAGACCTATTATTTTGTATATAGTATATGATAATAAAAATGAAAATTCACTTTGGAAATTCCACTAGGGTTTTCAAGCACAATGGATCACAGGTAAAGGCACTTGTCATCAACTCTGAAAACCTGAGTTTTATTCTTGAGACCCGCATGATTCAAGAAAAGAAACAACTCCCTCAAACACACACATTATATACATGTGTTTATATTCATGTGTACGTATGCATAATTTCTTGCTAATTTCTAGCTTTGTTACTAATGAATGTAGAAACAGTGCAACCATACCTTGCCCATAGCCATTAATTTCCTGGGTTATTTTATTGATACTAAGTACATATAAAATCTTTTGTTTCCTGCATCTATGATTATCCTTTGCAAATGATATGATTTATTCTGTATATTTGCAATTTTTATTTCTCTTTGTATGTTTTCATCTTTTCCTGTACTGACATAAAGTGATGACATAATATCATCCTAGACTTGATCTAGGCTAACCATAAATTCACTATGCAGCCAGATATAAGCATGGACTTCCCAACCTTCTTGTCTCTGGGATTGGGGATTTAGCTCAGTGGTAGAGCGTTTGCCTAGCAAGCACAAGGCCCTGGGTTCGGTCCCCAGCTCTGAAAAAAAGAAAAAAAGAAAAAAAGAAAAAAAAAAAAACAACCTTCTTGTCTCACCTCTGTAGTGCTAGGAGCATGGGTGTGTGCCCCAGGCTCAGTTTTATGCAGCACTGAGGAACAGACCAGGGTCACATGCATGCTAGGCAAGCACTCTACTGAGCTTCATCCTCAGACTTCTCATGAATTCAATATAAACTTCGTCTTAAATGTACTTACTAATCTGGGACTATAGGAACAGCTACCAGTTTTAATTGGTTAAATGTTCCAATGGTCTCCAAAGATAGCCCTAGCAGAAGGAAGTATCCTTTATTGTTATTTCCCTGTTCTAATTTAGGAAGAATATGAGTTATAATTGTTTTTCAAAAATCAAACTCAAAGTTTTCCAACTTCTGATTCTCTTTATCTATTGGGTTTTTTAATTAAATTATCATTTGAAGTTTCACCAATGCTAATTTTGCTTAATTTATGGTTGCAATATGTTGGCCATATCTAACATGAGGTAAGGTTTCTATTGATGCTAACTTCACCATGGAGATAAATTTTAAAAATTCTTAGGAAAGCCATCCACTTGATTAGATGGTTGTGCTTCTTCAGCATAGTTGTTAAGATTAGACAAGGCTTGCTTTTTATGGTTTTGTCCTGTGGTTGCTACCTGACACTGATCTGACCATCATCTTAAAAACACATTCTCAAGATCACAGTGGATACAGAGTATAAGGAAGGGAGTGAGTCAGTGCACATTCACAATCCCCTCTAAGATAAACAACCGGCTGCTGTCTACAGGTATTAATCATCTTTATAAATGAAAAGCCTGTTTAAAATGACACTTTCCAGATGCTAATAAAGGAAGGTTACCAAGATTTGGTGTGGCCAATGCTTTCCTGCCTGGCTAATCCCAGGAGAAATCACCAAGAACAAGTCCAAATGAGGAGATGCCTCCACTGCTGGAAATTCAGAGAAGATAGGGTGCCTACAGGACAACCCTCAGCTGTGAGCTTAATGAAGTTCATCAAAGTTTCCTTCTCTGAGTCGCACAGGTCACCAGAAAAGCCTGGCACTTTCTCATTATCCCCATGGTACGTGTCAATCACTATTTTGTCATAGCTGAAAGTTGTAGCTCAACATATGCTCTATGGAGGGCAGTGTCTATGCCTCCCTGAGTCACAGAAAATCACAGGTATCCAATAAATATTTAGTGTGTTTAATCTCATGGAAAACCAATTTATAATACATCATGGGATCCTGAAAATAAATGTTTATTATTTACATGGCTAGAGATACTGTGTTTGTAAAAGAGCAATGGGGCAGTGTAATACTGCAGGAAGAAGCATTTCAGTGGGCCAAAGCAAGATGTGTTCCCCTGAGGAATTAGCCATAAGACGGGCTTAGTATAAAAATGAGTTTATTTGGTGAAAGGGAATGGAATATGGAGAATGGGTAGAGGCAGAGAAAGGAGGGGGCAAAGAAGGATAGAAAGAGAGAGAAGAGAGGAAGAGGCTGGCTGGTAACATGTGAGGGAGAGAGAAAAGAAGGAAGGGGTGTGAGACCAAAAGGGAGAGGGACAGAAAAAGAGAGAGATAAAGAACAGCTTCCTCATGCACCTGGCTCCATACCTGGCTGTAAAAGAAGCAAGCAGAGCCTAGGAGAATTGTGAACAGATGTGTTGATACGAAATCAACAAAAGTCAGAGGAATATGACACCTCCAAAGCACAGCTACCCTATTACAGCAAGGCCTGGATATCCTACCACAACCATAACACAAGAAAGTGACCTCAAATCCAGTCTTATAACGAGGATAGAGGCCTTGAAAGAGGAAATGAATAAATCTCTTAAAGGAATAAAGGAAAATACAATCAAACAGATAGAGGTCTTTAAAGATGAAACAAATAAATCCTGTAAAGTCATACAGGAAAATAAAATTAAACAGGTGAAGGAAATGAATAAAACTGTGCAAGACCTAAAGTGGAAATAGGAGTAATAAAGAAAACACAAACTGAGGAAGTCCTGGAGATGGAAAACCTAGGGAAGAGAACAGGAACAACAGATGCAAGCATCACCAACAGAATACAGAAGATGGAAGACAGAATCTCAGGTGTAGAGGATGCAATAAAAGAAAATGATATATCAGCCAAATAAGTTGTTAAATCTAAAAGTTTCCTGACACAAACATTCAGGAAATCTGGGATACCATGAAAGACCTAACCTAAAAATAATATGAATAGAAGAGGGTGAAGAGTCTCAGGTCCAAGGCTCAGAAAATATTCTCAACAAAATCATAGAAGAAAACTTTTCCAACCTAAAAAAATAGAGATGCCCTATAAACATACAAGAAGCTTATTGAACACCAATTAGACTGGACCAGAAAAGAAAACTCTCTCCCCACATAATAATCAAAACACAAAATTTACAAAGAAACAATATTAAAAGAGGCAAGGTGGGAAAGGCCAGGTAACATACAAAGACATATCTATTGAAATTATACCCAGCTTCTCAACAGAGATTCTAAATGCTAGAAGGTCCTGGACAAACACATTGCAACCTCTAAAAATCCACCTGAACTATTATACCCAACAAAACTCTTAATCTTCATATATGGAAAAAACAAGATATTTCAAGATGAATAATCAATGGGAGTGACCTTAGCTGTGACTCACATCACTGGGGACCTAAAGAGGCTACCTCCTGGGGAAAGAGGAACAGTCCTCCATTGTTGGTGGGATTGCAAGCTGGTACAAGCTGGTACCCTGGAAAACAGTCTGATGGTTCCTCAGAATATTGGAAATCATTCTACCTGAGGACCCACCTTTACCATTCCTGGGCATATACCCAAATTCTCCAACATCCCACAAGGACTCAACTATAGTCACAGCAACTTTATTGATAATAGCTACAGACATTGGAACTGGAAATATCCTAGATGTCCCTCAACTAAAGAATGGATAAAGAAAATGTGGTACATCTCCACAATAGAATACTATCCAGGTATTAAAAACCAAGACATCACAAATTTTACAGGAAAATGGATGGATCTTAAGAATATAATCCTGAGTGAGGTATGCCAGTCCCAAAAAGACATGCATAATACGTACTCACATATAAGTGGATATTAGCCATAAAATACAGGTACCATGCTACATTCCACAAACCCCAAAAAATTAAACAAGAAGGAAGGACCAAGCAAGAAACCTTGAATCTCACTTAGAAGGGGGATAAAATAGTCATAAGAAGCAGATGGAGGGAGGAAACTGGGAGGGAGGGAACTGTGACAGAGAGGGCATGGGGAGGGGAATGGGGAGTTCAGGATCAGGTGTGAGGAAGGACAGGAGAGACGACTAGGTGGCCATGAAAATAAATATAAATCTGCAACTGACAAGGGCGAGGATGTGGGGTATCTCCAACGTGAGACACAAACCTGGGATAAGTAAGGTGCTCAAGAATCAATGGAGATAACCTGAGCTGTGACTCAGAACATCGGCACATATGGAATCTGAAGAGGTTACCTCCTGTGAACAGGCAGGAACCAGAGTGGACCAATAGAGACACCAACCCACCCACAAAACTCTCAACCCCAAATTTATCCTGTCTACAAGGAATGCAGACACTGGGGGTGGGGATGAGGAATGGAGCAGAGACTGAGGGAATGCGCAAACTATAACTGGCCCTACTTGAGACCCATCCCACGGGCAACACCAATACCTGACAACATTAATGATATTTTGCTATGTTTGCAGGCAAGAGCATGTCTGAGAGACTCCACCCAGCAGCTGACTCAGACAGATACAGACACCCACAGCAAAGCAATGGATGGGGTTTGGGGACTCTTATGGAAGAATAGGAGGAAGGATCCCAGGCTGAAGTGGATAGAAATGCCAACAGAGTCAACTAACCTGGACTCTTGGGGCTCTCTGTCTGAACCACCAATCCAAGAACATACATTGGTTCTACCTAGGCCTCCCCACACATATGTAGCAGATGTGTAGCTTGGTTTTCATGTGGATCCCTAACAATTGGAATGGCAACTATACCAAAAGCTGTGCCTCCAGCATTACTCAATTAACACTACTCAGTTGATGCCAGCAGTGGCCCTCCTCACTACTCACCCCCAGTGTTCTGGGTTCCCGGATGAAAGATGCATACGCGCACATTTTATATTTTGCTATGACTAAAACAGCTCAATGGCTGGGCCACTTCCTAACCCCCATGTGGCTAATCTAACCCCCCTCTGCTATACCCCAGTTATTACTTACTAAAATCTATACTCCATTTTGCTGCCCTAGACCCAGTTGTGCAACTCTCTGGAGCTGCGTTTCCCTGGCTCCTACATGGCAACTATGCTTTCTGTCCTGCAGCATGGGCGGATTCATATTCTCTCCTCTCTCTCTCTCTCTTTCTCTCTCTCTCTCTCTCTCTCTCTCTCTCTCTCTCTCCCCACCCCAACCCTCCCTCCCTCCTTCCCTCCTCTCCTCCTCCTCCTCCATCATTGGTCCCTTGCCCAGGAATCTTGAACTCTTCCCTACCCCTGTCACTCTTCCCAGCCATTGGCCTCTGATAACTTTATTTACCAATCAAAACCAACTGGGGACAGGGTTCCCTCTGTGTCCTACATGAAGACATGCAGATTCTTGTGCAATTTTGGGGACTGAGATTAACGTAATCCAAGCAGCATTAGATCAAACTCACAACATTTGCCTGTATGTGAGATAGGCTCTTCTAGTTGGACTGCCTTGTCTGACCTCAGTGGGAAAGGAAGCACCTAGATTCGCAGAGACTTGATGTGCCAAGATAGGGGATATGAAGGGGCCCCACCCACTCAAAGTAGAAGGCAGGCGAGAAGGATGGAGGAAGAGTTGTAGGAGGGGGTGGCTGAGAGGGAGCAAAGGGCGGAATGTAAAATGAACAAGTAAAAAATAAACTTTTTTTTTTTAAAAGAAAAGAAACCCATGTACAGGGGCACAGAACCTATTTCATGCAGCCACCTCTAACTCTAGCTCCAAGGCATCCAGCCAGATCTGACTGTCTTTACAGGTACCCACACCCACACCCACGAGCACGCGCACGCGAGCGCACACACACGTGCACACACACACAAGCACACACAGGTACCCGCACCCATGCCACACACTGACACACACATATGTTGTAAAAAAACAAATGTTTCAGAGAATTTTAAAAGAAAATACTTAAACTAGTGGTAGCTATTAGAAATATAGAATGTAAATGGGTACAAAGTTATCACTAAAGGAAAACATTTGTCAAAATTCTATAATCATTTTCAGAATTAAAATGAGCTCACACTACATTAACACGGTTAATGAAGCAAATTCTTCCACCCAAGGAATTACCACAGACTCAGAGTGAAACCACCAAGGGGTCATTTGCTAACAGATACTTACCAGATATCAAGTAAACAAAAAAAGTTATAAGAGATAAAAAACGAGCAACCAAATGTTAATAGAAATTTCTTTTCCTCCTATATTTTGCTTTGAAAATTCAAAATCTATAAGAATAAAACCAAAATATGAGAAATTTCTACATCACTCTTTTTATTTCATCTTTATTAACTTGGGTATTTCTTATTTACATTTCAATTGTTATTCCCTTCCCTGGTTTCTGGGCCAACATCCCCCTAACCCCTCCCTCTCCTCTTCTCTATTGGTGTTCCCCTCCCCATCCTCCCCCCATTACCTTCCTCCCCCCAACAATCACGTTCACTGGGGGTTCAGTCTTAGCAGGACCAAGGGCTTCCCCTTCCACTGGTGCTCTTACTAGGCTATTCATTGCTACCTATGAGGTTGGGGCCCAGGGTCAGTCCATGTATAGTCTTTGGGTAGTGGCTTAGTCCCTGGAAGCTCTGGTTGCTTGGCATTGTTGTTCATATGGGGTCTCGAGCCCCTTCAAGCTCTTCCAGTCCTTGCTCTGATTCCTTCAACGGGGGGGTCCCGTTCTCAGTTCAATGGTTTAATGACGGCAATCGCCTACATATTTGCTGCATTCTGGCTATGTCTCTCAGGAGAGATCTACATCCGGTTCCTGTCAGCCTGCACTTCTTTGCTTCATCCATCTTATCTAGTTTGGTGGCTGTATATGTATGGGCCACATGTGGGGCAGGCTCTGAATTTATGTTCCTTCTGCCTCTGTTCTAAACTTTACCTTCCTATTCCCTCCCAAGGGTATTCTTGTTCCCCTTTTAAAGAAGGAGTGAAGCATTCGCATTTTGGTCATCCTTCTTGAGTTTCATGTGTTCTGTGCATCTAGGATAATTCGAGCATTTGGGCTAATAGCCACTTATCAATGAGTGCATACCATGTATGTTTTTCTGTGATTGGGTTACCTCACTCAGGATGATATTTTCCAGTTCCCTCCATTTGCCTCTGAATTTCATAAAGTCATTGTTTTTGATAGCTGAGTAATATTCCATTGTGTAGATGTACCACATTTTCTGTATCCATTCCTCTGTTGAAGGGCATCTGGGTTCTTTCCAGCTTCTGGCTATTATAAATAAGGCTCTACAACCCTCTTGCCCAAATAAGCCATGCTAACCTTTTCATAAGTGTGTGTGTGTGTGTGTGTGTGTGTGTGTGTGTGTGTGTGCGCTTGTATATTGTCTGTGCCAGATGAGAATTGCATATAGAAACCATAACACGTTATCCCTGTATATTGCTAGGTTATTTTCTGTTGTCACAGCAGTATCATTCTGGAAGTGTTTATTAATTCAATGTTCTCGATGTAAATATGCTATTTATTTGATGCAGCCCATCTTAGAATTTTCCCATTATGCCAATGACATCTCTAGCGCTGTTTATTAACCTCATGTTTTCTTTATCAGACTCCAACCTATCACACATTGTAACCGGTTGCTCCACTTCTTTACTCTGTTCATCTGGAACAGTTTCCCAATGTTTTGTCTTTCATGATTTCAATAGTTTAGAAGGGTCAGCCTAGCAGTTTTCTAAAATATTAAACAATATAGATATCAATGTGATTAGATTCACTTTAAACATGCTAAACAAGAATCCTCTATGAGTGAGACTCTGCTCTTAGTGTGCCTCAGCAGGATGACTGATGCCAGAGTCTTCCATGGCACTTACCTTCTGTACTGGCTGGTTTTGTGTGTCAACTTGACACAAGCTGGAGTTATCACTGAAAAAGGAGCCTCCGTTGTGGAAATGCCTTTATGAGACCCAGCTGTAGGCATTTTCTCAATTAGTGATCAAGGAGGCAGGACCCAGCCCATTGTGGGTGGTGCCATCCCTGGGCTGGTGGTCTTGGGTTTTATAAGAAAGCAAGCTGACAAGCCAGGGGAAGCAAGCCAGTAAGAAACATCCCTCCATGGGCTCTGCATCAGCTCCTGCTTCCTGACCTGCTTGAGTTCCAGTCCTGACCTCCTTTGGCGATGAACAGCAATGTGGAAGTGTAAGCTGAATCTCCTCCCCAACTTGCTTCTTGGTCATGATGTTCGTGCAGGAATAGAAACCCTGACCAAGACACTCTCTGTCCAATGGACACTCTAATCACAGGAGGACAGAACACACTTTTGACCTCTGGCAACACAGCTCCCTCTTTACTGTTTTCCCCTCCTTTTCTTTCTTTTATAAGTATAAGGTTTCCATTTCATTATTGATCAACTCAAATATCTTAACTTCCCACATTTTTTTCTGTTATAGATTCCACCAAGGCTTCATAATATGTAGTTTTGAATGCCCTACTGTATGTGTATATGATTTTTTAAAAAAAATGGCATGTCCCTTTATATTTTATTTGTCGAGCCCTAACTCCCACTATCATAGAACAGGACTGTATTTGGAGATAGGGTCTTCAAAATTGTAACTGAATTAAGCTGAAGGCTCCAATTCACTGATGTAAGGAGGAACTAGAGACCTGGCATTCACAAAGGGAAGTTATGTTGGATACAGAGGGGCAAGAAAGTCATCTGTAATGCAAAGAGAAAAGTCTCAGAAGTAAGCCACAGCAACACTTCTCTGCCCAGCACCCAGACTCTAGAATTGCATAAAGTACATTTCCTATGTTTAAGCTACCAAAGAATGGTATCCTTTGTCACAGCAGCCCTAGTAAGCAAATCCACACACACCCCCAGGACCTTGCCAAAAATGATTACTTTCCCACATCCTTTAAAATGGATGTCTTCACAAGCATTCTGCCCAACCACCCTCTTCCTGAGAACAGTAATCATGGACCTAAGACTCACCACTTTGGATTTTCTTTCTCAAAGAACATAGCAGAATACTGAATATTTAGTAAAGGACAATCTACCCAGTCATCAATTGTCTTGTTGTTTCAAAGAACTCACCCAGATAAATTATTGTTCTTAATTTATCACCTTAATTTGTCTTCAGAACAAAATATGTGCCCCTCCCCTTGTGCTTTAAAGAAATTTAAACCCTTTAGGATGTTTTTTTTTTTTCAGAACATAAGAATGAATTAAAACTGCAACGTACTAAATGCGTGCACTTAAAAAATCAGTTTTCTGAAAAATATGCATAATAGACTTAAAATATAAATTAAATGGCAAAACTAAATAATATGAATATTGTATTACTTCAAGGCACTGTAGCACTCATCATTAATTTGCTCCTTAATGCCTAGAAAACTCAAAGCACCCTATCTGCATTTGCACTCCTTTTTGGTTTCCGAGAAGAACATACTTTCAACTGGTAAACACTTCTTTGTATCTTCAGGCTCGTTAGTCTCAGCGTCAGTGCACCCCATCAAGATGAGAAACTGCAGAAGGCTCCTATTCTGGTCTGTTCTGCACATGGTTTCTTGTTGCTAGCAACACAGGAGCACTGCAAAGTCATTGGCAATGTTCCTGGGAATCTGTTAACTAAATATGGATATCTTTTCCCTAGGAGTATAATAGTGTCAATAAATACATGTATGGTTTTAATTAGAGCCCGGCTGTTAAGTCACTAATGAGTGGATTTAATTTAGTCCATAAATTGGCTCTAACCTGTCATAGACACTCAGCTAAATATAATATGATTCTCAGGAATGGTCTATGTTGATAAAAATAACTGCTAATTGAAACTTCCAGCAAGTGGTTTCATCTACACTTTTCACAATAATTTGTGTTACTGTTCTATTACCTTCTTAGACTTAGTTTAATTAAAATGAAAAGTATTACACAGTCTTCTAATGAAACTGAAATAGTAATAACTCAATAGTTCAAAAGATTTCAGCAACAGAATTTTCATAAAGTACCCAGTATTGACTGTATTATGAATCTCTAAAACATATATGAGGGTTTTCTAATTTTTTTTTTGATTCAATATCTCACTCTTGGCAAGTAGCCTAACTGCAAGTCTTTGCCTCTCTGTTCTCTCCTCCAAATCCAAGGTTCTAGTGTCACCCCCAATTCTTTATCAGATTACCTGCTGGAGTCTTCCCCTGCTCTTTACCCATATCTCCAGGAGAGCACCAAGATCTTCCTCTCTAACCTTGCTCCTAGATCATCCCCCTGTCCTATCCCTGAGTGCCAGCAGACATGGTAGCCAAGCCTTCTAGAAAAGTAAGACTGTCAGCTGGGCAGGGAGGCAAGCTCTAGGTCTTCATTCTCTCTTCTATCCTCCATATCCAATCCCCTGTCTAATCCCCAGCTCTGTGACAGACTACCTGTTGTGATTTCTTCTTACTCTCTGCCCACATTACTAGTAGACTAAGCATATCCTGGTGGAACATGCTGTCTTCCCTCTTGTGCACCTTTACCCTGATCAAGTTACCCACAGTCCATCCGCATTTCTTTCACCTCCCAATACCTAGAAACACATTTTATCTAAAACCCTCTTTGGCTTCACCTAACAGGATCATAGAACACACAACACACCACAACCTCCTAAAAGCCAGAGAGGGCAGCAGAAACCAAAGAACAAAACACTTGCCCAACCAAGCACGTAAGCGTTATGATCTTCCCAAACACAAATGCCTAGATTCCAGCATAAAAACACAATCAGTAATAGGCAGGACAGTGTGTCTCCAATAACACTCCACAGCCTACTACAGTAAGACTTGAGAATTGCAGTGTAGTTTAAGGACAAGAAAATAACCTGTATGAATATGATAAAGTAGAAACAAGTAAAAAGCCCTTAACGAAATGTATGAAAACACAAACAAATAGTAGAGAGAAATGGATACAAAGAGTTCAAGACCTGAAAGTAAATAGAATCAATAAGGAAAACAGTTGTCTCAATTTGTAAATAAAAAGACACAGATTAACAGACCAGATGACAAAAGAGTATTCATTCTTCTGCTGCATCCACGAAACAAACTTTAACATCGAGGATATACAACACTTCAGGGGATAAGGAAGGAAAGGTAATTCAAACAAATGAAACTAAAGAGCAAGTTGGTGTAGCTATTTAATATCTGAAAATATAGATCAACCCAAAACTTATCAGAAGAGATAGGGAGGCTTGCTACACAGTCATCTAAGGGAAAATCCACTAAGAGGATACTGAAATTCTTACTATCTATTCCCCAAACCCAAGGGCACCCAAGTTCATTAAAAAACAAACAAACAAACAAACAAACAAACAAACAAAAAGCACTAATACTGCTAAAATCACACACTGATGGTCAAAGACTTCAATACCCTATTCTCACTAATGGACAGGTCATCCAGATAAATACTAAAGAGAGAAATGCTGGAGCTAACTGACATCATACACCAAATGAACTTAGAAGATATTTACAGAGCATGTCACTCAAACACAAAAGAATGTAATTTCTTCCCAGTGCCTCGTGAAACTTTCTCCAAAATTGACCACATACCCAGCACAAAGCAATTTTCAACAGATACAAGCAAATTGAAATAACCCCTGAAACTAAAAAAAAAAAAAAAAAATGTAAATAACTTGATCCTACCCGAGCACCTCAGACTGAAGCTGTTATCTTAACATCGGAAAGAGCAGAAAGCTTACGAGCTCACAGAGACTGAACAACTCACTACTGAATTGTAAAAAGGTGTCAAGGGAGAAAGGAAGGAAGAAATTAGAGACATTCTAGAGAGTAACTAAAATGAATACACAATATATCCATAATTAGGGGACACCATGAGGAAAGTTCTAGGAAGCAAATTCAAAGCACTAAGGGCCTAGGTATAAAAAAAATTGAACCAGTTCTCACATTAGTAACCTAACAACACATGTGAAAGCTGTAGAACAGAAAGGAAATCATTACCCAAAGTAACTAAGCAGCAAGAAATAGCCAAACTGACATTCAGAATCAATAAAATAGAGAAAAAAATAGAATCACCGAAAAGTCACTTTTTTCAGGGACCTAACAGAACTAAGCCCTCTGCACATGAGTAACAGATGTGTAGGTGGGTCTTCATGGGAGACTCCTAACAGCAGAAGCAGAGGTTGTTTCTGACTCTGATGTCTGTCATTGGATCCCTTCCACCTAATTGGGCTTCCTTGTCATTAGGGGAAGATGTGCTCAGTCTCATTGCAACTTGATACGCCGAGGCTGTTGATATCCATGGGAGGACTCCCCTTTTCTGAGGAGAAAAGAATCAGGGGACAGGAAGGAAGGAAAATAGAAGAGAGAAGAGGGAGGGACTGAGAGGAGAGAAAGAAAGATGTGATCGGGATGTAAAGTAAATAAATACCTTAGTAATAGTAAAAAAAAAAGAGTTTTTATTTTTTAGAACAGCAATAAAATCTATAAACATTTATCCAGGACTGGGTTACATCTAATTGAGTTGTTGACCAATCCCATGAGAATCCCTAAGCAACCCAGGTTGTGACCAAAACTATAAGTCGCTTTCCACCAACTGAGTTGAGCTGCTATTCCTGAAGACAACACCTGCAAACTCATTTACCATAGTGAAGTCCCTGAGGTGGTGTTTACACACAGCCTTCACCCTACATGATATTATCTTTGATACAGGAAGATACTCTGCACGCTATCAAGACAAACATAAACACCAACCCAGCCACAAACCCTTTGATCACAATGGTGTATTGCCTGCAAGACATGCTAGTCCAAGAGCAGCACAAACTTCATGGGAGTAACCAATCAATATCTAATTTGATTTAAGACTCACTCTACTGGACACTACTTAGGTGATCAAAAACCTGAGAGTCGATAGATCAGGAAACTTTGAATAAAGCCAAATTCTACTGTTTGTTTTAAATAACAATAAACCAATTCCTAATAACATTCTGCTGTACTCACAGTTCAGCATCTTGCTGAAACATCATCACACAAGCTTCCCCCTGCAGTAGATAAAAAAGACCAAGATATACAGTCAGACAATATGCAGAGAGTAAGAGACTTCGAAACAGTCATCCCTAAATGTGATGTTATGCCTCCATTATATCCTGGGAAAGAAACTGAGACAGCATACACAGGGCCTGCATAGGTCTGCACCAGACCTAGAGGAGTCCTATAGCTGAAAGGGGAAGTGGGCCTTCATCACTAACACAGAAGCAATCTCTAATTTAACTGCTTGCAAATAAAAATTTAGTTTCCTCCCAGAGATATACACTATCCACTGGGCAAACAAACTACTCTTAAAGGTAAGCCACATGGCCACCAGTAAATGGCCAACAGAAAACAAACTCAATTTAAGCAACTTTGAAGATTTCTTGTCTCATAATGGAGTGTCAGGGCTTTTCCTTTAAAAAAATGTACATATGGTACACACACTGACTTCCACCTTATTGTTTTTATAGGATTCCTTAGTGTGTGGACAAGGGGATCTCTGTGTCTCTATCCATTTCTTGGGCTTTTCCTTGGTTCTAGTTCTCGTTTGTCTTTCTTATTTTGTTGTGTTTGATTTGAATTAACTTGATTTGATGTGATCTTTTCCCTTAGAAAATTGTTGGTTTTCTAATGAGAGACAGAAATGGGGTGGATCTGGATAAGAGAGGATCTATGAGGGAGAGCTGGGATTAGATGAAGGGCAAACTCTCATCAACAAATATTGTGTAGTTAAAAAAAAAGAATCTATATTCAATAAAGTGAAAAAAGAAAAACTTCTTAGGATCATACACATTCTTAAAACAAAGCTAATGAATTTTAGTTAATTTTATTTAAAACTGAAACAATTAACAATTCTGGAGTTGATAAGGATTAGTAAATTGAGACTTACTTGGAAGTGATTTTGTAGTTTGACTTAAGGGATGTCCTACGGATGACTTAAAGGATGTCCTGCTATTGTTATTCTGCTAAATGGCCATGTTGTCTTATTGTCTTCTCAATATTACATTTATAAGCATATACATAAGCTGTTCTCAACACAAATGAATACTTTATACTCATAAATTAAATAGTTCCCTCCTCCAAATTACCTCTCTTCAACCCAATTTACCTCTAGTTTCAATTCTTTCTATATTTCTTGGAATAAATTATAAAATTGCAAAATTTATACTAAGTGCAAATTACCTCAACTACCCTGTCTTGAAATACAATAAAAATGAAGACTTAGGATATTTGATTTCAAAGCTCAATAGTAACCTACAATTTTCAATACAGCTTAATATTGGTATAACAATAGGTAATTATATCAATTAAGCAGAAAATAATCCACAAATAGTCCCGTACACTGCCAATACATTTTTGAAAAATATTCTAAGGTAATATAATAAAGTGTCCTTTTTAGAAAAAGGTTCTTTGGATATTGGTTAAGTATCAAAATCTTAAACTTCTATGTTTTACAATTATATTATATATTTTATATTTTTATGAATATATTATAAAGAAATATATGTGTATTAAGGTGAGTCAATGACCAAATTATAAAGACTGGAATCATCAATCTTTAAAAATCTTTCAGGCTCATGACTTTAAATTTATGTGTCAGGTTGAATCCCAAGAATCAGTATGCAAAGTCCTCACCTCCAGTAACTGGGAATGTTACTGTGTTTGACCACACGATCTGTTCAGAATCGATTAGTCAAGCAAAATGTGAGTACCAGTCCAGTATGACTAGGTATTTGTAAGATGACAAGATAGACATACAGAGGGGAACATGAAGATGAAATCAGGAATGTTAGTAGAATATGGTCCAGTCACTATTAGAAGCCAGGACAGTGACAGGAAACAGGATGCCTTTCAGAAGCTCCAGATCATAGCCCTGATAGCAGGCTTTAAAAATTAGTTTGCAGAATTGCGAGGGAATCAAGTTAGTTATCTTCATGCTACTCTGCTTTTAGTATCTTGCCTGCAGGTCAATGAAATTTATACACGTGGATAGGCAAAATATTTCTATACAGAAGAGAAAAAAACATACATCATAAAATAATATATATGTATATGTATGTATGAATGTATGTGTATATTTCAGAGCTAGAGAGGCTCTCAAAGTTGAGTAGATGCACTATAAAATTAAATTGACAAAATTGATCATGAGGTAAGATCGCAAACATCAAGGCTCATCAGTGCACGAAATGGAAACCACAATGAGGTGGTTTACACCCACTAAGTTGGTGGTATCAGATGCTGGTGATGGTGGAAGCTGCCTGCACCCCTCATGCCTCTACTGACACAGACAGGTAGCAAGGAGATAGCTTGCATTCGTGCCCATGGCATACGTTTCAAGACCTCTGTGGAAAGTCTGAAGCCATGTAGAATACTGGATCTTACGCATTTGATGTTTGCTTGTTTGTTTCCTAGACATAGAGTCCAGTGGCAAAGTATAATTTTACAAATTAGGCACAATAAAATTTTCAACACTGATTATAAAATATAACATTGATAATATGATACTTTAATTGTAGATCTTTTCTCAAAACATCACATTGTTCTACAGAGCTCTAAAATATTGGTGTGTGATTAATATCTTTTATTGAGAATGTTTAACATTTCACTTTAAAACAAACACTTTACAACTTGTCTATAGTACGTCTAAAGTTTTGCCATCACATCTCCTAGCTTCTGAGGTCATTACAAAGAAAAACACGAAGACTTTCTTAAACGTAAGCTCTGCAATCATAAGTGACTCATAGGTAGCTAGTGTGTGCAGGACAAAGGGATGATTCACATTCTAGGCAGGACGGAGCAGAATGACCTGAGATTTCATCATACTGCAGAGAATGCCATGCAATGTAAACCTTATAAACTGTTTATTTCTGTAATTTTCCGTTTAATAGTCTCTGGATGGAGAGTACATGTCATGGAAGGTAGAGGACTCATATAATATTTTGGAAAATATAGTAGATCATAAAACCAAACACATACTCTTAGATGGAGTGATTTAGTCTCAAGAGAAATGAAAATATACATTATCAAAATGTACTTTAATAGCCAAAGAAGTTTTAGTCACAATTGTTAGAAACTGTACAACCTATACCATACAGACCGAGTCTCATAAGCAGTGACTATTGATTTCTACAAAATATTCAAAGACAACAGCTCAAGACTAAGATGTCAACAGAGTCATTTCTTCTGAGGACATCTGTTCTAAAACTGAAGATGCCTGTCCTCTACCACTGTGTTCACACAGTGTTGCCTCCCAACAATGTGTGTGCACCTCTCTCTCTCTCTCTCTCTCTCTCTCTCTCTCTCTCTCTCTCTCTCTCTCTCTCTCTGTGTGTGTGTGTGTGTGCACAAATATCTTCTTTTTAAAACAAAAATATTCATATCAGATTAAGGCCCATTGAACTACGTTATTTTCACTTACACTTTTAAAGATTTTATCTCTAAATATACTTACGTTTTAAGGTGGGAGGTGGTGGGGTTCCAATTATTAAGTTCATACCATAATCCAAATGATCACTAAGCTCAGATAGGTAAATGAGTTATGGAACAGTTACTATAATTATTAAATTCTGTGTATCAGTGTGATTAAGTTATGTTGCCCTGGCATTTATGGAAACATTTTAATATAAGTGAATTTACAATCAGTTGAGTTTTAGTGAAGTAGACTATCCTCCACAATGTGTGGCTTTCAGTCATTCAGTGGGGAATTTACAAGAAATAACTAAGGGCTCCCAGGTAAGCCATCATATCCCTGAAGACTATTAAGAAGAAATAATCCTTGAGTTCACAGTTCTCCTGCCTTACAGCAGCCTAAGCTATAACCTGAACTTCCTATGTGTGGCAGAGACCTATGAATGTCAACATTTCCAGGCCCTCAATCAGGAGTCCATTCCAAGGAAACTTGCAAAATCAATCCTATCTACTCTTTTTCTCTGAAAAGAAAATCTGAATGATATGGTCATATAATGAAAAGTATACAGGCACCAGAAGGACAGAATAAATAAGCATAAATCAATCTGACAGTTTCTGTACTAAGAAGAAAAAAAAGTCAGACAAGAAAGTGCATATTCTATCCCTCTGTCCTTTAGAGCCTAATCCAGGCAAAATTTGCCTACAATGATAGACACAAGAAGATTGATATCACCTGCCGTAGATGAGTGAGGATGAACATGCATTAGAAATGGACAAGAGATAAAGAACTTTCTGGAGGATTCTGGGACTGTGCTACACCTGGTTTGGAGTCACAGTTAAATGAGGGTGTACCTTTGTCAAGACTCAGAAATGAACAGTGTTTATGTATGCATTTTATTCTCTGAAAATAGGGTATTCTTTAAAAGATTATGAAAAATTACTTGTGACTAAAATTTAACACTACATAAATTTTTATTTTTAAAAATATGATTGTTTTATCAAACAAGTAACTTTATGTAGCTAAATATTTTCATAATTGATTTAATATCAGCTCTTACTTCCACCTAGGATTTTCATTCCTTGGCCTGACTGAAAAGGATCAACCAGTAGAGGGCACCCTTCATTCATAAGCATGATGAAACCATGCTTAACTATGTCAATTGGTGATAAATTCACCACCACCCCTAATCAGGTTTAATATAAGTAAATAGTTAAATCACCATTACAAATGACTTTTTTAACCAATGATCACAGTTAAAACGTAGCGTATTCAAGATAGCTATATGCTAATTCAGTTGAAGTATAAATTCCTCACAGACTAAGGCCATGTGCCACGTGCCTCCATAAAGATTTAAGATTGACTTTTATCTATTTCTTTTGTAAAGGAGTATTCCTTTCTTTTGGTTTGGCTTGGTTTGGTTTTGCTGGAAAATATCTTTTCTATCTATCCCCAAGAGATATCCAACACCATACCACTAAGTAATCCATGATTTAACCTTGGGTCTCTAGATACAACAAATTTGTTGTGATGCTTTCCTAGGCAAAATATTGATTTTAAAATAATATATATGATATGATAAACAAGGATAAATAAAAACAGAAAGAAGCAAATGAAGAGCAGATGGAGAAAGAGAATTTATAGAAATGACAGTACATAAGGCCATATATTTAACAAGACCTTGAGAGCTAGAGAGATGCTCAACAGTTGAGAGTACTTCCTGTTCTTATAGAGGATATAAATGGATTCCCAGTCCCTATGCCAGGTGTTCAAAAACACCCATGACTACAGCTACAGTGTATCTTATACCCTCTTCTGGCCTCCAAAGTCATCTGCACAGACATGACATACACACATGCGTGCGCGTGCGCACACACACACATACACACACACACACAGGGAAATTTTATGTGTGTGCTTATATAATATTCTTGGGTATAAATGTAGGTAAAATTTCATGGTAATAATTTTCAAATCACTTATCAGGATAGAAATATACAGGTAAGTGGATCACACACTTACAGCTCCAACTAAAAGAAAAAATATATTAAATAAGATATCATGACTCCTCTGAACAATTCAACATATTTTTATTGAGCTCTTACTATAATATTTTATCTTAGTATATGTAGGCTTCCTATGAATGAATGAGTTCATAATATTTTCTCAAAAATACAATGTACAGAACAATGTACAATGGAGAAAAGTCAGTTGTTGTTAGTATAATGTGGATGATTAAAAGTTGCACAAAATCTGCAAGAGTAGACTAATTAATTGAGAAATGTTCTGTGGAACATTGCCCTCCCTACATCCTCCATATTTAGTAACCTCAATGAAGCCATGAAGGTCAAATAATATAACATTCATTGGAAACTTTAGATGTCCAATGGCCATATGAAAAATGAAAGTGAATGAAGTGAGGAAAGGGCTGGAAAAGGCCCATGTCTGGGTTAGAGTTTCTGTCATATTGACACAAGTTTTTTTTTTTTTTTAATCATCTGAGAAGCAGAAAGCACAGTTGAAAAAATATCCCCAATAGTTTGGACTTTAAGGCACCTTTTTGATTAACATTAACGTACATGGGGATCCAACTCATTGAAGGACTGTCCCTGACCCATTGGTTCGGAGTTGTATTAGAAAATAGATGGAACAAGCATGGGGTAAGCCACATACCTCCACAGTTTCTACCTCCGTTCCTGCCCTGAGTTGCTGTGCCCTGGCTTGGAATGTGACTTGAGAGTTGTCAGAAGAAATAAACTTTTTCTCCCCAAGTTGCTTTTGACTGCGGTGTTTAATTACAGCAATGGAAACCCAACTAAAGCAGCACGAAAGTAAGGAATACAAAACTAGATTGATACACACAACCATGGCAAGGTTCGTCTGGATGTCCAGTCTTTAATTTTATAAAGAGATTCAGAGTTTGATTTTATGCCACAAGAGAGCTGGCATTTCTATTGGAAGACTGAAATGTGATGTCAAGTGTGTGACCTGTGATCTAGTCAGTGTATATGAGAAGCACAGCTGGATTGTCACCACATCCTCCGTGTGTTCTGTGGAGACCCATTCAGGAGAAGGACAGAAATGTTGCTCAAAGCTTATTAACCTGAGGATCTCTAAGACAAACCTACTTACTAAAGCAAAAAATAGAGTTCCAAGAAGAGATGATTGGCATTTCCCTCCTTCCATTCCCAAATCAAGCTGCTGTAGATGCCCTAAAAGATGTCTGCTACTACCACAGAAAAAGGGACACAAGCCCAGAGTGAGATTGACCCAGAGCTGACTACTAGTATACTGGCCCCTCGCCAACAGTTCTTCCCCTTGTCCAGAAGGGTGGAGGAGGGAAACAATTCTTCTTCATAGACAGAGCTGACAGACTGTCTGAGAAGACTGGTGAGTGGCTACATGCTGCTGCTGCTGCTGTTTTCCATTCAAGAGAGAAGCTCCCCTCTTTACATTGACACACTCTTCTTAGACCAGAGCCTCTAAACCAGAACAGAGATCCTTCAGCCTCTTGTCTACGAAGGCACAGCAGAGAGAGTGTTCATGTGGCACTCTGACGGCAATTGTCCTTGAGGACCTTTGATAAGGAGCAGAGTCACCTAAACAAAAGCAATGCGAGCCGTGTGTGGTCTTCCACAGCTTACTAGATGCTGCTGTTTCGTGGGATTTACCTACTGAGAAACATGGAGCTCTACTGTTGCGATTGTTATAATAAAACCGATGTTTATTTTGGCTCAAAAGCAATTTTAAAATGTTAAAGGTATTTATACAGTCATCAAATATCTGCCTGCTTTATCTGTTCTTGCATAAAGATGTTTACATAATTATGTATCATGTGAAGACATAAAAATAAAGCATAGTTAAGAATGTAGTGAATTTTAAGGATGAATATATAAAGGGAGTAGAAAATATAGACGGGGAGTGGAGACTGCAATTTTAAAATAGGTTGCTAGAAAAAGGCATGGTTGGTTAATAGTACTAGGGGGAAATATCAGCCCTAGAATTTGTTGTGTTCCTTACACGCCAGCTACCAGGCAAAAAACTTTGCATGACTTTTTCAGGTTGAGTTCCACCACAAATCCATGTTCATTGTTGTTGCCCCATTTCCTTGAGAAGTAATCCAACAAAGACTGTCGTAGATTGAGTTGTTCAAAGACCATAGTTTGGATCAATTATAACTTGACTTTTACTAGAACCCAAATTCCAAACCAATACTCTGTTCTGATTCCCAATGAGGACAAGACAGAGAAGATGTTCTCCATGGGAAAATTTATACAAGGGAAGCTAAATAGTTTGGTGTGTGCAAGAAAAGGACTGATCTTGAGCTACAGAAACAGAAACAATAGAGACTGGATACCAAAGAGGGATTTACGATGACGACAGGAGAAAAAAAAAAGTAATTCTGGATTATTATGGCCACTGAAACAACAGAGACCTGGCTAATCGAATAGGAAAATGTGTTATTTTATACACGAGAAAATTAGAGTTTGTAAAAAAAAGAATTGGAAGTAAAATAATGTTTAGAAATATTTTCCAGGAGATTGTCTTTCAAAAATCCAGAAAACAAGTTTGGTTTGTACTATGTATGGAAGAGTTTAGGTCATGTTATGAAGTTCTATGGATTTAGGAAACTTCTTTGTTGAGAAAGTTTCTTATTGCACAAACATCACTTTTTGGATTATCTTGTTTTCATTATCTTCTTTTTTACTATGATTAACATTTTCATGTTTATTTGATGTAAAAACTGCATTTTGGATACACCTGAGAGTTACTAGGTATCTCTTTTAAGGCATAAAGGATATATTCCATTCAAAATATTTGGTACTATTTGGAATAAAAATATTCAAAAATATACTCGGAGTTAAATTCAGACAGGAATACATCAAGGAAAAGAATAAATTCTGTCTTCTCATCTTTAGCTGAAGGCTGAATACCATAAAAACATTCTACTTTTTAGTATCAGTATCTCAGTCCTATCGAACCCCATCCTCTCACCTGCAGCTGAAGGCTGAATACCACAAAGGAAGCATTCTGATTTTTAGTATCAACATCTCAGGCCTATCCAGATCATTGCAGTACCTGAATCAAAGTAGCCCAGGAAGAAGCTTATGAGGAATGTACATCTCAGATGCTACTCCAAACTCCCTGCACCAAAACTCCAGGAGGCAGGACAATGAACCAAGTTTTAATAACATAGCATAATTCTTAGAAATACTGAAGTTTATAAAGAAGTACTCTAAACTACCCTTAGAACAATTTAATTATTTAATTACTACTAGAGATTAGGTGCTTGACTTGAGTCTGTACATTGGATTCAGATATTTAAGAATATAAAAATAATCGACACATAATAATTGATACACTAAATGTAATAATTAATTTACATGCATATACACCTCTATATGTGCACATGCACATGCATGTATAAAATCATCCCAGATATTCTTCTAACTGCAAACCAACCAACCAAGCAACCAACCAACCAACCATTCTTAAGAAGTACTAAGCTATACATACATTAGCCATAATCTTCCAGTATCTTTAGAACACTGCCAGATGCCCATTTAGAATATCTCTGAAAAGTGAAGTCCATTTTCCTTCTTTTTCAAAGTAAATGACTATACTTAATCTCATAATGTTTGGACACTTGAATTTTTCCACAATTTTTAAGAGGAATTGTACTTGGCTTGCAATTCTAGATAATAGTCCACCATTGAGGGAAGTTAAGGTAGGAGCTAGGCAGGAACTTGAAGGGAAGCACAATCTCAGACACTGAAACTCATTTTCAGCCAAGAAGCACACATTGAAGTTTCAGAACCCTGCTTTGTAGGTGGATTGCACTTTGGCTTATGATGATCTATTTTTCTTTCTTTTTTATTCAACATAATATTTTGTTGACTATTTATAAATGTTTTACAATGCATCCTGATCATACTTGCCTAACGTTTCTTCCAGATCCACACTCCCACCTCCAAAAGAGAAGCATACCACATAAACTAGTGTTGCCCACACAGTCACTGGAGCATGGTCAAACTCTCAGTGGACGGCCCTTTAAGGATAACTGAGTCCATTTTCACCCCACTGCCAGAAGTCAACAACTGTAAAGAGCCACACTTCAGCATGTTTCTTACAATTTTTAATGAGTCTTTTCAATGGCTTCCTATCTAGACGGTTTCTTTTTTCTTTGGGGCCATGGGAGGTTGTTACTAAATCTCTCATTCTCAATTATGAATGTAGAGTCCTCAATTCCACTACAAAAGATGCTTGCTTGCCCATAAAAGTCAGTGGCAGCAAAAGTCATGGACTTCCACAATGTGTCCCATAGACCACGGACAACCACATGGCCTCTGGTGCCCACATAGGTCTGGGATATCAACATGACCCTATTCACAGCATGGATCACTAACATGAACATGACTTCTGGTGGCATCAGAGACCACAGACATCAACATGGTCTCCTATGGCAGCTCTGGTCATAGTCTAGGAGCTGCATAGACCTGGGAAACTAGCATGGCCCTAGGCTTCAGCACTGGCCATAGACATCAACATTTAACCAAGTGACAATCATTGATAATAACTTGCTGCTTTTCAGCTTTCTGCTTATGGTAAAAAAAAAGGCAGGCCCTAGGAATTGCTCAAAACAACAATCTGCAATGTACCCTGCTATTTTCCTAATCTCCTTGAAAGTCAGTTACCCCCAGTTCTTTAATTGAAAATTAAGTAAGACACTATGGTAAAATCATGGGTAATTAACACAATGAGACCACTTGACAAATTTATAATTTATTCTTCTAATTTGTCTATATCACTGTAAACATTAGTCCTCGACCTGCTTCCTGAGCCCCAGCATTAACATGAAATTTAATTCTTTATCTACACCTTTTATGTGATGCATTAAGGAGATGCTGCTTTGCGGAAATCCATAGCTCTGGACCTTGTCCTGAATTTTCAGCTGTTCCTCCACAGAACCAGCCTCAAGAAAAAGATGCAACTCTACTTCTCACAGCTGGGCTTCCCTGACTTTTGAAAAAGAATATCCACACCTTTGTCAGCGGTAGATGTCTACTGCTTATGTGATGACAATGAAATGGGTGGGAAGGGAGAAAGAAGGAAAAAGGGACCACGAGAGGCAAGGAGAGCAAAGAGAGAGGTAAAGACGGAGACAGAAAAGTGGAAACAGGAAGAAGTAGCTAGCTTTTTATTTCATATTGAACAAAATTGAAAACTTTTGGGCCATATGCAGTTCTTCTTAGACATCAAAGTATAAACACATACGCATTAACAAACACATACTATTTTTTAACTATTTAAAGATATAGAAAAAATTTTGTTTCTTGATGTTTACCTTTTGAAACCTTAACTCCTTCGTATTTAAAAAATGGAATCAAGAAATGTAAAAACAAATAAATAAAAAATAATTTTTCTGTAAAGGTTATTTATAGCACCAAATACATATCAACCATGCCATGTAGTCTCATACCGAATGTAGGCTCAAAGTTTAGGCTCCAATCAAAGTGATTTTCTTTTGTATCTAGTCCATCTTGTCATTTCATACCAGAATCCACAATCAATTCAAGTTCATTCATTGCTAAACAGCAAGACTTGTTTTCTTTTTCTTTTTCTTTTTTTATAGGATCAGGTTTTCTTTGTTTGTTTGTTTGTTTGTTTGTTTGTTTGTTTGTTTTTTGGAGCTGGGGACCGAACCCAGGGCCTTGCGCTTGCTAGGCAAGCGCTCTACCACTGAGCTAAATCCCCAACCCTCTTTCTTTCTTTTATTGGATATTTTTTATTTACATTTCAAATGTTATTCCCTTTCCCAGTTTCCGGGTCATAAGTTCCCTTCCTACTCTCCTCCCCTTCTTCTATGAGGGTGTTGCCCTCCCCAACCACGCCTCCTTCCCACCCCCTGACATTGCCCTGCACTGGGGGTGGGGTGGGGTCCAACCTTGGCAGGACCCAGGGTTTCTTCTCCCATTGGTGTCCAACAAGACCATCCTCTGCTACCTATTCTGCTGGAGCCATGGGTCTCTCCATGTGTACTCTTTGAGTAGTGGTTTAGTCCCTGGGAGCTCTGGTTGGTTGGTATTGTTGTTCTTATGGGGTTGCAAACCCCTGCAGCTCCTTCAGTCCTTTCTCTAACTCCTCCAATGGGGACCCTGTTCTCAGTTCAATGGTTTGCTACTAGCATTCATCTCTGTATTTCACATGCTCTGGCTGAGTCTCTCAGGAGACAGCTGTATTAGGCTCCTGTCAGCATGCACTTCTTGGCTTCATCAATATTGTCTAGTTTTGGTGGCTGTATATATATGGGCTGTATACCCAGGTGAGTCAGTCTCTGAATGGCCATTCCTTCAGTCTCTGCTCCAAACTTTGTCACCATATCCCCTCCTATGAATATTTTTGTTCTGTCTTTTAAGAAGGACTGAAGCATCCACACTTTTTCTTAACAATTAGTTTAAATACTTAATTCACTTTGGGTCTTCAACTTACCAATACAAAGCAAAATACATGATTTATGATCTCAAGAATGATTTATATAATTTTAATTAAAGTAAAATTATCAGTTTCTCTTTCCCTTTACACCCACCAATCCCTCCCATACTCCCTTCAAATTAATAGCCACTCTTTCTTTAACTATTGTTACACACACTCAAACACACACACACACACACACACACACACACACACACAAATGCAACCTGATGAGTCCTTTTTGGTTTTTTAAGTTTGTGTGGTTTCAGAGTTGACCACTTTGTGTTTGACAATCAGTAGGGGTTCTACACTTGGGACAGGCTACTTCTCCCTCAACAGTGTGGCCTGTGTTCTTTACATAGGGGATTTCCCCTTCCACATTGCATGTCTGTTGATATTGTCTCGTCATGATCTTGTTTACTCAGCCATTTCTAAGAGAAAGAGAGTCTCCCAGGAGACTTCCTGGTATTCTGACTCTTACAGTCTCCCCACCCCCTCTCCCAGGATATTCCTTGAGCCGTAGACACAGGAACTGTGTTGTAGTATAAGGGTCCATGATTCACTGAACAATGATACTCCAGAACCAAATAGTACGTAAAAGCAAAGATCATTTTACTCTGCCGGAGTCCAGCATGTGGGGGTCAACCAATTACCAAGGTGAAGACCCCCTAGGTGAGCTTGCAGGCTCAATTTAAAGCACATTAGGGGAATTCCAAGGCAGGGTAGGTGACCTTTATCTTAATTGGTTGGCTGGGTCTCTAGGGATATAGTTGTCTCCCAGATCCTGCACAGGTCACAGGAATGGGACTTTTTGACTTGCTAATGATGGGGCGAGTCTCATTGGATGTTTTCCCTTTTTTGCCCAGACCTCAGTGACTTCTGCCAGAAATTTCTATAGTAACAAACTTGGAGGTGGAGCTTCTTAAGGGAACAATTTGTACTAGCCTAGGGCCAAGGTCAGAACATGGGTGGGGCCATTCATATCCAGCACTTCCACACCCTCTAGGACAAATTGAATTTGGGCTCCCTTTTTTGGTGAGGAGATCTCTTCTCATCAGGAGCAATGGGCTTCCAGGCATGATCATGAATGAGTAGGTTATCCACTTCACTCCTAAGTCCACATTTTTTCAGGTAGTAGAAAAATGGCTAGGACTTCTTCGTGGCCATAGCCCCTTGAACCCATGATTTTTGCTATTTGACAATGTCCTCAGCAGTTGATTCAAAACAGAATGCTGTGCACCTGTGTCCCCCATAAATTTTATAGGTTCCCCCTCCACTTTTAGGGTTACACAGGGTCCATGGAGGAGAGTTGAGCCCCGATGCTCTCAGTCATCTCGTTTTTCTAATTTCAAAACCTATGGGCTTTTTCTTTTATTTTTCTTATTTCACTCATGCTTCCAACGGCTACGTTCCTTGCAATAGGTATATTGGATCCTTTGTAATGGAGGATGGGTTTTTCTTTCAGTGGGGGCTGGCTTACTTTTTCCCCTTCCACAAGCCAGGTGTTTCAGCAATTTCTCATTGGGATGGCCGAAATTCGTGTGGTGAGTACCACTTTTGCCAATCCTCTGGTCTGTCCATCCTTAGGAGGTCTCCCAGTTGTCAAACCCATCTCAGCTTTATCTACCCACGCAGTTACTTACCCACAAAGCAGTCTAGGAACTGACGCTTCTGATGGATGTCAGGGGCAGCTTTGTTACCAAAACCACATTATAGGTCCTATAAGCTTCAAAAAGTCAGTTTAGGTAATTTTGGGGCTCTTATTTTGTCCCTGCATCACCTGGCTTACCTTAGATACATTTGTGAGCCATGTGGCAGCCTCTTGGAGACCTCCCATCAGACTCTGGTAGTAGACCCAGAGCCTCTCCCTACTTTCAGTAGTGTTAAAATCCCAGTTGGAGGGTTGGGGATTTAGCTCAGTGGTAGAGCGCTTGCCTAGGAAGCGCAAGGCCCTGGGTTCGGTCCCCAGCTCCGGAAAAAAAAAAAAAAAAAAAAAAAAAAAAACTCTAAAAATCCCAGTTGGGTAGAGTCAAAATAAAGGCTGCATTGATATTAACCTGGACATGAGTGGGCAGTCCACTCTCTGTCAGAACCAATCCTCTCTCCTCTGTCATGAAGAGAGCCTGGAGCAGTTGTTGACAGTACCAGGTGGGTTAGCGAGTCAGTATGACTGAATCTAGAAGACCTGTGAGAGCTAATGGTCTTTCTGAAAATGGAGGGTTCTGCAACTTTCAACTGTTAACCTTATTCCTGGTAAATGACACATATGTCATGAACCGTCTCTCCTGAGCATCTTGGGTTCTGTAGCCGGAAGAAGGAAGGCTGTACTAGAGTCATCCCTCTGGGCAGTACAGGCCGGAGTGTGAGGTGGACTCCTAGAAGAATAAGGAGAGTCAGGGAAGTAAGGGGAGTCCAAGGATGCCCCTCCCTCTGCCTGCACCAACTGGGCAGAGGCGGCGGCAGCAGCAGAAACAGGTACCTAATGAGGATCTTCCTCAGGCGCAAAAGAGGAGAGCAAGGCAGGAGGCCAAGGCCAACCCTCCTTCACAGGAAGGAGGGCAGGAAGCTGTGTGGCTGATGACTAAAAGATCTCATCCAAACAGGGGACTTCTGAAACAGTTATTGCCACATTGTGATATGTGGCACTTGGTGCAGGTGGCCCCTGGCCTCATAGACTATAGCCTTCACTCTGTAAATACTGGGGAGGTGAAAAGTCCCTTCCTCAGGTCATCCTACTTTTTAGGTAGTCCATTCGCTCCTGCAAAAATGGTTAGCTTGCCAGAATGAACAACGAGACCTAAATCTTCTTTGACTCTACAAAAGTCTTTAAAAGGGTTCAGGACCAAGCAGAGTGGGGCTCTGTGCCTGTCCCATCCTAGGAGTCAATGAAAAAAAATTGTGCAAGAGGACAAGAAGCACAAACAGAAGACACACAGACAGATACAGGACATTTTTGGGGAAATGAGAGCAAAATGCAAAAGCTGTCTCAGAGGGTCTTCCTTCCTGCACATGGAAGGACCAATGACTCACAGCCAGTTTAGAAATCAAATGAGAACTAACACGTTCTCCTGCCTCTGGGAGGGGGTCAGGAGTATCCTCCATAGCCCCTAGTCGGCGATAAAATACAAGTCTACTTTGTCCCTCTTGGTCTCCAGATTAAACCTGAAACAGAAACATAGAGATGGACAAGGCAAGAGACAAATGGGAGCCCAGACTTACCAATTGACTCAACTATATGAGTCAGGAAATCTCATATAGTCATGAATCCCAGATAAGCCCTCAAATGTAAAGGTCAATGATTGGTTAAAGAACAATATCCTAGTCCCAAATAGCATGTGAAAGCAAAGATGATTTTGTACTGCAGAAGTCCAACATGCAGAGGTCCACCATTCACCAAGCTGGAGACCCCCCCAGGCGAGCTTGCAGGCTCAATTAAAAGCAGATCATGGGAATTCCAGGAACAGGTAGATGGATTTATCTTGATTGGTTGGTTAGGTCTCTAGGGGTATGAGTGTCATTGGGATTGGTTAGAGCTCTGGGGACATCCCAGAACCTTTGCTAGGGGTAAGGGTTGGGGACTGAAAACTATTGCTGACTCACTGTCTTTGCCTTATGGCAGGTGGCAGAGCAGCTTCTGATTGGCTGTCCAAAGGCTGTGGTTTTTCCAGTAACTGACTTTCCCATGCTTGGCCAGTTCTGGGGACACAGAAATGCAGGCCTAATATCCTGAACTGCCAATTTGAAGCCTGTCATAGAGTCAGCCTGGTTCAGTTCTCTCTGTAAATGGTTCCACTGGGACTTGGCTGCTAAAACCTGTTCATCTCCACATTGTGTTCACTTGTAGTTTATGAAACAATTTCCATTTGCCATAAAGAGAAGCTTCTTTGATGAGTAAGTATGTACATTCTAAATCTTGTCCTTATAACTAGTTACATTAAAGAATCACTTAAAATATAAAATGTTAAGTTTTGGCCTGTGTTGGATGATTTAATGATATCAGGTCTTATATAATGATATTTGGTCTTAATCAACAACTTACAGAATTATTTTTCCTTCTTCAAAATTCCAAAAACGTTTCCTGTTCCCTAAGAACAAAAGAGTTTATTATTCTATCCTGTATTAGGACTTCGGAAACCAAAGAGATATATTAGGCTTCATTTAAATACATTCAGTAACAACTGTCAAAATTTAGGTCACAGTCTTTTTGCTATGATGACTCCTCCCGATTCATATAACGTGCTGGGAGATTCTCATCAGTGATTATGCAATATCTCCTCTATTCTTTGAACTATTTAAATAATGGTTAATGAAACGACTAGACATAGGGTTTGAGAATGTGTACATAAGTGGTTTTATAACCGTAAAACTTAAAAACATGGTTATGATGAGATAGAGATGGACACACATAGGTATAAAGATACAGATACATATTTGGCCCTGTACGTTCTACGGTTGTAAATGCATCCAGCAAAGTATACAAATACAATTACTTTAATTAACTTATTTATTTACTTTATGTGTAGGAGAGTTTTGTCTGCATGTATGTCTGTGTACCACATGTGTGTCTGGTATTCAAGGAGGCCAAAGAAAGGGTTACAGGATGTCCTGGAACTAAATTACAGGTGGTATGAGCTACTATGTGGGTTCTGGGAAGATTAGCTAGTCCTCTTAACCCCTAAGCCATGTCTCATTCATTCATGTACACAATAATTTTTAAAACAACAAAAAGAAATGTTTTTATTTATTAAGTACATATTATGTACTTGGTTGCAGATCAAGTAAAAGTAATTATATTTATCATATCCGTTAAATTTTCATAGCATTCCAAGCCCAATCCAATGATTCAGACTTGATGTGAAACTATTTTGTCACTAATCTAGTTTCCTAACAAAGGCACTCAAGTCAGCATGATAGTTCAAAATATCTCATATCCAAGGTCAGGGAAAGCAAAGTGTATACTGTGCCTCTGCAAGATACACTTGAACTACAAAGCCTCGCTTCTTACCTGTAACTCAGGAAAACAGAACAACTTCCTGTGGTGTGATAATAAAGAGTAAAAAAAAACCTGTAAAATATAAACATACCAAGGAAGAAGAGATGAGACTAATTTGACATCTCTTTGCTTACTCCAAATCCCGTTTCCTCAGGCCCCATCTCCTTCTATTTCCTTGAGGTCAAAGGTTACCTTACCAGTGAAGCTAAAGGCAGCTTTAGTGCGTGTTTCGTGATGTCATTTAACAAATGAGGATAATCAGACACAATGTACTTAAAGCTATAAACACAGCAAAGGATTGGCAAACATACACTTGTACAAAATCCAACCTGAAGTTCCTTGTAGTTTCTATGGTACATGTCTAACCCACGTATCCTAGATTAAGTGAACGTGTTACCTACTCTCCATAAACTTTCGCATTCTAAACTTATCCTTGACTTCATCACCACACATGTGTCCAGGTGATGATGTTTAGGTCCATGTAAATGTACATGATGGCAGCTTGAAAAGTACCCTGTTTTAAGTCTGTAGCTCTATGTGCAGTCTTAGGACTACAATGATTTGCTTATCCAAGCCTGGTGTGGGGTTAGATGCCACCATCAAAGACACCTGGCACTTTGGTGACAGACGCAAGAAGGTCAAGAGTTCAAGATTATCTTTAGCCATATCAGGATTTTGAACCCAGTCTGAGACCCTGTCTCAATTAAAAGAAAGGAGGGGGGGAGGGAAGGAGAGGGAGGGAGGGAAGAGGAAGGAGGGAGGGAGAGATAGAGAGACAGAGATGAGAGAGACAGAGAGAGAGAGAGGGAGAGAGATATCTTGATCCTCTTGCCAGTTGTGGTTCAAGAAGAGACAGACATCAGAACAGAGGCATGAATATAGTTTTCAAGCACTAAAGAAGCTAAACACACGTGCTTGCAGACAGGAACCTACCATGGCTGTCCTCTGAGAGGCTCTACCCAACAGCTGACTGAGACAAATGTAGATACATATAGCCAAGCATTGGGTGGAAGTCAGGGACCCCAATGAAAAAGTTAGGGGAAGGATTGAAGGAACTGAGGAGACAGCAACCCCATAAGAAGAATAATAGTATCAACTAATCTAGAGTGACAGGGGAGGGGCAGCATTTGGGATGTAAATAAATAAAACAATTTTTAAAATGTTTTTAAAAAGAAGCTAAACATAGTACCAGCTTGTTCTATCTATGGCAATATACACTGTATTTTGTAAGAACATCTTTGTAAGACCTGCACTCAGTAAAGGAAACAGGAATATATGAAATTCTCTTTTCAGTCTTTATCTTGCTTTCATTTTAAGTCAGGTTAAAAAGAAAATGTGAAGGGATCTATGCTGCCCTGAGTCCCTTCTTAGTTTCTGAAATGCAGGGCTTCTATACAGATGCTTTGCAAACATTTGTCAATTATTATTTTTGGTTATAGGACAGCTGTTAATTTCTCTGCTTCCTAGATATACACCCTCCATTTCTTTATCCTTTTCTTGAGCATTGCCTAAGTGAACATTTCCTTGGAGCTTGCAGGCTCCCAGGCCCTGTGCTCAAGAGGATGAAGAGACACCCCTGCCTCTGGAGATCTCAAAGTGTGGAATAGGGCAAAGGCATGTCATGAAAGAACTCTTTTTGGTGGTGTGTAAACATTACATTGGAAGTGTTTGCCTTTAAAGTGGCATTGGCTTTTCTTCCAAACTACCACATCTCACATTGCCACAAAAGGGCGCAGAAGCTTTTGAAAAAAAAAACAACTGTCAGTAATGATGAACTCAAAGATGGCTAGACTTAATATATGAGAACGGATATAGGTGGTTTTGTAAGCACCATGTGGTTATGTGGGACACGCATGTTGAACACAGGCAGAGACACTTCACCTAAAACTTCCCCTTGCAACTTGCGGATGTACTTGAGCCAGCGTGGAAGTCTCTGCTTCCGGAATAAGAGGGCTGACTAACCAGCAAAGCTTCTTGTTGCTCATTTCAGCAGTGGTTTACTCTTCTTGAGGCAATACATAAAACTTTTTGCAAAATACATCCAAGGAACTTGGGTCAACCACATTAACGAGGTCATTTCTGTACGCTGTGTCAGGGGTTCTGTCTGTATGTATTTTAAAGAAACAAAGTCAAAAGATGCTGGCTTACATGAATGGAATCTCTCAGCATGTGAGATCAGAATCATCCGACTGAGAGAAAATGATTCAGCATCTTATATTTAAGTGAACTCTCAAAATGATTCTTGATGGAATTATATGCCAAATACATACTGCTTACATAGTAATGTTTTAGATATTTAGATGAAAAAATAGAGAAAATGTATTTGAAAACCTTAGAGAATTTTCAAACTGTTATCAAAGTAACCTAGAGGCCTATTTAAAAAAAAAACTGGCAAAAAGGCAGCCTGTGATACATCGCCTAGTGACCAGGGCTGATAACCAGAGATCTGTGTTGGATAGCAGTATCCATGAGTTTGAGCAATGCAGAAAAAAAAAACTGTTCTTGATTGACATGAGAAAAAGAACCAACAGCTGAAGGGTATGTGAGTAAGGAAAGGCAGAGAAGCAGAGGGGCAGTAGAGAGAAAGCTTTAGGGATTGTAGGAAAAAGCCCAGACTTACTTCAGTGTAGAAAGGTGCCTTAGAAAGGAAAGAGAGCTTCAGGTTACAGTTCAGGTTGAATCAAAACACAACATGGGCACAAAACTAAGGGCTCATGCCTCCTTCAAAAGACCATATTGAACATTTCATGATCAATAAAGCACCACAACTGGACTTTAAGACCTTCATTATTTTTTTTCTACATCCTTTTATTAGCCCAAAAGCTCGGAATACCCAAAAAACAATTCACAGACCATATGAAGCTCAAGAAGAAGGAAGACCAAAATGTGGATGCTTCAGTCCTTCTTGGAAGGGAGAACAAAATACTCACAGGAGGAAATACAGGGACAAAGAGTAGAGCAGGGACTAAAGGAAAGTTCATCCAGAGACTGCCCAACCTGGGAATCCATCCCATATGCAGTCACCAAACCCAGACACTATTGCTGATGCCAAGAAGTGCTTGCAGACAGGAGCCTGATATGGGTGTCTCCTGAGAGGCTCTGCCAGAGAGCCTTACTGATACAGATGAGGGTGCTTGCAGCTAACTATCAAACTGAACACAGGGACCCCAATGGAGGAGTTAGAGAAAGGACTGAAGGAGCTGAAGGGGTTTGCAACCACATAGGAAGAAAAACAATATCAACCAACCAGAAAACCCCAGCCTCCAGAGCTCCCAGGTACTAAACCACCATCCCAAAAGTATACAGGGATGGATCCATGGCTCTTGCTGCATATGTAGCAGAGGATGGCATTGTCACTGGAAGAGAAGCTATTGGTCCTGTGAAGAAAAAAGAGAAGCTCATTTCCCCAGTCTTGTAAGGAAATGCCAGTATGTTGAGGTAGGAGTGAGAACATCTCCACAGAAGCAGGGTAAGGGGGAGGAGGATGGGGGGCACTTTAAGACTTTACCTTTGAAATGTAAATACATAAAATATCCAATAAACAGACAAACAAACAAAAGATCATAGTGGGCCACTGACTAGGTGCCACCAGCACAGTGATATACAAGCTTAAAGGTTGCGAGCAGGCTGAGGACAGACCAGGGGTCTGAATTAGGACAGGAAGCTTGGTAAAGATTAATGAGTTCCACTAAGCTAAGAACAGCATTTCTTCAAATAAATGCTTTTGTTAAATAGATTGTTCAGTACATGTTTATTATAATCTGAAGACTTTCAGTATAAATTATATTTCATATTACACCAAACCAACGTTATTACAATCACAGACAATGTTCATTCCTTCAGAACTTTCTTGTTTCCAAGTGAGACATTTCCTCCCTACTTTTCAGAATCCATGTTTTTCCTCTTGATTTCTTGAACCCAAATATAGAAAAGGTATTCCCCACAGACAAAGGTGTCTCCAACTTTGTTTCATTTGTGTGATGCTTTCATGGGCAGATCAGAGGCCATGCTTCCCAGGGGTCAAACTCAAACCATCTGGCCTTTCAGCAGGCACCTTATCTACTGTACCACATCGTAGGACTTCAGTCCACTCACTGTTTGAGAGTGGCTCTCCACCGGTGAGCTGCAGACTTGCGGCGTGATCTTTGCACACTGCACAACTTCCATACATTGTAACAAAAACAAAAGCAACTAAGACGGATCACTGTCAGTCAGAATGCATTTAATAAATTTTATTTCTTGTGTATTACTTCTTTGGGCTCATAGAATACCAAAATCCATCTTGCTAGGTTTTTTGCAAATGTGTAATTGGAAAATTGAATGACTTGGCTCTTCGTTTGGATATCTATTCTTGTATAGATATTGTGATGATATTGATATAAACAGCTCAGGTAGTTGCTTGCCTATTAAGCTTGACTCTACCTGCAAATCAAAATTTGCCTATTAACAATTTAGTCTGAGTTGATTTTAAGGTGCTTAGAGGACCGACACATATTCAGAACATGACCATGGGATCATCTTTCCTTCATCACTGTCCATGGGAGCACCAAGGATAAATCCAACTTAATACTGTCCTGCTTTTTCCAGCCTAGCTCTGGACTAAGCTTTTTCAAACTTCATATTGACTAAACAGGTCAGGTTCATCAGAATCATCTTTGGGGGGATTCAATACTGAGTCACATGGCCTTATCTACTTCATGATCCACAGAACATTTATTAATTTTTAATACTAAACCAACACAACTTTTAATACTGAACCATCCAAAGAAAAATGAGCATTTCTATGCCTGTTGATACCAATTTAAAACCTATCAGTGCATGTCTCTGGGTATCCCCGAGACTTTGTAGAGGCCAGATGTTGATCTATTTATTATCTTACTGCATCACAAGCAGCTTTACTCAGATAAGGCCTCACACTGGGCCTGGAACTCACCAATTCATCTAGGCTGATGAACCAATGAACTTGAAAGATCCTCCTTGTTTCGCCAACCTCCCCCTCTTCCCCAGCACAGGAGTCACAGATATGCATTGCTGGGCCTGACTTCTACTGAGTTCTGGGCATCTAAAGCTCAGGACCTCCTGTTTGCATGACAGTTACTTTACCAACTGAACTATCTTCTTGGTGCCAATATATTTCCTTTTTGAACAAAATGCAGACTATGTTAATTAATCAGAAGAGCCTATGGGATACTTCCTTGTTTCCTCATAGTCAAGTCCAAACAATATTCTTGTAAAACAATAAAATTTACCAAATCAAACCAAATGAAAAAAGAGTCCATTTTTGTCTCATATTTTAAGCATTTTAATAAAACAATCTTACTGGGGGTCATAAAATCTAAAAACATTATTATAATCAGAAACATATTTCTAAGAGACTTTCATAAGAAACTATGAAGCTATTTTACTTTGAAACAAGTTATATGTATAAATAATATGTATAGACTATTGTAGTAAATATACACCAATTCTGCCTCTATGGTATACTGGCCAATTGGGAACGAAGCACTGGTTTTATCCTTACATCACTACTGTGAGTGGAGACCTAACATCAGTGTTAGGGAGCAGTCAATGTGAAGTCCTCACACTGAGGTTAAGAGGCAAGCCATCCATCCATGCAGCAAGCTGGGCTACTTCTTGGTGACAAAACATAATTTGCATAAAACATAATATGCAACATAAAAATAAAGTATTGATCACTCAGTCTGGCATGTTATTGCAAATGTTAACTATCTTGTCCCTATTGTTACAGTGTGATCCAAAAAATTAAGATCATAGGAGAAGAGGGGCAGTTTCTCCCAAAAGGAAAGTGTTTCAACTGCTAACCTAAGAGCTAACACCAATAACGTCTATTCACAGACTACCCTAGAGAGAGTATTCACACATGGGTTTTCCCAAGATGTAGTTCAAGTATGGTTACTAGATACATATACGTATACGTATACACACACACACACACACACACACACACACACACACACACACACATATATATATATATATATATATATTTATAGCTACAACCATGTATGTAAAGCCTGAATTGAGATAATGGATGGACCCAGCCACACTATTTATGACACCTTCAGATAGACAAGGGCCATAAAACACCAAAACTTCAAAAGCTACTGTTGTTTTCTCACAGTAAGTGTGAACAAGTTCTAGTCATATGAATATATGGGCTTGCCACCATACCATCCATTTTGTCTTATTTACTTAAATGTTCACTGAAACACGCCAAATGCTAGAAACATTATCACACTCTGACCACAAATGGATTGACGACCTGTGAATAACAGGGAGATAAATAAGTGAATGAATGAGTGTTTGAGTGCTTGTGGACTTACAGGAGTTTAGAACTGTAGTGGGTGTTTTAAAGTAAGGGCTAGGGGATGGAGAGTCTGTGTGACAGAAGTTAAGCAGAGGAAGTGAGATTCACGGTGAATATTGAAGAGGAAAGAATGAATCAGGCAAATGGGATGAAGAGTAGTGGTGAGTTAACTTGTAAATGTGTGACTTTACACCTAGGAACATTTTTGAACTTTAGCACATAAGGCATAATATTCAATTATACAAACAACCAAAATTGCCCAGTAATAATTACAGAAAACAAAATTAATTCACACTAATTTTTCTTTGCTCTTAGTCTCTGAGAATCAATAATCACTCAGTAAGTGTTTTTAAACTCTTGTTAATGACTCTGCTGGTTTTCAAAATAGAGTCGCAGAACACAGGCACGGATGGTTTTACGAAAGAGACAATTCTTGGACCTATCCTGTGATTAATAAATGTGAAACGCGCTTCACTGAACACCACGCTAGGTGACACATACCACAGCACATAATTTTACATCGCCAGGTGAGGAATGCCCAGTACAATTCAAGTAATGAGACTTGTTCTTGAAAATGTCTTTAGAACAGTGATGTTAGAACTCAAGTAAAAGTAGAAGCAAATGGCGGAGAAGCATAGAGGCTGGACAGAGCACAAAGGAAATACCAGAGCAGAACTGCAATTACCACGTGCTGGCCTATGGTGTGCACTCAAAAGTGGAAGTGAAGCCAGACCCTGTGAACTCCAGAAGAGTCAGGAAGGCACCTTAGGACACAGAACACAGAGTTCCCGTGACACTTGTAAAGGTTGTAATCATTGCTGAGAAAAATGTTAGTTCCACAGAGTCCTGTCCACCACTCTCACCCACTGGTGGCTTAAGAAAGACAGAAGGACCAGATCGAAAACAAAGGCGAGGACACAGAACATGCCCTGAGGAAATCAGTCCAGAAGAGTTTGAGTCACACAAACTCACAGTGGAAGAATTCTGCTTCTCTAATATCCTGTTCTATTCCAGTCAAATGGATCTAAACTTTCCCTTATCAGACTCCCCTGCCTCAGGCTAACTCTATCTCAGGAAAGGAGCTACACCTCGGTTTGTGTGAGAAACACATTGAGAAGGACAGCAGAGCCTGTGTTCCTGCCAATCTCCATTGGGTCCCCCCAATTGTTACCACGAATCTAGCTAAGCAGATTTTTGAGACTACGTCCCTAATTCTCTTTTCTCTTAATTTCTAAGGTCAGACTGCGCTGAATTTAAACAAGATTTCACAGCTTCCCAAACTCCAATTTTTTTTTTTTTACTACTCTATAACCTAAGTTGTGCTGGATTTGACTTTGGATGTTCCAAATATAGCTTTCTGGTGCTATATTTGCACGCAATCAATATTAGTGGTGAGAGAGGAGGTTTGCAATTGTATATTTAAAGAGAAGCCTACCTTTTCTAAAACTGCTTTTTTATGGCCTTCTAATTTGTTAAGACATCTCTAAATGTTCTTATTGTCTATTCTGTGTCCCTTTGTATATAGGTATAGAAAGAAGTTCTGAATGTGTACATCACTTAAATTGCTATCTGAATATGCCCAATCAGGAGGACTGTGAACCTGTACTTAAATACAAAGTGGCTTGATGTCCCACTTGTGAAATGACTTAAAAACACATTTGTTGATTCACTGAGCTCTTCCTAGTCACCAAAGCCCTCCTTCTCATGCTTCTTTGCTGTTGCTTAAGCTTCTCCAAAAGATAGAAGATGCCAATTATGTCTTAACCTTATCTGTTAAAGACCAGGACACAAGGCATTTCTGTGGCAATTTTCAGCCTTGTCCACAAATAATTGCTTGTTCCTGCCAGGGACCCTGCTCATCAGATCATAGATTCATTTGCTGGCCATGTGACTCTCACCTTCATTATCAGCCTGGAGAGCAGATAGATCACAGACTGTGAATTCAGAAAGGTTAGGTTTGTCACTTATTTCCTATATATCTTTGATTAAAATTACTTAAACATTAACCTTTTCAAGTTTTTACACTTAATGTCATATCTGTTAACACAGGGCTTCATGAAACAACTAATAAGAAAGCTTACAATTGAGAAGCAGTTCTTATAATGGTGGATATAGACTAAGATTTCAAGATTTCATGCCAGTGAATTAAATCAGAATGACCAGTGCATTCTCCTGTAAGAGCTTCTGTGGAACTTGCTGTTCAGCACTGCCTTGTCTTGTACACTACTGGAAACGGTTTTCTTTCTTAAAATTTCCAGGAACCAAAGTGGATATTTTTGGTTCACCTTTGCTACTCTAAAAGGTATCATATGGAAACATGACACGGAGCACAAACTCAAAACCTCATGTTAAAATTTCTACCACCACCTAGCACAGCTTTTTTCAAATCCCGTCTCAGACTTCCAGTCAGCTGACTTTAAGGTGCTGGTAAATTGTGTAATTTTCCTTAATACGGCTTCATTGACCTTTGTCCTTTCTACAGAAGCTTTTGTACCCATATTTGAAGAACTGTGCTGTTTCTTATATTTCCCATTGACTAACCAGTGACTGCAGAGACATGAGGTACTCTGAAATGCCAAGAAAGAAGAGGAAGGAAATGAACTTTCCCTACATGTTATTATTTATGCCACAAATTTACCTAAGACACTTTGTTGCCATTACATAGTAATCTATCCCCTACCAAAGAAGCTGGTCTTTCTGCAATTTGAGACCCCCCAGACCAGAAAGAAGTTCTTGGTCAAAACAATATTGAAAAACAAATAAATGAATAAATAAAATAAATAAACAACACAATAGCAAGTGAGCACAATAATATAATAACATAATAACATTTTGGATACATAATCTTCAGAGAATCTTCATGCTTTAAATTTCCAAGGTTAGTTATTATTCCTCAATTCAGGTAACTTGAGCCCCTCAGGATAATGTCTGCTTTCTTCTTTTGGTTCTCAGTGGTCTCATTCTAGACTGTCCTTCATGGACCCACCACAGGTTCTTTTCTGGTCTCTGCCCTCCTTTCAGTCTTCTAATCCCAAAGTTCTTTTCCATGGACACCTGCAGCTTGGGTGCTCTCACCTTGTCCATGTACACGTGGCTTTATTCTGAACTGATGTCTCCAGCTCTCTTTCTCATCTAAAATCAAGGCTACTATATTGACGTCTTTATTTAGGATCTCCCCATGGATATATAATGAGCTATACAGATTCAATAATTATTAACCTGAAATCTTGTTTCCAATCTGCCTGTTCATCCATCCATCATCTTTTGTCACCTACCATGTGAGAACATGAGTGTCGCCTCTGTAGAGGAGAACACAGTTGGATGCTGTGCTGGAAATGAATAACAGTTCTTACTGGACAACCAAGTAACTCCTAAACTATGTACCTTCTAGAATCCGTATATGTAAAATATAAATTTCTAAAGCTTATACAATACTTTAGCAGTGGTACTATTTTAAGGATACAAATGAACCCACACTCCAAACACACACACACACACACACACACACACACACACAGGAAAAAGCAGATTATTAGTACTTAGCACACAATACTAATGCATCTGATATCACAAACCGAAGCATATAGCATTTGATTCACCTTCACATGTCCACACCCCTGACTTTCTGTAGTAGAGAGGTTGCAGTCAGACTTATGAACTACCTTTCCTCTGGAGTTTTCAGGAGGCAGATTAGCCCATCTGCTAGGCCTTTCCATTACTGTGTCTGAAAAGTTGAATTTGGGGGAAACTCGGTGAATTACCACCAAGAATCCAAGCCAACTTATTTTAAACAGAGTGTAGGTGTCTTAAAGGAAGTTATCCGTTAATATCAAGCTGAGCCTCTTACCATATTCCAGGAACCAAAAGGTTTTCAGCATTAGTCACTTTCACAGGAGTTTTGCACCATGTACTTCTCTGCCCAGGAACCAAGAGTATTATGAGGACACCAGAGACTTGGCTTCTATGACAAGATGCTGGGGATTTCTCAGGAACCATCCGTACTCTTAACTATCTCCAGTTTACAAACCAGGTGTACGTACAAAGATAAACATACAAAGTAGTCACCTGCCACTATAGATGTGATATAAAGAACTTCAGGATCACATCAGTCGTCTATGTCTTCCTCTAATGTTTTTATTTTACTTTGTTGGTGTTGCTGTTATTGTTGCTTTCCAAAACTGGGGATGGAATCTGAGCCCTAACAAGTGCTGAGAGAATACTTAAGCTCCATCTTTAGTCCACCATCCCCATACACTCTGATTTGTCATTTCCATACATTCGAATAACTATGTAAGTGTAACTAGAATGATATTGTTTAAAATTTTGAACCTTGCAGGATTAGGCTATGATGTAAGTAACATCAGGTATTTTTCTTTGACTTAGATATTTCAGACTTAATTGGGGTGTCAAGAACATCACTCTTGACATAGAGCCTCTGAGCAGAGGGATAGGCGAGGGGACTAGTAGCATTACACAGGGAAGGGTTTTAGGCATGTTCTCTCTGATTTGCTTGTGCTGCCCACCATTTGTTCTTAAGTTCCCATTGACATATCTCTGAATCTGTAACTCAAAATTTAAGAATCTCCATTTGAATGTTTAATTGGCTTTGCAAACTTAAGCCCTCCACATTTCCCATGATGCTTAGCTAATCTTACTGCATTCTATTCACTCCCCATGGAAATATACGAACTCCATTTTCCAAGTGCTTAGGCCACAATCTGTAGAGCTAATGTTGATCCCTTCCCCTATGGTCTGAGGTACAAAACCCTGTGAGCTTTCTCTTCAAAATATACTGAGAATACGATTGGTTCTCATCACTTAAGAACAGAAAAGAAATATGAAACAAGACTTGGGACACTCCAAACTGGTCAAGTGACAACACATAACTCAGAACAGAAAACTAAAAGGAATATCAGTGTAGTAGGGGGAAAAACAGGCTTGACTGCATGGTAAGTGAAACAAATGTTCGAAGGAGGAAGTAGTCGTCAGCTCTATCTGATTCTACTCAAAGGGTCCAGTAAGAGTGATTCAAACATGGGACTTGACTTTAAGGGCAAAGATAAGAGCAACTTGTGGTTCTGATAGAGTTATTGTCATTATTTTTAATTAAGTATAGGCATGCATGTGTGTGCGTGCATGCGTGCGTGCCTGTGTGTGTTCACACAAGTATTTTCAGGTCCCATTGAATTCCCTTGAGCTGGAGTTTCAGATGGTTGAGTCTGACCTGACATGGGTTTGGAGAATAACCGGTGTTCTCAACCTCTATACCACTTCTTAAGCACAAGGGTGCTTCTATAGGATGTTTTAAACAAAAAAGACTTATTCAGAATAAAATTATTCTTTGCTGTTGGAGATAGCACTGGTCGTTGGTTTGGGTTTTATTTATTTGTGTTTGTTTGTTTGGTTGGTTTTTTATGAGCAATAAAGAGGATATAGTAGACAACAGCTAAAGGGCGTTAAGGAGAACCAGAGGCAGGGCTCTAGGGTTCTAGACAAATAAGAGAGAACAAAGAATATAAGCATGGGAGAAACCATGCTAGGAGGCTAGGGAGTGGGAGTGGGGTATTGAGCTGAAAGCTGGAGAAAAATTACTGGGAAAATATTCTCCTGGGAGAAGAGGCAGTGGCTCTGAATCCAGCATGAAAAAATTCATCCTTGGGACCAAGAAAGAAGCAATATGTGGGCAGAGGCCAGATGCAAGATAGATGAGGTGTCAAGAATTTTATAAAAAACTTCTCCTCCAATTGAGTGTTTCCATTTGGTAAAATGAGAATCCAATTATCACATTACAGTACAATGCAGAAAGCAGAAATACTGTTCAGAGAGAAAGGAATGAGACCCGTAGGTAACACGTTACCTCCTAAGGCAGACATTTATAAAGACTCGGGATGAGGTGAGGTCCACTAATAAATGACAGTCTTGTGTGCCTGGAGCTTCACATAACTGAAATGAAAGTAAGTAAAATTAAGAACTACTTCTCTCATCTCCAGTTCAGCAGTCATATCCTTGCCACTATCAGGTTTCCATTTTACTAACCAGGAAGCCCTTTGCATACTAAAAGCTGATTATATTTATGAGAAGGAAGTGTGAGGGAGTAGATATTTTTTAATCTTAATAAGGAATCCTGATTCAATGGATTCTTTACATTGAAAAAGCAACACTTTTCCTCCCCACAAAGCAGTTCAAATTTCAACATTTTTCTGAGGTCTGGTATTTTTTAAAATGTAAATTGACCACAGTTTAGAGTCAACCAAGGGATAGAGTTAAACACATAGCAATTGAATTCAACAAAATGATTGTCTATAAATGAGTCACATTCTATACTGAAACTTTATGCGCATATATTTATCAATATTATCTGTGGCTATCAAGACTGGATCTCGGGTTGTAATATCAAGTTCCAATGCCTGCATATTCAAGAAGTCTACATCATAGCACCTTCTAAGTACTACCACAGTGTACAGCAGTGAACAAACAAAATGATGACTGCCTTTCTGAATCTTGTCACATTCAGGGACAAATCTGTAGAAGACAAGGCAATCAATAAGAAAAATGTTAATATATAAAAGGACCTTAATATATAACAAACTTAATGGACAAAAGAACATCTAAGTAAAGAGAGCAGGTAAATAATTTGCAATAGAAATAGTGTGTGCAAGGTAAATCTCACTGGAAAGTTAGCAGGGTGAAGACTTGAAGATGAGGGTATGAGGCGTATAAGAAAGTACTTTCTCTGGGGAATCAAAAGCCAGGCAGAAGGTACAATGAATGAAGAAGTTTGGAGCAGGGAGGATGCCTGAAGTATTTACAGGGGTGTCAGAAGGCCAGATTAAGGATAAAAGTCCAAGATAAAACTGGCTACGTATTACACAGCCACATTTTAGGCTCCATTTAACTTTATTAAGAATTCAAAGAAGATATAAGAAACCACTGTTTTGTGTTCACATAAAATTAAATATAATACAAAAATCAACCTTGATTGCCTCCTGGAATATGAAGATAAGACTTATTGCTGAAGAAATAATGAATTTCATGCACAGATCTTAGAGGAAAGGAGTGGCCACTAATGCAGAAGCTATATCCCTTAGGATTGGTTGCCATAGTATCAGAAGGTGCTTTGCAAGATGCCAAGGGGGAGGAGCATGTCCAACTGTAAAGCCAATGAACTGCACTAATGACTGCACTGACAATATATTCACAATGGCAAAGGGTAACATGCTGATTTTGAGGGGTTACCACCAGCTTTCAAACCGGAGTTAAGGTCCACACAAAAGGAGGGAAATCATGTCTGCTACTATAAAGATAGATAACTACACATGGCTGGAGAAGTCCCAGACCTGAGAGGAGAACCTCCTACTATCACTTTCCTAAACCAGTGTAATTCCTATCTGTACTCTAGTTATTCCCATACTTAAGTACAAATCTCACCCCTCATCAAGCAAGCTTCCTTTTGCAACACAAGACCGTTAAAGAAAGCCAATACTAGTCAAAATGTAGAAAACTGACCGAGATGGCCAGTCCAAACCCATATGCCTACAGCACAACTCCTATACATAAGGCTCAAAGAATATTGAAGAATAGAACACAGAAAAATGGTAAGAAGAGAGGGGCAGGAAATCTGCTGTGAAATTGTGACTTATAACAATGACAAGCAACTCTCATGAAATGTTGACAGCATGGCTTCCTACAAAGACCTGCACAATTCCAACATTAGCTCATATCACTACATAGATGAGGGAAGTTTCATGGAAACCCACCCCTGAATGAAAAACTATAAGCAAGTAACAACTGATGAAAAGACTAGAATTAGTCTTTCCCAGGAGGAGCCCCCAGGTTGGGTATTCAATTCCAACTGGTTAAACTTAGAAACACATACCTGCAGGCAACATTGAATAGACAAATAAGTTGTAGTTAAGAAAAAAATCATTATTCAGAAGCTGAAGGTAAAGGTCTCAACTAGATCCTTAAAAGGTTAACGTCTAACAAAAATTCATTCTTAGAACCCTCACTGCTCTTGGCTGGGACAATTCATATACTCTATTGACTTCTTAGCTCAGGCCTCTTTTGAAAGGTGTTTCACTGCCTCCCTCAACAGTGTGCTTTGGCTGAAACTTAACAGCAAAGAATTTGAAATGTGACTAACACAAAGTTAGTAAAAAACTGCTTGAAATACCACAGTTAGCTTTCACTACCACCAAAGATATTTTCACTTGATGTTAGAAGGTACTGTTTAATCTTTGTAATCTCCTTTCTGATATGCTTCTTATATAAAAGTAGAAACCATATTTATCTACCTCTGCACTGTTTAGAGAAATTCAAAATCAGATAAATTATGTACAGATTAATAAATATTCCCCGCTAGGCATATAAGTCAGAGACCTGAGCTGAGGTTGTTTGTTATTTTGTTGGTGGTGGTGGTGGTGGTGGTGAGGACAAAATACAAATAATTAAGAGAGATGAGTAGAGTTAGAATCTGGACTCTTCCTTGTATCTGGCAAAGAAGTGAGACCAGTTCATTTTAGGAATTGTGTGAAGTGTGAACTTTAAGAATATCATTCATCTCTAAGGTATTACAATGCCTTATGGTGACCAAGGGTCAAAGAAAGGCATAAAATTATTTAAAAAAAAAACTGTTTCTTTGACTGTTTAGAATCAGACCCATGACTCCCAGCACATTAAAGAGGGTCGTGTGCTCTATTATGAGTGGAACCAGGAGGAGAAACACAGAAAACAAACAGAGCATTGCAGGGCAGAGGAAGAAGGCAGAGCCATGTAGGGGATGTCTGTCAAGAAACTCTTTGAGGAGTCGAGAAGTAACCAGAGAACACTGCAACAGAAGACTGATGCTTAGAAATTACAGCACTCCACGGTCATGGTCACTGCAGTTTACTTAACTGACACTTTATGGCTTCTTTCCCCTACCCCAGTGCAACTGGCAGATATTAGTGTCAATCAGGCCTGAGACATTGACAGCTCATTTCTTTGAAGTTAGATTTCCCCTGATATGCCTGTTGTAAGTAACACCTCATTTCTCAAAACTGACTGAACAGTATTTATGTCCTTTCCTGGCTTATGAAGATTTCCTTTTCCCTGCCTTCTGTCACGGTAAGAGAGGTGGTGCAAGGGGTTGGGGATTTAGCTCAGTGGTAGAGCATTTGCCTAGCAAGCGCAAGGCCCTGGGTTCGGTCCCCAGCTCCAAAAAAAAAAAAAAAAAAAAAAAAAAGAAAAGAGAGGTGGTGCAAAAACAGTGTTCAGTGTTAAAATCCAAACGAGATAGATTCCCACTACATATAATCAGCTATGCAGTGACATCATATACCACATACACTAACAAGGAGAGTAAAGGTCTCATTATTTACTAGCTCAGCATATGTTGTGATGGTATCTATAATGTTTGTGATTTAAGCATAAGATAAAACTGGGTTCTTCCCTCTCAGCAATGGGGTCGAGCAGAGGGTTTTGTGACTATTAATCAAGCACTGTACCACTGAGTTACATGGGCACCAAAGCCAACCTACTTCATCATTATAGATTGAGACAGAGTCTTGCTGAGTTACCCAGGTTATCTTGTTTGTTTGTTTAAGATTGAGTTTCTCAGTGCAGTCTTGGCTGTCCAGGACCTCCCTCAGTAGACCAGGGTGCCTCTTGAATGCAGAGATCAATCTGCTTCAGCGTCCCAAGTACTGGAGTAAAGGCGTGTGCTATCACCTTCCCTACTCAAGCTATCTTAGACCTTCTGATTTTCCTACCCTCAACTTATGGAGTAGTTTGGATTGCAAACCCATACCTCAACAACTGGCATAGAATTTCCATTTAATGAATTTTCCTTCAACTTATCAAATTTAAAGAAGGCCTCTATTTGGGGATTCATAAATAAATAGAAAAGGCTAATCAGTCTTCAAATATACAAAACAGTAAATAGGTCTCTTTTACATGATTATAAAAATACAATGACAGCCTATAGTCCTGAGTTTTCTACAAAAGACCTAATCCATTTACTTTGTATCAAAACTAAAAACATAAAATTTATCTTTCTAACTATGTATTATAGATATATTAGGTACTTAAGTCCTCGTTTTGATAACCCATATAGGACAGTTTTTCTCAGTATTGGCCAAACTGACAATGGGGCCAGATGATGGGCGTAAGAAGCAAGCATCGTGCAATATGTTGAACAGTATCCTGCCCTCTCTCCATCACACCACAGCCCATAACGATAATCTCAAATGTCTCCTGAAGTTTTAAAATGTTCCTTGGGGTAGTAAAATCATCCTTGCCTGAGAACCACTCATAAAAAAAAAAAAAAAACATTATTTTCCAATGGTGCAATTGAGACAGATGCAAATTCACTTTTCTAAGTTAGTTTATAGCCTTTCATATTGAGCAATTGCTTGGACAATCTTCAGCCACCAAAGATAACAAAGCTTTGTCCAAAGGATAGTATGAGACATCAGACCTCCCAAAGTACAAGGTGACAGTATGCAAGCCATGACTCGATGAAGCATACAGAATGTCTGTTATCTGTGTGTCATAGATGACACAGTTGACTAACCTACTTCCTTCTTCAGAAATCCTGCCACTGAGAAACAACAAGTTTGAAGCATTTTCTGTCCACTCAGTAAAACCCGTGCCTCACTGAGGTTGATGACACATCAGAAGACCACAGAGCTCTGTCGGACCTGCTGGATTTCTATCTGTTCGCCGCCGACTGCTTCCCTTTGCCCACATTTCTGACACTAATACCCTATAGCATAGTTATTTTTCTTATCAGGCATTTAAAATACTTTATATTGACTTTAACTTGCCTTTTATTAGGCAGGAGAAACAGTATTTACAAACTGGAGCATAAACAAAACCCAGTATTTTTCATAACTATGACACTCTCATCTCTTATTTGATATTTGAAGAAAAATTACTTTATATCGAGTTCATGAACACAAAGCATCCACATGCAGTGTAATAAAAGTTTCTGCAGCAAAACCCCTTTTACGATTAGATTAGCGAGCCATCTCTTTCAATGATGCCAGGTATAAGACGGTACCAAGACTGCTGTAAAAATGGACAGACTCCTCACCCTGCTAGTTTACTCTGGATAATAGTTGAGCTTGCATCCTGTTTCCTGGCATTCACATATTATACAAACTGAAGAAAGAAAAGGGGGTACTTTCATGTCTGAAAATTATTCTTGCACAATCTTCCTCTCAATTTATATGCATCCCCTCTACCTGTTAGATTTTATTATTGAGACTTACTAGACTCCTAGAGTTATTTTTCAGATGAGAATATTCAGCTGGCAACAACAAAACAACACCTAAACTTACTTTTGGAACATGTTTTTTTTTTTTACAAGGAATTGAAGAGAAAAGGAGGGTAAGAAATAAGGGAGGGAAGGCTCCTTAACTCCTGAACAGTACAGAAAAGAAACTAGACAACATGAACTGGATGTTTCCACTGCTCCTGAAATCTACCTACAGATTAAGACTGCTGGGCCACCCCTCTTTCTGTGAAGTAAAGTTTCTATACTTTTAAATTTTTATTTGAGGCAGAGGGGAAAACAGGGTAGGATTAGGGAAAAAATAAATAAATAAAATTTTTATTTGTTAAAAGTAGAATTTCATGGTAGAGGCAAAGAGACTGGTAAGATGTTTTCACTCTCTTTCATCAAAAGAAAGGAACATATCCTTAGTCATCAGGGAAATGCAAATCAAAACAACCCTGAGATTCCTCCTCACACCAATCAAAATGGCTAAGATCTAAAACCCAGGTGACAACAGATGCTGGCTAGGGTATGGAGAATGAGGAACACTTTTCCATTGTTGGTGTGATTGCAAGCTGATACAACTACTCTGGAAATCAGTCTGAAGGTTCCTCAGAAAATTGGACATTGTACTACCTAAGAACCCAGCTATATCACTCCTGGGAATATACCCAAAAGATGCTCCAACATATAACAAGGACACATGCTCTATTATGTTCATAGCAGCCTTATTTATAGAAGCCAGAAGCTGGGAAGAACCCATATGCCCTTCAACAGAGGAATGGATACAGAAAATGTGGTACATCTATACAGTGGAGTACTACTCAGCTATCAAAAAGAATGACTTCATGAAATTCTTAAGCAAATGGATGGAACTAGAAAATATCATCCTGAGTGAGGTAACCAGTCACAAAAGAACACACATGGTATGCACTCACTGATAAGTGGATATTAGCCCAAAAACTCTGAATACCCAAGATACAATTCACAGACCACATGAAGCTCAAGAAGAAGGAAGACTGAAGTGTAGATGCTTCAGTCCTTCTTAGAAGGGGGAACAAAAATGCTCATAGGAGGAAATATAGAGACAAAATATGAAGTCCTATCTGGGGATTCATTCCATATACAGTCACCAAACCCAGACACTATTGTGGATGCCAAAAAGTACATGCTGACAGGAGCCTGATATAGTTGTCTCCTGAGAGGCTGTGCCAGAGCCTGACAAATACAGAGGTGGATACTTGCAGCCAACCATTGAACTGAGCATGGGTTCCCCAATGGAGGAGTTAGAGAAAGGACTGACATAGCTGAAGGGGTTTCTATCCCATAAGAAGAACAATATCAACCAACCAGACTCATCCATATCCCACCGCCAGATCTCCCAGGGACTAAACCACCGTACCAAGAGTACACAGGGATGGACCTATGGCTCTAGCTGAATAAGTAGCAGAGGATGGCCTTGTTGGGCATCAATGGGAGGAGAGGCTCTTGGTCCTGTCAAGGCCCAATGCCCCAGTGTAGGGGAATGTCAGGGCGGGGAGAGGATGGGTGGGTGGGAAAACACCTTTATAGAAGCAGGGAGAGGGGAAATGGGATAGGTGGCTTTCAGGAGGGGAAACTTGGGAAGGGGATAACATGTGAAGTGTAAATAAAGAAAATATCCAACAAAATAAAAAATGAAATTAAAAAAACTAATCTTTATAAACCATCTTTAAACTTAAAAAAAAAAACAAAGTAAACCCACAAAGTCGCAGAAGCAGTTAGTTCCTGTTTGCCCTGCAGCTTGTGACTGACGTGGGCCCCAGAGCTGGGTGCATTTTGACTTTTCAGATTAGCAGTGTTCATTCAGTGAGGAAGCAGTCTTCAGCAGTCTGAAGAAGAAAGCGGCATTCACAGAACTGTTATTCATAAAGACCAAAGAACTCCGATTCTTTGAGAGAACCTCATCCGGGTATTAAACTAGAGGAAAGGAGCAGTGTTTCTATAGCGGGGAATTTCTGATTGAAAACTCAGAACTAAGGTTTATAAACAGTTACTAGAATCTGAGAAAGAGTCAAACACACAGCCTTGAGAAGCTAAGTGTTGGGGATTTCAGGACGCACTATAGAGTCAGAAGTCAAACACTCACTTGCCTTCAGGTAACATGGTCGACAGTTATGTTATTTACCTCCTATTTCACCTTTGCAGGGAGACATTAAAGTAGTTCTATGTGTAATGCTAATGTTATGATTTAGATCCATGGAGCTACTAAGTCCTCCTGTCTTTCCTTGGCCTGCTCTGCATTTCCTTCTTGGGTCTACCTTCATCTCCTTGGATGAAATCTGTTTGGAAGTCTCAGATTTATATCTTCACTCTAAGTCTAACAGAGCAATAAAGACTAATTTGTTTATTTTAAAAGCTTCGTGCTGGTCTCTTAAACCAGTAGCTTACGTTTCAAAGGTATGAAGCTGTTTTCTACTTGCCCCCAATTCCACTGCATGCCATATGTTGCTGCATTGCTCATAATATTTAGACAGTTCCATAGCAACCAGTAAAACACAGCCTGTAGAGCCCTGCATTCCTCTGATTATGCATCAGGGACTGGAAGGATTCCGAAGGAGAGAAACCCCAGCACACACTCTGAAACACTCCCTCTATGGCAGTAGCTGCCAGGGCAGGAGCAGAGCCAGGTCTGAGACTTCATATTCCGAGATCACTATGATGTCTATAAAGAATGTTTTGATGATTCTGGTTTTCTGCTCTTCTTTACAAGGCTGAATCAACAAATGAGTTGATCACCAAAGGACTCAACATCTTCCTTCAGCGATACATCCTCAGTCGTGTTCAAAGATTGGAAATAAAAACAACCAGCATGTATATCCTTCAACTGATGAGTGAATAATGAAATAGGGTACACATACACCATGGGATTCTCTTCATTTATAAAGAAAACTGAATCATGAAATTCACAGGTGAATGTATGCTATTAGAAAATACTATACTGAGCGAGGTGATCCCATATCCTGAATGAAAGATGCCACATGTCCTTTCCTTGTGTGGACCCTAGATCCAAATCTTCAAATGTGAGCATATACATCACCTGGAATAACCCCAGAAATTGGGAACACGGGTGAGAAGAGATGGGCTTAGTAAGGCAAAGATGCTGTAAAAGGGAAATGGAGACTATAAGGAGAGAGGAAGGACACCTTAGGAAGGAGATAAATAAGACTAAAAAGTTTAAAGCCGTTATATGGAGTTATATTATTTTATTTTAATCAAATTGTATTTATAAATGTATATACAGATATAAACACGTATATCTTAAAAGAAGTTATGCTACTTGAGGTACAATGCTCCCACTGAAAGCCATACACTAGCCAACAAGAATTTCAATACTAGCTGTGAGATTCCCCATTTTGAAATGTCAGTCACGGAAGTCTTAGAGACCTTCCACTCCCACCCCCACCCAAAAACCAGCATAGGCTATTGTCAGTGCTCTTGGATGGTCCCCAGTGATAGAAGATAAGATCCCACTGATGAAGATGCCACACAATTTAGACAGAGAGTAATTAAGACAGAGTAATTAAGCTGTCATTGACCTAGAAACCTCCTCCTGAGAACTAGCTCTCGTAGTCCCAGAAAAGTAATCAATAAATTTACCCACATGTTAAAAGTATAAACCACAAGTATGATGGCAAGATAACCTGTAAGGTATAATAATGGCACTGATAACCTTGGGATAACCAGAAGCTGCCCAAGTCTCAATGTCCTCTCTAATCAGGGAATGCGTGCTTGGTACTGTCACCATAGCCCAGTAGCCATGGCTGATAAGAGCATGAACGTAGAAGAGAACCTACTAGTGCTACTTTCCTAAACCACTATAGTTTCTATTTGCACTCTAAACACTGTCCCTACACCGCAGGTGAGTATAGCTCTTACCTCTCATCAAAGAAGCTTCCTTCTGAAGCAGATATAGACCATTATACAAAGCCACAGTGGTTAAAAGGCAGACAGCAATAGACCAGGGGGTGCGTCGATCCAGTTGATAGATATGAAGTACAAACACTAAGCCTAAAGCTCAGGGAACATCACAGAAGAGGGAGTGGAAAGGGGTGTGTGTGTGTGTGTGTGTGTGTGTGTGTGTGTGTGTGTGTGTGTGTGTGAGAGAGAGAGAGAGAGAGAGAGAGAGAGAGAGATGCTGCACTCATGAAATATCAACAATACAGTCACCTAAACAAGATGTGAAGAATGACAACACCCACTGCCATGCTACTGTAAATAGAAGAAATTTCACAAGGTGCCACATCTAGATGAACTGTAGGCAATTAATGACTAACAAGAGGGGAAGAATCAGTTTTCTCCATGGATGATCACCCTGAGATGTCATCTCATTCCAAGTCATCAGCCTCAAGCACATATGCATAGGAGTAACAGTAAATGGACCAAGAAGGTTATTTCCTTATATATACATACAATTTTATATGTATAATATACTAACATGAAATACATATACTTAAGAATATATAGCAATTAACGTTAATATATGATATATGATTATATATGCAATATTAACAAAAGAATAAGAGGCAATGAATTTGAGTAGTGGGAGTAATGTGGAGTAAGTTAGAGTGAGGAAAGGAAAAATGATACGAATACAGTATTCATATATGAAATTCTCATGGGGTAATTAAGCTTTAAAAAGAAATGGACTGGGCTGATAAAATGTGCCTGCTTTCTCAGGCTGAATTTATTTTCAGACTTTGTTTGTTAAATAAAAATATTGATGATGGACACGGAGATGCAAAGAGCGTTGTGAGACTTTGGCCTCTTCCACTACACTTCTTGAAACTCACAAGGAAAGTCTTCATCTTTGCTTACTTCAAACCGTGGTGCAAAAGCAGACTCTATACACTACTCATTGACATCGAAATAGAGCTTCTATCATGCCCGATTTAACACCTGGCCTCAATCACTTTCCAGCTCATCTTTATTATCTTTATTGGAAATATTCACTATTTTCTAAATATTCACTATTTTCTATCTATATTTTTTTCAAAATGTCTTCCCATATGTTGATCACTCTCCTCTTACACTAATAATAACTGCTGGCAATGATGAACTTCCTCGTGCAGGATTACTTTAAACTCTGCTACTTTACTTTTACATGTTTACAAGTTACATTTTTATTCATGTGTATTTGTATGTGCACATGTGTGACACAGCATACAAGTGGTGGTCACAGGAAAATATACAGGAGACGGTTCTCTCCTTCTACCGTGTGGATCCAGAGGCTTGAACCAAAGTCATCAGGCATCGAAGCAGGTGCCTAAACTTATTGAACCATCTTGCTGGTTCCTACTCTGTTTCTCTTGTGATCATTCCTTTTCCCTATGCACCACATCCTGCAGTACAAGGAATCAATCAAGTCCCTTACAGACGTTGTAGACTATGAGCTTCAATTTTAGTTCTCAAAAATAACACAATAGGTTCTCCTCTAGCATCATGAATGAGTTAATAGACATTAGATTACATTATCAAGGTCATGAAGTTTGAATCCCAGAACTTTGAGTGTGTAAAAACAGCTCACCAAACCTCATATTAGGGACATTCTTTCTTCACTTAGATACTAAACTATCAAAGAAAAATTCCAACTCAGCTTTAAAGTTTCTGTTAAAATGTTACTTCCTGTGTAAATCCCCTGCTGCCTCACAGGGCATGGGTGAGATATTTGCCAAGTTCTCATAGCATCTTGTACATACCTCTTTCAGATCTATTATAGAATTATTAGTCAAGCATAATATCAATTTCATCACAATAAAACTCACTCAAATGTTCAACAGGTTCCTATTTAGGAAAGACAATTTAGGACTAGAAGTCAGTGTGAAGATCCTTAAGTTTAGCGGTGTTTACTCTAGGCATTGGCACTCTGAGAATTGTATATAAAGGGTTATTGACTCCATCACTATTTGAACCTGATGATTACCCAGTACAGCATTTTTCTATACTTTTTCCCCTTTTTACTGCCATGCATGCTGACCTTTATAACTTTCCATTTAAGTTCCAGAAACATGGCCAGCTTTCACTTCTGTTATGTTGAAGTGTGCCTTTGCCAAGGACAGGTTCTGTGCCTCAATTACCAATAGATGGGTCTCACTGAAGGGTCCTCTGGACAATGGTTAATAGTACTTACCAAACCTAGAGCAATGTCCTGTCACCATTTCTGAACATAAGCCCTAATTAAATCCACTTGGCCCCACAAAATTCTTCCTGTCTTCTCTGGACTATAGATAACCTTTCTTCTTCAAATTTCCCCAACACTTGCAATGGCCAAAATACAATTTCACAGCCTCAACATTTCTGACTTCAATGACCAACCTGCCTCTGTGCAGTGTTCTTTTTTATCCTGGTCCTAGACCGTTCTCATAGTTCTTTCCCTTCCTCATTCTTTTTTTATCCTCTGTGAGAAAAAGTTAAGATGTGAAAAGCTACTGTTTAGCTCTTCCCAAAATATCCTATTCCCCTCACATTCTAAGCCACCTAGAAAACTCCAACTCAGCTTTAATTCTTCTTAAAATGTTACTTCCTGTGTGAATCCCCTGCTGCCTCACAGGGCATGGGTGAGATATCTGCTGAGTTCTCATAATATTCTATATATTCCTCTTTCAGATCAACTATATGATTATACTGGTATATGTATATTGTCTTGTTCGTTAAAGAGCTTTCTTCACAGTTAAATGGTGTTTTTTATTTATTATTGGAAGTAATATATTCAGTAAAAAAGGCAGTAAATGTTTGTAAAATGAATTAGAAAATTATATGTGATGTGTTCCCCTAATGATAAAGAACATTTGTGTTCTTTGAAGCTAGAGAAATAAATACTGATTTAAATTAGAGGAATAATATTTGCCAGGCAAGCAAATTGGGTAATGTTAGCATAGACTGATCCCTGGAGCAAGTGCAAAGCAAGGTTATAAAAAGAAACAACTTTTGCTTAGCGAATTTCTCTCACAGGTAATAGGCAAGGTCTTGTCTCCAGCTACTCCTTTCTCTGGGAAGAACTGATTAAACATACATTAGGATGATATTTTCCCTCTTGCTATTTCTGTGTATCTCCAAACATACTAAACATACTTTTTTCCCAATCTTCTTTTCATCAGAGGGTATCTCTACCCAGTCCCCACTAGGCAACCTTTATTGTCATGGCTCTACCCCTTTTTTTAATTCCTCCGAGATTCAACTTATGTTATGGTTCCAAAGCCCTATGTATAACTTTTCATTATATCCATATAACACAAAGCATAATAGCTATTCACCGTTTTACACAGTAATGATTTACCTAGACCAGGAGTCACCTAGTTTGTGCATAATTACTTTAAGTTAACACATGAGTACAGTGCTTACATCATTTTCACCCCTCCCTCTCCTCACTTTGACTCAATTTTTAATGCTCAGCCATGCTTTATACTTTTTATAGAATAGGGATATACTATTTGAAAGATGGAAGAGAAAAGAAAGAAGAAAATGGAAACACACTGAGATACCATTTGCTATGAATACAAATTAGATGTTGCTTAGAAGACTTGGACGCACACAGCAAAGTCAAAGCTATCTTTTCATTTCTGAGTGCACATAATGTCAATAAACAGAGGAGTCCCTGCAACGAACTGCCAGAGTGTCATCAGCTACTTCTTGGGTCAGTCAGTGCCTAGCTTGCGTCCATGCTTAACTTTGTAGCTATGGCAATGCACTTTCTAGTGACCTCCTAGGACACTAGCAGTGGTAGCAGGATCAGCTTCATAAAACTAGTTGGAAGACACCTTCATAGCAACCTCCACAGTGGATCTTGAGCTTGGAGCTCTAATGGAGGTCTGAGATTGTAGCTCTCCAGTAGCATCAGCAGGGCTTCAGTCCTGGAAACCGACCACATCCCTTTCAGTAAGTGTTTACATACACAATGTTCTGCAGTAAAACGCTCCATGCTTGCAATACCTACACAGGGAGTTTCCGTTTCTTAGGGTTCATACTGACAGATACAGTAAGAGGAAACGCAGAGGGCAGGGGAGGGAAGAAAGAAAGAAAAAAAAATTGCGAGGAACTCTCAGTATTTAAAAACTCCCACCCAGTTCCTGACTTAAGACTGCACCAGCCCTGCTGTGGCCTCACAGCAAGCGAGACAACATCCCTGAATGACTAGTCACCTTAGGTTAAGTCTTGAAAGAGTCAGGATTCTCCAACCCATCTGCCCTTTGTACCAGTTTACATCTGATGACAGACATTCACCTCTCTTCGTAGCAAACTCGTGCAGAAGAGAATGCATCCTTCTGACTCCTCCTTTGTACTTTTAAGAACACGTGCATCTCTAGCAAGTCAGCACTGCCTTTTCTAAAGAATCGAGTGTTAGCTTTTGAGATACAACGATTAGGGAGGGCAAGCCCTCTTCTCCAGAGCCTGTGAAGGTAGACTCTGAACTGATCATTGCCTGCTAGCTGACAGAAGCACGACTTTACTCCTTGTCTTTCCTGACTAGCTCAGCCATCACATAGTTATCCTTTTAACATGCCCAGTCTCCCACATACAAGTCTCACCTGTTGTTTACTGCTTACTCAAAAGGAATCTGTTTTCTCTGCACTAATGGTCTGATTTGTTTAGCTTAGACAAGATAAACTGGCCTTCTGTTCTTTCTCATCTACTCATTCTAGTTCCACTGATGTCCAAGCAAACCACAGGAATAAAATTTAGTTTTTATAAAAACTTTATTTTGGTTTACTTGTATTATTAAACACCGTAGTGATTCGTTATTTAGATGTATTTGTTATTTATTATTTAGATTTACTAAATTACATTTATTAATCACATTTCTAGAGGTAGAGCTATTTTCTACTCTTCCAAAGTCTGATAGAGAAGGCAAATAAATATTTCAAGTACTACTCAATAATATGACCCAAACCCATAAATGTGAGAATTTCTAGTCTATTTTGTTTCAAAGTAAACATTTATGAATACTATATATCTGGAATGTACTTGCACAATTATTATTAAGTGCATGAAAAAATATGTAACTAAATTTAAACATCTATTTTATTTTTAGCTTGCATGCATATGTATGTGTGCATATATGTGCAATACACTCATATAAACACATGTGTATTAACACATAGAGACATGAATGCAGCTGACTGCCAAGATCAGAAGTAGTAAATGGACCTGACATGGGTTTTGAAAGAAGGACCAGATTTTCTATAATTTTCTCTTAATATGTGAGCTCTTTCTCCACATCACGTAAATTAAATTTGAATAAAATATTGGAGGTTTTCAGAATCACTGACGGGTAATAAAACGCAAGACCATCTTCTTCGATGAGGAATCAGCATGCCTTATAATGACAAGTATTTTGGGTCTTCTTTCATGTATTGGGTAAGAATAGAGTACAAGAAAGTAAGAGAGACTATCAAGAATGTAGAAGGGAAAAAGAAATAGACTTAAATGTAATCAGAGGGCATTACTTTACATAGTTAGTTGAAGTAACTCAAATTTAAAAGCGAAAACTAAAAGAGGCATCACTTTGCCATTAATAGGAAGAATTCCCATCAGGCTTTCATGAGTTGGAGTACATTTAGATTTGTAGTCATGTTTATCTTCCCAAAGAACCAGCTCTGAGATTTGTGAATTGCTGTATTTTTGTTTTTGTCTCTGTTTCTATAGATGCAAAAAAAGTCTTTGGCAAAATCTAACATACCTCCATGATAAACATCCTGGGAAATAGGAGTAGATGAAACATATCCCAACATAATAAAGGCTATATATGAAAATTCAATCACCAACATTATCCTAATTGGAGAAAAATTTAAAGTAATCCAATAGAAAACCAAGAATCTGACTGACCCTTGAGGATGAGAAAGTGTCTTTTTGTCCACACTTATCAGAAAAACATTCCCATCATCAAAAACAAATTATCTAGTAGTATCTCTCAAGGTTATAAAAGACCTAAAACTTTAAATCTCTGGAAAATTAAAAATATTAAGAAAGATAGTAAATGATGAAAAGATCTTGTGGATTTATAAAATTAACGTTATGAAAATAGCTATTTTACCAAAAGCATCTTAAGTATTCAATGGAAGGCCAATCAAAATCTCCACATTTTCCACAGAAATACGTTTTCAAAACTTGTAAAATTTGTACAAAACCACAAAAGACCCCAGAAAGACAAAGCAATCCTGACGTAAAGAAGCAATGCGGGGGGGTGACCATATCATATTTTCAGCTTTATTACAGAGACATAGAAAACAGCACGGTATTAGCATTTACATGTTGTTAATAGAACAAAACAGAAGAGCCAAACATGAATGCATGTGTGCTATAGCCATATGATGATCCACGCTCATGAACTGGCAGGATTAATATAGTAAAAAATGGCTATCTTGCTGAAAGCAATCTACAGATTCTTCAATGCAAATCTCATCAAAATTCCAACTCATTCTTCACAGAGTTAGAAAGAGCGATTTGCAAATGCATTTGGAACAACAACGACAACAAAACAAAAACAAAAACAAAAAGAGAAAACCAGAATAGAGAAAACTATCCTCAACAATAAAAGAACTTCTGGGGGAATAACCATCCCTGACCTCAAGCTGTATTACAGAGCAATAGTGAGAAAAATTGTGTTGTATTGGTACAGAGACAGACAGATAGACCAATGGAATAGAATTGAAGACCCAGAAATGAACCCACACACCTATGGTCACTTGATTTTTGACAAAGGAGCCAAAACCATCCAATGGAAAAAAGATAGCATTTTCAGCAAATGGTGCTGGTTCAACTGGAGGGCAACATGTAGAAGAATGCAGATCGATCCATGCTTATCACCCTGTACAAAGCTTAAGTCCAAGTGGATCAAGGACCTCCACATCAAACCAGACACACTCAAACTAATAGAAGACAAACTAGGGAAGCATCTGGAACACATGGGCACTGGAAAAAATTTCCTGAACAAAACACCAATGGCTTATGCTCTAAGATCAAGAATCGACAAATGGGATCTCATAAAACTGCAAAGCTTCTGTAAGGCAAAGGACACTGTCATTAGGACAAAACTGCAACCAACACATTGGGAAAAGATCTTTACCAGTACTACATCTGATAGAGGGCTTATATCCAATATATACAAAGAACTCAAGAAGTTAGACTCCAGAGAATCAAATAACACTACTAAAAACGGGGTACAGAGCTAAAAAAGAATTGTCAAATGACGAATGTCCAATGACCAAGAAGCACTTAAAGAAATATTTAACATCCTTAGTCATAAGGGAAATGCAAATCAAAACAACCCTGAGACTCCACCTCACACCAGTCAGAATGGCTAAGATAAAAAAAACTCAGGTGGCAGCAGATATTGTCGAGTATGTGGAGAGAGGAACACTCCTCCATTGTTGGTGGGATTGCAAGCTGGTACAGCTACTCTGGAAACCAGTCAGGTGGTTTCTCAGAAAATTGGACATAGTACTGAGAACCCAGCTAGACCACTCCTGGGCATATATCCAAAAGATGCTCCAACATATAACAAGGACACATGCTCCACTATGTTCATAGCAGCCTTATTTGTAATAGCCAGAAACTGGGAAGAACCTAGATACCCTTAAACAGAGGAATAGATACAGGAAATGTGGTACATTTACACAATGGAGTACTACTCAGCTCTTAAAAAACAATGACTTAATGAAATTCATAGGCAAGTGGATGGAACTAGAAAATATCATCTTGAGTGAGGTTATAAGTCACAAAAGAACACACATGGTAATGCATTAACTGATAAATGAATATTAGTCCAAAAGCTTGGAATACCAAAGATACAGTTCACAGACAACATGAAACCCAAGAAGAAAGAAGACCATAGTGTGGATACTTCAGTCCTTCTTAGAAGGGGGAACAAAAATACTCAAGGGAGGAAATGTGGAGAAAAAGCATAGACTGCCCCACATGGGGGATCCATCCCATATACAGCCACCAAACCCAGACAGTATTGTGAATACCAAGAAGTGCATGCTGACCTGAGCCTGATATAACTGTCTCCTGAGAGGCTGTGCCAAAGCCTGACAAATACAGAGGTGGCTGCTTGCAGTCTACCATTGAACTGCGTACTGGTTCTTCAAAGGATTAGTCAGAGAAAGGACTAAAGGAGCTGAAGTGGTTTGCAACCCCATAAGAAAAACAACAATATCAACCAACCGGACCTCCCCACCCAGATCTCCCCACCCAGATCTCCCAGGGCCTAAACCACCATCCCAAGTGTACATAGAGATGGGTCTATGGCTCCAGCTGCATATGTAGTAGAGGATGGCCTTGTTGGGCATCAATGGCAGGAGAGGCCCTTGGTCCTTTCAAGGCTAGATGCCCCAGTGTAGGGGAATGTCAAGGCAGGGAGGTGGGAGGCAGTGGGTGTGTGGGTGGGGGAGCATCCTCATAGAAGCATGGGGAGATAGCTAGTTTCTGAAGGGAAAACCAGGAAAAGGGATAATATTTGAAATGTAAATAAACATATCCATTAAAAGAAAAATAATGTCAAAAACATATGTGTATGAATGTTATGTTACATAAGGTAAATAAAAATTATACAATTTTTATGTCCTTTCCAAAAGAAAAGATGCCAAAAATACACACCAGAGAGGACACATTACAATTAGCAAATGGTGCTAGGAAAACTGGATGACCACACACAGGTCAATCACCTGGAGCTGGAGATATGAGTGGGTGTGCGAGCCCTGACATGCTATGCTCATAGTTATTGCTGCAGTAAAAATCAGCTCCAAACAGGTCAAAGACCACAATATGAATCTTGAAATGTTGAAATGCCTAGAAGAAAACATGGCCTGTACCCTATAAAATAGAGGTATAGGAAAGACTTTCTGAATTGAATTTCACCCAGAAATTAAGTTCAATACTTGCTAAATGTTACCTCATAAAATGAAAAAGCTTCTGCACAGTAAAGGAAGAGGAGACACAGAGAGTGAGAGAGACTCTCTTTATGTATCCAGAATACATAAAGAACTCAAAAACCTAGAGTCAAGAAAAGGAAGTTCCCAATTAAAACAAAACAAAAATCAAAAATCAAAAAACATAATGGGCTAAATATCTGGGAATAAAAAGTTCTCAGAAAGAAAGAAAGAAAATTCCACATTCCCTTGTAATTACATATACATGTGTATATTGTCTAAATGCACGTAGATGATATAATCATGCAGGTGTTTTGGATAACTTAATTTATCTATCTTTCAATGGTACTGTGTAAAAATATCTTTTATTTCCCTGATGTAATTGCATCTCTGAGGATGATTGCCTCTGTCTGCTAACCTAGGCCTAGAGCTAAAAGTTTCTAGCCTCCATACAATATAATCTAGGCCTAAGATATTTTCAGCCTCTGTGATTGGCTGCTGAATGAATAAGCTCACCCTTTCTTGTTCTGAACTCTAGCTGGCTGGCTCAAGTCAACTGTGGTGGCACAAATTCCTCCCCCAGCAGAGTTATTTAATCTGGCTTTTCTCTTAGCCTTTAATTGCTCTGTTTGGCCTCAAACTAACTCTAGCAATCTTTTCTAATCTGGTTCCTTCTCATTGTCTTGTTCATTTTGTATTTTTACCTGTGCCCAGCTTATCTCTCTTCAACCTGCCGCTGTAAAATTCTCCAGGAAGAAACTGCTTTCTTCTCCCTCTCTGTGCTGCTCTAGTTTCCCTCTCCACTCTACCGCAATGTCTCCACAAACTCTACTGTATTTCTTGACTGTACCCTCTTCTTCCTGTACTGTCTGCCTCTCCTATGGGTAGCTTCCCTTTTCTCTCTCTTCTCCTGAGAGTAGGGCATATCTTATGTTGTCAAATCTTTCTCTGATTTGTCACAGTTTCTGCCCCTCAACTAGACCTCAGTTTAAAACATGAGTGCTTCCTTCCACAAACTAACTTTACCTTCATTGCTTGGGACTAAAGGTGAGTGCTAAGAGTGTGTGTTTTAGCCAGATTAAAAGCCATATCCTAACTAGAAACAGATTCTAATGTCCTGCAACAGTATTTGCCTCATAATATTTCACTGCTTGGTGCTACAAGTTTAATTTCACAACTCCATCCTTATATTTTTATGTTGGTTCAAATTCTTCATTGTGTAGATAGAATTATAAAAAAAATTTCTAGAATACAAAGTCATACTTCATTTTTTAAAAATTGTTGACTGTTTAGAAACCCATTGTTTCCTTCCTTTCTTCCTTTATCCACATCAGCCTAGGCAAACTAACTGGACACTGTTTATTTTGCTTGGTTTTTTTTAAATGTTGTTTTGCTTTGTTTCTTTTGACAGCAGAGTGAAATGTTAAAGCCCAAACAAGCCTCAGGAACTCACTCTAATTCAGTCTCTAACCACAAAGCCACCTGTCCCTTTTTCTACTTGAACTATTCCATTTAAGTATTAAATATTTTCTTATTCTACTTATGGGGGGAGTTTTGAATAAAGGAAGACTGTGAAAGATGCATGCCTTTGGTTTCAATTATACAGAGGCATTATGTCTTATGAAATGCATTTATAGCATTTATAAGATTATCATTATCCTCAATTCATGAAAGTTTTGGTTTTTAGATTTGCAAGAAATGAGTGTTTAATAAAACATACAGAGTCCCAGTACATAAATTCAGGTCTCTTAAGGAAATAAAATAGTTACTTAAGTGAAAACTATAGGCCTGACACAGTAGCATTCTAGTCATCTCAGAACTCAGAAGGTAGGTGACAGGAGTTGAAGGCCAGCCTCTGCTACTTAGAGAATTTAAGGCCAGGCTGGAGCTACATGAGACCTTGTCTCAAAAACCTCCTCTCTCCTCCAACAAAAAAGAGACAGAAATAAGAAAATTGGACTTTCCTTTTTATAATTTTTTTTTAATTTTTGCACTTCAGACTTTATTCCTTCCAGGTCCACCTTCTGACAGTTCCACATCCCATACCCCTCCGCCCCCCTCTCCACAAGGATGTCCCCACTCCACTGACCCGACCAGGCCTCTAAATTTCCTGAGGCCTCCAGTCTCTTGAGTGTTAGGTGCATCGTCTCTAATTGAACCAGACCCGGGAGTCCTCTGCTGTATGTGTGTTAGGGATCTCATCTCAGCTGATGTATGCTGCCTGGTTGGTGATCCAGTGTCGAGAGATCTCGAGGGTCCAGGTTAATTGAGACTGCTGATATTGGACTTTTCATGCATCAAGTGTAACATAATGCCTCTCTGACTCAGAGAGAATTGCTGATGGGCGTGGCTGTGGCTGAGTTTGAAGAATGTTTGAAAAATTCCCCTGTTGAGTATCAATGCAGTATCACACCAGAGAGGGACTCTTGGGACATTCCCTTAGAATTCCTTTAGAAGGATCACACGAGGAACTATGACTCACGGTGTGCTCTCCCATAAAAAGAAACACCTCCATGGATACCTTGAAAATTTCCAGAAACAATGACCTTATCAAAATGTTTGGTATTCCTCCTTGTCACTTCTAATGAAGACCACATTGTCTTAAAAAAATGTAATCATAAACCTAGTGATGTGACTCATTTAATCCCACCTCATTAGCACCCAGAGAGGCCTGCAACTTCTGACCTCATACAAATAACACAAACATTTTAATAAATGGTACAAATAACTTTAAGTTATCAATGGAGATTAATATGTGTATCTATAATACTGGCATTAGACTGCTACTTACTAAGAATAGTATTACACTCAGCACTTCAAGCAATACCTTACAGCTTTATAGCAAGAAAACATGAATTTAAGGAAAATCCCTCGTCCACACCTTGGTACTACTATGACAGCTCCAAGTACTTGCCCCATCTGTATTTGATATTGTCAGATATTTTCCATGTTTTTCTGCACCTAACATTAACCAGAAGGATATTGGTGAAAAACCTGGGGAAATCTGATTAAATTTCCTGGCTGAAATAATAGTCTTTTCGAAATTATAAATGATTATTTTTAGAGCGGTGTGAATGCCATAGCACATATGTGGATGTCAAAGAACACCTTGGAAGAGTTGGGTTCGCTCATTTCACTATGTCGTATGTGGCTCTCAGAGATCAAAACTCAGGAGGCAAAACTGAGGGCCAGTGATTTAAACTATATGTGAGATGTATTATCTTGCTAGGTTTTTCTATTAACTTAAAATGAGATCCAAGTAAAACGTTTTTAAAAATAACCCCTTGACTAATAAATTTCACTTCTCCAACAAACTGCCAACCAGAGGGTTTGTCAAGGCGTGTTAAGCATAGTGTCTGTATGCCGGTTTAATGTGCTCTTACTTAAGCTGGAGTAGTGAGAGTGCTTATTGGTCACTTTCCCAGTTAACTCCAACTCTCATCAAGGAAAAAACACAGCTTCTCCTGTCTCAGTTGATAAAGTAAGAAAGTTAAGCAGAGGATGCCAGTAACCTTTGGGAACTAGAGGGAACGCTGCTGTAGTGGAACTGATCTTACAGGGCAGTTTCCACCTTTCTGTACTTCTCAGGCCAATAAACTCAGGTTTCATACGTGTGTGTGTGTGAGTGTGTGTGTTAGTGTGTGTGTCTGTGTGTCTGTGTGTTTGTGTGTATGTATATGAGTGTGTGTGAGTGTGTGTGTGTGTCTGTGTGTGTATGAGTGTGTGTGTCTGTGTGTGTATGAGTGTGTGTGTCTATGTGTCTCTGTGTGTGTATGAGTGTGTGTATGTGTATGTGTATGTGTCTGTATGTGTATGAGTGTGTGTGTCTGTGTGTGTATGAGTGTGTGTGTCTGTGTGTGTGTATGAGTGTGTGTATGTCTGTGTGTGTGTCTGTATGCATGAGCATGTGTGTGTCTGTGTGTGTATATGAGTCTGTGTGTCTGTGTGTCTCTGTGTGTGTATGTCTGTGCGTGTCTGTGTGTGTATGAGTGTGTGTGTGAGTGTGTGTGTGTCTGTGTGTTTGTGTGTATGTATATGAGTGTGTGTGTGAGTGTGTGTGTCTGTGTTTGTGTATGAGTGTGTGTGTCTGTGTGTATGAGTGTGTGTGTGAGTGTGTGTGTGTATGAGTGTGTGTATCTGTATGTGTCTGTGTGTGTATGAGTCTGTGTGTCTGTGTGTGTGTATGAATGTGTGTATGTCTGTGTGTGTGTATGAGTGTGTGTATGTCTGTGTGTGTCTGTGTGTATGAGTGTGTGTGTGAGTGTGTGTGTGTCTGTGCATCTGTGTGTTTGTGTGTATGTATATGAGTGTGTGTGTATGAGTGTGTGTGTCTGTGTGTGTATGAGTCTGTGTGTCTGTGTGTGTGTATGAATGTGTGTATGTCTGTGTGTGTGTATGAGTGTGTGTATGTCTGTGTGTGTCTGTGTGTATGAGTGTGTGTGTGAGTGTGTGTGTGTCTGTGCATCTGTGTGTTTGTGTGTATGTATATGAGTGTGTGTGTATGAGTGTGTGTGTCTGTGTGTGTATGAGTGTGTGTGTCTGTGTGTGTATGAGTGTGTGTGTCTGTGTGTCTGTGTGTGTGTATGAGTGTGTGTATGTCTGTGTGTGTCTGTGTGTGTGTATGAGTGTGTGTGTATCTGTGAGTGTATGCGTGTGTCTGTGAGTGTATGTGTGTGTATGAGTGTGTGTGTGTCTGTGTCTGTGTGTATGTCTGGATGTTGGTCCACGTATACATTTAAGCCCATGTGTGTGGAGGCTAGAACATATCCTTGGCTATTATCCATTACATTGAGAGAAGCATACATCCTCCGTAATCTTTGAGATAGGGCCTCTCACTGGTATGAAACTCCAAGTAAGCTAGATTGGCTTGTCAGGAGGTTCCAAGAATCCCTCTGTCTCCACCTCCCAGCATTAAAATTACAGTTGCTCTCTATCATGACCAGCATTTTCTGTCTGGGTTCTAGAGATCTACTTGGGTCGTTGTGCTTACAAGGCAAGTCCTTCATTAACTGAGCATTATCCTCAGCCTGGAAAATGAAATCTCTTTCTGAAGAGAAAGGTTTAAGTTGACTCACAGTCTTGGATGGGCCTCTAGCAAAGCGTCATATTCTGATGCCAGTCAGTGAAGAATAGACAACGTAGTCCTAACTGGGACATAACCGATTGGGTCCCCACTATCCTCTCCATAACAATGTACAAAGTTACATTGTATGCCTATGTCCTATCTCTTAGAGACTCTACCATCTCTAAATACCACCACACTAGGGGACAAACATTACCACACTGGTCTTTGGGAAATACCTGAGATGTAAACTGAGATGTATACTATAATACTATACACAGTATAATACTAAATACGGTTGTCCAATTAACAAACAACATTTTTCCACCGATCAAAATTTTAAAATTGTGTTTCTCTCAGTAGTGTGTAACTTGCACTAATGAAGTGTCTTCACTTAAGCCAATGACAGTAATATTCCAACACTTAAGAATTTGCTTTAGAAGTTAAAAAAGCATCATTTTCACATAAAGCTGTCTTTTACTATAACATTTTATCTCCCCCCTACCACCACATTATTCCTCAGAAGTCTTCTAAATTTCTTCTTAGTAACTGAAGGTTTACACTGAACTGGAAAAATAAAATAAAATTAATCAAAACATTCATATTCTGGCCCCATGGATGCCCTACTTATAGTTACTTGGAATCTGGCTACTTTGAGTCGCCAGCAGTTGGTGTGAAGACAGGACGACCAGCCCCTGGGAGGAAACTGTGGTTTTTCTAGAACTGCAGGCCTGATTGAAGGTCTGTGCGCTGGCAGATCTGAGACCTCCTGCAGAGCTGAAGCAAGTATGACAACCCTAGGTCCTTCCTCACCTTCTGCTCAGTTCTTAACGGACGTTTTCTGCACTGCATAATTTGACATAAACGTTTAATATTTAATTTGAATTCAATGTAATCATAAATGCCAAACTCAGGGGCTCTACTGATGGCTTAGGACACACATGGTGACTCATAACCATCCACAGTTCCATTTCCAGGATAACCAATGACCTCTGCAGATTACCATGGATACCGGGCACATAGATGGTATATATACATGCAAGGATACTAAACTTACATTCAAAGACTGAGAGGCCTTGGAACACTGTGCAGTACATGTGATCTCTCCACCAAATGCTGCCCCTGAGGGAGGGCTCAGGGAACTCTGCAGATGAGGAGATAGAAAGAGAGTAACATCTAGAGGGTCTGATATGGAAGAATACCATGGAACCACAGCCTTCTAACCACAGCATGGCTGATGCCCACACAGACTCATAACTGAAGCAACATATGGAAGGCCTAAACAGGTCTACACAAGACAGGATCCTAGAGCTGAGTGAAGTGGACACATGCCCCACCTCTAACACAAAAGCCATCTCCAACTGATAACCACTTGTAACTGAAAAAAAGAAAAACTCTCCAATGGAATGTCAAATGAAAAACAAACTACTCTTAATGGAAGGCCCCATGCCCAGCAATAGATCAGGAATCTTCCCTCTTTCCTCTTTCTTTCTTTTCTTTTCTTTCTTTCTTTCTTTCTTTCTTTCTTTCTTTCTTTCTTTCTTTCATTTTTGTAACCCTTCACATTCTTTACAGATATACCAAAGTGTAGTGGCTATTCCTAGTTGTCAACTTGACTCTATCTGGAATGAACTATAATCCAGAATTGGAAGGCTCACCTGTGATCCTGGTCCTGCGGCTGGGAGATACAAATTTTTGACCTGGATCTTGGCATGGAGATCTTCTGGCACAGTGGCTATGAATCCCAGGAGCCTAAGGCAAGGAGATCTCTGAGTTCAAGGTCATCTGGGACAAAGCAAGTCCCAGATCCAGGCGTGCCGGTACACACCTTTAATCCGGGTCACATCTTCTGCTGGAGGCCTGCATCAGGATACTGGAAGAAGGAAGATGCCCTCTTCTTCTCCTACTTGCCTTGTGGGACTAAGCAACTGCTAGATCTTTGGACTTCCATTCACAGCAGCTGCTGACCATTGTAGGGAAGTTAGAGTACAGACTGTAAGTCATCATCAAATTCCCTTATTATATAGAGACTACCCATAAGTTCTGTGACTCTAGAGAACCCTGACTAATACACACAGCTTGGTCTCCAGTTTTGTGTTTTTATGGGATTCCTGTGGGTGAAGAATTAAGTCTTTCATGCTTTTCCCTTGTCTCTTTTTCTTCTATTGGTTTGTTCTGTCCTTGTACAACTTTTTTTGATTTTCTTTTGTTTTTATTGTATTTCAATATTATTTCTTAAATACCTCTTGGTTTTTCAAACAGGAGACAGAAAGAGTATGAATCTAGATGAGAGGGAAGGTGGGGAGGACCTGGGAAGACCTGGGGAGGGACAACAATAACCAGAATACATTGTATGACAAAATTCAATTTCCAGTAAAGCAAAAGAAGAAAAGAAATCTAAAATAATAAAAATAATAAATATAAATTTTAATATACTCTTTTACTAATTTGTTCTCTGATATACAGCATCCCAAACCACAGTTTCCTCTCCCTCCCTTGGCTGTCCACCTTCCCCCTCCTCCTCAGTTTCCATTCAGAAAAGGATGTGTATCCCAGGGATATCAATCGTGTTATAGTAAGATTTGGCACTTCCCCTCATATTAAAGCTAGTCATCCCATTAGGAAGCGGGGTCCCAAAAGCAGGCAAAAGCATCAGAAACATCTCTCCTCCCTCTATTAGGAGCCCTACAAAAACAGCAAGCTACATAACTATAACACAAATGCAGAGGGCCTAAGTTAGACCCATGCAGGCTCTCTGATGGTTGGCTCATCTCAGTAAGCTCATATGAGTTAGTTGGTTGATTATGTGGGTTTTCTTGTGGTGTTTTGACTCACCTATTCAGCAGGATTCCCCAAACTCCTCCTAATGTTTGCCTGTGAATCTCTGCATCTGTTTCCATCAATTTCTGAATGAAGCCTCTATCGTGATAATTAGACTAGGAACCAATATATGTGTATAGCAGAATATCCTTAGATATCATTTGACTTTTCTTTTCTTTTCTTTTCTATATTTTTCTCTTTTTTGCCAGTCAGTCATGTTTGGTTCTATCCTGAGACTTTGGAACAACTGACCTCTGCTTTCTGGTCCAACAGGCAGTGTCAGGGGTAGGCTCTATCTGGAGGTATGGGTCTCAATCTAGTCATTGGTTAGCCACACTCACAAGACGTCTTGAACATTGTTTCAGGTAGTTCAGTCCTCTAAACTGACTGGGTACAGGACATACCCAAGCACCAAATTCTCAACACAAAAGAGATTTATTACCATGGAGGGGCAAACAGGAGCTCCAAAGACAGCAGAGCAGCAAGTACAAGCACGCAATAAAGGTAAAAAACAAAAGAAGCAAGAGATGGTGATTTTACAGGAGTGGATTTTTTTTAGGAGTGGACTTTTAACAAACAGGGAGTTTGTGTTAGGATGAGTTCATAAATCCAGATTGGACATATTAACAAAATAATAAATTGCAATTGTTGGACCTTGTTGTTTTGACTCAGGAATGAGTCAGTAGCCAAATAAAGAAATGGACCTCTGGGGCTACCTACAGGAATGCAACAGTTTTTAGCAAGGGAGAGGAAAACAGGTAAAACAGCAAAACCTAGCTTCAATGTTTCCCATGCCTGGGCCCCCGTTTGCCATGTTCAGGCCTGCTAAAACAGTAACGTCAAATATCCTGAGAATTATTTTACTGATGTAACTGCAGCAGAGGCACTGATAAAAATCAGCAGAGGGTGTTGGAAAAGGGACATTTGGAAACATAATAGTAGGCTATACATCAATTTCCATCCAGTTCATAATTGCAACTATGACATCTTGGATTATTCCAGTCTGAATTTTCAACTGAAAAGTTTCGATATAGGATTTCCTGGCATTTGTTCCCACTCAAAAAGCCCCTACTGGTAAGCATTAACTCACACATCTGTCTGGAACACAGCCCTGTTCTCAGAGCCCATGTTCCCTGACATGAAGCTCACTGCCCAATGATGCAAGGTTTCTTCTGAGTTAAAAAGTGCACAAATGGAGGTGAAGGAGAAGAATCTTTCTGGATAGATTCATGATATATCTAATGCTGGTCACTAGCCTTCTCACCAACATTTTCAAAATTTTAATTCATCAAAAAATATTGAATAGTATTAGTTGTCAATATCCCCAAATAGAAAATTCCAATTTATTAGATTTCACTACAGAAATCCAAGAACGGGAATGGGAAGGTGAGATCTCTGGGGCATGAATGGTAGAGACACTCATGGTAGGTACAGTTCTCATGTGTGCCAGGCTTTGGGTTCAATGCAGGAAAATCCAGCCTTGGTCCACAAGACAGGAGGCCAAGTGCAGTGTGCCAGAATCAAACCTCCATTTCACCACGAGTGTATTCTCAGCTGCCTCAAATCCTACACCTCGACGGGCATATGTAGAAGAAGTCTGAGTAGCTAAGAGCTTGTTCCAGAGAATTTTTAAAATTATATTTAATACTTACATGATATTTACATGAGTACACAATGGCCACTCCCTTAACTCTTGAGAGGTCATTCCAGATAGTGTTTGCTCAACTATTAAAACATCTCCCGATGCTTGCCCCAAGAATATGTTTGATGTAATAGTAAATATATTTTTATCCTTTTCTCATTTCATTTTTTAATTTTTTATTTATTCACTTTATATCTCTCTCTGTCTCTTGCCCAAGCAATCTAAAAGTCCCACCTCTATCTCCCTGTCCAGCCATTGACTGTCTAGCAATTGTTTATTGTGTACTGAAGCCAAGTGGGGACAAGACAAGGGCCTGAGTTCAGGTCTAGAAGTGTGGCTTTTGGGAGCCAAAGACAAAGCATTAGAACCAATTCTCAACAGGTTTTAATGGTGTGAAATTATTTATTTTATGTGTTTTCTTGAATATAGTTAGCATCACTGGGTTGGAGTTTTCTTTCTAGTATTCTCCATAAGGCTGGGTAAGTTGAAAGATATATAGGCATAAATTTTTTACAACCTACTTAAAATAAATGTTCAACCTCTCCTCTTACCCACCCGAGGTAGTAGAAGAGAAAAGTTATTAAGATATAGAAGAAGTGGCCCTGTTTAACAATAGTTCTTTAGGGGCAAGCTCAATCTACTTTGTCCACAGTTCAGTCCCCCAGCAAACACCAAATACAAAACAGCAGCTATAATCCAGTCCGTTGGCAGGTAAATACCACACATAAACCAACAGCTTCAGCCCAGTCCTCTTGGCAGGCAGACATGAATCAGCAGCTGTAGGTCAATCCTGAAAAAAACCACAGGGCTTGCCAACAGGAACATCAAAAGTGGTTTCTCTCAATGGTGGTGTTATCACAAGTGGAGTTCAACAATGCTATATATGGCAAACCAATATATGTGTGTCATTAGCGAAGAATAGTGAGTCTAAGCAAATTAAACCAATGCTCTCTCTCCCACTGTCTGTGGGGTTATACTTATACTCTATCATGTGTCCTTTCATGTATTTACTGTAACAAAACATCCCTTCACCTGTGTCTGCTTTAACATGACATCCTTTCACCTGTGTGCCCCAGCAAAACATCATTTGGCATAACTGAATTTCAAAAGAAGAAAAACTAAAAGTTTCTACTTCAAGGTATTTAAATTTGGTTTTGTCATAGAACATCTTGATTTCTCCATTTATGGTGACTGAAAGTTTTGCTGGCAATAGTAGTCAGTGCTGACATTTGTGGTTTCTCGTGGTCTGCAAGACTTCTTCCCAGGCCCTTCCAGCTTTTAGAGTCTTAAATGAGAAATCAGGTATAATTAAGATAGGTCTGTCTTTATATGGTACTTGGCATTTTTCCCTTGTTGGTTTTGAAATTCTATCTTTATTCTGTATATTTAGTGTTTTGATTGTTATGGGTGGGAGGATTTTCCTTTCTGATCCAAAATTATTGGGATTTCTGTAAACTTCCTGTAACTTTATAGGCATCTCTTTCCTTAAGTTAAGGAAATTTTCTTCTATGATTTTATTGAAGATGTTTTCTGGGCCTTTGAGCTGGGAATCTTCACTTCTTCTATTCCTATTATTCTTAGGTTTAGTCTTTTCATAGTGTCTCAAATTTCCTGGAGTTTGTGTCATGAACCTTCTAGATTTTATATTTTCTTTGACTGATATATTGATTTCTTCAATTATATCTTCTGCACCTGAGACTCTCCCTTCCATCTCCTGTATTCTTTGGTGATGGTTATTCCTTTCTCTTTCCTAGGTTTTCAGTCCCCAAGATAGCCTCAATTAGTAATCTCTTCAATCCTTCTATTTGCTTTGTCAGGTCTTGGACAGTTTTATTCAGATCCTTCACCTAGTTGATTGTATTTTTCTGCGTTTCTTTTTATTTATTTGCTTCCTCTTTTAATGTCTCTACCTGTTTGAATGTATTTTCAAGAAATTTATTCATTTCTTCTTTAAAGACCTCTATCAACTTATAAGATTGGACTTAAGATCATCTTACTGTGTTTCAGTTTCCTTAGGATCTCTAGGGTGTACCGTACCAGGATAGCTGGACTCTGGTGGTGCCATACCACCCTGGGTCTTGTTCATTGTATTCTTAGTCACCTGGTTTTTCATGATTTTGGCTAGGTGATCCTGATGACAGCAGGAGTTCTTAGGAAGGTGGGGAAAGCCTTGAGCTATACAGTGAAAGTCAGAGTAAGACTGTGGTGGCTGTGCCTTAGGCACATCCTACTGGCAAAAGATTGGTTGAGCAATGTTCCAAGCTGGTAGCTCTTGGGATCTCCACAAACCTCCACAGGGAAACAAGATGCTCTTTGGGTCCCACAAGGTTTCTTGGGACTAAAGAGCAAGCCCAGAGCTAGACCATGGAGTTCAGGGGACCATGTGCAACTCACCTCTGTTGGTTATGTCCCAGGAGGACCTGACTGGGACAGGGTTAGTTGAGTAGGGTTCCAAACTGGTTAGTCTAAGATCCTCCCAAAGTTTCCATGGGGCTTGTTGTGTACTCTTACAAGGAAAAAAATCCTGTAAAAATGTAACTGTAGAAATTATTGCTGTCTTTACCCATTTGTTGAATATTTGTGGGAATTAAACTCTAGTACTTACAAAATTATTATGTCTAAAGCCCCACTCATGTTCCATAAAATAATGGAGTTGAAGACTCTGAGACTATATATACAGGGAATCAATATTTAATAAATATTTAAGTCAATGTACTTTTTCAGATTTATTAGATATGTGGCCTTAAGCAATTTTTAAAGAAATTTGAGTTTAAACATGTCATGATGGGCTAATACATTTAAAACACAGACTATATACAGCATGTTTTCAATATATAAACTTCTATAAAGATCTCTCTCTCTCTCTCTCTCTCTCTCTCTCTCTCTCTCTCTTTCTCTTTCTCTCTCTCTCTTTTAGATTGAATCAGGCCCTTGCACATTCTAGGCAAGCATTCTACTATGTCTGCATCCATCCTGTCCTCTGAGAATGTTTAAGTGATACATATGGTTCAAGTGAAATATAAATGAAAGGAATTATTTTAAGGTATTTTGGAATGATGTTTATAAAGAAAAGGATAAAGCATGTGTGATAATTATATGTGTCAACATGTCAGCATTAATATTATAACAAATACCAATTTATAATCATATCAGCACATATGCTTCAGAAATTTAATAAATATGGGTATCCTCTTATAAATGTGTTTTAAATATATCACATAAAAATTAATCAACCATTAATTCCTGGAAATAGCTACTCTAAAGTGAACTGATAGACAGGCTTCCTGCACAGATATTTTCTGTATCTGCCTTATCTTTTTTTCTTTCTTTTTCTTTTTCTTTTGAATCGATTTCCTGCACTACAAACAAACTGACACAGGATGCTCATGAAAGAATAGTTAATTTTTCAGTTCACAGTTGTTAGCTGAACATCAGAAAACCCCTAGATTTCACAGAACTATCTTTCTCATGGAAAGCCCCATAGTGCTTAGGGTTCTCATAACTACCCTGAAATCCTATGGTTAAAGTTGGCTTCGTGCTTCTCTCATAGATCACTGCCATCAATGTCTTTCATTTTCTCACTGGCACAAAATAGTTTTGCTAAATGATTTTGCCATGTTAACATTAAAAGACAACACTATGAATCTTGCTTAAAGCAGTATATAAAAGAATGATGTGAAATCCAAAAGTTAGAGTGGTTTTAATCAGAAGTGTGTAATGACATTTACAACCTAGGATTCTTGAAGGATAGCAAACCCTCACTCTAATTCCTAATTCATACTTAAAAATTAGATAGAGGAATACACAGACTGTTAAAAATTAATAATTTCGGGGCTGGGGATTTAGCTCAGTGGTAGAGCGCTTACCTAGGAAGCGCAAGGCCCTGGGTTCGGTCCCCAGCTCCGAAAAAAAAAGAACCAAAAAAAAAAGAAATTAATAATTTCTTCTAATGATAAAAAACAAAAACTTATGGTGGCCTGGATATAGCTCTGTGGTTTAGCACAAAACCCCAGGTTTGAGGCCACCATCACCATCACCATCACCATCACCATCACCATCACCATCACCATCACCATCACCACTAGTACCACCCCCACCACACACATACACACACACACATACACACACACACACACACACACACACACACAGAGAGAGAGAGAGAGAGAGAGAGAGAGAGAGAGAGAGAGAGAGAAACTTTTAACAGTATTCAGTACAGGAAGATAGTTGATTAGAAAAACATATATAAGTGTGTGTGTATGTGTGTGTGTGTGCACATTCATGTGTGAATGCAAATATATATATACATATATATATATATATATATGTATATATACACATACATACATACCACGGCTTATATAGAGGTCAGAAAATCACTTCAGATGTTGGTTCTTGTCTTATTTGAGACAATTTCTCTTAACTTTTCCACTTCTTGTTTGAAGCTCAAGAACTTCCAGAGGTTTTCCTAAATCCTGTGACATTAGTCCTAAAGACACAGTGCAAACCTTAAATCTGAAAGTTGTCAGGTGGGATAGTGTGGTTGCTAACATTGATTGTCAACTTGACAGGGTATATATTTGTGGCAGAGACAATCCTCTGAATATGCCTGTGGGGTATCTGATTGTGATGAGAAGACCTACGCTAAGAATGGGTACCACCATTCCATGGATTGGGATCCTGACTAAATCCAAACAAGAAAGTCAGCTGAGCTGAGCACCAGCACTCACTTCATTTTGCTTCCAGGCTGTGCATATAGCCTCATGCTCCTGCTGTCATGCCGTCACTGCCAATAGAGAAAAGTGTCAAGTAGAACTGGAGCTGCTGCAGTGATACACCTAAGTCTGTAATACATGTATATGCATTTAGACCTGGTTTGTGGGATGACAAGTGAAAGCAATTGCAACTTTGAGCTGAAGAAGACCTAGATTGGTCTAAGGGAGTGGCTAAGTGTGTAAAAGAATTTGCTGTGCAAGCATGAGAATCTGTGTTTAAATCTTCCAGAACCCAGCTGGGGGGCGGGGTAGCACATGCTTTTCAATGAAAATAAAAATTTCAAAGAAGCCTTAAAATGTTGTATAAGCAGAGTTAAATGGCTCAGTCTGGTGGGATTTGGGAAGACCAGACTGTTGAGACAGATATGAGCAGAGAAGCCTGGTTTGATTAGTTATGGAAGGGAACAATGTCTCTGTTGGTTATTGACCTGTTGGCCACGAAGTTATAGTTTGACAAAGAATCTCACTGCTTTCTGCCTCTGTCCAAATCTTAATTGAGACTGAATTCAATAGTAATGAACTAATTAACTCGACAGAGTGAATGAATTGCAAGACAGGCTAGAATTCAGACTGTGACATGGTTATTTCTCAGCACTCTTCTTCAGGGTTATAGTAAGACAGGACAGAACAAGAAAAATATGACATTTGACAAGAAAAGAATTGTGTAAGATTTAAAGCTGTCCACAAAAATGTTGTGGAAAGAAAACAGCTGTAATTGTTAAAGAGAGTGACATCATTAAAAAGTAAGCAGAGAACTCTGGAAGCATGATGGTACCTTCTGCTTCCCAGGAAAGCTAATCCTCAGAGAGGGGGCATTCAAATCAGTTCTAGCTCATGCAGTTCTGGAGCTCAGTCCCATTGCATACCTCCACAAAAAAGCTCCAGCACCTAAAGCTCAGGGGACATTGCAGAAGACAGATTGTAAGAGCTAGAGAATTAGGACTTTACTGTCAGACTCTTTCTCCTATCAGAAGGTAGGCCCATAAAGACCCACCTACAGGACTGCTGAAAGATGAGTTAAACAAAGACAGTGGGGGGTGTGGACTGGGAGGGGAACACACTTATAGAAGGGGAGGGGGAGGGATTAGGAGGCTGATGGACAGGAAACCGGGAAAGGGAATAATATTTGAAATGTAAATAAGAAATACCCAATTTAATAAAAATGGGGAAAAATTAAAAAAATAAAAACCCAAAGACACCAGTGAACCCAGTGAACGCATGAGACTACAAAGGGAATAGCCCACAACTCCTCAACCCTATATAGTAGCTGTAGGCAACTGAATAAATTTGGGAGCCCTTCTCAGGGAAGAGAACACCAATTGGTTGTCCAGTACCAAAATGTTAGCACTGAAAACATACAAGTAACATTATATGGATTCATCAGGTTGCATTTTGAAATATATACACATATGAAAATATACATATGCATGCAATAACAATTAGTGAGAAAAGGATAGTTGGGAAGGGTATATGGAAGGGTTCAGAAGGTGTTGTAATTAAATTGTAAATTAAAGCAAACAAACAAACCAAATGTTGGCTAATCTATAGTACCATTCAAGAAACATTGGCAAGATAAACTGTTCCATGAGCAACTGATCTTTCTACTGGTGGATCACATCACATAAATCACCATTAGCACAATCACATAATTTATTAAGTTATGCACCACATAAACTCATCAAAGCCTAACGATTTTGATCTGTGAAACTGATGATTTCCTACATAGCCTAGTAACACACATGTTCACCTGGTTGAAGAATGTAATCTTCATTCCTGATGAATGTCTTTGTCATGTGCTATGTGACTCATACTCTGCCTTTCAGAACTGACACATTCATTCTCCCACCTTACAAAGAGGCACATCTCAGCCATTGTTTTCTTAGAGACAGGCTGTAGGGCAGAGCCGTCATTGAAAGGCTTGAAGTAATAGCCCCAATGCCTTAAGGCTGGCTTGATTTGAAGGGCAGGGCAGGGCAGGTGAAAATCCTGGGACTGACTAGAGTTCTAAAGGAAGCTCAAACCAACACTCCACATTGGCAACATGCTACTTTCCTGGGAACTCACAGACACTGAATCCCAAATGACTCAGAACATTTTTCTTGGGAGATTCAACCTCCAGCACTTCTATTTTATAGTATGAAAAGTTTCCTCATGGTTGGAAATGAGATAAAACCACCACACATGGACCTGCATGTCTCATCTGGAAGGCTAGGTTACATTTTTTTTAAAAGAAGCTGAAATTTGTACACACACACACACACACACACACACACACACACATTACTAGTTACCATATTTTTGAACATTTCTAGCAATTTAAAATACTATTTCCATAACATATTCTTCCTCTAAGTAGCAAGAAAAAAAATCTGCCTTTGCTGTTTTCCCTAATTCTATTGAAAAGAAAGTTAAAGTAAACTCTCTCCACCTTATAGTTAGCCAAAACCTGCTTCTTTTTTCTTTTGATAATTAGGTAATTTTCAGGAACACTCACATTTGCCCAACTTAAATACAAGCATAAGGTGGGATTTTAAGATCAGCAGAGAAAAACTCAGCTGGAAAAAGAGATAAAATATGCACAGAACTCTTGGTGGTGGCATAAGCTGAAAGATTGGATTAGAAAGTAGAGGAGTGAGCTTTTCATGTGGAACACGTTTCCCATTTTCATTACATAAGATACAAAAGGTCTGTTCTGCTAATAAAGCACCTCTTAGCCTCTTAGCAGAAAGAAGTCTATAGCACAAAACAGCTGAAGAAAACATATGTGGATGAGGCTTGACACAGCCTCATCTCCATCTGGGGTACAAACCCTTCTCAGCAAGGCTTGAACCCATATCACCCATATAGCCCTTGATGCAATGAACCCCAAGACTGACGTTCCAAACTAACAAACTAGAATGAGAAAGAGAGTTAAGCATGAAAGCAGGTCACTTTCTTCTCTTTCATCATTGGCTGTCAATCTCTCTTAAATATGACAAAAGGTCAAGGCATGCTGGAAAAAGTACTCAAATCTTTCACAAGGAAAAAGATAACAAAATTGGAATAAAGTAAGGGAAAGGTCCAGAGGAAATGGGGTACAACCACCGCACCATAACTCACAGTCAGTGTGTAATACCACTACAAAGTACAAAGGAGTGAGTGTGAAATGCAAAGTCAGAACTGTGTCTGGAGACCACCTCGATAATCCTCACACAGAGCTTAATCTTGAAAATAGAAATGCAAATTCAAAGTGAAACTGTAATAGACCACATGATATATTTTAAAATAATAAAAATAGAAATTAAGGCAAAAATGGCAAAGGAATCAGGTTTGGGCATTTAATTTTTATCCTGTACAAGAAATATGGATACCTCCAATCCAGGTATACCTGTGGCTGCATGATCTCACTCGGGACTCGGGTCCTACTAAGCAACATTCTCTTTGATCCTTGGCCTCTAGCTTTCATCCTTTTCAAACCATGTGTTAGGAAGACATTTGCTCATGCAGATAATAGACAAACAAATCAAAAAGATATATAGTGGCTGATACCATTTTTTTAAAGTGTCTGGCACATAGTAGGTTTTATTTGTTGAATAAATAAAATGAATGATTCCTCGGTGACCTTTTCTATTAAGGGTTAGTGGCCAGTTTTATATCCTCCAAGAACACTCTGTGCTTAGCCTTACATAGTACGCTTAATACAAGTACCGAAGGTTTCCATTTATTTGTCTCTCTCCATGGAGATTCATCTTTGATTTTCCCAATACAAAGTAGGATGACTAGAACATAATAATAACTTAATAAATATTTTTCAACTAAATAATGAGGATTGGCCCATGGGTCTAATGTTTTATACCAGCACTTCATCTGTGCCAGGTACTCTTCAGGATACTGGGGTTAAAAAGACAAATAAATATCCCTCACCTTTCCCCCTTCCCATTCTAGCCAAAAGACACAATATATGTGGAGTTAGTCAGTACACTGGAAGCTTTTAAAATGAAAAATCCAATCAAAGATCACTGATAGCCGAGATGGGGAAGCAGTAACAGCTGTGGAACTATGGTGGCTGTGAAAGGTTTCATTGTAAAAACCTTTTACTAACGACTTAAAGCTAGTACAAGGGTTATCCAGGGCTATTCCAAGCAGAAGAAACAGCCAGTGGTAAAGTCACAACTGAAGAGGATGACCCAGTTAAGGTGAAAGTGAGTCTGTTAAGTTCAGCCAGGAGACCAGTGTGGCTAGAGGTAAGTGTGTTACTATGAGATTTAGAGATGCTGACACAAGACACATCAGGGATAAATCTTCTCATATCAGGCTCCATGCAGCATATGAACATTATGCTTTATGCTTTGGGCCGGATGCAGAGACTATCCAAGGTAAGTGTCTTTCATTGTCCACTAACTCAATGAAAATACAGAAGACATTTGCATTGGGAACAGGTTTGGGGAAGCCTCTCTTGTTTAAAGTGTTAAATTTGCATTCAAACATACTAGCAACTCGAAAACATATTATTTTTTAATTTTGAAAACAATCTTTTCCCACTAAACTCTACTTCCTATGGGATAGAGAGTAATTTTGATTGCCCTTTATAGATGACTCAACAAAAGTCAAATCTCACTCTTATCTGCTAAAATCACATAAAATGTTGATTTACAGGAAATACACTTTCCTTTAGCATACCTAAAGACGTTTCCATTTATTAGAAAATGGAGAGATTGAGCCTTCAGACACCCTAAACTTCCAAACATTAAGTGACACCTTTTGTTTTATCTTCTCATTTTACAGAGGAAAGCTATGAGTTAACAATTGACTTCATAATTAAATCAAGAAGACAGACTCTGCATTAAGAGATCAATGGAGTTAGTGAAGCAGAAAGAGGGAGGAAAGGAAGGAAGAAGGCTACAAGAAGTTCAGGTATAACACTGCAAGACTTTTAGCAGAAAAGACATTTTTAAAGATAAAATAAAGAAACTGAGTGATGTTTCTGATTTAAAAATTGCCAACTATCTCTCCCACCCCCACACCACCACTCACCCTCTTGTGGGGAATTAGAGGAAGGATTGAAAGACCTGAAGGAGCTTGCAGCCCCATGAAAACAACAATGCCAACCAACCAGAGCTTCCAGGGACTAAACCACTACTGAAAGACTGTACATGGACTGACCCAGGGCTCCAAATGCATATGTAGCAGAGAATAGCCTTGTTGGGGCACCAGTGGAAGGGGAAGCCCTTGGTCCTGCCAAAGTTGGACCCCCACTTCAGGGAAATGTGGGAGGGTGAGGGTGATAAGGGGGATGGGTGGGGGGAACACCCATATGGGAGATGGGGAGGGGATGGGTCTTATGGACAGGAAACCGGGAAAGAGAATAACATTTGAAATGTAAGTAAAGAAATATATCTAATAAAAATAGATGTGTAAACACAAGAGTATACTATGTGACATACTGTGACACACTACAGAGTCTACAAGATTTTCTTTATTCTATCTTGTTTTATCTTCTTTAAAGTGGAGATGTTTTAGTGGCAGAGATAGTATATGAAAGGACAGGGAGATGAATAGGATTGGGGTGCATGGTGTGGAAATCACAAAGGATTAATAAGAAGGTTGTTTTGTAAATGTCAGTTGTGAATAAAGTCGAACATACTACATAATGTTGAACATACCTGTAACCACTAACTAACCTAAAGCAGAGCTAGCCCCAACTTTAACTTCTACTCTGGCTCACTACAGTTTTCTATTTTTTTCACCAAGATCTATTTCAGTAGCTTCCTTTACATAGCTGCACATTCCGGCTGATTTAGAGACATACACGGTCTCCTGGAAGGGTGGGCAGAGAAACCATAAATGATGTTGGGTGAAGAGAGCTGTAAAACACTGACTTCTGGACATGACATAGCGGATACACAGCAACCAGCTGCGGTTTCTCACACAAAATCAAGTCACTCCAAATGGCAGTTGATGGTTGCTAAGGGGAAAAAAGTCACCCTCCTTTGGGGATGAAACCACTGGGAGGTTTTCATACCATAATGGACAGCTACACTGTGTATATGGGAAGTGCTACTTTCACTAAGGGGATAATTAACAACAAAAATCAGAGAAGTCATGAATCTGGGAAGGACATAGAGCAGGGGGACTCAAGAAGAGTAGAAAGTGGCCAATATAATCAATAAACATTGTAAAATAATTGATATTTTCTATATATAAAATATTACATATATGCGTATATATGTATATATATAGCATATCATCTATGTTCTATTTTGTAACCTATATAGTTTAATTATAAAAATCTGACAAACTACCATATAATCATATTAAAGAATGTAAGTTCCAAAATTGAACGTGTCTTATCATTTATGACACAGCCTCCATTCTCTGGAGTGGTTTCTGTCTTCTTAGGAATCCCCCATAGTTCCATACTGAACAGCAAAGTCTAAACAGACACCTTTCAGAGATGGCTGTGGATGTTTCCAGCATCACAGTCACTGTCAGTCCTTTTCCCAGCCAATCCTCACTTCTTGCTTTCCTGGGTCCAACCTTCCCTTATAATTTGGTATAAGCATTTCTAACCTCCTTACTCTGTATTATAGGGAAGCAACTATGCCTCAATCTTGATGAACAGAATGTGAGATAAGAAGCCAGAGGGTAATAGAATAACAAATTCTCACATAAACCCTCTCCTTTTGAAATTCTTATATCCTGCTTCTGATATACTAAGATGTTACTGTTTCAGCCAAGAACCTTGTCAAAGCAAAACCAACAAGGGGAAAAGACACAACTTTACAAACAAGATACATATACATATACATATACATATATATATACATATACATATACACATACACATACACATACACATACACAACATATACATACATATTCATATATATATACCCTGTATATATGTATATGATGTATATGTGTATATATATATATATATATATAAACTTTCAATCTTATGAAATAAGAAAGAAAAATAACATCACCAGGTTTTCAAAAAGTAAAACATTTTGTAGCAGCTTAGAAATTTACATCTCGTGATCTTTCATAACACCTGAGTAAAAAGAATAAGAAAAAGGATAAAACCAGGTTGCAGGTTTTTTTCTTAGTCTACTCTGGATTCTAGTGAAATGTATCTTACTGCTCAGTGATTATAACACAAAACACATCAGAGAGAAAAATAGGGATAAAAAGCAGTTTTTCATACCTGAGTAGTTCCTGCCTTTGGAGATGTGAGTTCTAAACTTCACAAGCTGCTGAGATCTGTTTTCTGGATTTATCACAGGTTCTGGACTCAGCACGTTCATGATTTACAGGAATCCTGAGAACTCTTAAGCGCTGGCTAAGCTGACTTTGACAGATCACTTCATTCAGGTTCTGTTGACTCTTCAAAATACTCCAAGGCTCTGGACTTTATGTCACTTACTACCTGGTGCTCATAACAACAAAACCCCAATCTAACACTATAGGCAACTCAACTGGACACCACAACTGAAACTTTTCACCACTCCTAATTAAACTGAAGTAACTTACATTATTATTTTTAAAAAATTTTGTGCTATCACTGTACAACCACAGGTTCTTTTAGATGGCTCAGAGTTACATCCTTACACACCAATCCACACAGTCATTTCTTACCCTCTCCTCTATGCCTTCCCTCCTTAGCAAACAATTATTTATTCTATCTCTGTGTTTCCCTGTTCTGGAGAGCTTTAAAAAGCTCCTCAACCACTCTGGAAATCAGTCTGGCAGTTCCTCAGAAAAATGACAGAGTACCACCTGAGAACCCAGCTATACCTCTCCTGAGCATATACCCAAAAGATGCTCCAACATATAACAAGGATACATGCCCCACTATGTTCACAGCAGCCTTATTTATAATAACAAGAAGCTGGAAACCACCCAGATGTCCCTCAACAGAAGAATGGATACAGAAAATGTGCTACATTTACACAATGGAGTACTACTCAGCAATTAAAAACAATGACTTCATGAAATTCACGGGCAAATGGGTGGGACTAGAAAGAATCATCCTGAGTGGGTAACCCAGTCACAAAAGATCACACATAGTATGTACTCACTGATAAATGTATATTAGGCAAAAAGCTCAGAATACCCACAATACAACTAACAGACAATATGAAGCTCAAGAAGAAGGAAGACCAAAGTATAGATGCTTCAGTCCTTCTTAGAAGGGGAAACAAAAAACTCACAGGAGGTGGAAAGGGACTTGGGAGGAATAAAGGAGTGGGAGGGAAAAGGGGGCAGGATAAGGTATGGGAGGAGACAGGGAGGCCAATATACAGAGGGTCAGGAATTTGAACAGAGGTGTATAGCAATGGGGATGGGGAACTGGGGGTAGCCACCAGAACGTCCCAGATGCCAGGAATGAAAGAGACTCCCAGGACCCAAATGGATGAGATTAGGTGAAATACCTAACAAAGGGGAGGGAGAACCTTAGAGATCATATCCAGAGGTTAGGCAAGTCCCAAGTTGGGGGATGGAGCCACCCACTCATCTCCAAAACTTTAACCCAGAATTGATCCTCTCTAAATGAAATATGGGGAGCAATGCCTGAAGGAAAGGCTATCCAGAGACTTCCCCACCTGGGGATCCATTCCATATACCAAACCCAGACACTATTGCTGATGCCAAGAGGTGCATGCTGACAGGAGCCTGATATAACTGTCTCCTGAGAGGCTCTGCCAGAGCCTGACAAATACAAAGGTGGATAGGATGCTTGCAGCCACCCATTGGACTGAGCACAGGGACCCCAGTGGAGGAGTTAGGGAAAGGACTGAAGGAGCTGAAGGGGTTGGCAACCCCATAGGAAGAACAGCAATATTAACTAACCAGACCCCTCAGAACTCCTGAGGACTAAACCACCAACCAAAGAGTACACACGGCTCCAGCTGCTATGTGGCAGAGGATGGCCTTATCTGTCATCAATGGAAGAAGTGCTTGGTCCTATGAAAGCTCGATGCCCCAGTGTAAGGGAATGCTAGGGCGGAGATGGGAGTGGGCAGGTAGGTGAGGGAGCACCCTCATAGAAGCAGGGGAAGGGAGAGGAGATAGGAGGGGTTGAGGAGGGGAATCCGAGAAAGGAAATAACATTTGAAATGTAAATAAATAAAATATCCAATAAAAATATTTTTAAAAAAGCTGTTCCCTACGCACCAAGGCCTGGTAATGACCATCTTTACTATAGTCACGAGGGTCTGATTGCTCTTAACTCTTACACTTATATGTCAGTGTCTATACACTGAAAAGTGTTATCTCAGTCTTTGCAGCATGGTGTTGCCTGTGGCTATCCTTGTACAGTAAGTCTGTGTGGACACTCGGTACGCCTGCATCCCCTGGAGCCTTGCAGGGCTCAATGGCATTCCAAGTTCTATGACAATGAGCTCCCTTAGCATTCACATTTTGTTTGCTGTGAGATGCATCCCATTGTTTATTTTTTCCTCTATTTTTCTTTTTTTACAGGATATATTTTGATTACTGCTTCCCCTCCCCCAACTGCTCCAAGATCCTCCTCATTTCTCTCACCATCTGAATCTACACTCTTCCTACCTCTCATTAGAAAACAGGCATTTAAATAATAATAATAATAATAGAAATAAGATAAATCAAAACAACATAGACAAAAACAAACCGGAATATAGCAAAACAAACAGAAGAAAATGAGCCATTGAGGCACAAAAATAATCTCGAGACACCATTGATTTTGTTCTATGCTGGTGAACTACTGCTGGACTTAAGGCCTGCCCTTACTGAGAGTTGTGTGTATCCCCAGTGACACTCTGTTGAAGAGACACTCATTTACAAGAGGGAATCAACTGGTGATAGCGCTGGGTTAGAGATAGGGGCCGTGTGTCTACTTCTTTCAGTGCTGGGACCCCATCTAGCACAGACCTATGCAGGCCCTGCATATGCACCCTGGGTCTCTGTGAGTTCATGTGTACATGGGTCATGCTGTGTTTAGAAGGCCTTGTTTCCTTGGCCTTCCATCCCCTCTTTCTCTTATGATCTTTCTGCCTCACCTTCCACAGCTTTTCCTGTGCCTCAAGGGAGGAAATTATTGGAGACGCCTCACTTAGGACTGGGTATTCCAAGATCTCTTACTCTCTGCATATTATCTGGCTGTCGGTCTCTGTATTTTTTCCCACCTACTGCAGAAGGAAGCTTCTCTGATGATGGCTGAGAGGGTTCTAATGTGGTTAGGAGGTCATTTCATGACTATATTCCTTTAGAAGAAGGTCTGGTTTTCCCCCTTAGGTCCCTGGCCTATGTGGTACCAGGATTTTGGCCACTGCAGCATCAGTCAGAGGGTCCATCTCATGCAGTGGGATTTAAATTCAGATAATGGTTGGCTACTCCTACAAGCTTATGTCATTATTGCAGAAGTGAATCTTGCAAGCAGTTCGTCATTGTAAACTGACGAGTTTACAGCTGGATTGTTGCTTACCATTCTCTTTTAGTAGCATGCAGAGTATCATGAACCTCAGTCCGTGAGGTTAAAGGCTCTAGCAGGGACCAGCTCCAAACAAGTGACATAAAGTAAGTGTGTTACAAGATACAAGTGCAAAACATTATGAAGGATACAAGAGAAAAGCAGTTACTGGGTTGCCAGTTACTGTGTTGGCATTCCTGTGGAAAGACTAGGACAACCAAGCCTCTTAATGGATGTTTTTCTAAGAAATCACATCCTATAATCATTCTATGGGAAACAGAGCAGTAAGTGCTTGATGTCATTGCTTCCATGAATAACGGCAGCAAATCACTGGACTTTTACTATTAGAACCTTCAAAGCTTTACATGGTCACTTGCTCCCCCTGCTATTTAAAATAGGCCTGCTCTTTTCTGAAGGGAAACAAGAGAAACGGTGGATTTAAGGGGGACAGGGAGAGGTGGGAAACTGGAAGGAATAGAGGGAGGGGAGGCCGAGATGAAGTGTGTGAGAGAATTTTTAAATTTTATTTATTTTGTATTTGCCTTATATCCTGTTCACTTCCCCTTCCCAGTCACCCTGTCCCACAATCCTTCACCCTCTCCCTTTCCCTTCATTGTGGGCAGATGGTGCAACCTCTGGATATCCCCCACACACACCCTAGCACTTCAAGTCTCTGCAAGGCAAGGTGCTTCCTTTCCTACTAAAGCCAGACAAGGCATCCCAGCTAGTATAACATATCCCACATACGGACAACAGCTTCTGGCACAGCCCCCACTCCAGTTGTTGAGGACCCATGTGAAGGCCAAGCTGCACACCTGCTACATATGAACAGGGAGGCCTAGATCCAGTCCGTGTATGCTTGACCCAGAGAGCCCCAAGGTTCTAAGTTAGTTGACTTTACTGGTCTTTCTGTGAAGTTCCTATCCCATTCAGAATCCACAATCCAGAGTCCCCAAACTCCATCCACCATTTGGCTGTGGGTGTGTGTATCTGTCTGGGTCAGCAGCTCGGTGGAGCCTCTCAGAGGACAACATGGTCCTGTCTGCAGACATAACAGAGTACCAGTAATATAGTGTGGGGATTGGTACTTGCCCGTGGGATGGGTCTCAAGTTGCATCGGCTATTGGTTGGCTGTCCCCTCAGTTTGTTTCCTCCCCAATGCCCAGGGACATAACTTGTAGACAGGATAACTTTTGAGTTGAAAGTTTCTGGGTGCATTGGTGTCTCTACCACTCCACTGAGGTTCCTGTCTGGATACAGGAGGTGGCCTCTTCAGGTTCCATATCCCCAATGTAGTGAGTAACAGATAAGATCACCCCCATTGATTCTTGGGTGCCTCCCTTGTCCCAAGCCATGCCTCCTCCAGATGTCCCTCATCTCCTCCCCCTCCCCAGTCATTTGCAGATTTCCATTCATTTTCATGGCCATCTAGCCTTCCCCATGCCTGATCCTGAATCCCCCAATCTCTGACCCGTCATACCTTCCTCCCAGTTCCCTCCCTCCATCTGTCTCTTATGACTATACCCCCTTCTAAGTGAGATTCAAGCATCCCTACTTGTGTCTTCCTTCTTGTTTAGCTTCTTTTGGTCTGTGGAGTGTAGCATGGGTACCTGTATTTCATGACTAATGTCCACCTATAAGTGAGTACATACCATGCATGTCCTTTAGGAACTGGGTTACCTCACTTTTGATGATATTCTCAAGTTCCATCCATTTGCCTGCAAAATTCGTGATGTCTTGGTTTTTAATAGCCGAATAGTATTCCATTGTGTAAATGTACCACATTTTCTTTATCCATTCTTCAGTTGAGGTTGTTGCCAATTTCTGACCATTATAAGTAAATTAAAAAAAAAAAAAAAAGAAAAAGAAAACATACTCTTTTCCAAAGTGCCTGTTTGCTGACCTGTGAATGCCTCTGTTTTTCTGTTCATATCATCTGTGGGGAAACATGATATCCCATCAAAATCCCAAATAATTACTAATGTTTTCCTAGCAAAGTTTTCAATTCACTAAGATATAGTGATACTATGCTGGCTTCATGACTGTGAAAATTTTATTTGCCAAACACGTTTAGATTGAGTCAAACATTACTCTCCTGTGTTGAAAAGTTCACAAAAATAGGGAGATGATAAATTAAAATAAATCCAAGGTGAGAAAAGCATGTCAGAAGTGATATTAGCCAAAGATTGATTTGGCGCTTTAGACAGCGTCTTGGAAAATGGTTTTGGTATGAAAGGCTACTTGGTAAGAAGCTTTCAGATAAGGCAAGTAAGAGTTTATACAGTCATGTGAGTCTGAGAATCTAACAGTCTCACGAACTGTTTTCCTATAAAGTGTCAGATTATAGAAACAAGAAATTCGCTCTTGACTAGAAGTTAATCAGAGCAGGGTAAGAAAAAGAAACTAGATTCTTATCTTGCTCACTTGCAGTTTACTGAGCTCAATTGAGTTCACCGTCTTGCAGACATCTGTGTTTGAAAAATAAAAAAATCTATCAACAGATTTCCTCATTTGGAAGATAATTAAAAAAGCAAGTCTAAATGTTCAGTCTTTCACTCATAAACAACATAAAATAGATAGGAATATCCTTGCCATCTTGCCCACAGTAAATCATTACAGTTTATTAATATTGTTGCAAATAAACTCTTTGAAACACTCTTGGTAGCAGGGGAGATGCTGGAGGATTCTTCTGATGCCCAGGACCCAAACAATGAGTGGAAATAGTCAGTCAGGTCACAGGGAGCCGTAAAAGACGATCACTTTAACAGAGTGACTATTCTAAACAAAGAGTGTGTATCCGAGTCCATTTAACTTCCCAAAAGTCTGTGTTTACATACAGGATTCATTCTTTCCCAGTCCTGATATGTGTAATAGGTGTCTGCTTGCTGAAGACTCTCTCTGTCTAGGACTATCTTCTGTACTTTCTAATGAGTGCCAGACACAGCAAAAGAGGCAAAGAGAGAATGTGGGGTTTTCGGCCAGTGCAATCGTGTGTGGCTTCATATCCCATGCTTTCAAAGCCAGTCATTCCCAGGCGGGTTTCTTCAGTGCTCTCCTTTCTGATGCCACTTCCCACAGCGATCACTTGCTTACATATCAGTCTCCTCTGCTACGCACACTTTAAGTACTCAGAGACAGAGGCTGCCCTGCTTCCTGTTTGTAGTACCTTACATGCACGCATTCCGTTGTAAAAATGCAAATAAACATGCTGTTTAAAATGATCAAAATGTCTGTGTCCAACTCTTCCAGTATAGGTACATTTTGATTTTTAAGACACCTCCAGGGGCTGGGGATTTAGCTCAGTGGTAGAGCACTTGCCTAGGAAGCGCAAGGCCCTGGGTTCGGTCTCCAGCTCCGAAAAAAAAGAACCAAAAAAAAAAAAAAAAAAAAGACACCTCCACTCAATATGGCCCTTTGTTCCAAAAGTCCTACTTCCTATAAGGTTTGTATGATAGTACAAAGGTTTAACACCAGGTTATTCCATGTCATGATTGCCAACAAAGTTCATAGTAATAGTATAAAGTTACTTGGAATTCTTTGAACCAAACTATAAAAGAGGTTCAGTAAAGATTAAATTTTTCCTCATTTTCTCGTTAAGAACTATAGCGATGACTAAAATCACGGCCTCACGCTGGAAAAGCAGCTCACTTGTATTGGTTGAATTCATGCCTCGCTCACACAAAGCCCTGTGTCCGCTGGATCTCCAGCACTGCCTAAACCTCAGTGTGGTAGCATAGGCCTGGGATCTAGGCTCCCAGAAGGTAGAAGCCGGAGTATCAGGAGTTCAAAATCATCCTCAGACACACAGTAAATTCAAAGTCAACCTTGTCTACAAGAGCCCCTCCTACTAAACAGGGTACGTGACCTAATATTCTGAGAGAAAAGAAGCCATACTCTATGATGGCATGAGATCAAATGCACACCACCACAGATGCTAAAGCCCATAATAGATGCTGCACCACAGAGAGCACTGGTGTCAGCTATGTACTTAGGATGACAATCACATGTCAGTTTTGGTTAGAGCAAAACAATAAGGTGGTAAAGTTTGGGAAAGGGAATGGGAGGGGAACTCCTTCCCATTTTTTCAATTTTACCGTGAGTCTAACACTTCTCTTAAAAAAAAAATAAGGCTCATTCCTTTTCAAACAGAAAATGCTAAGAATATATTAAATATCACTACATTTGGGGGGACTCAAACCTGGTTATTTATGGACAATTTCACAGAGAAAAGGGTTAACGTGAGAGAGTTTCTGCGAGCTAAGGCTCTTCTTGGTTTTGGGGGAAATCACTATGTCAAATGCACTGTTTGATTCAGTGAAGTTACATGGAGGTTTTGCTATTTTTGATGAATTTTAGAAAGAAAGGCCTGACGGTGACAGAGAAGGCCCCGTCTGCATGCTTCAGTCATTTCTGATACACCTGAGCCAAATCTGCCTGGCTTTGACGTGCACAGATGTTGTAGGGCTGTCAAGGGGCCTTTAAAAGAGTGGTTTCAGCTGCCAGCTTTGACTCAGAAGACCACCAGGGCCAGCCTCCTTTCAGGAGCTTATTTTTTATATTTGAGCTTAAGAAAGTCAATATAATTGTAAATAATTCTACTGTGGTAACAATATGCTTAAAATATTAAAGCAGTTCCTTAATACATAAGAGGTAAATATTTTTTTCCCTTGGGACACAGCTTCTTCAGGTGGTGTTAAGAAGGCATTTTTTATGAAGAAAAAAAACCTATTTTGCACAACTTCCTGTGCCATGAAAAAAATGTGAATTAAAATTACTTTCAAATTCATCTTACCACAATCAGTTAAGCTATTATCAATAGCAATGTGATTTAAAAAAATAATACTAGAGAGGATGTGGGGGAAAGAGGACTTCTTTCTTCTTGTTGATAGGAGAATAAATGGGCAAGCTCGTTATTTGAAGGCAAAAGGAGCTAGAAATACCATAAGACACAGCGGTCCCATTCCTAGCCATACACCCAAAGGATTCTCAAGTCAGCACACCACAGAGACACTCGCGCATATATTTATTGCTGCACTATTTAAAATAGCTAAGAAATGAAAACAATCTAGGTGACCAACAACAGAAAACATCACACACACACACACACACACACACACACACACACACACACACACAAACTTTAGTGAGCCATAAAGAAAATAAAACTTGAAGTGTGAATGAAAAATGGCCAGAACTGAAAACCACTGATAAACAAAAATGCATAGACTCAGAAAGACAAAAATGGATGTTTCTTTCACATGCTGAATTGGAGCAGGGGTTGGGGGGAAGGCAGGATTAGGAAGGAAGGTAGAAAAGGATCTCAACATGGAGGGAGAAAAGGCAATAGAATGCACTTGATATAAAAGCAGAAGCAAGGCTCTTGGGAGAAAGCATGTGATGTGAGAAAGTAAGAAGGAGAAGCAGGAACAATTTACATGTGGAATGACATAACGAAACCTGTTGCATTTATATTATTTTAGTAAAATTAACCAAATAAGACACTTTGTTCTTTTCTTTAAAAAAAGGCTATGGTTCTGCAAAATGCTAAAAATCTAACATATCCCGAACATATCCGGTGCCAGATCCTCTGCTACTGCTATTGACTCTTCTAATGCTCGTAACATCCAAAGGAACAGTTCTTGCACAGTCTTTGGAAATTGCCAGTGATCATGGTTAGTTAAAATAACCTTTAATTGTGTTTCTCAAGCACTTAACTTACCCCCAGTTATCCACAGGAGTGAGAGGTTATCAGTAAACAAACCTGAGAAACGGTGAAGATTTTAACAGGATGGTAACTCTGAGCTGGACCACAGGAAGTAAACAAACATGCATCCTTACGTCATCTGTCGCAGCCCTATCGGTTTTGTTTGGGTCACTTTCAAAGTGGCCAGCTCATCTCACTACTTCTCTTTCTTAAGTGAATCATGTTATCTTTTAAACATCAGATGATACCAGTGCACGAAGCAGTCATTCATAACCATAGCGAATGTTGTAATATTATAAATATTTACTGCAGGCTTTATGTACCATAGTAATTTTTTAAAAAAAAAACAAGAAAAATGAATATGGCTTTTTTTTTTAAGTTAACTTTACCTAATTCCACCAAAAGTCTCCCTGATAAAGGCTACCATCTACTGAAAGACAAAATTCAATCTGCCCAAGGTAAAATTGCCCATCCTATAAAGTATCATTACATACATATTGTATAAACTCTGTAAGCTCTTATATATCACATTAATACTTGGCTCTCATACATGATTTATCGATAAGTAATGATTCTTGTAAGATAATCATATCAATTAAAGCTAGAGTTTTGTCTTTCCAGAGATATTGCAAAAACTTCAATCATTATGTCCTAACTAGTACAAATGGTTGACTTATCCAGAAGAAAACTCCGAGTTTACTTTGAGTTTTCCCTCAGATACTGTGTATTTATAAGGATTGGTGTCTTTATGATTACATAAGGTCTGTATGTTGTATACTTTATTCATAGGCTTTCTTTCATTTTACCATGCCCTCTTAACTATTGACATACAATTACAACTTGTCACATCACTTATACTCTAATTATAAAAGTAACGTTAAAAACAGAATGCTCCTGAAGGCCATCTTATGTGTCACTGGTAGAGTCTTTTACATACACCTTGGAAAATTCTAACAAGAATGTTCCCTGTGGTGGAAATGATGGTGGAGATCCCAGACACCACAGGTGAAGGCAGCCTTCCATAGATCTCTTCCTTACCAGATGCATACAGAATAGCCAGATTAAAAGGTGTTGACCCTAGACTGCTTCCTATGGGTGGCAGTGGTGGAGAACCTTAAAATATTGTGAAGAATACTAAAAGGAACTAAGGGAGGGGAACTATAATCAGAATGTACTGTTTGAAGAAATCTATTTTTACTTTTTAAGAAAAGAGGAAAAAAAACATTGTAGTCAGCTGATTTTATAGTCAAGAACTACCCAAAGCTTTGGAGGGGGGGGGGAGTATGACTCTACTATTGAATTTCTGCATGACATAGAAAATAGCAAATGTAACGTTGATCAGATCAGTTTTCAGGAAAAAAAAATAAAAACAAGCATTAACTCAAACTTAAGGCTGACACTGCTGCTGTTCCAGAGATGTGGAGTATGTCCCAATCTCTCTCTCTCTCTCTCTCTCTCTCTCTCTCTCTCTCTCTCTCTCTCTCTGTCTCTCTCTGTATACTTTTGTTTCTGCCTTCCTAATCAAATGACCTGCTCTTATTCGGTTGGGTTTCAACCACAAGACATCACAGTACACTTTTTTTTCTTCAAGATACACGTCACTACACACCAAGAAAGGAGGAACTTCCGTGCTTGTGGTAACATCACTTGATAAACAGACTCCCTGAACAGCAAGTGCCTGTCTCTGCCTATGCTATATAAAGCAGCAGTCTTAGACTAACAGACACTTGTTGCGAGAGGACCATGAGAGCTGCAGCCATCTCCATGCCAAGGTTGAACAAAATGCCAGGAATGTTCTTCTCTGCTAGCCCAAAGGATTCAAAAGAACCAAGCCATTCTCTTCTAGATGACAACAAGCAAAAAAAGAGGCCAAAGACTTTGTAAGTTCCTTCAGTGTCTCTCTTAGATTATCTTTTATGGCCAAGGGGGTAGGAGTGAATGGACAGGAATGCTGGCATTTAGTTTATGTAGAGCAGGGCCTTTGTGACTTACAAGTAAGATTCAGTTTTATTGGAAAATAAATCATGTTATAGGAAAGTGTGAGGGAATCTTTCTGAACTTTTACTCATAAAAATGAGCTCTATTTTAACGTAACAGAATCTTGTATTAGTATTCTTGTAAGCTATTCTTACTATTACCGTCTTCCTCAGATATGTGTGCTTCATGTTCTTTTCGTAGATAAGGGGAACTCTTCTAGAGAATTATGAATTTTTGCTGTCTTTTGTAGTGGAATGGACATGAAAGCATATCTAAGATCTATGATCCCTCATCTGGAATCTGGGATGAAATCGTCCAAGTCCAAAGACATGTATGTACTGAATATTTTGAAATATAATTATAAGTGTATAAGAATTCTAGAAGTTAGCTGTTGTCTTTGCAAGATAATAAGACTGCATGCTTCTGGGCATGGCATCTTACTCGCGTAATTCCTGCACTTGGGAGGTTAAGACAAGGGGATGAGAAAGGGGATTGAGCGAAGATTTGGTCTTTTAAAAGGATATAAAAAATACTGCATGCAATGGACTTCATTTCTTTTAAGTAACAAGACAAATAAGATTAGACTACATGAGAGCCAGTGAACATTCTTTATATGTTCACATCAATTTTAAATTTGTGTTATTCTATTTTCTCTACTTAGATTTTAACTGTCTTGACTGATAATTTTCATAACTATGACAATTAGGAACTTTATATAGAGAATTAGTAATAGAAGTAATAAGAAAGAATCTTACTTATCAATATGTAGCAGCCATTATTGTATCAATTGAGATTTCATAAACTAGTTTATTAATTTAGATTATTTTTGTTAACTGTAGACTTTCGGCTGAGGAAGTAATGCAGTGGTCTCAGTCTCTGGAAAAACTCCTTGCCAACCAGAGTAAGTATTCTTAACTATGCATTGTTTTGGGGTCAGCTTGATAATTTAATAGATTGGATGGATGATTAATGTATATTATCAAAGGAAGAAAAAGTATACAAAAATGAAGTATTTTAGTTCTTCTTGAGTCATTGATAATTTCCTCACAATATGACTCAGTCATATAGCACTAGATTTTTATCACTGTCCTTTAGACCAATCTGCCAAAACAGCTACAAGTTTTCTTGGATTCAAGAACAAAATTGGAATCATGCTGGCTTGCTGGAGAGACGCTTGATTGGTTAAGAGTGCTTGTAGCTCTTAAAGATGACTGTTTTCCTGCACTCAAGGGACTGGTCTCACAGCCATCCACCTCTAACTCCAATGCCCCCTTCTGGCCTCAGTGGGCACCCGTCCCCAAGTGTTTCTGCACGGACAGGGGAAAGGAGAGGAAGAAATACATATACACATGAAAAATAACAAGCTTTCAAAAAATTCAAAATAAAGGTGAATAAAAGTATTCTGCAGTTTCAAAGTTTTAAAAGCCAAGGAAACGTCACATCATTTGAATCGCTATTTTGAAAGGCACTTAAAATGTTGGTAGTCTATCATCCACATACCTATTAACTCTCACTTGTCCACCTTATGTGGAAGGTATTTTAAAGACACCAAGGAATCAAATGCACAGCCTATGACTTGGTTAAAAATGTTTGGGATACACCAAGTAAACTCTGCAAGGATGCATCATGACAATATAAGGTCAAGAGAGGCTTGTGGGGGTTTTCTGATGGGAGAAAGAGATGAAACCAGTTGCCCTCCCCAATTGTGGGATTTCTGCACTATTGGGATTAGAACCTTATTCAGAAGTGCAGACAACCAGCTTGGTCTCAGGCATACGTTTACCCTCCTTTTAGAAAGACACTAAGAAACTTGGGAAGTCTAAGGAATTTAACATTGTTCGATCCTATGATTACAATAGGACTTATTCTGCAATGAAGCCGAGTAAATGGCATATCTCAATGACACTGGCAAATATAATTAGTGTACCAAGCATACAGGTGACAAGCTGTCCTAACATTATCTAACTACCATGGTTTGGGTGAAGAAATTATATTTTTAAGTATCAAATGATGTTAATACACTAAGTCATTACCATTTCCTTGAAGAAAGAACTCTGTACTCTTGCTCACAGGTTGGTGCCTTATAATGATTACAGAACAGTAATGATTCTACTCTGTAATCTACAGAGCTCAGTGTCACTTTAAATGCAGGAGAAAGCAAAGCATATTTATGTGAACACACAAAGCACTATGTGACTGTTTGGCGCCAGAATTCACATATAAGTCTCTAAAGCTGCCTCTCTACAAATTATGGCACAGCTGTTTTAGCAGTAGCAGTCTCACACCATTGTGTATATAGTAATACTATAACTTTGTGTATATAGTAATACTATAACTTTGTGTATATAGTAATACTATAACTTTGCTTATAAATCCCTTCCATGGCATATTTCTTTACTGACTCAATTTTCTCCACCCCTCTCTTTTCAGTGGGTCAAAATGTCTTTGGGAAATTCCTAAAGTCTGAATTCAGTGAAGAGAACATTGAATTCTGGTTGGCTTGTGAAGACTATAAGAAAACAGAGACTGATCTTTTGCATAACAAAGCAGAGCATATATACAAAGCATTTGTGCACTCAGATGCTGTGAAACAAGTGAGTATTAAAGTCATTGTCATTGGCATCAGTGTGTGGAAACTTTGCCTGCATACAGCAATAGTTTAGGATGAAATCTATGGCACCATAGTTTTACATAACCCTGTTTTGCATAAGTACAAATATACGCATTTGTACACTGAGTACAGTGAATCCATTCCCTTTATTTGTAAAGATGTCAGGAGAGAGACTAAGAGGATTTTGCAAAACTCTCCCACCTGGTCGGTTGCAGAGTGGAATGCAGGACTGCAGGCCAGATTTGCATGTTAAAGAACTCATACTGAGCTATTGCAACAGATGAGATAAAATGCAGACCACTAGAACACACACAATAAAGCAGCAAAAACATGAGCAGCTACTTGTAGTGCTGATCTTCCAGGAAAATATTCCCACTCAGTAAACCTAAAATGCCTATGACATTCTATGATGATATATGGACTACATTCTGGGGATATTTAATTTTTCATGCCTATATATTTCTTTCTCCCAATTACACTATAAACAAATGCAGAGAGCAAAATCTCTTTATATTGCATTTCTCTATAGCCCATACAACTAGTATAGCAATTCAGTTCAATTGAACTGATTTAAATAAGAATGTAAACCTTTTTAAGATGATTCTGAAACACTAATAGTACACATAAATTTATTGTAAGCTGCAAGTGCACATTAATTAAGGAATTATTTTTTTTTTCAGATCAATATTGACTTTCATACTCGGGAATCGACAGCCAAGAAGATCAAAACACCAACTCCCACATGTTTTGATGAAGCACAAAAAGTCATATACGCACTTATGGAAAAGGATTCTTATCCCAGGTTCCTGAAATCAAATATTTACTTAAATCTTCTAAATGACCTTCAGGCGAATACCTTAAAGTGAGTGGTTCCTTGCTGACAGGAATTCAAAGATAGTATCAAGGACAGAAGGAACATGAGACTGCCTACAGGATCAGTCTGGCCTGCAGAGGAGACTCATCAGTCCGGAGAAGTGCAGATGAACGGATTCACACAGAATGTATCTCGGTGGAGACTTGAGGAAACATCGCAAGAAGAACAGGGTGAGGCAAGTGGAAGGAGAAACTGTGGTACTGTCATGAAATACAGTGGGACTCTATTAGACAACCCTCCCAACTGGGGAGGTCAGCTGACTCTGGCAACACAGAAACTGTGAATAATTTGTATGAGACTGATTACTATGTGCTATAAGCTTCAAGAACAGCAGACGTGTATGCTACATGCTGTTGTGTACAATGTGTTGAACTCTGACAATCTCCTTCCTGTACATAATCAGTCCAAAAGTATATATTGCAAATAGGAGTTGCTATTATAGACATGAAGAACTTTTTATTTGTTTATTTAATTGTATTTGGCTTGGAGTTGAGAAAGACAATTATATATTTAACCTATTTTTTAATCTAAGAAGTTATAACACATCTGCAAAGTAAATTATCACTGTGGCAATAATAAATGTGGGCATTACATTAAAATAGAGAGAGAAATGTCTTCTATTTTATTGCTATTTTGATTCTGGCATTTTTTTTTACTCTGATTAAAAAAAAATTGAATGTGGTTACTACACGTGCTAAAGTTGATGAGGGAAAGCCCATGATGTCCCAACTCAGCACAAAAAACTACAGGTACCTAAGAAAAGCTAAAAGTGAGAAAATATTCTTATCCAGGGAAGAGCACACAAACTGGTTATCCAATGCCGAATGATCAACCCTGAGAACATACATATAAGTAGCATTTACAGACTGAACATATTGTGTTGATGTAAGTTACAGAATGTATATGCATATACATTTATGTGTGTAACAACAATTAATGAAAATGGATGCCATTAGTTTGAGTTAGAACAAGGGAACTGTATCAGAGTTTTGAGGGAGGGAAGGTGGACATTTTTATTTCTAATATAATCTCAAGAAAATTAGAAAAATTGAAAACTGAAGCAAGAAACTTATACTTTCTATGTCTATTCAGTATGTAACACTATTATCAAATTAATATTATATTTATTATGTTGGACAAAGTTCACCAGTTTTCTTTCTGCTACACGAGCTCTTTTAATTCAAGTTTCAAACTGATGAGAAATGGTGGCATCTTTGAAAGGGGAAGGAAAAGTTATTTTAGACTCAGGTTTATTTTCTCATGTAATAGTCACAGCAATGTTATGAAAGCTAAAACTTAGAAAGATTAAATTCCCTCCAAATTACCAAAGACGCTAAAACACAGTCTTGTATCTGGCCCCATCCCAGACTGATCACACGAGAACCTGCAGCTATAGGATGGGAATCTGTATTTCAAAGGAAACATCAAGCATTTCTGAAGATGATTTGATTCCCGGGAGCTAGGGAATTGGAGATTAATGAGCAGCCATGGTTCTAGGGATTGATCATGATTCGGCCCATAGTCTATACACCTTCCACTGTGCAACACTGCCACCCACTGATCACAAGTGTTCCCTAAGCCACTGAAGTCTTGCAATGATCCAAATGTTCTCTAAGTAAGAAATTGAGACCCTTCTGAAAGGAAGGTACCTACAGAGCCTCCCATGGGGAAAGGAAAGAATAGGCCAACTATTCCTGGAACCTGTTCCATTGTATATCCTCATACACCTGGCATACATACATACATATCACATATGTCATTTTCAACAGTCAGTCATGCACAGACCAGAAGGAATTGCTGCACATTTTTCCTTCTTTTTTCTTTTTCTTTTTTTGATGTATTTTATTTTATTTTTTTATTTATTTATATTTCAAATGTTATCCCCCTTCCCAGTTTCCCCTCCACAAGCACCCTCCTATCCCCTCTTCCCTCCCCCTGCCTCTATGAGGGTGCTCCCCCACCCGCCCATCTACTCCTTCCTCAGCAGCCTAGCATTCCCCTATCCTGGGTCATGAAGCCTCCCCAGGACCAACGGGCTGTGGTGCCTCCCAGTGATGCCAGATAAGGCAATCCTCTGCTACATATACAGCCGGAGCCATGGGTAACCCCTCTTTACTCTTTGGTTGGTAGTTCAGTCCCTGGGAACATTGGAGGGTCTGGGTGGTTGACATTGTTGTTCTTCCTATGAGATTGCAAACCCCTTCGGCTCCTACAGTCCTAGCCTCAACTTCTGCATTGGAGTCCTAGTGCTCAATCCAATGTTTGACTATGTACATCTACATCTGTATTGGTCCGGCTCTGGCAGAGTCTCTCAGAGGACAGCTATATCCGGCCTCTGTCAGTAAGTACTTAGCATCAGCAATAGTGTCTGGGTTTGGTGTCAGCACATGTGATAGATCCTTAGGTGGGGTAGTCTCTGGATGGCCTTTCCTTCAGTTTCTGCTCCACTTTTTGTCCCTACATTTCCTTTTGAAGCTTTCAGTCACCAGGGAACAGTAATGGTAAGAACAGCCTGTATATCAGGGTTGAAAAGATTTTAAATGTCTGTTAGACTAAATCCAAATTAGTTCTTCATATGTTTGTGTTCCACTCTGCTGCTGGCCCCAGGGTAAGAAAAACTTGGAAAATTCATGTTATTCATTATCTCTAGTCATACCAACACCAAATTCTCTCCATCTTCTTGCTACTGTCTGTGGTTGACATAGCACATATCATTTTAAAATTTAAAATTTTTCTTTTTTTTAAAGATTTCACATGAGTACTGTACTTAAATCATTCCACCATTTCTCCCTCAGATTTCTTCTGTATCCACTTTCTCAAATCCATGACATTTGTCATACACTTACTTTAGGCTCTCATTGCCTTCCAGTTCACGGAATTCTTACTGTTTACACTCTATTACCTCTTGGCTTCTAAACAGACACAGTTTAAAGTATAAACTTGCACATTTCATTTCCTGGGATATCAGATGAAACCCAGTAATTAAAATCCCTCCCACAGTGACCTTCATTGTACAACTTTTATTATCCCTCCATGTATCCTTCCTAGCTAATATCACACTGGATCATCCACCTAATTTTACACAACTTGTAGAATGTGTGTGACTAAAAATTTACTTCGCTATCTCTAAGTCCTTGTTAATCTATTTATATCTAATACAACTTTTTCTGCTTTCTGCACACTTCTAATCAGTTCTTTCAGGTCCAGATTGAGTGACTGTCCCATAAAGCCTTTCGATAATGCACTACGAGGCAGTCATCTTCAAATCTGATGAAGGTGAACTCCAGGCCATATAAGCACAGGGTACTCTGCTCCTTTTGTTAAGTGCTACTGTCATGTTAAATAGAAACCAGACCCTTAAGAGTGAACAGTTCAACAGTCCAACCAACTCCCAGATCATAAAATCAATGCTGGTGTTTGTCTAAATATGTCATAAAGTTAAAGAGCTACCAAAATTTGGAAATATTTGAAAGCAAATATCAAGCACACATATTAATTATAAAGAAAAACATCATCCCAGGTGCATTTGTTTCAGGTAATATGAAATGCATGACACGACCTACTAAAGCATGCCATAACATGTGAGGTAGAACCAATTTGCATTCATTCCAATGGAAACTCGGGTGTTTTAATCTGATTAATCTTTTTCTTACCATTACACTTGTTTTGCATTGACATTTTGATTACAATGTGACTTTCATTCTAACTGGTCAGTCTTGGGAGTGCCCACCTTAAGGCTGTGTTATATCGGTAAAATTCATTTTTCTCAGATTTGTTTTACTATGCTTCCTATATGCTTCTCCTCTGAAGCTAGAGATTTTATAAAGAAAAATACGTGGATAGTCATATAATCAAGAGTATTCAACTTAAAAGTACATACTTAATCATTAGGTTCACATGGGATGATACTGTTCAAATTTTCTTCGTTTCTGTAGGCAAATGTGTCATATTAGTCAAAGAGAAATCTTTAATAATGCGTTATTGAACATAATTACAAGACAGAGTCAAACATTTTAAGTGCTTAAATTTAAATATAAATCACTACACCAAATTGTAATATTTCTCCAAATTAGATTAAACAGTAGCTATGAAATAAGAATTATTAATCAAAGACAGAAATAGTTCCATCCTTTTTGTTAAATACCTTTAGGGCTGAACATGCATGATACAAATGGAAACAATGTATCATTTTTCCATACAGGACGTTAATGAAACTGTCTTACAAATTAAGACAGTGACAAATACAGAACTTTCTGTGCAGAGTGTGTCAGTATGTGACTAGATATTTCACAGTAGCTCCTTAGCTTAAAAGTATGAACAAAACCAAAAGAAAAAGTGAAATCAGGAAAGAATCACATTCATAGTAGCCTGGAGAAAAGGAATGGAATGAATAAGGAATGGAAATATCGTGCAGTGGAAACTAAGATACTGGGTATGGGAGATACTGAAAATACCAGAAGGGGTCACAAACTGGAAGGAGTGATATTGTGAAAATGGCCATTCTACATAAAGCAATCTATAGATTCGACACAATCTCCATCAAAATTCCAACACAATTCTTCACAGAAATTGAAAAAATACAGTATGACAACATAAATTACTCAAGAAAACAAAAAAGAAGACATTGAGAATGAAGAAACTTTTGTGGCTACTACCATCTCACACCACCACAGAGCTACAACAGCAAAACCAACATGATACTGGCATCAAAGGACACATTAATCCGTGGAATAAAATTGAACACCCATACATAAATCCATGCTACTACAGATAACTGATTCTTCAAAGAGGCTAGCAATAAGCACTGTAGAAGAAAAGAGCATCTTTGACAAATAGTACTGGTCAAACTGGATAGCTATTTGTAAATGAATGAAACTAAATTCTTAACTCTCACCCTGCACAAAACTCAATTCCCAAATAAAGACTTCAACGTAAGACTTTATATCCTAAAACAATATTATTATTCAGCTGCTAAGAAAAAAGTAAATTAATAAATACATAGGAAAATGAATGGAGTTAGAAACAATTATTTGTAGTAAGGTAACCCAGACCCAGAAAGAAAAACGTCATATTTTTTTCCTCATTTTTGAATGCTAAACGTGAATCTTGAGATATGTAGGTCTCATTTGGAATACCAATAGACATCTGGAAACTAACAAGAGGCACGAAGGGCAACAGCTTCAAGGAAGTGGATGTAGAATGCAATGGTGTACAGAGGAAAGGGGAAATGGTGCAATAGAAAAGTAAACGGGGGTGGGCATGAGAGGGTACGGTAGACAAGGAACTAGGAGCAGTGATAAATTAACAGTAAAGACCTTTTAGAAATGTCACATGAAAAACGACCACTGCAAAAGATGCATAAATAATGAGTTTAAGTGAAGTTGTCTCATAATTCCCCTACTAGACACCACAGCCTAACAGTAAATAATCCCAGTGTTGGAGCTAGAGAAATAAGGTTCAAGGTTAAGAACACTGGCTGCTCTTACCAGAGAACCTGAAATCAATTTTCAGCTCCTACATGATAACCTATAGCCACCTATAGCTTCAAGTCTAGAGACTCAGTGCCCTCTTCTGGCCTATTCAGGCAACACACATGCATTTGATACACATGCAAAAAAAGACATCCAATTACATTTTTTAAAGATCAGTGCCAGAAATAGGTTATCACTTCTGGAGTTTTGGCCAGTGTGGTCCCATAAACTCCTAAATATTATAGGCTATTCTTATTATTTATCCTCCAGAACTTGAAGTAAAACCTTATTTTGGAGATACCATATACCTGACTTATAGAACATGAAATTTCATCCCTACTGGCTAGATTTTACAGTGTTAGAAGATGTCTATGCTATCAGAGGAAAACAATTAATCATAAATGTTACTGAGCTGTGAACCTTGCCAGTTTTGACAATCTCCTTGGCAAGTTATGTCCACTGGTATTCTAGGACTACAAATGTTATAGGTGTGACAACCAATTTCTGCTTGAAGTTAAGGCCCACACTTCATGAAGACATGTTAATTTGAGTCAAAAACCTATGGTTAAATAGGTCATAGGCTCTGGGGAAGAACCTAGTACCATTTTTTTTCTGTAAAATGCCCACAGTGTCACACGAACTCCTAATGACTCAACTCTCATCAGAGAAGCTTCTTCATTCAGTAAATGATGAATAACACAGATATTCCACAAGTGGTGATGGTCCAGAGAAGAAGCAGCTAGAAGGCTCGGGCCAAAATGGAACATCTGTATCATACACCCTCATCCTAAGGCTCAAGGATCGTGGTGGAAAATGGGGCAAAGAGAATGTTTGAGTCAGAGGTGATTGTTGACTATAAGAAAACAGTGTTTTTCAGATACAGCCGTTAGACAACATGCACAAGACCTGAGCAATCTCAAGCTACACAAAAATCCTAGAATGGAAACAGGAGGTGAACAGGAAGTACTACTTCTAAGTAAGGTGCTATTGACAAATGATATCTGCTGGGAGATAGAGAGTCAGTGTTCTTTAAGGATGTGGCCTCTTAAAGACAGCGATGTCAGTGGACCAGATCAACCAAAAAGGAGAGTCATACACCCAAGAGTATATTTGCAGCACAAGTTGGAAATGAGTTTTGTTTTGTTTTGGTTGGTTGGGTTTGGTTTGGTTTGGTTTGGTTAGTTGTTTTAAAAAGACACTAATCAAGATGGAGAGAAGGGGAAAACGTGTTTGAGAAGATTTCTGGATATAATAAAAATAGTCTGAAATTCTTAAAAATATTTTGAAGAATGGAAGAATAAGGCAAAAAAAAGAATTTACTAAGCATCTTGTATTCATACTACTATATATCTTCTATGACAGCTTGAATATATTTCACTTTTTCAAGTTGAATTATTAAACCAAAGGAGATTTTACTATACTTTACAGTTGCTTATACATATTTACTTCCAAATCCCCCTCACTGGAGGTAGATTTAGCTAGGAATTTGAATCTAAGTCCATAAGGACGCTGAAAGACACCACAACTTAATTTGTATTCTTACTACTTAGGGAAGACCAGCTAATTGAGAAAGGAGCTAGACTTGAAAGAGTGGAGATTTGATTCACTTAAGTAAACATGCTAAACCCCATTCTATTTCTGTTTGTTCTGTGTTACTTCTTTTTTCATATAATAATGATTATTTTTGCAATGTCACATAGCCCTCTCATTTATGTGAAAAATATACCTATTATGCTTTTTGCAATAATGCACTTTGAGTTTTATTATGGAATGAATAAAAAATTGTTGTGGAAAACTAATAGTAGGTTTTTTCATGCTTCTAATTGCCTCCTTTATCTGGGTCATATTAATCACCAAGGTTGTTTCTTATGTGCCTACCTGTAAAGTAATAGCTGTTCTGTATTATGTAAACTACATGTTACTTCTAAGGTCAGTGTATGACTAAATTATTTAGCAGGTGATTTGTGTTTTCAGTTTTTTACTATACATTTCACAATAAGTGTTGTGACAAGTTTGTGAACAGAATCTTCTTCGTCCCCTACAATTGGGGCATTTTGCCTTGACAGGACCAAGGGCCTCTCATTTATGCCCAGCAAGGCCATCCTATGCTACATATGTGGATGAAGCCATAGGTCAGTCCCTGTGTTCTCTTGGGATGGTGGTTTAGTCTCTGGGAGCTCTAGGGGGTCTGGTTGGTTGATATTGTTGTTCTTCTTTTGGGTTAGCAAACCTCTTCTGCTCCTTCAGTCCTTTCTCTAATTCCCAACTCTGTTGGGTTCCTTGTGCTCAGTCCAATGGTTGACTGTAAGCATCTGCCTCTGTATTTGTCAGGCACTGTCAGAGCCTCTCAGGAGAGAGCTATATCAGGTTCCTGTCAACAAGACTTCTTGGCATCTGCAATATTGTCTGGGTTTGGTGGTTGTATATGGGATGACTCTCCCAGGTGGGGCAATCTCTGGATGACTTTTTCTTCAGTCTCTGCTCCACACTTTGTCTCCATATTTCCTCCTGTGAGTATTTTTGTTCCCCCTTCTAAGAAGATCTGATGCATTCATACTTTGGTCTTCCTTCCTCTTGAGCTTCATGTGGTTTCTTTAATATAGAGAAGACAGGTGTCTAGGCTCCAACCTGGTCCACAACTTCATATGAATGAATATGAATATGTATTTTAGGGCCTTTCACAAATGGACACAAATGGGGGAATTCGACAATTTCTGTACTTCTCAAACTCTTAAATACTTATTTAACTCTAATATTAAATATTGAAATAACGAACTATTGAAATTAGATTTCTACATCTGGAGACAAAAACTTTCTTCTGTTCTTTGATTAGTCGATATATTACATAAGTGCTATTAGTTGGCCAATCCTGATATTTCTCTTTGAAGAGGCTCTACATGTAAAATAAAGTAATTTTTGGTAGATAGCAGTCTCTTCCCAATAATCTTTCCTAAGCACTCTTTTACATGTTTTCTTTCAAAGTTCACCTTTATCTTGGAAAGAAAGGCTGTAAGCCATTATCTAGGCTCAGAACCATATAAAAAGGTCAAAAGACTAAAGCAATTTGTAGTGGGTGATGGTTTTAAGTTTAAAAGCACCAATCAAAGACAAAAAACAAGACTAAAATCTAGGGTGCATACCAAGAGACAGGCAAGACAGCTACCAAAGACAACTCACAATAATACCAGAGCTGGGCAGGAGTCACATTCTGGTGAATGCAATGATGTAGCAGAAGTTCTACAGCAGGCTCAGCCCCCAGCCTGACAGTGAGCCGCTGCTACACCACAGCAGAGAGTGAAATATTCTAATATTCAATTACACATATTTTAACATGAAGAATTGTTATAGTCAATTTCTCTGTCGTCACATCACTTAGTCCAATCATCTTTAACTCCTTTGCATATTTTCCTTTCTTCCAAAATGATCTGTTGTTCATCTGGTGAAAGTCAAAAAGTGAAAAAAGTCTGTGATCTAAGCTTGCGGCAATATGATGTCATCACTTTCCGTACCACTCCAGTTCTGAAACACTCTGCTTCAATTGACCATACAATGATTACATTCCTAGACCAGTATTTTGCCTAAATCCAGCCATTCACTTAAGGTTTACAAATTGCTCACTGTAAACGTGTAATAGGTAAAACATGTTCTCTTATGAAGAATTGAAAAAGATATTACTTATGATGTATATTTAGCAGAATTACTGGTATAATTAAACTGTTTATGAACGTAGTAAGAAATACCAAGGTGCAGTAAAGAACCACAGACTATTTCTTGCTTGAAGACTTAACAAGAAATGAAATTACTTTCAAATAGTTACTCCTAAAGAAGAGCCCAGATCATATCCAGCATAGAGTCTAGAAAATATCTCATCATTAAATGATGAATTAATTCATCTACCAATAGTGATTCTTTCTGTGTTCCATAGTCCATGATTTCAGATAGAAACACTGAGATGAATGAAGTGCATCCTACATTTTTTAATGGTTTGCTGTGTTCTGAGAACAGAAGGAAAAATAAGTTGTATTAAAATAGACTAAGCACTATAGGAATGTTAAGAGAACAAATAGGATCCTGTGATAGATGATCTTCCAAGTTATCTCTACAGGTACCTAAAAAGAAGTGGGGAGAGGAGGAGGGGGAGAAGGACAAAGAAGGAAGGGGAGAAGGAGGAGAAGGAGGAGAAGGAGGAAAAGGAGAAGAACAATAGCAACAACAACAGCAACAACAAAAACAACAAGAAGGAAGGAGGAAGAAGAGAAAGAGGAGGAGGAGGAGGAGGAGGGGGAGGAGGAAGAGGAGGAATTGATAGCTCATTCTTCCTCTAACAGAAGAAGCTGAAACTCATGTCAGCACCATATTCAACTGCTTTGGGCATCCAGTCTTTTCAAGTGTGATCCTTTTGCATTTTCTCTTATCCTCTCTTTTCACAGATTCAGATGAGTGCTGTATGCTCTTCTCCATTCTCTCATCTTGAAAAGAGGACCATGCATACAACTGACACCCAATTTCAGTGTGAGGATGTGAAACTGAAGAACATTTATCAACATGAACAGTAAGCTTTAGAGATCTGCCTATCTCCACTCAAAAACACTGGGCTAAAGGCTCACACAGACATACTCAAACTTTTATGTGGATGCTGGGGAATTGAACATGTGTTCTCAGTATGCAAAGCAAGTGTTCTTGCCCATTGAGCTATCTTCCTAGGCCGTGCTGTGTGCATTTCTTATTTGATCTTATATGTTGTTTCTTACCAAACTGTAGATTTCACTTAATATTTTATGTGCACTGTTATGATTGACAAGTGTGGTTTTTTTCCTGACATTCCATTGTTTTTCCTGAATTTTGCTGTTCCTAAATTATCAGTTGGCCATCTTTCTGGCAGTGTTTTTCTTCCTTCTTTTGCTTGCATAGCATACCTATCTTCTCTTTCTGCATGTAGAATTCCTTTACATATCTTCTGAATGCTTATTAGTTCCTTAGATGTTTGGTTTTCCAGGATTATCTTTACTTCTTCTTAAATTTGTTTTTTAATGTAAATGTCCTGGATATAGTAATGTCATTCTTTTCCAGGACTTGAAATACATCATTGAGTGTTTCCTGGACTTTGGAGTTTCTGCTGGCAATTGCTTTTACCCTGATGACTTTGCTGATATAAGTGATTTGGCACTTCCCACTTGTGGCTCCAATAGTCATTCCTCATTCTGATATTCTTTATATTTGAAGCCCAAAATTGAGAGCAAAGGTTTTCCTCTTACCTTTTCTGTTTAGGTTCCTAAATACTGCCAGTAATTGACTGTCAAAATCTTACCAAGTTTGGGCAATTTTCTATTATTTCACTAATTGGTTTTCTATGCTTTTAGTCTGTCATATAACCTCCTATGCTAAAAATCCGTCTTTGATCTTATGCATTTCATAGCTCTTGCAAGTTCTGTTCACATACAAATCTTAGGGCATGTGTCTAAGAGATTGCCTGACTTACGTTAATTGAGTTGAAAAACACCCACCGTAAATATAGGCTGGGTTCCTGAAATGAATAAAAATGGGTAAGAAGCTGAGCCCCAGTGTCCACCAGTCCCTGCTTGCTAACTCAGGTAGAAGTCTGAAGAGCTACCTCCTCTTTCTGCCGCCAGGACTTCCTGGCTGTGATGGACTGTATCCCCTGAAACAAAACACAAACTTAGCAAATAAATAAATGAGTAATAAAAATCTATCATCTCTCCTTCAGTTTCTTTTGTTAGGTGAATTTGGCTTGTTTTATTTTGTCTTTTATCAGTGGGAAAACTAGTATACCGACGCTTTGTTCAACTTATCTATGCCCTTTATTTTCTTCTTTGCCTTACACAATAGATTTTCTATTTTTGGCATTAGGGGAATTCATTGATATTTTTACATCATTCTTATGAATGATTTATTTATCCAAGTTATTTACCCAAAATATTATCTATTTCAACATCTTTAAGTGAGATGCTGAAGAGCTGCAATCTTCTTAGAGTTTTGTTGCCTTACTTTTCATGCCTGCCACATGATGCCATAGTGTATAGTGTGTAGATATGGGTATCACTGCGACTTTCTCTTGAGAGCCTTCGTAGGAAGCAGCCTTCTCCTGATGGTGCTAAGTCTTAGCTCGGCTGAGAGTACAACTCGACTGCAGAACATGTGCACGGCATACTCGAGGTCTCGTGCTTACTGTCAGCATTGTGCAGAAAGGGAAAGACAACAGAAGTGGCAAGAAATTGCAATGAACTAGATACATAAATAAACTAAAAACAAAGGACTAATTGCAATGTCCGCCAATCTAGCAAAGACAACATACATGGGACAGAAATAACATAAACCACAAAGACATATTTTCATGCTTTGAAAAAGTAATTAAAAGAAGAAAGTGGAAAAATGGGTCACAGAAATAAATTACAGTATTCAAGAGTTAAAAGGAGAAAACAGGAAGAAGGTGAACAGTGTAAGTTATACAGAGAGAGAGAGAAGAGAGAGAGAGAGAGAGAGAGAGAGAGAGAGAGAGAGAGAGAGAGAGAGAGAGAATGAATCTGTGGCTGACACACTGGCTCAGCAGGTAATGGAACTTTCCTAGAAATCTGGGTTTAATCTCAGAACCCACATAAAAGTGCAGGGAGAGAACTAATTCTACAAAGTTTCCTCTGATTTTCACATATGGGCCATGGCACACACAGACACAGATACACACAGAGACTCATCCACACAGACACACACTCTGAAAGGTTCATACACACACACACACACACACACACACACACTTTTCCAATTATGAAAAGAACAGGGTAAAAAGTAACAAAATAATAAAATGAAGAAATATATCTATGTATAAACATACATATGTGTTCAGCAAATTTTTAAATAAACTGAATCTCTCTCTCTCGGTGTGTGTGTGTGTGTGTGTGTGTGTGTGTGTTCAGAGAGGTCTTGCCAGCAAGAGTAGATATTCACTATGTCTGTTGATATGAACTTCTTCCTGTGTCTTTCTAGATTATGTGCCCCAAGAAAAACAAGCCTGAGAGATTAACCCATCTTGTGCTTTTCTCTGAGTCCATGCGAATGGTTCAGACATCAGCAGACTGAGAGACTCTAGATCTGGTTAGAGCAAGGCACTAGGACCAACTCAATGTCCCAACCACTAGCTGGTTACTGGAACTACAAATCTTAAAGAAAAAGTATACTCTGACACAATCCCATTGCATACATGTCTCAATTAGTTTGCTTCAATAGTCTTGGATCAAAAGAAACACAGTGACTGTGACTGTGTGGTAATACTGCCTATGAGTAATAAGCAAATTAGCAACTCCAGTCTGAGTTCCAGGACCAGAAATGGATCAAATCTGTGCTAAAGAGTCTTTTGGGCTGAACTTCAGGATTGTAGAAACTTGGAAATTGCAGACTGCGTTAGCAAAATTACCTTGGTCTATTTTTCTTTCCTTTTATGGCCTCCATTTCCCACCCCTTTGTCTGACATAATATTCTTTTGACTATCAATTAAAAACCTTTGAATGTATTTTTAGCACACTACAAGATTATACCAGCCCTCAACTAAGGTTGTCATAGATGGTATCTGAAACCCATAATGGGGACTCACTGCTTTGCTCTAACCTGCTGAGTTTTGGTCTTTACCATTGTATTTGGAAAATGCCTTGATTTATGATTTCCTTTTTTTCCAGCTATTAACCTATATAATAGATATGCATATGTATGTGTATATATATACATGAGTATATGTATGTACATATATGTATATATGTATGTATAATGTATATCTTCTTTGATGGTAGATGTATCCAGGAAAACCTGAGTCTATATATGCAGTCCATGATCAATAATAATGCCTTAAGAACAAACCATTTTTTCCATTTTTTATTCCCTTGAGGTGTGCCTTTTCATTAACATTGCCTATCCCCTCCTGAACTGCAGCGTATGCTCCCCATGCATTAAATGATTTTTCTCTCATTGTGTGGGTTCTAAACCACCTAGAACCACAAAGTGCTGCTTTCTGCTAATCTAATCTTCTCTCCCACTGCTATTATTGCTTGAGACTGAGTAACTTATAAAGAAAAAAAAAAGGTCCGTTTAGTTTAGGACCTAAAGGCAAAGAAACTAAATGCTACTTTATCAAGTGAGAATCTCTTGAATCATAACAAAGCAGAGAAACAACCATGTATGTATAGAAAAAATACTTTTACAGGAGAATGCAGGGAGATGCCAGTTTCACTTTATAATAACCCACACTCCCCTATGCTTATGGCAACTTTTATCCCTTTCACGAGACTAGAGACCTCTTGATTCCTTCTAGAAGGAACACTACCAAAAGATACCTGACCATGCAAAGCCTCCTGTCCTAATTCCTGTCCAAAGAATATCCAGGCAATCAACACTGACAAATAAAAGCTGCAGAGATCTGGGAATCATAAAGAAAACTAGCAAATTTCATCCTGAGAAAAACAAGAATAGCAACAAATATTTAACTTTCTCCTTTTTTAAAAAAAATCCATATTTCATCTTTTTAAGATATAGCGAGGCATTCTGGAAACAAACACAGCAACTTCTCCATCAGAAATAGTCTTGTTTTGTTCCCACATTAGGCAGGGGTTATCTCTCTAACCTTGTGATGTTCTTTAAGATAGAGCTGACCGGAAAAGAGGATGTAAGTTATCAATGAGAACAATGTCCGAACAGCTTGTTTCAGCTCCAACTTAGGACAGAAAATGCCAAAAACAACATAAAAGGGGAGGTGAGGCCTAAGAGCAGGAAGAAGATGAGTGATGGGAAAATATGCAATTGATTTTGAAGCCTTCTATGAAGGCAAGTTAACTATAAAACATGCATTTTTCCACTCACACCCTTAATTCAGTCCTACATCTTACACTGATATAAATAGTTTCAGGTTAAAAGCGGCCAATCATGAAGACCAAGTCAGAATCCCAAGTCAGTGTCATGGATATCTGGAAAGTGCACCACGATTAACCTGGGAATTTGGTGACATAAAGAAAACACAGGCTGTGAAATCATCAGTTGTCATTAACACTTATGAAATCATTTGTTCTATGGGGAAAAAAAATTCTTGTGATGTACAAGTGCATTCCCAATACAAGTGGACTGAGAAGAACATGAGCTTCTTTTAGTAATATTCATGTGGTTCTTGATGCAGGACAAGAATCTGAGGACGAAGAGAGAGCACCAATGAACACTAAGGCAAATGCCCTGAGCATCCTGAAAATGTGGGAGAATGGAAGAATACTGTCACGCTCAAGTGATAGCGGAGAATTCTCCTGACTCAGGGTTATAGTTAAAGACCTGGGCAGACAGAGCACAAGGATCTCAAAAGCAAATCATTGTACATCTACAAAACAATAATTGAAGAGATATTTTGCTTCAATACATGTCATCAGTACTGATTGTGTCTATAGATAAAGTCATTCCCAGGTAGATTCTAATCATTTAAATAACAAAATTAAAGAATTATGGCAGAGGCCAAAATAATAATGGTCAAGGTAAGAGCGCATAGGGATGGAAGTCAAAAGAACTTGCTAATTTAACCCAGAATTGGATCAACTTGCCATATAATTACAGGAACTTTGACCATGCGTTGGGTCCCGTGCATGTTTAGAAGAAACAACCTGAGTTTACAGTCTGTGGGCAAGTTTCCTCCCACTAGGGAGGAGGCCAAGATATCTCTGATGTTGATCAGAATCTCAAATAGGTGAAAGAAAAATATAACGATACGTGCAGGTGGGGGACACAAGACCAAATGCACTGTGGCATTAGTACAATTCTTCTCCACCAAGCTTCTTTTCTATACCCCGGAAGCAGGGATCTTTGAGTGTTCTACTGTAACTGTCTCCAAATGCGAGTTGACTCCCTCTGAAGTAGTTACATCTGGTGATACAAGGAGTAGCAGCGGACACTGTGAGCACAGCCCACTCTCAGAACTGAGGAGCTCGTCGTCTTGGTGAAAAGTTTAGCTGCTAACAGACAACTGGTGTGTTCCACTCCAAATTTCCTAAGAACGCTATCTCTCTAGCTGTGCTATTCCTTTAGCTGATTATAGACAATGCCTGGTCACTGCAGGCAAATATCACCTCTGTCTCTACTGAGACAAACATAGAGAGCATTTTAGTTTCAAATCTCTAGATGGAATAATCTTAAGCCTCTTAGGTAATAGAGGTTGCAATGTCAAATAATAGATTTCAACTGAAATAAATCTCTGTAAAGGAACATTTATTAATTTTTACCACAAATATTTATTAAAGCGATCATGCAGACATGATAAGTACCATGAGTTAAGTACCATGACTAGCTAGAACTGTCATCTGTGATTGTGAGATTTTGGTCTGGAAAAATCCACCTTCATGGCAAAGTAAGACAGAATGAGGTCTGCAGAGTCACCTGGTAACACTTCAAGGTTGGGCAAAGCAAACTAATTTACCCAGTGATTGTCCTTACTATTGAGTTCTTTTGTGTGCCATTTGCTTCTTTGTTTGTTTGTTAACAGGATCTTACTATGTGGTCCTAATTGCCCTCAGACTTAAGAACCACTTACACGTTTAAACTCATGTAATCTCATGTACTGGGATTACAATTAAGCAGCACTAAATCTGCCTCCAGGATTATGATTCAGTTTAAACACGAGTGTTATTCAACTCCCTTATAACAAATATTATGTGTCTAGAAAATATATCAAAATAGGGGATACATTTCCTTAGTTGTCATTAAAATGCCTCTCAGGGATACCTGTTTTCATAATGATTAACTATTCTGAAAATGTTTCATCTTGCTTAGGCTTCTTACTTACCTTTTTAACCCCTTCCAAAAATGTATAATAGACTTGGAGTCTGCTAGCTGACATCTGGTAGATGAAGCGGTTGAGCTTCATGGATTAGAATGGCTTAGTTACTCGCTGACTCACTCTCCACATAGTTTCACTGTTATGAATTTGCTACTCCACTAGGGGATGGATGCTTGATAGTAATCAACTGTAAAATTAAAGAACACAGAATTCCATTTTCAAACTATGAGATTCTAAGTCTTTGACAAAGAACCCAGCGTTAGCAGATGAAGTGTCAAATGGAGACAGATTGCTTGATTTCTGAAGGAAATAAAAAAGCATATAACAATAAAATGAAATGGAAAAATGGGGCAGATTGTTTATTCTAAAGATGGGCAAAGGAGAATTTAGCTAATGCCCACTAGAAGGAGAGAATTAGCAGGGATAGTAGTTGTCTTGGTAATCATTGATGACAGAGTTATAGGGCCTGCTTTCCTTGAGTACTTGAGGATACTTGCTTCAAAATGTACGCTGGCATGTTGAAACTCTGCCTCATCAAATAAGCAAACAAATAAGCAACATACAAAAGAGCCCAATAACAATGATAATCACTGAGAAAATTTTCTTGCTTTGCCCAATCTTAAAATGTTGCAAGTTGGAGCTGTGCATGCTAGATTGACACTAGGAGAGTCACTTTCAAGAGGTCAAGAATTAGGAAAAGGATGCTAAAACTATGGGTGTGGCAGCTCAAGTAGACAGTGGGCTAGAGTGGAAACACCACAAAGTAAGATGTGTTGAATCTGGGAAGGGCAAAGCTGACACTGTGAAGCTACATGAGAGAGAGGGCACAGAGCATCCACATAAAATGTCTTATAACCACCCTACCTCCAAGCTAATAGGGAGTCTTTTAGACTCCAAGCTAAAAGTAAGAAAAGACTTGAACTGAATCAGACCTCACAGTTGGGTCGGCTATAATGGCTACTGGTCTGCTACAGCATGCTTATTGGTGCCCAATAGTTATGGATGTCATGAGTGTAACCACCCTCTTTCCGATTGAGGTTATGCCCAGTTCACAAGTTGAAACTCATATCTGGCACCATTATCAGGACCAAAGGCTAGACAGACTGGCCTGCTAGTATTGTTTCTGCTAAATGAACAGTGTTAAGTCAACTGGTAATGACTTATTTTACCCATAATGCATCCCTTAGCCCTCACCGGATAAGCTTTTCTTTCTTTTTTTTTTTCAGTATGTGACAATTAGCACAGAGATTCATAATTGGTAAAGGTGCAGGAAATAAGAAAATGAAAATGAGAAGGGACATCTATATCATACATCCCTCCCAAGAGATCATTGAGAAGGGGGGTAAAAAAGATTGTAAGGAACAGAGGTAGTAAACGTCTACAATAAAGCAGCATGTGTAAGACCAGTGCGAGCTCAAGTCAGAGGGAAATTCCAGCATGGGGAGAGGAAGTAAACAGCCGAGGAGCTATTGACAACTGATAGCTACTGGGAGAGGGAGAGTTCATATTGTTAAGTGTGTGGCCCCAGATAGGTCCATCACCCTTGTGTGGAAGACCACTCATCCAAGAGAACAAGGCAGATGCAATAGGTACTTAATTGTTTTTTTATAAAAAAAAAAAAAAGGAGGACGTGAACTTGCATGGGTTCTTAAAGGGTGGTGGATCTGGGAAGAGATTGGGAAGGAAAGATGAATATGATCAAAATACATGACATGACATGTTCAGAGAATAAACTGCCAAATAAAAATAAATAAAATTGAAAGTGAATTTTAAAAATAAAAGAACTGAATCAGGGAGTTAGGAAAGGGAAATCAAGATCCAAACAGGACACAAAAACAGAAAACCCAACAAACAGCTCTACATGAACATACACGGATGCCCGAGACAAATAACCAACAAAATGGAGTTAGAAGGATTCTTTGCGACTACACATGGACAGACCCATGGCTCTAGCTGCATATGTAGCAGAGGACGGCCTTGTTGGGCACCAATGGGAAGAGAAGCCCTTGGTCCTGCCAAGGCTGGACACCCTAAGTGTAGGGGAATGTCAGGGTGAGGAGGCAGGAAGGGGAGGTAGTTAGGAAGGTGGAACACCCTTATAGAAGAAGGGGGAGGAGGATAAGGGGGGGATAAGGGGCTTATGGATGGGAAACCAGGAAAGGGAATAACATTTGAAATGTAAATAGAAAACATTCAATTTTTTAAAAAAGGATTCTTTGTATTAGAATTAACTTGACTTTTTAATTTGCATATGTTAAAAAACTCAATATTCATTAGTTAAAATATTAAAATGAGAATTAAAAGTATGAATTTAGAAGTACCACATAAATTATAAGGTAAAATCAAAATATTTTGCTTACATTTTTGTAGCAATGCATGGTTTTTTTTAGAACTACTGTGATTGTTACATTGTTAGCATTGTTACAAAGTTAATGGAAATATTAAATTCCAATTGAAAACTAGTAAAAAAATGTTTCTTTATTCAATATATATAGATACCTAAATTGTTGCCATAAGTCCATAGATTAAAGGTTTAAAATTGCAGCAAAGTTCTGGGGATATAAATAGATTCCTAGGTTACAATACCCTAGGTAACACACACACGTACACACACACACATACACACACACAAGACTTTTACTGAAAAGGAATCTATTTATAAATAGTTGCTATGTAAATATGTCTTGTGCTTTAGTGGGGTGGAATATGTTTCAAAAGCAAAGTGTTACCTCAGCCATGTGATGATTTGTAGCTAAAATTTAGCAACAGGAGAGAGGAAGCAGTTCAGTTAGAATCCAGCCTTGGTTTATTCCTAGAACAAATAAGAAAGATATTAGAAGACAGAACAGCTTTAATTACTAGGGAAATTCACTGAAATCATTGTGGAAACATGGTAAACTGGATGGGAAAAGTCCAAGGCACCAGAAGTCCAGGGGTGCCCAGTTAAGGAGACTGAACTTGATATTAAAGGAAAAGTGAAATAAAGAATTAACATAATAAATTGGTCAGTTGAGCAATGTTGTCCTTACAAGGAAGGGCTTAATGAAATAGAAAATTTGATTTTAAAGGTGATAAGAAAACCACCTACCAGGCCTTCCACAATAGCACCTAAAGATAGAATGGGCTGCTGGATATGAGGATGGATATAAAGAAAGATAGGTAGGACAAAAAAAAATGGGTGGGTAGAAATTCTGAACCTAGATAATTAGGAACTGAGTTGAGTAGTAATGAAGATATTTGAAACTCTATTAATTTTTGAAAACATGTTAGGTTTAGTCACATCAACCAAACTTCAGGATAACATAGAATGTGAAAACATAGAAGCCCACGTCATAGAGCCCAAACAGGCAAAGGCAAAAATATGAAAGTCAAGGCATAAGCTCCTGAGACAGCTCCCTTCGTGTAGAATTAACTGTGTTTGCTTGAGTCCTGGACAGGGGACAGAAGCTTTTGAAGGGACTTTGGGTTTCATTCCAAACAGTTTGATCAAAAGAAAAAAATATAAGAAATAGCTCCTGAAACTAATTCCCATGGAATTCTCGAGTTCGCTGTTTCTGTACCACTACGGCATCCATTGCTTTGTTGACAAGAACCTCATACAATAAAATTTATTCTCCACAGTTTACAATGAAAGTGAGTTTTAGAGAAGGCAGACTGAAAGATTTCCCAGGGTTAAGACTAATTGTCAACTACTTGTGTATAAGATGACATATAGGAGACCACTTCTACAGTAAAGCACATCATCAGCTCACCATAGTCTCTTCATAAACATTTTATGGAAAACATATGATTAAAAAACCATGATTCCAGAGAGGCCAAAATTAATCCCATGAATGATTCTTCAGGAGACACCACTGTAATGTGTGGGAGGACTAACCCACAAAGTATACCAGATACACTGAGGTGAGACATTTTAAAATCAAGACTCCAAAGTCTCATAAATTTAGCAAGACTTTGGAGTGACATGAAAAAAAGATAATACTCTATCTGCCAATGAATTCTGGTTTCTTTCTCCATGAAATACTATTCAAGAGTATCTACTGGTTTACGGGTTCACAGATATCTTTATTAACATACAAAAGCAGAGATTCTCCATAGCAACTTTCAGACATTGTCTGGCTGAGCTGGTGTAGAGTTTGGGGGTGGGGGGATACAGACTTTCTCCTTGATAGTATTTAGTATAGGGGCTTTGACAAATTTAACTTTTGTGCATGTGTGTGTGACTATAATGCAGGTACAGACATATGGCTTAGTAACTGTGACCTCAGGCTTCTTGGTTAAGATGGTTATGTTATTTGATACTTCATATTTCTCCACCATCCAGCATTCTCAGTGACTGACAGTATCTTCACGTACACTGTAAAAACCAATCTAAACAATCAATAAAAGTTATTGCCCCTACCTTTAATACCTTCCTCACCCTTACCACAATTTTCTATTTCATGGGCCATATATAACAAAACAGACTTTGCCTTTGACAAAAGAAAGAGTCCCAACACCTTTCTGCCAGTCATTTTGCCAGGAAAACTCCAGCAAAGCAGTGCCAAGGGAGATTCCGATCACTCTTCTTGTGGTCAGGATGCACCCTCTTCCTCTCACATTCTTCTGACTTCTTAGGGTTCAGAGCCTTTTCTACAACCCATGGTTTCTTTTTCTATCATTGAAGGTCTTACTCATCCAGCTTTTGAGGCAGAATAGTGATATATTTCTACTAGGTTTCTTTCCAAAGATGAATCCTCCTTGCCTAGATTATATAACTTTTCCATTTATTAAAAATGGTCATAGCATATAATCATGACAGAAAAAAGTTCTAATTGGGGTAGCTTAAATTCATTCCAGGAAAATGTCTGACTATAACAATTTTCTACCCCTTACCCCAAGTTAAACTCATCCTTTTATTTGTGTCCCTGATACAATGGATATCTCTTTAATTCCTGAGCATCTGAATCTGAAGAGAAGTTATAAAAGTCTCTGAGGACTCCTGACCATACAAAATAATATTATTCAGTCCACAAGGTCTGTTAAAATTGTAGCATGCCACTCTTCTAGCCTGTGGGAGGAAATCATGACCCATGAAAGCAATGAAAAACACACCTTGCTTACTGTTAAAGTTATCTCAAATCTACTCCGTGGAAAGGAAAAAAAAACCTGTTTTATTGTATTCTGCTGTCGGCACACAGATTTGTCAGATGTAGAGGGGAGTTAAGAGTGGTCTAAACTTCTCTTCCTAATATAAGATGAAAAGTCCACAATACAAATAGATTAAGTAATTTTATCCTAGGGGACTCGATAAAGTCACTAGCTAAGAAGCTGTGAGTAGGTATAGCATGAGTTTGCCTGAGATCCTCAAGTTTTATAGATTGTTCAATGCTGTCTTCTTGTCCAAAGCTAAATTGCAATTTGGCGATATTTCAAGGATGTTTTGTTAATGCTGTACCTTAGTGAAACAATGTTGCAGGTTCTCCTGTTTTCATTAAATGCATTGGAAATGTCCGTTAATATATACAAAATTACACATCAAAAGCAATGCTGTAGATCAAAGTTTCTCAAGTTGAAACAGAAAAGACAGATCATCCTGTATGCATGTTTTGTTAAACAATCCTCCATTGTGTGTGTGTGCAGCCAATGACTCTTCAGCGTTAGGTAAATTGCCTTCTTCTAACTCTGCAGAACAAGTACGACTAACCAATTTTCCCATTAGCCACTCATCTGCGCCATTATCTCATAGTTTATCCGTGCAATTTGGTGAACTATTATGCCCACGCTGGAAATCAGAAAAACTCCACTCAATATTTCAGAGAAAATTGCTTCCAGTCATTTCAATATGTTTCAGTAGACTAGTAAAATTGAAATAAATTTCCCTGGTATTCCACTTTTCCTTTATCTCTGGTGATTTCTGTCGTTCTTTTCTTTTTTGACAGCCTACTCTTAATCTTAAACTGACACTAAGTCATTGAAAACAGTTGCCACTTACTTGGCATCCAACAGCCTACTTTTAGTTGGTTTCCAAAACAACTTGTGTCATTTCATCCACACTTACAGAGTGAAAAACTCTGGGCCCTTCTGCCTCATCTCTGTCAAAACCCAGTCTTATCATAACACAAACGCAGACCTGTGTAGTTTGAAGTTTCTTTTTTTTTTTTATTAACTTGAGTATTTCTTATATACATTTCGAGTGTTATTCCCTTTCCCGGTTTCCGGGCAAACATCCCCCTCCCCCCTTCCCTTCTTTATGGGTGTTCCCCTCCCCACCCTCCCCCCATTGCCGCCCTCCCCCCCAACAATCACGTTCACTGGGGGTTCAGTCTTAGCAGGACCCAGGGCTTCCCCTTCCACTGGTGCTCTTACTAGGATATTCATTGCTACCTATGGGGTCAGAGTCCAGGGTCAGTCCATGTCTAGTCTTTAGGTAGTGGCTTAGTCCCTGGAAGCTCTGGTTGCTTGACATTGTTGTACTTTTGGGGTCTCGAGCCCCTTCAAACTCTTCCGGTAAGAATAATACTGTTACATCGGAAGGCAAAGTGATGCTCATTTTGTATCGCTTCTGATATACATGCATATCTGTTGGAAGAAAAAGAAAAGAAAATATCATTCGGCCTATCAAAGTTCAAACAATAATGTTTTCTGTAATCGGTCAGGTGATGTGAAATTAGGAACAACAGAACTGTCCAATCCCTCAGGAAGCTAAACATCCAGGAAATGAAGAACTTCCTCCCTCTACTCAACAGCAGCTGTTCACAGATCAGAGAGACCACAGAGATGCTGATATTTTTTTTCTAAATGAAAACTGCATTTGGTTAGTTTATCATGCCAACAATCTGCATCTTCCATGTGCTACCCTTTGTGTATAGCAAGGCGTGCTTTACCTGGGATTGCTGGGTATCTGATGGAAGGTCTGTGTGTCCTTCAGGTTAGATTACAATCTATAGTCACAGGTATCAGATGAATGCAAGACGGAACAAAAGAGTCATCACGTAAGAAATTAGCAAGTCACTCTGGGTAAAGTTTTACATACAGAAGAAAAGAAGAAGGATACACAGAAGAAATAGAAGCAGGGAGAAAACTCTGGGATTCTGGTGTTACCGTCTCATTTGAGGCTGCTTCATTTGTTGTGATATAAAGAGCTTTAGTTCCTTACCTTTCCCAGCACACACGCGCAGATTTTTATTTCCCCTTGTTAACATCTGCTTGCCTACTTAATGCTTTGTATGAACAAGAACGAATTTCCATTATTATTACTAATTGAAGGATAGTGTAAGACCTTTCGTGTTGAGGTACAGGAGATGAAGCAAAGCCTCTAAAGATTAGGAAGTAGGGGGCTGGGGATTTAGCTCAGCGGTAGAGCGCTTGCCTAGGAAGGGCAAGGCCCTGGGTTCGGTCCCCAGCTCCAAAAAAAGAACCAAAAAAAAAAAAAGATTAGGAAGTAGGTAGTCAAGAAGAGAGTAATTATTCCAACCCATTCTTAAGCCCAGTATCCACAGGAGTTAGGAATGGCTGCTGGAAAAACGCAGGACAAGGCAAGAAACAAGTTTCAGAGACATGCCTGAAATTTAGGGGAAGACACCACTTCAAGAGAAACATAAGCCACTCATGGACACTGAGAATGAATGTGATGGATTAACACATAGAAAGTTTGCTAGAATGAACATGGGATGAGCTTTGACTTTTGATATCAAGACTGCTCATCCTCACATTGAAATCAGATCAGGAAGTGAATTTAAGAAGTTAAAGATGTCTTTGGTTGCTTTAGATAAACCCCTTTCAAATGATAAATGGAAGTAGTTGAACTTGAGCCCCATTAAGAGTTCCCTCATTTTTAAGGGAGCAGAAAATTGTGGGACTAAAATCTCAACAGAAGCTATTTTCCTAGTTCTGTGTTATGAAGTAGAAAATTTCTAGACTATTACAGTGTTTGCTGTAATACTCTCTGAAAGGGCAGTTCTTTTAAACTTCCTTGTATAACTGAAACCACTACTTTAGCTCCTGGTACCTCATAGGAATTTTAGACACTCCAAATTTAGCCGAAGTTCTCAATCTAATAACCCATGAAAGGTACTTTTGTGGAAGGAGGTGCAAGGAGGAGGGAAAAAGAGAGGGGAAAGAAGGAACGTACAGGATTCTACAATGTTGGCAACTTTCAAAAGATGTAACTTTCATCTTTGTCAAGTTAGCTAGTCTAAAGTAAACAAATACTCAGTTAAACACTAATCAAGACCCTGGGATGAAAATGCATGTGTAGGGGGTTGGGGATTTAGCTCAGTGGTAGAGTGCTTGCCTAGGAAGCACAAGGCCCTGGGTTCGGTCCCCAGCTCCGGAAAAAAAAAAAATAAGAAAATGCATGTGTAGCTATGATCACCATTGGGAGTTTGAATAGAGGATATTATCCTCAGGAATGCAAATGCCCTCCATCTGATCAGCTGACAGACCTTAAGAACAAGGTCAGTTTATACCGATGAAAAGAAATTTCCCTCAAGACTTCTTAATCAACTCCTCCCTGAGACTTCTAGCTTGCCCACCTAACCCAAGGCTTTGAACTCACCAGCTCCACACAAACTAATAGGGCATGAGCCCTAGAAATATATATTTTACACACACACACACACACACACAATTATTTGTAGATCTATATTTTACTAGTTGGACTCTATAGATGACTGACTGAAACCGTAGAAACAAAAAGATTATTCTATGCTATTGGTCACAAGTTTGCCTCACACTGACCAAGTACAATCATGAGAAAGAAGCAAAGGGATTCAATTACTTGATTCATTTTGATAATAGATACAAGAATCTGTCCATCATCTAAGAAATTAGGTAATTTAAGAAAGAGTCAGGCAGTGGGAAGGCATACCAAGGGCAATCTGATTATTACTCTGTCCTCATTTTAGGCTTGAACAGGAAAATAATCATCTTGAAGAAGAATACACTCCTTCCTATGGTATTAAAATGAATATCCAGCCCCCTAAATTATGAATACCTGGGAAGCAATAGACCTTTTGCTTGTCATAATAAATGACCTCCATATTTTAAAAATTGAATAAATTTACATCTCAAATGTTAGCAATTTAATGCATGTTGACTGCATGCCATTTACATTCCAGCCCTGTAGAAAGCTTTGGAGACATAGCCATAAATACACATAAAAATTCCCTTGTAGCAAATTGAGCAGCAATTTACCTGAACCAAGCTTAAATGCCTGATAATGTTGCCAAGGGATACACTGGAAAGCAGATTATCCTGATTAAGTCAAACTCAGTAAGTTAGCTGTTTATTTGCTTCAGCACTCAGTTTGCCTTCCTCAGCATAGCATACTTAACACTCTTGTGGGGACAATCTGGAGAGAAGACTCCATCAGAACTGACAAAGTCAGCCTACATCCTGGCACTACAACCAGTTATGAGGCACATTGGGCACATTGTTACAACCAGTTATTGGGCACATTGCTTAACATCTTCAACACCCCAGGCTTTCTGCCAGTGAAAGAATATTTCCTAGCTGGCAGGATGTGTCAAATAAATGATGGCAAGGAAAGCTAGTTGCTTAGTACCCTGCCTGTGCAACGTTAACAACAAACTAGGTTTTACTGACATTGTATTGCAAAACTCCACAGTTACTGGGGTAACAAAGGCCTTTAGCGAAACTGCCTGGCTCAAAGGAGCTGCCCAGCTCAGAGGAGCTTCCCGGCTTTATGACTTTTAAAATACGCTCAGACATTCTTTAACCCAAGGGGAAATCCCAACACAATAAAGAGAAAGTCACAAGAAAGAATGTAAATACCAGATGTTACAGATGTTAGTTATGGGTTCCTATAGTCTCACAAGAATTACAGCCATGTAGTCTTGGAAGGAACACTGAGATCACTCAGAACTCATTTCACATAAGTTACAAAAGCAAACCAACTTCTGCTGGAGCACAAAGGATTAGCACAGGGAGCGCGCGCGCACACACACACACACACACACACACACAGAGAGAGAGAGAGAGAGAGAGAGAGAGAGAGAGAGAGAGAGAGAGAGAGAGAGAGACAGAGAGAGAGAGAGAGAGAGAGAGAGAGAGAGAGAGAGAGAGTGTTCAGAGATCCACATTATTCTCCTATAATCTGTAGTTGATAATTTGTACACCATGGTTACCACACAGGGGACAAGAGCAAGTTGTCCTGTCTCTCTGCTACCTGCCCTATTTTGGGCACCAATCAGAAGGCTTTCCTGGGGTTTCACCTTTCACTCAAAACACTTTTGGTCCAGATTTCTCTGTTAAAACATCATCCAAGTGGACTACTGCTTAGCAGGTCAGCATCTTGTCCAAATTCATCCTACTATCAAATGAGAACAGGATTTGAAGCCATTTAGTCTGGCTCTGGAAGACATAGTTTCCTGATGCCACAAAATTTCGTATCCGTCTCCTCTACTTTAAGTCTGGTGTTCAACCCCTGTTCCCAATAAATTTCTGAATGTTTTACTCAATCCTCCAGGAGATGATTAGAATCATACAGGTCAGAAGACAAAAATAAATGTAAATAAATTAATAAATTAAATTATTTTTTTAAAAAAAGGGAAGCATTAAAAGAGGGGTGGATGATGAGCAAGGTGGCCCATTGATGAGGGAGACTAAGAAGAACCAAATAATTAGCATATGTACATGACTGTGTCATAATGACCCATGACTTTAGTGCTAGCCTAAAAATTAAGAAAATACAGGGAAAGTAATATACTATATTCTTAAAAAAAAACAATGTGGATGAGGAAGAGGTAGCAGGAAAACATCCAGAGTTTTGTGATACTGCAATTCAGGGGGGCCATGCTTAGGTCTACCTTGATCCTCATGTTGCTACAGATAACGCACACAAGAATGCAGCCTGCCCAGAAGGGTGAGCCGGACCCAGCTCCAAAGGAAGGCACAGCTCTTTGGCATCTATGACACACACTTCCTGTCAGGAAGTTGTTTTTCTTACTCCATTTTAGGGAATCATGAAGATCAGAGGTGTTACGTAACCTGTCTGTAGATTTTCATATCACTAAAGAAATGGTATTACTCAACTCTCTGGAAGAGGCCACTCTTGTTAAATTTAAAAAAAAAAAAGACGGGTAAAGAATGTAAGGAGGTGATGCTTTGTCCATTAAAGGAACCCAGGGGGCTGGGGATTTAGCTCAGTGGTAGAGCGCTTACCTAGGAAGCACAAGGCCCTGGGCTCGGTCCCCAGCTCCGAAAAAAAAGAACCAAAAAAAAAAAAAAGGTACCCAGAAGAACCCTGCTGAGAGAGACAAGAAACTTACACAATCTGAATAGACGCCTCTTATGAATCGACAGTGTAACTGTTATGAAAATTAACAGTTTTCCACATGTGATCATTCAGAGAGAGTTCATAAATAAAAAAACCTTTAAAAATTTGGTTCCAAGTCACATTAGCCATATAACCTTGGGCTTGATACAGGTTATTTAACAGAACTAAGTGGTTTTATTTATTTATGTGTAATTTTTTTCTACTAATCTTAACAAAAAAGAATATTTTGGACATGGATAGGAAAAAATATATAACCCTATTTTTTTATCTTTATTAACTTGAGTATTTCTTATTTACATTTCGATTGTTATTCCCCTTCCGGTTTCCGGGCCAACATCCCCCTAACCCCTCCTCCTTCCCTTCTATATGGGCTTCCCCTCTCCATCCTCCCCCCATTACCACCCTCCCCCAACAATCACGTTCACTGGGGGTTCAGTCTTGGCAAGACCAAGGGCTTCCCCTTCCACTGGTGCTCTTACTAGGCTATTCATTGCTACCCATGAGGTTGGAGCCCAGGGTCAGTCCATGTATAGTCTTTGGGTAGTGGCTGAGTCCTGGAAGCTCTGGTTGGTTTGCACTGTTGTTCATATGGAGTCTCGAGCCCCTTCAAGCTCTTCCAGTCCTTTCTCTGATTCCTTCAACGGGGGTCCCGATCTCAGTTCAGTGGTTTGCTGCTGGCATTCGCCTCTGTATTTGCTGTATTCTGGCTGTGTCTCTCAGGAGAGATCTACATCCGGTTCCTGTCGGCCTTCATTTCTTTGCTTCATCCATCTTATCTAGTTTGGTGGCTGTATATGTATGGGCCACATGTGGGGCAGGCTCTGAATGGTTTTTAAAAAACCCTATTTTTTAAATTTGATATTTTTACTAGAAACTAGAAGTATTTGAAGACAGAGTTTTTGTGAAATGTTCGTAGGTTGTCTGATATTGATAGCAACCACTGGAAGGCATTTTTATAACCCAGGATAAGACAAAGAGGGACTTTGGGAAACCCTGTTACTATATACACTAAAAAAAAAAAAATAAAGACTTTGAAAAGGGGAGGGAGTGCAGAGCTACTCTGAGTCACACACCACACTCTAAATAAGTCAGGAACAGAATAAAGGTTTGGGGGGAAAGGGGGTCTCTACCTCTTTTAATGTTTGACTTTTTCTACAGTTTAATTACTCAAACCTATCTTTCTTTCCACAGAACCTACAAGAGAATTTCCTGTTGAATGTATTCAGCGGCCAGACAGCCTCCTGAGCCATCAGGTGGATGAGAGACATGAGGTCACACGTAACTGTTCCAAATAACCACAATTGCCATCACTCTCCTCTCCACAGGATGTAACCATAAACTGCATGACTCCTTCCCTTCTGTCTGTGGTTATTCAAAAGGTAAGAAAGCACAAGACATTGAGAAACTTCTGGAAAGAGTAAAGGACGGAGGATGAGACATCCTTTCCCTTTGAGTTCATTATAAACCAAAGAAAGGCGATGATCTTTCAGGGGTGTCAACCGCCCCTCGTTCCTTCTCAGATTCCTTTTTTACTGCCGCCCACAGAACACATTTTATAAATAAGACTATTTAGTCACTGGCTAAAAGGAAGTACCTAAGGCTATTGGTTTCTTAATTATTTCGTGTGTTAAAACGAAATTAATTGCAAAGCCTTACGTAACACCAATAGATTATAAATTGACAATAGAGAATATTAACACCATGCACAAATGTATAAACCTGTAAAAAATAAAAAGTTAAGAGATTCTAATACTCTGCTTGTGAGCATTTACATATTTTAAAAACAAAGTATGTTTTCCTCAGAAAGAAGACTACGGATGAGAAAGTCCACTTCAAATACATACAACAATAATGGTTGTAAATCATATGCCCACCCCTACAGCTTCTACTAGTTGTTGCTCTAGTCCATGCATCCTTTCCAGAGTATGCTTGCCCCTTCCCCACATCCATTTAAATGTCACAGCCTCACCTGGTCGGGACAGGAACTGTGTTTGTTCTTGGTCTCCCCCTTTAACCAGCATCTAAGATTTTTACCCTGGCACCAATTCCCATTAACTACTTCTGTTTTTAAGGCCTACTGATTTTGATATATTCCCCGAGAATTTTGCAAAACATTAAATTATTCTTCAACATAATATGACACATTCATGGGAAGATATGATTGTAGGTCTGCCCTTTACTGGATTAACAACACAAACTTGTGTGCTCCCTCTGGTCCCAAAGTGTGCTCCACTGGTGTCACTGTCTAGAAAGTGTCTCCTTAGTCAGATCCCAATAAGAGTGTGACAAAGACTGAAAACAGAAGAATCTAGCAAAATACAATGACCTTCTCGTCACTGAAGCTCTCTCCTGACCACATTGTTTATGTATATTACTTTTCCATTTAGTCACATAATTTCAGATTATTTGATAAAACAACTTTATTCATTTTATACCATTTCTGAAGAAAGATATTTCTCCATTGATTTTTAGTTTACATTCCATATTAATAAAAACACTGCCCTTCTTTGTTTTGCTTAAACTAAATTAAAGCATTAGCGGACACAGAGCATATTGTATTCATTTACGAGGTACCATGTTTTGATTTGATACATGCACATATTTTTCTATTTAAAGAAAATGGAATCAGAACAAGCACATCTACCTTAAAGAATGCTTATGGGTAGCAAAAAAGGTACTGTATGTTTCCAAAAGCTTGGAGAGAGTTTTCAATTCTTACCACTTTGTATTCTCCACTCTTCACCCACGATACCCCTGCCCACACATGTACTGTCCAAAGTATTGATACATGCCCTAAAAAAGACTGGTGTTAAAGGAAGTGGTCATGCTGGAAAACAGAACTGAAAAATCTAATGTTCATTTTTAGAGAAAGAGGTCTCGAGCTCGCTCCAGTGTGGATATGAACAACCATCCTCCATAGAGGAATCTCTAAATTAATACTGTTCTTCTGAATGAATGGAACCTTCCCCTTTCCCTCTGTAGCACAGTCCCTTCCACATAAACTCAACAACGATGGACTCAAGGAGCAGCTCTCCGGTACAAAGTTGAAGATTTTTCCCTACGATAGACATTTAGAAAATCTGTTTTCCCACAAACCTGCATTATTTCCAGTTCTGGATTTTGTTTTGGTTCTATCCACCGGATACTGGTTAGAATCAACATATGCCTTCTTCTATTTTCTGTCCTTATTGCGTTTGCCTAGTTGCTAAACCATATCATACCACCCTAAACAAGGTAAAATTCTTCTTTCTCATTGTAATGTAAGCTTATTACAGTCCATCTACGTAACAGATGCCAATTTTATCCTAAAGCAGGCAATGCACCTCGAATTAGTGTATTATTATTCAGATCTCAGTCTAGAAAGGATTATAAATGAAATATAAAGTTGTAAAGGGGAAGTTGAGGGGGAAAAACGTGGAAAGGTGAGGTCATGAGGCAACAGAATGAAGGTAAAATGGAGAGAAAGGCTATGGAGTAGAACCAAGAAAGACTTAAAAATGTGTCCCACAGGAAGCCATACATTCCCTGTTTTGATTCAAGTTAACTTTAAACTTGTTCAATAAGAACAAAGCAGGGAGAGGACTCATTGCCCCAGTTATTTTCAATTGTCAACATGACCTGGAGTTATCTGAGAAAAAAAATCCTTAATTGAGGAAATGCCCATCAGCTTATCTCTCTGTACATCTGTGGAGGGTTTTCTTAATTGTGAACTGGTATAGCACAGCCTAGCCCACTCTGGGTGGTGCTATCCCTAGGTGCTTGAACCGAGGACTTTATAAGAAAGATGACTGAGCGTGAACCAGCAAGCAGGGTTCCCCCATGATTTCTGCTTCAAGTTCCTAATTGAGGGCTTACATTGATTTTCCTCGGTGGAGGACTGCGATTGAGAAGTGGAAGCATAAACCAAATACACCCCACCTCGTAGCTGCTTTTGGTCAGAGTGTTTTTAACCACATCAACAGAAAGGAGATAAAAATCACTCATTGATCTCTAAATCAAATGTGTCCCTAACCTACAAAGACAAAAATTGTTCAGAAGTGCTACTCTACCTCCTCCTAAAAGCACAGAAGTGTTTCCACCTGAATTTACACATGGAAATCAAGAGGATCGAGTGGCTCTCCTTCTAAATAAAAATGATGCCTTGAGCATCTCTCTGAGGATGGTATTTCTTTCCTTTCATCCATGTACTCTCTTAAAATTGGTGCCCTGCCCTTCTAACTCACTTTACTCCCCTCTTTCAGTTCTGCCTGTGGCACTAAAACCTCTATTTGCCACAGCCTTTCTGAAACTGACCCACAAATGACGTCACTGTGTCAGTGTCTTCATTCTGAACAACTGTTTCACAGTATTATCTGCCTCACTCAGGCCTGTATTCGCTCTCTCTTCTGCAAGTTATCTAGCACATCACAGTCTGAGAAGTTTTCTCTATCAGCTGCCCTGATGGGACTGCCTCTCTGCTCAAGTTCCCACTGGCATCAATCACGCAAGGCTGAATGTGTCTTCCTGGTTCGAAGAGTTCGTGTCCAGCATTTCTTTCTTCTCATATTTACTCTCAAGATCAGGCCTGACAAATGGCAGTTTGATTTCCATGATGTCTCTGTGGCTCTAGCACCCACATTCACACATTGGGCTCTTCCTTCTGGCTCTAGGTCACCAGAGTGACACCTAAACCAGAATAGGAAAGGAGATGCACTCCTTATTGGCTACTTACTGATAAGATGAAGTCTTCTTTGACCTTAAAACTGAATGACTGTTTTTATGTCACTAGCACTTATACTTATCTAATGTATACTTTATTAACCCGACATGCCCAGCCTAATTATAGCTCTCCAAAACTGACTTCGCTAATTTCTTTTCTTCCTAGATGTGTTTATTGTCTACTGCGTAGAGTTCTGTTGGCGGCCTCTCTGCAATATCACTTACACTTATCTCAGAACCTAATTAGTGTGACACTTTTGCTTCCAACAGTTAAACATCCTGGTTGAAAACACTGACCATCTTCAGTTCTCAGATGCCTATAAGTCCATGTTCTAAAGGTTGTGGGGACTCAAGCCTACTGATTTTATCCCCATGAAGTTTGTTTCTTGCCCCACACAGCAGTCAGAATCCCAGCCTCTAGCGATGGGTTCCGTATTGTTCATTCCACTCTCTTCTTGTGTCTCTTCCTGTTCCTCAATTTTAGTAGCTGCACCTCTTTTATTGAAAGCCAAAAAGCTTCAAGTCTCAGTTTAAGATCTAGTTCACCAAGAACAGTCTAGCTATCATCAGCGTTTCATCTTTTACAACCTGATGTAACTGCTATAACAGGTACGAGATGAACTATAACCTCTGTATATAACATCATTATGCCTTGCCCTTCTCTACTCTCCAAAGTGTGTGAGAACTGTCCTTAACAACTTTGCAGTTATACAGCAAATATTTTGACTTTAGCATGAATTGACATCTTAAAATTTCAAATATCGAAATAGGAAAACTTGGTAATGTTTTCATGAGACAAATTGTAAAATTTTAGATCATAAATTTCACCCAACTAGGTATAGACAAAGGGAGGGGTAGAAGACAAACAGAATCAAATGCACCTATTTAATGCCAAAAATGCAGAAAAATCTTGGTCTCCAAGGTTTTTTGTCTACAGCTTGCAATCATTTTTTTCAATAGAAATTCTATTCTGCTTTTGATATAGTTTAGAAAATGGACATTAAATAAACTAAAGGTAAATTGTAAGGTCAGGCGAATACTGTATACTGCTAACAGATCCGGGTGATTTCTAGTTATCTTCTCTTTCAGGAAGTTATAATGCTTATTTTAATACATAATGTTATAGTTTTCTAATCTATTATAAATAACTTAGTTCCAAAATGATCAAATTTCTACAAATTATTTCAGCTAAAATTTTTATTAAAAATTTAATATGTTATATTTTTTAGTTTACAACAAATTAATAGAAAGTAACTATCATCAGAATACAGAAGAAAATAAATGGGCAACTTAAACTTCCATGAGAAACAGCTTTATAAATAGTACAGTTTTCTGAGCTAATCAATGTCAGACAATTAATTTTGAAATGTATTTTATTTCTATAATGTGCAGACGACAAAGAAAGAGACCTAGATAAGGTTTTCTGGCAGTTACCATCTTTATCCCAAAACACTATTCCAAGGCTTTGTGATGTAACTACTGAATTGACCCTGAATTCCACCAATAACTATCTGACCAAGGGTCAACCACTTAACCTGAGTTTATTTCATTTATTATATATGACAATAAATATACTTTCCTCTTCTGTATAGTGTGAAAATGTATTAAGTAGTACAACTTACAAATAATGAAATTGTTTATAAAATTTAGTCATTAGTTTATGAATAAATATGACCAACGAAGAATGAAGTCATTCAAGAATACATTGATTCAACTTGGAAAGGCCAGTGTCATTAATATCAGATGACTTCCTCCAGCCTTGGTTACTAATGAATGCCTAAGCTTGTTGCTGTAAATAAATGGGCACTAGAATGTTTCTTTAAAGAAAATTAAAACACACATGTGGCTCAAGATTAGCCTTCTTCCGCTTTGTGGTCTCACATGTCTGACCACAGCAACTATTTTTAATCAGTGTCTGTGCTTTTCAGTGACATCTAACGCCACACAGCAGAGTCACCATCCTTATGATGATGTAGAGATGTGTGACAATCTTGTCATATCCTTTTTGTTCAGTTGTTTATGATTCCAACATGAATTTCTACTATGTCAGTTTTGAAACAGTTTTGAGACTACTCACTCCTTAACTCTACAAAACTAAAAAGGAGGTAGTCAACTTTCTTGACATAATTTATTTCACTAATAAACATGGGATGGTTCCAAGGAAGGCGTCTGTAATGACTACAGATTAACATTGTTTTTAACTCCAACTCAATTCAAGTGCTAAGAATGAACAGGACTTTTAAAAGCCATCTAACACTGTCTCCCATAGCAGTGCATGGTGGGTGTGTGCTCTCTGCCACTCAACTGCTTACAAAACTGATGGAAAAAACAAACATGCTCAAATTTAAATGGACATGAGTTTGGCTAGAGTAACTAAAATATCAATACACTGTATCCATTTGAATGTCATATAATGTCCCCAACCTGAAACCAGACATTTCTAAGTTCAAATCCCAACCATAGAACTTCAAAGCATATGACCCTGATCAGCTTGATAATTTGTGTGACTGGGATAATAAAAGACTAAAGAGAAGAAGTGGGGGCAGGGTGATAGGAGGGTCATAAATGCACAATAAGTACTAGACTGAAAAGCAACAAAGGTAAAAGGCAAAGACTGTAAGGGTAGAGAGGTTTACAGAGAGAAAAAAACCTCTCTGATGACATAAGGAACATGATAGTACCTATGACCTATACTACATAAGACGGTGCCTTACCCTTCTCCAAAGAAGACAGAGCAATCATTGCTAGACATTATGCAGTTACACAGAAAATATGTGATCTCAGCATGAACTTTGAAATAGAACTGGGAGATGACACAAAGGGTCAAGATGCTTCCTGCTAAGCCTGATGACTTGAATTGGAGAAATTGCTAACTTCCTCAAAATGTCCTCTGGCCCCCCCACACAGAGCTTGGTAAGCCTTTCTGCATGCACACATACATACATACATACATACATACATACATGCATGCATACATACATATATACATACATACATACATCAAATACTTCAAGTAAAAAAGGCATCTGGGACTTTTTATCTAAGTCCAATTAACTGTAACCCCAAGGAAGTGAAGAGGAGAGCTTTCTGTCCTTATAGTAACCATACTTCAGGGAGAATGAGCAAACAAAGCTACCAGCTAGAGTTGGTAGCACAAGATGAATATTCGAAAGTCAATAGCTTTCTGGGAATCCAGGTGCTGAAGAAGAGTCAAAGGGTACACTGAGCCTCATCCACTTTTTTTCTTTTTTTCTTTCCACAAAGAAAACATTTTGCATATCACTCGTGTAAGAAAAAAATTCATCTTTGTATGTATTTAAGCAACTGGTACTACACCACATGATGTACCATGTGGTCACATGATACACCAGTGGAACTTTATCTCAGGTTGGCCTCAGGTCGGTTAAGTTTTCTTAACCAAAATACTATGGGAAACAAACCAATTTTAAACAATAAGACAATCTGTAAGTAAATCAAAGTAAAATTTGAAATAAGATTTTAAATTTAGACCTCAGCCTTAGATGTTACTCCAAAAGATCTACTAGTAGAATCCTAGCTACTGCTGAAGACCCCATGCCCAGATCACTCTTTTTATGCCTTCCTCAGGCTGCAAGTATTGTAGACAGACGTGTGATCTCTGGAAGAGGTCAGAAGTGATACACAACCATAGGATACAATACACACATGTGTACACACATAAGCAAGCATATATACATGTGCTCATGCACACACATGGATAAAACACACATGTGTACATGCACACATGCCCATACATATGTTCATGCACACATGCATACACACACACCCTCATACACACAAACATCATTCACACACGCACGCACACACACACACACACACACACACACACACACACACACACACACTGCCACCACTACAACCACTGCAGAGCCCACCACTATTTCTGTCCATTCTTACTGGAAACAGAGAGAAAGTCTGAGAGAGTCTAGCAAGCAAGAAAGAGGAGTAAGCCCTATTTACCACAGCATAGGGGTCATTGTTTTCTGCATTGAGAAGTAGAAGCGTGTAAGTCATTATACTTCAACATTAAGGCAACGATAATACAAAATAAAACTATAAATGACCGTAATTGATGCATTAGACATCGGTGGTTAGTTTGCATCCTCTGGGAAATCTAGAGAAATGGAAACTCTTTCCAGTCCTTGTGGCAAAAGCATCCAGTTTATAACACCACTAACCTTGGCAAAAGGACCCCAATTGTAAGGCTCATACGTAAGCCCCTGGTCACCACCTGCTATCACTATAGTCGCAGGCCAGATGTTTCCCTTATAAACAGGTACAACTGCTGCCCCTTCTCCTGCTCCCAGTACTCCTCCCACTGGAGGGGATGTGCAGTTCCTCATTTCCATGCGACTGACTTCTGACTAACAAGTGATTGGCACTTGTGCATTTGTTCATATATTAGCAAAAAGGGAGTATTTGAATTTTTAAATTTTTTATTAGATATATTTCTTTACTTACATTTCAAATGTTATTCCCCTTCCCGGTTTCCTGTCCATAAGCCCCCATTCCCTCCTGTCCCCCTCCCCCATACGGGTATCCCCCCTATTCCCCCATACAGGTATTCCTCCAGTGCCATATTCCCCTGCACTGGGGGTCCAACCTTGGCAGGATCAAGGGCTTCCCTTTCCACTGGTGCCCCAACAAGGCTATTCTCTGCTACATATGCAGTTGGAGCCCTGGGTCAGCCCATATATAGTCTTTTGGTAGTGGTTTAGTCCCTGGAAGCTCTGGTTGGTTGGCATAGTTGCTTTTAATGGGGTTGCAAGCTCCTTTACCTCTTTCAATACTTCCTCTAATTCCCCCCAAGGAGGTCCTTCTCTCAGTTCTGTGGTTTGCTGCTAGCATTGACCTCTGTATTGGACGTGCTCTGGATGTTCTCTAGGAGAGATCTATATCTGGGCCCTTTCAGCATGCATTTTTTTAGCTTCATCAATCTTATCTAGTTTTGGTGGAGATATATATATATATATCTGGGCCACATGTGGGTCAGGCTCTGAATGGCTATTCCTTGAGTCACTGCTCTAAACTTTGCTTCCATATCCCTTCCTATGGATGTTTTTCCCCTTTTGAGAAGGAGTGGGAGCATCTGCATTTTGGTCATCCTTCTTCTTGAGCTTCCTGTGGTCTGTGGATTGCATCTTGGGTAATTTGAGCTTTTTGGCTAATATCCACTTATCAATGAGTGCATATCAAGTGTGTTTTACTGTGATTGAGTTACCTCACTCAGGATGATATTTTCTAGTTCTTTCCATTTGCCTATGAATTTCAGGAAGTCATTGTTTTTGATAGCTGAGTAGTATTTGATTTTTAACGTACACATTGTAAGAATCCAAAAACGCCTTTTTCTGTCATTTTCTCTGTTCTGAACTTGGTAAGAGCTGACGTCAATAATAGATCATTCTGAGAGCTTGTAAGCATTCACAGTTAATGGCAAATGAAGTTATGTAAGTGAGACATGCCTTCATGCAAGTCCAGGTTTAGCACTGCAGAGGACACTTGAGAAAAGGAAGGAAGGGCTGGGCCAGTTCACATCTCTTTCATGCACCAAAGTTGCAGCTCCCCTTCTCCACTCTTAAACTGTAGAGCTCAGCTCTCCTCATCTTTCCCTCTGCAAATAAACAGCATGGCCAGTGGAACTCTGTAGAAAGGATTGAAGAGTGTCGTCATTACTTAACATTGACCAGTTTTCTCCTCTGCTTGGTACTGTCACAGCACAGGGCTCTAGCACCTACTTCATAGAATACGACAATAGCTATACAGTGCTAATTCCTAGCTACTTTTCCCACAGTGTAACTATAGAAGAAACTACTTTCTTACAAGAGTATACTGGCCATCCATTACAGTGGCACACAGTGACACCTAGTGGATAACAGTATACTTACACTCTCAAGTTGATGTAAGCAATTTTCAGTTCTTCCCTTCCCCTCTAAATATTCAGAATTTATTTTTGTGAATTCTGCAATATTTTGAAAGAAAAGAAAATATATACCATTTCCTCTTATTATTACAAAATGGAAATGCTCAGAAGAACATTCTTCAAGAAAAGACACCTCTTAAGACTTCTACGAAAATAAATCTTCAAGTGACATTAGCTAGCAATCACAGTTTTAAGAGAAAGGCAGATTCCTGGAAATGGAGCTCTGTTGGTAGAGTGATTGTCTAGAGTGCTTAAAATCCTGGATTCCACCTACAGCATCACACACCTACCATGGTGGATCATGCATGTGATTCTTACACTGTGGAGGTGGAGTCTTCAGGATCAGAAGTTCAAGACTATCCTTTAGTCCACTGCAAATTTGAGGCCAGCTTGAGATAACATGATATCCTGTTAACAAAAATTTAAAGGAAAAACTTTTGCAAATTCAAAATAAACTTGTGAGTCAAAACACATTGACACTGGCCCTTCAAGAAAATGAAAGAGAATTCTTTACCAAAATTGCTCAAGAAGAAGCCACAGATTTATAATCTCGACCCACACTACTCATTCATTGACTGTGTGACCTTAATCAAAAGATGTGACCTCCCTATGCCTTTGTTTTATATCTGATATCATAAGAAGTTTAGATTTAGATGACCTTTCAAGACTACTCACAAAAGATGACAGACTTCTGTGCCATTCACTGAACGGAGATGCTCAATTCACCACTGAGAGTAAAATACAATTCAGATTTTTGCACACATGGACTTTTTCCATAACATAAATTCATTTGTACCTAATATTTAATTAAATAATAATTTTAATCTTAAATGTGCCACAATCCCATTTGTTGTTGAATTATAATGGTTTTATTACCTTTAAACATTCTATACATTTGCTTTGGTACAATGAAAAGGGGCGGGAAGCTCACTCCACTTGAGAGGTTGAGGTAGAACTGTCACAATTTCAAAACCGGCCTTGTATGTAACTGGAAACAATCATCCTAACTGATGTTACCCAGATTCAGAAAGACAAACCACACATTTTCTCATATATGGATGTTAGCTTTAAATCTTTAGATGCTTGTGTTTCACTATTCATATGCATAAAGGTTAGGAAACTATTAAATATTTCAAGGAAAGTGATTAAAATATAGTATTATAGGAAGTGAAAGAGAATAATGGGACAGGAAGCATTAAGTAGTGTGAGAGTAAGAGAACAGAGTAGAGGGGCAAATATGAGGAGGGATAAATAACACTAAAGACATTTTGGAAAAGTCACGGTAAATTATTAATGTATAAGCTACCCAAAATATGTCATAAATGTACAAATAATGAGTTAAAATGGACTTTCCCTATAACGGGATCAAATACTGCCAAGCTAGACACCACATGCTAGCAATTAAAAAGCCTAGTATAAGGCTAAGGATAAGAGCACTGGCTGCTCTACCAGAAGATCCAGGTCCAATTCCCAGCTAACAGTACTGGATAACTCTAGTCCCATGGAATCTGATGCCCTCTTCTGGCCTTTGTAGGCACTACATGCCTAAAGTGCACAAACATACATGCAACCAAACACCCACACATATAAAATAAATAAATCAAAAAACAAGAGGAGAGAAGAAAGAACGAGAGAGAGAGAGAGAGAGAGAGAGAGAGAGAGAGAGAGAGAGAGAGAGAGAAACAAAAGAATAGGACAATCTATTTGCATTGTTTGTTCCTTATATGTTTGGCAGATTTCATCTTTCATGTCATCTAAGGCTAGAGTTTTGTGTTCTATAAGTGCAAGTCAAGTTGTGACAGGGAAGAAGGCAGATTCTGGGAGAGATGACTATTTTCAACTTTGAATCAATTCCCCACAATACTTTCAATCTTTTCAAATTTTCTAATTTATATTGAGAAATGTGTTCTTTACTTCCTGAATTCAAAATATTATCCTGTGATTATACTTATTCTCTCTCTCTCTCTCTCTCTCTCTCTCTCTCAGTCTCTCTCTCTTTCTCTCTCTCACACACACACAGAGAGTGAGAGAGAGAGAGACATGATCTTTCTTCCTTAATATTAAAAGTCACCTGTTATTTTTCTTGCGCGATTTTTCAAATTAATTCTTTATTAGACTTAAATAGACATGAATGAGTTTGTTCTTTTAATTCTCTTCACATTCTACTAAGAACTATAAAGGTTTTGTTGTTGTAGCTGTAGTTGATTAATCTGCTTTAATCTCCTTAGTTGCAGAGGGTGAGCTCTTCACTACCTGCCTCAATGCTCTGGATTCTTGAATGAAAGCACATGCACACGCATGCACGCACGCTCTTGAGTGCTCCCAACCTTACATTTAATATGCCTTGATCAGCTCAATGGCTGGGTCATTCCCAAACTTCCACGCTGCTAATGCTCCTCTCTGACACTCCTGATTATTACTTAATAAAATTTGTGTTCCACCTTTGCTAGCCCAAAGCCTATTGTGCGCACCCCCCACCTCCAGGGGCCACGCTTTCCCAGCTTTTACATGATTAATATGCCTCTCTTCCTGTAGCTCTCGAGTCCAATTCTTATTCCTCTTTCAACATGGCAATTCTGCCTTTCTCTCCCTGTGGTATTTCTTGCCCAGGAGTGGTTAAAGCCCTGCCTCCGTCTCCCTACCCAGCCATTGGCCGCTGGCAACTTTATTTACCAATCAAAGTCAATGGGGTGGTGGGGGGAGGACTCGCAGTATCTTACAGGAAGACAGGCGAATTCTCACGTAATTTTGGGAACCCAATTAACATGATACAAGAAATAAGCCAAGTCCACAACAGTTTTCCTTTTGTTGTTCTGGTTTTTGCTTTGATTCTGTGAATCATGGTCTCATGTACCCCAGCCTATCAGCCTTCTCTTCTTCTTCTTCTTTCTTTTCATCTTCATTAACTTGGGTATTTCTTATTTACATTTCGATTGTTATTCCCTTTCCCGGTTTCCAGACCAACATCCCCCTAACCCATTCCCCTCCCCTTCTCTATGGTTGTTCCCCTACCCATCCTCCACCCATTGCCGCCCTCCCCCAACAATCACATTCACTGGGGGTTCAGTCTTGGCAGGACCAAGGGCTTCCCCTTCCACTGGTGCTCTTACTAGGATATTCATTGCTACCTATGAGGTCAGAGTCCAGGGTCAGTCCATGTATAGTCTTTGGGTAGTGGCTTAGTCCCTGGAAGCTCTGGTTGGTTGGCATTGTTGTTCATATGGGGTCTCGAGCCCCTTCAAGCTCTTCCAGTCCTTCTAAGATTCCTTCAACGGGGGTCCCGTTCTCAGTTCAGTGGTTTGCTGCTGGCATTCGCCTCTGTATTTGCTGTATTCTGGCTGTGTCTCTCAGGAGCGATATACATCCGGCTCCTGTCGGCCTGCACTTCTTTGCTTCATCCATCTTGTCTAATTGGGTGGCTGTATATGTATGGGCCACATGTGGGGCAGGCTCTGAATGGGTGTTCCTTCTGCCTCTGTTCTAAACTTTGCCTCCCTATTCCCTGCCAAGGGTATTCTTGTTCCCCTTTTAAAGAAGGAGTGAAGCATTCGCATTTTGGTCATCCTTCTTGAGTTTCATGTGTTCTGTGCATCTCGGGTATTCAAGCATTTGGGTTAATATCCACTTATCAATGAGTGCATACCATGTGTGTTTTTCTGTGATTGGGTTACCTCACTCAGGATGATATTTTCCAGTTCCCTCCATTTGCCTATGAATTTCATAATGTCACTCTTTTTGATAGCTGGGTAATATTCCATTGTGTAGATGTACCACATTTTCTGTATCCATTCCTCTGTTGAAGGGCATCTGGGTTCTTTCCAGCCTCTGGCTATTATAAGTAAGGCTGCCAGGAACATAGCGGAGCACGGGTCTTTGTTATATGTTGGGGCATCTTTAAATCTTTCTTTAAGTACTTCATAAGAATTTGACAGTTTAGCAATAAAAGGTAAATATAATCTTCCTTAGAAAAACCCATAACTCAATTGTCTTTCTAAAAAACAACTGGAACATTCATTTAGTATAAAAACAAAGAGACTATCTGCATTTGATACTTAAACTTCAAAATTTCAATTCTCTTATATAACAATCACAAATGTCAGTAATGAACTTAATGACAAAAGAACCTTTGTTCTAAAGTACTTTCCATGTTATCCAAAAATTTTGTCTGGATAAGAAAGAAACCACTAGAATTTATCACTATGACATAATTTAAACCATGTAACTCCAGGAAGACTAAGACCCTCTCTCTCTCTCTCTCTCTCTCTCTCTCTCTCTCTCTCTCTCTGTGTGTGTGTGTGTGTGTGTGTGTGTGTGTGTGTGTGTGAGAGAGAGAGAGAGAGAGAGAGAGAGAGAGAGAGAGAGAGAGAGAGAGAAATCGAGAAATCAAAAACCCATGCCTTGTTCTTGTTTTCTTCTCCATCCTTTCCAGGATTGTTCTGGGACAGTGTTTTACTCAGTAAGGGCCTATAAGTCCTCCAGAAAAGGTTTCTGCTGTTCACACTTCCCTTTCCTTCTGTTGTGCTGAGAATCTTTAAACTGAGTAGAGAGAGCAATTCTACTTCCTCTTAAAGTTATTTTATATCCTGAACTAAGCATTTAGACTTCAAAAGCCATTCTTGTGTTTTGTTCCTGCTGCTTGCACTCTCAGTGTGGTGTGTGTTATTTTCCCCTGAAGCAGTGAATAATTCAGACTTGGTGGTTCAGACATGGGCAAGGTGGCACAATTTCCACAGAAATGAGCCAATTTGCTTAATTAATCTACAAGGAAACAAGTCTTCAAAGCCAACAAAAACTGTCTTTAAACACAACTACGTATGATAGCTTGAACCATGTGTATAATACACTATCACTTCAGGGTTCATAAAAACAAACAAAAAACCAGTTATGTTCAACCTAGTATAAGTGCATTTGCACTATGAGTCAGATCATCTAACTCAGCACCGATGGTGTTTAGTAGAAATCAAGGATCGTTCTGAATCTCCAGTACTCAGTTGGAAATGGCTGCAATTCTTTCCACATAATTATGCTTAAGAGAGAAAGGCTGCTAGTTTCACTTCCTAGTAGTCATTTGGACAGGTTGGGAGTGTTCTAGAGGGAGCCCTGCAAACTTGGAGATGCACGTGTATAGCTGCGGAGCCAGACAGCTCAAGCTGTGATGTACAATCCATGGCATAATATTTGCAGGCTGAATCAGCTTCCTGTACCAAAGTACACATGACGTGATGAGAGCATCTTCTTTATAGGTTTGATTTTGGACTAATTAATATTTAAAGGTCTTACGACCATATCATTTATCTATTCATATTATTATTGGACACTGTAGGTTGAATTTGCACCCATGGATCTATTGAAGGCAAATTATGAGGTCAGAAATTGGTTTACGGGTGCCAGGATGGACGATTGCAACTGAGCATGGAGTATCTGTGGGAGCTAGTAATGTTTTTCTGAAGTCATATTTGGTGACTGTTATGCGATTCCATATATTTATTAGAATCACTGAATTTTACAATCAAAATGAGTGTTTTTTTTTTTTTTACTGCATGCGAATAGCTTAAGAAAACAGTTGAAAATATCTTTGGCCATTGTTAATACAAATATACATTTTTTTAATCACCTGATAGAAACATGAATCTGTAATGGAAAGCAACTAGAGAAACCTGGAATTGTGGGAAGAGCTGTTGCCATAGTAACTAATTAGCATCTTTAACATCCCATTCATTTATATTAACAAATATATCTTTAGCCATCATGCCATCTAAATATTCACGGTGCTTGTCATGAGTGTTATTTCATTGTGTTTTGTGATCTTCATCAAAGGGAAAGCGAGAGCTCCCCCAATGAGGACAGTTGCCTAATATCAGACAGTCCTCACTGTGTTTAATATACAGGATATTGCCATCTGAGAGAGGATTATTTCCTCTGACAAATCTCATATGGGAAATGAAGCAAATTTAACGAGAAAAAGATTTTCCGTGTTCTCATCATATGTGCATCGAAAGAAGGAAAAACAAACTTCCTTTAGAGTGGTTTTAATTATTCACAGTCTCTGACGTGATTTCTACATAATTCAACACAAATGCCACAGGATTCTTCTTTGCCAACTCTGGTGAGCATGACAATAGCCCTCTCCACCACTCAGGAAAGAACCCTTTCCCTTTCTAGACCTCACTGGACTCCATATTCAAAGCACTCGGACTGACTGTTCACCAAAACTGAGTCTCCCAGCCAACACTTACATTGACTAAGCCAGTTTCCTAGGATTCTCTGAAAACCCATTTGCATTCTTTCTTGAAACAAACTTTTAAGGGAAACATAAATGTGATCCAAAGTCCAAGGCTCACAGAGTGCCTATCACCTTCCCGTGAAGTCTTTGGTGCTTCCGGGTAAAACGATCCATGCTACTTTACCGATATTATCTCACATAACTAAATCTTACTAACTTTTTCTACTTGACCGTTGTTTAATCTGCTGAGACTCAAAATTCCTTTCTGCCAGTCAGTCTAAGCTGAGGGCAAGAGACTATCTTCAAATGTCCTGCCTATGAAACTATTAAATTCTACCCAATTTTTAAGCACAGTCCAGTGCTACCCTTGTACCATGTATTTATGATATATCACAAACCAAATAGCTTTCCTTACCCCCTCTAAGCCTTTTAGACATTGTATCTCTTTAGCTGCATCCATTACGTTGTCTGTGTGTAGCAGCATGCTAATCCACTTCATTACTCATTCTAATATTAGTTTTGACGGTGACAAGCATATCATATCATCTTGTACTCTCTATTCTGCTCCCACACTTATCCCGACCCAATACCATTTTTTGGGATTGCAATGTGCTCAGTAGCATCATTTAAACGAAATAGTAATAGCTACACTGCCCTGACCTATAATAGCAATTTCCTAGTACATTATCAGTCCACGTGGGAAAACAATAACTAGGCAGGCTTTATCTGTCTCATGTGTGTGAGCAGGGGCAAGTATCTCTAGGCCGTAGCATGGATTCTTGTGACAGTTTTGTAGAAGCTTCCACCCCTTTGCCAATATTCCTTTGTTCAGGCACCTACATATTCCCTTAAGTGAGCACCCAGGCCTGAGTGCTTGCTAAGGCCCTCCACCTTCGCTCTACAAGACAGTGCAGCATAGCAGATGATATCGACCTCATTTGAAGTCACCACAATCTCTATTCAAATTGTGTAACTCAGCAGGCAGACATAAGTACATGGCTTACAGTGCCGGAACAGTCCTTATCACCAGTACAAAGATCAAAATAGCAATTCTGTACAGTTATCGGGAGAAATGCAATGAATAAGCACGTTTAAGGTGCCTTTTTACCATACTTGGGAAATTAATGGAATTTAACATGGCATTAACGGTACTAATTGAATTCAATAAATATTTATCAACTGACCACTGGGCATGATGAACATGGACAAAACAGGCAAAACTCTTATTTTCCAAAATCATGGAGCCCTGTGGAAAACCGCAAACAATTCAACAACTAGACACAGTGTCTTCTGATAAGTTGAAGGAAGGGGGCAGAACACTTTTCAGGGCACCAGTATTGACATCTATGAGATCAGGAGACTCAGTTTTCCAACAACATTAAGTCTTAGCCTAAAAGATAGCTTAGTACCTTAAGACTACAGTCATTACTAATTCATTTCCTGTCCCATGGCTGAGACACACAGCTTAGCACCTACACACTGCAGTCACTATTAGCCATCAAGTCTATTCGCTGCCCCCGTGCTGAAACATGCAAGGCACCACATTACAGATTGGTTTATGCCTTCTGGATGGCGCTGACTTCTAGAATCCAGAAGCATAGTGTTGTAGAGAACCAGGAATCAAATATGCATATAAGTATCCATCCCTTCGATATATAGAATAGCCTTGGGATAAAAATATAATCATTACACGTGTCATGTATTTGCATAGTTTCCAATTTTGGGTAATAACAAAACTCAGTTTGAAGAGACAGGGACTGATTAGGTCTTTCTGCAAAGCAGATGCCCCCACCCCCATGCCTCTAAAGCCTGTTTTCCTCTTTTTCTGAAACACCATGCTAATTTTAAAAAGCAAAATAATAAAAGACATTTGGGGTGGCAAATGGAAAAGTTTCAAAGCTAACAATGCAATTTCCCCTTGGAACAGCCCTTGGGGAGTGAGAAGAAATGGGTACACTGCCTTTTAAAGAGGAACCCTGCGCAGTAACCTTAGGAGACCCAGAGAACCATGGGGAAATAAATCACACAATTTTAGATAAATGGAGTCTAAAGGCTCCACTGATTAACAAGAATGATGTCAGCAGCAGACCTTGAGTCTCTCAGAGGTGCCCTGTTCCCTGCTTCTGAAGAGTGTTGGCAAGAGCTGCAGAAGGAAGAAAGTCAAGGAGTCAACTCCCTCCTCAGACTGTGCTTTGGCTTCCTCTGAACTCCCCTGCCTCTACTCTGCACCCAAGAACAGGAAGTATGCCCAGTTTCACCATTGCATGCCTTTAATGTAAACTGGGCCTGTCTTTGGTAAGAGCAACTAAGAAATGCTTTTTTATTTCCCATAGGATTCCTCCCACTTCTAGTAAGCTCTGCATACATTAATTTAAATTACTGCCCTGAGTTCTAATAAAAATATTCCTTGTGTATCCTCCACTTGTGCTGCAACTATGTTTACAAACTCCATTTAATTTCTTCTTAAAAGAGTATCTTCTGGGCTAGTCAGTAAGCTGGTTGCTGCAAAAGACTGTGACCCTGAGATTGGATCCACACCATTCCTGTAAAAAGCCAGGAATAATATATAATAAATAATAATACAGGAATAGTGCATGCTGATCCCATCACTAGAGAAGTAGAGACAAGAGGATTCTTGGAGCTTGAATGCCAACCAGTCTAACTAAATTAGTAAACTTCATATTCAATGAGAGATCTTTTTCATAAAATAAAACAAGAGAGAAATAAAAATACTGACTGCAATGTCTGGACTCCTCTCTCACACACACATATGTGCATATACACACACACAAACACACATGCATGCACACATGCATGCACATACATAAAAAGAACACTTTGTAACCAAAAAATGTAATTATGATATGTAAATCTTTTAAGTCATCAACAGAAAATAAATTCATATAAAGTAGTGATGAATTCAAATTAAATTATCCCTCTTCATTTCACTTTGGTTATCCACAACTTTGACATAAATACACAAAATAGTGGATTTTCTGAGGTATCAACGTGAGATAAGCTATGACTTGGTTTCATGATGAATAGTTACGAAATGTTACAGCATACATGTTCTTGTGTTCTAGTTTTTGCTCAGGGGGAATAAATAAAAAAATCCTGAATGCACTGGGGTCTTTTCAGATTAGAACAGTTCTCAAAACTTTCTGAAAGGTTGAAGAAATACTGATGCCCCTCTCACTAGTAGCCATGTGATTCCTCAATTATCTCTTCTACAAAAACTGAAGCTGGTCATATCTGCTTCTTAAGGTAATTGAAAGGATGAAGTCAAGTTACCGGTTGCCTATGTATACTGCAGTTCCAATGTAAATAAAATTAACATCAATGGCATTAGGATTGGGAAAAATTCAGTATAATAACCATGAGGAATCTGTAACATACATGATGCAACTGAGGGTCAAACACATCAATATTGAACTGGACTGCTAGACAATATAAAATCAATCCAGAGTCTCACCACCAGATATGTTCTAACAGCCAGCCCTAAGCCTTGTAGTGCTTACTCCCTGTCTCTCTCTGGCTTCCTCATTTACAGTTTTAAAGAGTTGACTTTAATAGACTATAATGTATCAAGAGCTCACATCAAATCAATTTTGTGGATACTCCAGGTTAACCATGGCTCTCACACAACATTCAAGATATCTAATATCTTGTGTGTGACCCAATATTTAACTTTGTAAGGAAATAACTAGATAGATCATATACAGACTTTTATAGACAATGGTGATGACAGGACATAATGGCTCCCTAGTGAACTGTCAGCAAGACCACTTGAACGAACCTTTTTCAAACCACATCCTCCTAGGCAGTTTGACCCAACCTCAAGTACATTTATTTCTGTTATGAGGAACAGGCTACTGTGAAAGTAAATGATGAGCTTTATCTCTTAGGGCCCCGCCATGCTTCACAGATGCTATCAGTGCCCCACACTTTGTCGTTAAGAGCAGTTAGTGCAAAAAGTCATTCTGATGAGTAATCTAAAGCACAAGCAGTCAAGTGACTTCGTCTTTAGTACTAGTGATTGAAGTAGGTGTCTACTCCCTGTGCATTCCTTGAGCCTCCTAATTAACTCAATTGTTGCAGTCCAGGCTGATGATTGCTGTTATGAATCTTTCCTCTGGGGGCTGATGCAGGGGTCTTACTCTGAGGCCCCAGTTTCTAGCTATGCATCCTCCACCTGTTCCCATTCTACTGCCCTTCATCCATGCAGAAACGTCACTCTCGGCAGCACAGTGTTTGCCTTCCACACACTGCAGCCTAATCCAATGCTCCCTTGATATGTTTTGCAACTAAATCATTAGTTGTATTATTTAAATGGTTTGTCTTTAAAGCCTATAATAAAGAATTTTCAATTAAACACTATGTTTTGCCTTCCAGTATCTACCTCCTAATCTTTTATGACTTTTTCCAGAAATATCTGTGAGATAATACGTGGAGTTCAATGCAAATGAAATGAAAATGAAGAGGACTCTGTTTAAAATATATTGAGAATTGTAAGAGACAGATAACAGGTCCTTGACCCTCAAGGGCCATGTGGACCATGAGTAAGAAGTGCCAAACACTCATAGAGTCAATGTCTCACTTCTATGACACCTCTACAAGGGCAAGCTCTGGTGTCTTCCACAGCCATAAAGCACTGTCCCTCTTTCAAAATAAATGACAGGAATGTCTTCACCAATATTTTGGCTGCAGAGTTTTGTAATGTAGTCTATTGATATTTGCTAGTTTTCTCTGTCAAATTCTCAGAGATAATGCCATGAACAAGATAACTCACTGGACCACATGAGTCTATCAAGACCTGGGAAGTCTCATACCTACTGTCCCATTCAAGCATGATTTCTAAAATCTTGGCTACCTTTTTAAGTGATGAACCCATCCCTAGTTAACCAGGGAATTCCTGTTCACAGGGAGAGTGTGAATTGTTAAGTTACCTTGCAGGTGGTCCTCCTAGAAATAAGGCTTGACCCTGAACACAGACTCTTCAGATAAGTGATTGACTTCGTGGCAGGCAAAACTTTCAAATTCTGGAGCGAATGGCATGTCTGTAGGCTAGAGCTTGCTCTGCCAGCTAACAGGGGCTACAGCCTGAATCAATAAATGGAACCTAAAAATAAAGCCACATGATCCTTTTGGGAAAATGCTTGACTTAAAACAGACCCAAGTGGAATATTCCTTAATTACTGCTGTTTTGTAATACTGGTTGACCCCTTCTGTTCAGGCATGTTGTGGCTCCCCGGGGTATTTCTAGGCATTATACTTAGTAATTTAAGCCTGCTTCCAACCTGCTGATAGCATCATTTCTTCTACCAAAAAAACTCTGGTTCTTGGCAGAAAGTAAAAATGAAATAAAGAGAAATATATTAAGTATATTATGCATTCTACTTTCAGATGCAATTAGGGTTTCTAAGTGCTAGAGTTACTTAGAAGTCTGAGTAGAATTTATACAACATCCAATTTAAATGGATGCTCTTTATATCTTGTCATTGAAATGTGAGTATCAACTGATTCATAACTTTAAGCTAGAATTCATTAAGGAATCTTGATGGGGATCTATCCTAAAATAAATCATATTTTGTTTTGTAGCGATCATTCCTGAGTCTCTATTTTCTCTCATGCAGTTTATTATTTTCTGATGTTAGTCAGTACTGCATTCCATTTAAGAACAGTGCTCCAATCTTTCTGCCTGACAAGTCATAGCTGAAAGTATATACCCTTCATTCAACCAAGTAGAGTCAAAGCAACAGCACACGGATCAAGAGACCATTGTCTCAGTGTGGAACTAAATAACTACAACATATATGGCTCAGTGAAAGGAGGCAGAATTCATGTAAACCTAGGACTGGTGTCATGTCTCTCTGGTAAGAAAAGTGAACATATGTGAACATAGGTACAGACGGAGAAGGGAAGATGTGTTTCCTTGATTTTTTTCAAAGCAAAATGACAAACTTTGTATTTAAAAGCTATCAGAGCACCTTGGTTTTAGGGGGTCTAAGATCAACCTTACGTCCACCACAGATCCAATGAGCAGCAGGACAACACATAGGCTGGTTTTTTTATCCAACTACACTGAGCCTTTAAAGTCACTTATTTAAACTTTCTTCAAATTCTAAGTTTTTGGGATAAAAATTCTATTTTAAAATGGAGTTAGGAAAGCTGTTTCTGAAACATATTCTCCTGTTTTCTGATCGCACAACGAATGTTTAAGTATAAAAATACTCCCATTGTTGTAATAATCAACTCCACAAACCAGTTTCGTGAAGATGCAAAGAGAGCAGATAACTGTTAAAAATCTTCATTTCTATTTCCCTTCTGCCTACTCACTTGGGGTAAACTGGAGTAACTGTCCACCTAACTAGAAAGAAAGGGGGAATTTTCCTAAACTTCTACAGATGAAAATGTTTAATAAAGTTAAACTAATTTTATCTCTTGTTACAATTGGTTTCTGTGAATTATGTATCTAGGAAAAGTAAATATTTTCACTTTTTAAATTAAAGTCGCCCTTCTTGTATGTCTTGGTTGTTTGCCCTCACTCTACATTCACTCTGCTTTTCTCTGCTTTATCTGTAACACTAACTCGTGCATCTGCCCTAGCCACAGTGTGCATGTGGAATGTCTTAGGTGGCCTCAGAGTACCCCCAGGATCACGTCTCCTCACACAGCATTCAGTATTCATTTTCCTTTAGATATAATTTTATCTGGGCAAGATGTTTTTTCCTTCACATAAAAATTATTGGACCACATTTTCTTCATATTAGAAAAGAAAAAAAAACATTTACTTAATGTTTAGTTTTAGTTTTAGAGCTGCTAAGGGGCAGGTCCCCAACTATTTCAACTGAAGGGGAAATTGTGTACATTTTAGTGAAAGAGTATTCCAAGTAAGTTTCTAAAGCTTTGAGGATTGCAATGTTTCCTTGCCTTTCCTAAATACTAAAGTTCTGTATCCAATTTTATTTGCCTATCATGTCCCTCCAGAGGTTTCAAGACAGAATTTCACTCTGTTATTTTCAGTCAAACACTGGCTCTGTGTTTTATTGTGTTTCCTTATTTGATAGTCTCAAGGACTCTGTTGTTCAAATTTGCATGCGTTATGAAAATGTTTATTTGTGTAAATTATACTTACAAAGTTTAGTATTTCCAAATGTGCGTCATAAAGACTACACGAATGATAGGGCATGAAAGATTAGAGCACCATAGCAGGAATATCCTCTAGGAGGGGATGAGATATGGATAAATAATCCTTCTCTAACCTCACTCCTAAATTGTTGTTATTTTTGTCTTTTTCTTTTTCTGAAGCTGAGGACTGAACCCAGGGCCTTGTGCTTGCTAGGCAAGCGTTCTACCACTGAGCTAAATTCCCAACCCCCTAAATTTTTATATAGGTAAAATGAGCTACAAATAATGTTTTCCTTTATCATGGGTGAATTCTTTAAAGGAGAAATGCCCATGTTCATTGTTCAAATGGTTATTGTGACTCAACTGTACCAGTCTCAATATCATATCCATATGTGCAAGGGACACATCACATTCATCGGAAGTGGGAGATTCCTTCTCCAATTACATTCTCCAAAGAGTTCCTTTTTTGCTATCCGCTTCCCTGAGTGAATGGGCACCAGATGGGATTTCTAGAAAGGATGGGGTGCCCCCACCACTTATCTTTGCACTGAGGGTAAATTTCCTTCAAGTTTAAGACTGTAAATAGTGATCTACCCAAATTTAAAAAAAAAAAAAAGGAAATGTAGTGTGCATTTGTGCTACCTGCCTGCCTTGTTCTACATTGCCCATGAAAAGCAAAGAAAGGACAGTGAATTGATTAGGTCATGTGAAAACTGATAGGCCTAAGCTTCTAGCTACACATCACTGAGCCCTCTACACTCAAGACATTTCTCACTTGAAGAGAGGAAAAATCCTACTTCCATCTACGACAGCCAGGAAGTGCTGGTGTTCCACTCTCCTTTATATTTCACTGCATTTGGTCGTACTTAAAAGTAAATATATAACATTAGTTCATATAAAGTGAAATCCAGAGTTTAGAGGGCTTAGCATATCTTGTGACATCTGACTACTAAACACCTAAAATTACAAAAGGGAAAAAGTTCAGGGCTAGGAGATGACGCAAGGTAAAACACTTGCTTGGTGAGCACAAGCACCTGACCTGAGTTTGGGTCCTAACGTAAATGTTGGGCCATGGTGATGTAACTGCAATCCTAACACGTGAGAGGCAAAGACAGAGGACCCCCAGAGTGATGGGGCTAAGTAAAGGAGCTGAATCACAAGCTCTGTGATCAAGTGAGAAACTGCCTCAGTATGTAAGGTGAAATCACAAAGGAAGGCAGCCAATGTCAGCATCTGGCCTATACATGAACACATACACATGTATAATTTACTGCACACACGCATTCTTGTGCCTACATGCATATAAACACATATACACATATGAATACCACACAAATACACACATAAAATATTAAACATCGGGCGAATGTACAGTGAAGTTTGCAAAAGAAAAATGCCCTAAGAATCAGGATTCCTAATCCCAAAGAGTAACTTAGATTTAAAATACAGACGATACTGAAATATTATCCAACATTAAAAAATGTAACAGTCTCATCTGAGGTAAGCTGAGCAGTAAGTCATGTGTTCATTCATAGCTATCGACATTCTTTTTTTTTTTTTATTTCAGTTTGCCACTTTATTTTCTAGAATTAAAATGAACTTGCCTGTATTTTAATACTTTGTATAATTTTTTTTTTATTAACTTGAGTATTTCTTATATACATTTCGAGTGTTATTCCCTTTCCCGGTTTCCGGGCAAACATCCCCCTCCCCCCTCCCCTTCCTTATGGGTGTTCCCCTCCCAACCCTCCCCCCATTGCCGCCCTCCCCCCATAGACTAGTTCACTGGGGGTTCAGTCTTAGCAGGACCCAGGGCTTCCCCTTCCACTGGTGCTCTTACTAGGATATTCATTGCTACCTATGGGGTCAGAGTCCAGGGTCAGTCCATGTATAGTCTTTAGGTAGTGGCTTAGTCCCTGGAAGCTCTGGTTGCTTGGCATTGTTGTACTTTTGGGGTCTCGAGCCCCTTCAAGCTCAGCTATCGACATTCTTGAATTACAGTGGCTTGATTGAAAATGTTGGAACCTTCATCTACGTTTAAAGCCATTGTTGTCAGTCAGTGAGTTACTTGATAACCCTGTTTCCAACTTCTTAATTTTCAGTTTGAATAAAAATTCAGGTTTCCTCATAGGATCATTGAGAGGGTTAAGTGATTTGACACAAAGAAAAAGCTATATAAGTGCCTGACATAAATGCTTACTGTGTTAGCAATTTTTATACTTTCATTGTTCTCAATGCTGAACAAATCTGTGGGACTTGATGATAGAAATTTATGTCATACTTAGTTCCAGTATCATTTCTGTTCAATTCTCTGAAATATTCTGCATAATATGTTTTCTTTTACTATTAAAATGTTTATTTGTATGTGCAAAAAAATAAAATACAGATGAGCTGAGCATTTGATAATCTCAGTGACCAGAAATCCACATTTTAAGAATCTTTTGTACCCACCCCAGGCCAAATGACATAAGTCCGTACTCCCTCTACTGTAGAAGTTGAGGCCTGAGTGTCACTTGAGTCATGGTATTCAAAGCCAGTATAGTAAGAGAGCACGTCAAAATATATTAATAAAGAGAATTCCTTGCAAACCACAAAATTTGATCTAAGTATGATAAAAACTGACTTTAATATCCTTAAACTAGGGGACTGACGAGATGGCTCAGAGGTTAAAAGCACTGGCTGCTCTTCCAGAGGAACCTGATTCAATTCCCAGTACCCTCATAGCAGCTCACAACTGTCTGAAACTTTCACTTTCAGGGTATCTGACACTCTCACACAGACATACATGCAAGTAAAATGTCAAAGCACACGAGCAAACCTGAGCCTCGGGACCACAGGTAAGACCAAATTTTCTGCTGCAAGAAAGCTGCCTGGTGAGCTTGGGACACACGGAAGCAGAATTTCTCTAGGACCGGGCACGTTCTGTGTTTACCGGAAGTCCCAGACCCGCGGATCCCGACCCGCAGCAGCTCTCTGCTCCCAGACCCGGTGAGAGAGAGAGACCCAACCGCCTGGTCAGGTGGGCACTCCTGAGGCTGCAGAGCGGAAGAGACCACCAACACTGCTCACCCCTGCCCACATCCCTGGCCCAAAAGGAAACTGTATAAGGCCTCTGGGCTCCCGTGGGGGAGGGCCCAGGAGCGGCAGGACACCTGCCTGAGACACCTCCGGAACCTGAAAGAAAAAGACTGGATAAACAGTTCTCTGCACCCAAATCCCGTGGGAGGGAGAGCTAAACCTTCAGAGAGGCAGACAAGCCTGGGAAACCAGAAGAGACTGCTCTCTGCACACACATCTTGGACGCCAGAGGAAAAAGCCAAAGACCATCTGGAACCCTGGTGCACTGAAGCTCCCGGAAGGGGCGGCACAGGTCTTCCTGGTTGCTGCCGCTGCAGAGAGCCCCTGGGCAGCACCCCACGAGCGAACCTGAGCCTCGGGACCACAGGTAAGACCAAATTTTCTGCTGCAAGAAAGCTGCCTGGTGAACTCAAGACACAGGCCCACAGGAACAGCTGAAGACCTGTAGAGAGGAAAAACTACACGCCGGAAAGCAGAACACTCTGTCCCCAGAACTGACTGAAAGAGAGGAAAACAGGTTTACAGCACTCCTGACACACAGGCTTATAGGACAGTCTAGCCACTGTCAGAAATAGCAGAACAAAGTAACACTAGAGATAATCTGATGGCGAGAGGCAAGCGCAGGAACCCAAGCAACAGAAACCAAGACTACAAGCCATCATCGGAGCCCAATTCTCCCACCAAAACAAACATGGAATATCCAAACACACCAGAAAAGCAAGATCTAGTTTCAAAATCATATTTGATCATGATGCTGGAGGACTTCAAGAAAGACATGAACACACTTAGGGAAACACAGGAAAACATTAATAAACAAGTAGAAGCCTACAGAGAGGAATCGCAAAAATCCCTGAAAGAATTCCAGGAAAACACAATCAAACAGTTGAAGGAATTAAAAATGGAAATAGAAGCAATCAAGAAAGAACACATGGAAACAACCCTGGATATAGAAAACCAAAAGAAGAGACAAGGAGCTGTAGATACAAGCTTCACCAACAGAATACAAGAGATGGAAGAGAGAATCTCAGGAGCAGAAGATTCCATAGAAATCATTGACTCAACTGTCAAAGATAATGTAAAGCGGAAAAAGCTACTGGTCCAAAACATACAGGAAATCCAGGACTCAATGAGAAGATCAAACCTAAGGATAATAGGTATAGAAGAGAGTGAAGACTCCCAGCTCAAAGGACCAGTAAATATCTTCAACAAAATCATAGAAGAAAACTTCCCTAACCTAAAAAAAGAGATACCCATAGACATACAAGAAGTCTACAGAACTCCAAATAGATTGGACCAGAAAAGAAACACCTCCCGTCACATAATTGTCAAAACACCAAACGCACAAAATAAAGAAAGAATATTAAAAGCAGTAAGGGAAAAAGGTCAAGTAACATATAAAGGGAGACCTATCAGAATCACACCAGACTTCTCGCCAGAAACTATGAAGGCCAGAAGATCCTGGACTGATGTTATACAGACCCTAAGAGAACACAAATGCCAGCCCAGATTACTGTATCCAGCAAAACTCTCAATTAACATTGATGGAGAAACCAAGATATTCCATGACAAAACCAAATTTACACAATATCTTTCTACAAATCCAGCACTACAAAGGATAATAAATGGTAAAGCCCAACATAAGGAGGCAAGCTATACCCTAGAAGAAGCAAGAAACTAATCGTCTTGGCAACAAAACAAAGAGAATGAAAGCACACAAACATAACCTCACATCCAAATATGAATATAAAGGGAAACAATAATCACTATTCCTTAATATCTCTCAATATCAATGGCCTCAACTCCCCAATAAAAAGACATAGATTAACAAACTGGATACGCAACGAGGACCCTGCATTCTGCTGCCTACAGAAAACACACCTCAGAGACAAAGACAGACACTACCTCAGAGTGAAAGGCTGGAAACAACTTTCCAAGCAAATGGTCTGAAGAAGCAAGCTGGAGTAGCCATTCTAATATCAAATAAAATCAATTTCCAACTAAAAGTCATCAAAAAAGATAAGGAAGGACACTTATATTCATCAAAGGAAAAATCCACCAAGATGAACTCTCAATCCTAAATATCTATGCCCCAAATACAAGGGCACCTACATACGTAAAAGAAACCTTACTAAAGCTCAAAACACACATTGCACCTCACACAATAATAGTGGGAGATTTCAACACCCCACTCTCATCAATGGACAGATCATGGAAACAGAAATTAAACAGTGATGTCGACAGACTAAGAGAAGTCATGAGCCAAATGGACTTAACGGATATTTATAGAACATTCTATCCTAAAGCAAAAGGATATACCTTCTTCTCAGCTCCTCATGGTACTTTCTCCAAAATTGACCATATAATTGGTCAAAAAACGGGCCTCAACAGGTACAGAAAGATAAAAATAATCCCATGCGTGCTATCGGACCACCACGGCCTAAAACTGGTCTTCAATAACAATAAGGGAAGAATGCCCACATATACGTGGAAATTGAACAATGCTCTACTCAATGATAACCTGGTCAAGGAAGAAATAAAGAAAGAAATTAAAAACTTTTTAGAATTTAATGAAAATGAAGATACAACATACTCAAACTTATGGGACACAATGAAAGCTGTGCTAAGAGGAAAACTCATAGTGCTGAGTGCCTGCAGAAAGAAACAGGAAAGAGCATACGTCAGCAGCTTGACAGCACACCTAAAAGCTCTAGAACAAAAAGAAGCAAATACACCCAGGAGGAGTAGAAGGCAGGAAATAATCAAACTCAGAGCTGAAATCAACCAAGTAGAAACAAAAAGGACCATAGAAAGAATCAACAGAACCAAAAGTTGGTTCTTTGAGAAAATCAACAAGATAGATAAACCCTTAGCCAGACTAACGAGAGGACACAGAGAGTGCGTCCAAATTAACAAAATCAGAAATGAAAAGGGAGACATAACTACAGATTCAGAGGAAATTCAAAAAATCATCAGATCTTACTATAAAAACCTATATTCAACAAAATTTGAAAATCTTCAGGAAATGGACAATTTCCTAGACAGATACCAGGTATCAAAGTTAAATCAGGAACAGATAAACCAGTTAAACAACCCCATAACTCCTAAGGAAATAGAAGCAGTCATTAAAGGTCTCCCAACCAAAAAGAGCCCAGGTCCAGACGGGTTTAGTGCAGAATTCTATCAAACCTTCATAGAAGACCTCATACCAATATTATCCAAACTATTCCACAAAATTGAAACAGATGGATCACTACCGAATACCTTCTACAAAGCCACAATTACTCTTATACCTAAACCACACAAAGACACAACAAAGAAAGAGAACTTCAGACCCATTTCCCTTATGAATATCGACGCAAAAATACTCAATAAAATTCTGGCAAACCGAATTCAAGAGCACATCAAAACAATCATCCACCATGATCAAGTAGACTTCATCCCAGGCATGCAGGGATGGTTTAATATACGGAAAACCATCAACGTGATCCATTATATAAACAAACTGAAAGAACAGAACCACATGATCATTTCATTAGATGCTGAGAAAGCATTTGACAAAATTCAACACCCCTTCATGATAAAAGTCCTGGAAAGAATAGGAATTCAAGGCCCATACCTAAACATAGTAAAAGCCATATACAGCAAACCAGTTGCTAACATTAAACTAAATGGAGAGAAACTTGAAGCAATCCCACTAAAATCAGGGACTAGACAAGGCTGCCCACTCTCTCCCTACTTATTCAATATAGTTCTTGAAGTTCTAGCCAGAGCAATCAGACAACAAAAGGAGATCAAAGGGATACAGATCGGAAAAGAAGAGGTCAAAATATCACTATTTGCAGATGACATGATAGTATATTTAAGTGATCCCAAAAGTTCCACCAGAGAACTACTAAAGCTGATAAACAACTTCAGCAAAGTGGCTGGGTATAAAATTAACTCAAATAAATCAGTTGCCTTCCTCTATACAAAAGAGAAACAAGCCGAGAAAGAAATTAGGGAAACGACACCCTTCATAATAGACCCAAATAATATAAAGTACCTCGGTGTGACTTTAACCAAGCAAGTAAAAGATCTGTACAATAAGAACTTCAAGACACTGAGGAAAGAAATTGAAGAAGACCTCAGAAGATGGAAAGATCTCCCATGCTCATGGATTGGCAGGATTAATATAGTAAAAATGGCCATTTTACCAAAAGCAATCTACAGATTCAATGCAATCCCCATCAAAATACCAATCCAATTCTTCAAAGAGTTAGACAGAACAATTTGCAAATTCATCTGGAATAACAAAAAACCCAGGATAGCTAAAGCTATCCTCAACAATAAAAGGACTTCAGGGGAAATCACTATCCCTGAACTCAAGCAGTATTACAGAGCAATAGTGATAAAAACTGCATGGTATTGGTACAGAGACAGACAGATAGACCAATGGAATAGAATTGAAGACCCAGAAATGAACCCACACACCTATGGTCACTTGATTTTTGACAAAGGAGCCAAAACCATCCAATGGAAAAAAGATAGCATTTTCAGCAAATGGTGCTGGTTCAACTGGAGGGCAACATGTAGAAGAATGCAGATCGATCCATGCTTATCACCCTGTACAAAGCTTAAGTCCAAGTGGATCAAGGACCTCCACATCAAACCAGACACACTCAAACTAATAGAAGAAAAACTAGGGAAGCATCTGGAACACATGGGCACTGGAAAAAATTTCCTGAACAAAACACCAATGGCTTATGCTCTAAGATCAAGAATCGACAAATGGGATCTCATAAAACTGCAAAGCTTCTGTAAGGCAAAGGACACCGTGGTTAGGACAAAACGGCAACCAACAGATTGGGAAAAGATCTTTACCAATCCTACAACAGATAGAGGCCTTATATCCAAAATATACAAAGAACTCAAGAAGTTAGACCGCAGGGAAACAAATAACCCTATTAAAAAATGGGGTTCAGAGCTAAACAAAGAATTCACAGCTGAGGAATGCCGAATGGCTGAGAAACACCTAAAGAAATGTTCAACATCTTTAGTCATAAGGGAAATGCAAATCAAAACAACCCTGAGATTTCACCTCACACCAGTGAGAATGGCTAAGATCAAAAACTCAGGTGACAGCAGATGCTGGCGAGGATGTGGAGAAAGAGGAACACTCCTCCATTGTTGGTGGGATTGCAGACTGGTAAAACCATTCTGGAAATCAGTCTGGAGGTTCCTCAGAAAATTGGACATTGAACTGCCTGAGGATCCAGCTATACCTCTCTTGGGCATATACCCAAAAGATGCCTCAACATATAAAAGAGACACGTGCTCCACTATGTTCATCGCAGCCTTATTTATAATAGCCAGAAACTGGAAAGAACCCAGATGCCCTTCAACAGAGGAATGGATACAGAAAATGTGGTACATCTACACAATGGAATATTACTCAGCTATCAAAAACAACGACTTTATGAAATTCGTAGGCAAATGGTTGGAACTGGAAAATATCATCCTGAGTGAGCTAACCCAATCACAGAAAGACATACATGGTATGCACTCATTGATAAGTGGCTATTAGCCCAAATGCTTGAATTACCCTAGATCCCTAGAACAAACGAAACCCAAGACGGATGATCAAAATGTGAATGCTTCACTCCTTCTTTAAATGAGGAAAAAGAATACCCTTGGCAGGGAAGGGAGAGGCAAAGATTAAAACAGAGACTGAAGGAACACCCATTCAGAGCCTGTCCCACATTTGGCCCATACATATACAGCCACCCAATTAGACAAGATGGATGAAGCAAAGAAGTGCAGACCGACAGGAGCTGGATGTAGATCGCTCCTGAGAGACACAGCCAGAATACAGCAAATACAGAGGCGAATGCCAGCAGCAAACCACTGAAGTGAGAATAGGTCCCCTATTGAAGGAATCAGAGAAAGAACTGGAAGAGCTTGAAGGGGCTCGAGACCCCAAAAGTACAACAATGCCAAGCAACCAGAGCTTCCAGGGACTAAGCCACTACCTAAAGACTATACATGGACTGACCCTGGACTCTGACCCCATAGGTAGCAATGAATATCCTAGTAAGAGCACCAGTGGAAGGGGAAGCCCTGGGTCCTGCTAAGACTGAACCCCCAGTGAACTAGTCAATGGGGGGAGGGCGGCAATGGGGGGAGGGTTGGGAGGGGAACACCCATAAGGAAGGGGAGGGGGGAGGGGGATGTTTGCCCGGAAACCGGGAAAGGGAATAACACTCGAAATGTATATAAGAAATACTCAAGTTAATTAAAAAAAAAAATGTCAAAGCCCATAAAACAAGAACGTAAGTAAGTATATAAATAAATAAATAAATAAATTGTTATATATATATATATGCATGCATACATACATACATACATACGATTCTTAAAATAGGCTGGAAAGATAGCTCTGTATTTAATATTACACACAGCTCCAGCAGAGAACCAAAGTTCAGTTCCAGTAACCTACATCTGGTTGGTCCCAACTACTGTCATTAAAGTGCCAGAGTATCCAACGCCCTCTTCTGGCATCCATGGGCATTTGCGCTCACATCCCCATATCACCAAAATGGGCAGGAAGAGAGAGAATTTTTTATTTTAAAATTTTAAAGTCCTTAAACTGTTATGCATTTAGTGAGAGAAAGACAGGGAAAAATAGGAAACTAACCTGCCAATATTGATGACAAAGACTCTGTGATCTTCTGAATTTATAATTTAACCTACCCTTCCCATGTGGTTCAAGAACTCTACAGCAAACGTAAATATAAAAAGTAGAAAAGCAGACTTCCCATGCTAATGCCTGTCTCCCTGGCAGAGCCAATGCAAATCATCTTCAGAAGGGCACATCCATGACCCAGTACTCTACCTCAGAAAGGAAGTCTTTGTCCTTACCACATCTGAGAGAACAGTGAGATTCTAACTAATCACCTAGCATCTGGTTACAGAGCCTGGGTGCTCTACTGAGTGCCCCAGAGAAAGTGGTAATTAAGTCCTACCATCATCATTCTTTGCAAGGCCAAAGGCCAACAGCATACCTGTGCTGGAAAGCCAAGAGGATAGCTTCAGGAGAAATTAAGAATGACTGGAGTTAGTGACTGATCTTTATGGAATGGTGTGATGCACGGAGCCATATTGGATTTGGGCCTAGCCGCTTTTTGACTGCATGGCTCAAAGTGGCTAGGTGACTTTGGGCTGTTTGGCCACAGAGACTCACCCCTAAGATGACTGCATTAAGTCTTAAGATTGTTGAATTAAAGCCTCTCCCATGAATTTACGGCACAGGAAGATAACATTCAAGGGATGCCTCAGCTCCCTTAGCAGATACCTGTTACCTCCTGAATCAACACCCAGTGTCTCCACCGCCTGACCTCATCATCTACCGCCTGACCTCTTTGCCTCCAGCTATCACTACCTGTATCCGCACCTCCCCCTCCTCTGTGTTTCACAAAGGACACTCCCCCTACCTGAAAGCCTTAAAAGCTGTAACATTCACCCCAATAAACGAGACCTTGACAACAGAATCTTGCTTGGTCTCCTTCTTCTCTCGCCCCCCATTTAGGCCCAAGGGTAGTGCCCCTTCGGGACCCTGAATAACTGGGTTCCCGCTGGCGGGAACAAGTGGCGCCCGAACAGGGACCCCAAAGTACGGCCAACTACCGGACGACGGAGACAGGAGATCCGCGGAGAGATTGAGGACTCTTCAGGCTGCATTGCTCGTGCATCGCTGGAGAGGGAGGTAAGACCGTTCGAATAAGTGTCGTCCCATCGCCATGGGGAAGGTATTGTCTAAGGAGGCTTGATTCATAGGAGAGATCAGGCGCTCATTCAGGGAGAGAGGAAAAAGTTAAGGAAAAGGATTTAATCAATTTTTTTTGTTTTGTTGATGAAAAGTGTCCTTGGGGTAAGATGGGCTAGAAAAGGCCTTGATGATTTGGGCTAGCGTAAGTAAAACTTGTAATAAAAAAGGGACAAGGTAATGGTAAAGTATTTTTGTGTATGCGTTCTTTTAGAGTTATGTTTTAGTCTTTGGACCCTGACTAGAGATAGTTTACACCCTAGACATGAGAGAGAATGGGTTTGGGAAAAACAGTCCTCCCGGACTCTCCGCAGATGCTTTGGAGAAAGAGAAAAACCTTTTCAGAGCTCTCTTAGGAACAGAGGGAAAGCAGGAGACGTCCTGCCTCTCTGCTGGTTCCTATTGGAGAAATGCTTATTTCTGGTTCTGGGTTCCATAGGTAGGATATGTGGGACACCATCTAGTTTTTTCCCTCTATGTCTATTGTCTGTCCTTGGTGCACCAAGCTGTCCATGTCTGTCAGTTTATGTCTGTGGTTTTTGCTTCTCGTTGCTTGAATGTTTTGTGTTTCATGTTTAAAAGAAAAGGTTAAAATTTTAAATGCTGGTTGATTCACCCATTGATGTAGTTTTAACTCCTTTCAAGAAAGGTACAAATAAATAAAAAGTTTCAATTGGCTTTTGGAGCCTGCATCTGTAGCTAGAAGCCTAAGTCCACTGGGCAAGCTCCCCAGGGGGCTGGCTAAATGTTTACACTAGCCGATCCTAAAGGCACTAGGAGCTTCACAGCTTCTATGGTAATGAAACTGATAGCTGTTTCTCTAGAAAAATCCCTGACTTATTATTTGACTTAGCAGGTGACAAGGTGCTTCTCTTAATATTACAGCTAGAAAAAGTAAAAATGGTGCTTGGTCTAAATATTAAAGATATGTATAGCCACTTCAATTTTGTTTCTGATTGGTTTTAAATGTATAAATATGCTCTACACGCCTTGGTTATGTACTATTGGCTTTTAAGTTATTAGATATGGTTAAAAAGGTGTAACATTGGTAACAGAAAGTTGGCTTAAAATTGTAATTTACATGAAGTCATTCTAGATAACATGTGACATGGGCCTGGTTGCCTTGTCACTGTTTGGCCTTAGCCTTAGATTATAGGATCAAAAGCCTCTCCCTGTAATTTACTGCACAAGAAGTTTACATTCATGGAATGTTTTCAGCCTCAACAAGACCCTTCTGGGTCTCCAACAAGGTTTGACCCCTGCTGAGCCCTGCCCTTGCATGTGGAAGCTTTTTGTTCCCAACTGGCAGTCTGGCCAGGTACTTCTCACCTGAGTCAGAATTAGGCTGGCCTTCCTGGTTATTTCCCTAATTTATTCAGGCCACATAGTCTGTCCTTTGTTACCGAAGTCTCAGCCAGGGTTCCCCACTGTGCTTAGCAGATACCTGCTAAGTGCTGTACTTTAGATATATAGTTTGGTCCATAAAGAAACCAGAGGCCTTTTCCTCTTCTGGCTTGACACAAAAAAAAAGAAAAAAAGAAAAAATCAAACAGGTAGAGATTGTTACAAGACTTACGAAAGATTGATGAGGTTTTAGAACTTGTGAGAGCATTACAGCCAGTTTGCTTACTCCAACTGCCATTTCAAGATAGATTTAGAGGACTGATTTTATACAATTTGTTTACGTCCTGGCCATTGTGAGTTTTCATTTCGTGAGCTTGCTTATAATTTTAGAGAGCCCACAAAGTGATATCATTAAAAATTTTACAAAAGAATGGCTAATAGCCTTATATTATGTAATTTTGTCGCTTCTTCAATGTAAGAAGTTAGAACCTTAAATCTTTCAGTGTATATGAAAATTTTTACTACAAACCTTTGCTCTCAAAATGAGCTTTAATATTTGGGGAGTAGCTGTTGCAGAAAAGAATATTTGAAGCTAATTTTAAGCTTCTAAGGATATGTTAATTGGCTAACTACCTCACCTTACCAGAGGACTTAAGCCTTCCTTTGTTATCCTCATTGGAGATAAAGCTTCAGTTGTGTTAATACAGAATTGTAGACTAGAGTCATGGAAGTATTTTAAAAAAGAAACCTGGTAAAACATATCTTATTCCAAACAGCAATTAAATTGGTTATTACAAAATACTGATATTTGGCCTATCACATATACAAATCTCAGGCAAAATTGATAATTTTACTCTTTGCATGCTTTTGTATTTCCTATAAATTTGTGCATACAACCCATAGAAAATGAGCTTACTATATTTATAGGTGGTTCATCTAATGAAAAGGCTACATGTATGTTTGGATCACTTGTTTATTCTCTTCAGTTTCCCCTGCTTTAGCACAGATTATTAAATTACGTGCTGTAGCCACTGTTTTAAAAAAAAAAAATCAAGCTTTTAAGTCATATACTGATAGCCAATGTATGGCTTATGGTTTACAGTTGATTAAAAAGTTTCCCTTTTTAGATACTACTAGCCCTCAAATTATACAATTACTTAATGCTATATTAGAGACAGGTTTTCTACTTAAAATGAATGAGTGATTTCAGTGTGAATTGTCTGACAACTCACTGTCCTTTCAGTGCTCTGTCTCAGACAACTAAACAAAACCATAGACCCAGCTCTTTAAAAATGGTAATAGAGTTGATAACACACCCTCTTGAAAAGAGGAAGACTCCATTTGCTTACTTTCAACTCCCAGCCTCACCCTGCCGGCTCAGGGATTTCTAGTGCGACTAAATCTGGACATTATTTATAGGATTTGGCATCTCTAATTAATGCTTATGTTTAGGTAAATAAAGCTGGTGAGGGGCTGGAGAGATGGCTCAGTGGTTAAGAGCACTAAGTACTATTCCTTTATAGGCCATTTAAGAACTCAAACTGGATTGCCTAGACCCCTTAACAAGGGAGGACAATGATACCAGGCAGATTATAGGCCTTACATAGGAATAATTAGTCAAAAAATCTCATTCTTTATATCACCAAAACAATAATGCTGGAGATAATAATTTGGTATAAAAGTAAATTTATAAATACAAGTGCTCAGTGTCCTCAATTTAATCCTCAAGGACTTATCTTAATAAATAATATTTTAACAATATTTTAGTAAATAAAAAGGGGGAGTTATCCCTGTATGCTAAAATATGCTCCTTTTATTTCAATTTTAAAATTTGGATGCCAAGGAACACTCTGAGTTTATGGCACCCTACAGCTAGGCATACTTCTGCCTAGGTGAAATAGAAAGATCCACATATTGGCATGATCCTGTTCAGATATTTTATATGGGGAAGAGGGAATCTTTGTGTTTTTTCTATAGGAGGCTACAGGAGTGTGCCAGCTGCCTGAGTGGCTGGTGAGCCATGCTGATCCTGGGAGCATGAAGATTCAGCTCTCCTGGTTCGGGTCCCTGGAGTCATTCCTGTGTCCTTGGAGGAATATGGAGGATTCCCACTCATCTTTTGTCATCACAGAAATTCTGGCGTTGCTGCAGTCATTGTGTCCCGTCCCACCACGGCCTGCGCTCTGACCCTCTGTGCACTGTTGCTTGGTGGAAGCTGCTGTGGACTGGGGAACTCTGCCCTGGTTTTGCAGATCTCAGACATGGTTCCATTGCCTGCTGGTTGTTCCAGAGAAGAATGACCGATCCTGAACTGTCCTGGGAAAGACCTTGGCATTTTCGCTGCTATTGTAGCAGCCATTACTGCTGCAGCCATTGTGTCTACAGTGTCTGGAGCTACCCTCCCCCAATCTATTGTTAGGCAAGCACAGTGGGTGAACTTTCTGGAGTAGTTGCTAACAATTGGGAATTCTAAATTTTATTACAGGAGAGGCTTGACTAGGTCCTTGGTAGTATGGCCATAACAGCTGAGGAGAACCAGTGAGGTGCCCACTACTTATCGGGAGAGGCTCAATTTCCACAATCTCTTATATTAATGCCATCTGGCTCCTACTCTTTCGCCCCTGGGCTCAAGTAAGAGGAATAAGAAGATGATCCAATGTAGCTTTCCTCAGTGACGGGCAACTTCCTCTGACCCTTGACCAATCTAGACATGGAGCCTTGAGGGCAACAAGGTGGTCCTATGACGGAGAGGCTGGGGTTTGAGAGGTCGATCCTAAGACAGAGGTGGCTACACCCCGTTTAAACATGCGGGCCGGTCAAATGCTCCTCTGCCCAGTTTCTCCCCCAATAACACACACGTATAGCCCAGAACGGTGTGTTACAGCATAAGTTCATTCCTAGCCATTGGGGTGCAGTCCTAACTGCAAGAGTGGCTCACCATGGCCGAGCTGGGCACTCTGTGAGGCATGTCTGATCTCTCTCAGACCACTACTTCCACCTAATGGTCTTTTATAAAAGAAAAATGGGGGAGATGCACAGAGCCATATTGGATTTGGGCCTAGCTGCTTTTTGACTGCATGGCTCAAAGTGGCTAGGTGACTTTGGGCTGTTTGGCCACAGAGACTCACCCCTAAGATGACTGCATTAAGTCTTAAGATTGTTGAATTAAAGCCTCTCCCATGAATTTACGGCACAGGAAGATAACATTCAAGGGATGCCTCAGCTCCCTTAGCAGATACCTGTTACCTCCTGAATCAACACCCAGTGTCTCCACCACCTGACCTCATCGTCTACCGCCTGACCTCTTTGCCTCCAGCTATCACTACCTGTATCCGCACCTCCCCCTCCTCTGTGTTTCACAAAGGACACTCCCCCTACCTGAAAGCCTTAAAAGCTGTAACATTCACCCCAATAAACGAGACCTTGACAACAGAATCTTGCTTGGTCTCCTTCTTCTCTCGCCCCCCATTTAGGCCCAAGGGTAGCGCCCCTTCGGGACCCTGAATAACTGGGTTCCCGCTGGCGGGGACAGTGTGATAATGGTTATAATTAAAGGCACCTTTAATTCAAGTCTTTGGAGTAAATACAGATAAAACTGGCTGCTAGCTTGCATGCTGTTTATATGGATTTTGTGTAGTTAATAGTGTTGAATACCCAGTAACCTAATTATTGTTGCCACTATGTTTGATGTGTATACAAATCAGAAACCAAAATAAGTTACATTGTGTCTGTTTATCAATAAACCAGAGGAGACAAGACTAGAAACAAGTCTGTACTCTCCTGGGTCCAGACTTTCAGTGGCAATTGTTTGGGCCACATACTGGGCATCTGGACATCTGGGCAGTGTGTCAATGTAGACAAGCAGTAGTTGTTCTGAGAGATAAGACACTGAGAAAAAATATTCAGCAGGAGGAGCCAAGATTAATAGAAGGCTAAGAGGCAAGGGCCCAGAGTTCAGGAAAGCAGCAGATAGCAATCTCCTTCCAAACGTCAGCAGCAAGGCTGGGTATAGCTCGCTAAGACGTCTCTAGTGTCTAAGAGCTTACACTGCTTGCAAAATCAGTTAAAATGTACTGAGGCAGAAGAATGGGACCAGGAGTGCGATCAAAAGGCCTTACATAAAGCCTCACAAAATTATCATATTAAACAAACGAATTGACAAAGAGGAAGGCTGGAAAACCCCCTCTGCCAAGGTTGAATGGGTTCAGCTATTGACAGTCCCAGAGCACTCTTGAAAGTCTCAAGGGGATCCACAGCTCTATGTAGTACTATAACACCTAGCCTTGGGTAGAGAGGAAAGATGCTGGTAAGATATGAGAGGCATGAAATCGTATGTAGAACTACATGTAACAGCAGCCATGGAAGACACACTATACAAATGATCAAAAGGCCTGAGCTATGTGACATAAAACCCTCACCCTTAATGCTGTAAGTCTGCTGAGCTACTCAACTTGTCGTGTGCTTGTGCCCACTTTCCTCAAGCCTGGAACTGTGCTTTGCCTTTAAAGTCAGGTTCTGTTGCAGCTGTCTCTATTCAATTGTTTAAGCACAAGGGATTCATGAATCCCATTAGAGGTGTGCTCCACGCCCTGATACTAGCTGCTATCTGTGCTTTCTGTGGATGCCAGGCAAAACCTATACAATGTCACTAAAATGCACTGAAAAACGAGTTTATTTACCAATAAGCCACTGGTAGTGAAGTAATCACAAATCTCATTTTGATGTAATTGTTAAAAATGGCAAAGCTTGTTATTTATAAGTTCCCAAGGGCCATTATTCTGCTCTTGTAAAATCCACTTTAAATTCTAACTGTATAAAATTATCAAATAGCCCCCAAGAGAAATATTAAACAATTGCTAATTGTACATGCTTTAATTGTTATGACGTTGGACTTGACTGACAGAGAAATAAAGGGCTGATCACTTGGGAATAGAAACAGAGTCCCTTTCCAGTCAACCACTGATCATCCTTCAAATCTTGAGGTTTGAGTATAAAACTTGGAGTAACCACAGAGGCCTGGAAAGCAAGCAGGGATAAGGGAGCAAGAAGAAGAAGCTTTAGACAGGAGGATGGTGAGATACGGGTCCCTAAATATTTTAAGAAGTGCTCATTGACATCCTGCTTCTTCTTGCTATTTTATTATTTTATTCCAGCATTTCTATAAGAGGGTTCTAAGAGCGCGCGCGCGCGCGCGCGCACACACACACACACACACACACACACACACACACACACACAACATAAGACAACAGCTAGTCATCCCCTTATAGTCTGAAGCACTGTGTTCAGTTCAAAGTTAGTTTAGCTGGCATGTCAACAGACCGAATAACAATCAAATCAACAAACGAATGAAAACAGTCAAAATACTGGCTCAGAGGAACAGCAGGGAGAAGTATGAGGTTACGCCAAAAAGAAAATAAAAGAGAGAGAGCCCTTAGGTTGTTTCAGATCCTTAATCAATTGACTATTGTGAACAGGTTGCTGTCCATAGTCCCCATGGCTCCATAATAATGGTAGTCTGTCTGTTCATTTGTACTCAGATTTTTTTAAAGGGGATTTTCCTTTAGGCTGCACACTGACAAAAGCTTGAAAAAAATTAATTATTCAGAGGAGAAGTTTTGACTACAGCAGTTGAAAATTCTCCAGAGCTGCTGCTCCCAGCCATCTGGACATGTCAGATGTTCTGATAAGTTTAGATAAAACCTCTTTTATCAGCAAGGCATGGCAATGCCACAGCACTAGTTTCCATATTCAAAAAACCTCTCTTTGCATAGATATGTGTCTGTAAAACTAGAATTTCATAGCACAGGGACCCGGAGTGCCATAGAAGGTAATTATAGAGACAGTGGCGTGTTTTTATGCCAGGAAAAATAAAATACTTGGTGTCTCGTGCAATTTCAGAGCCTGATTTCAAAAGGATCATAACAAGGAGTAAATAAAATGCAGCTTGGTAGACTGCTCCTCGGGATATATTTGTGAGTATGAGATTCAGTAAAATAATTCGTAAATAGAAGAATGTTTTCTTGATAAATAATTCCTAATGGGTACTGACTTCAGTAGCTGAGCTGTAGCAGTTCATGTAAGGTGGTTTTTGTTTTTCTGTTCCAAGAAATAAACAAAATTGTAAATACATATTTCTTTCTTGACTTAGATTTTCTGTACCTCAAAACAAGGATTGCTTTCTATAAAAATTAAATAAGCCAGCAGTAGATGTACTGCATTTTAGAATATGTTCTTTTCATGTGGTTTTTATGTGCATGACAGAGATATAAAATCAGAAAATTTAGTATTCAAATCACTGATCGCTAAACTATTGCTTCTATCAGTTTATTAGCTCGATTAATTCTCGTGTTGTTGCTTTTTTTCTTTTGGATAAGGTCTGTAAGAAGCCCTGTTAAACATGGTTTATAGAGTATCTTCCTTCCTTGTGCTGTGCCTAAGGACAGCTTCACAAAATTACTGTTCCTTTAAGGGCAGGAATTCTTGTACTATTGTCAAAAAGAGTTTGTCAAAAGGTAAAGCCGTCCAGGTTTCTTTAAACTGTATTTGACCAGCTCAAATGAAAGAGAATGGGGTGAGATGTTCTGTTTGGTTGTTTGTTTGATGAACAGAAAAAAAATTATTGATTACCTGTTAGGACTAAAATGGATACATTTTAAATTTATTTATCTTTATTTTGTTTTAAGACTTAATTTAAAGCCAGGAGGATATATAAATCTATTTACACCATAGTATATCCAGGACTCATACTACTAGCATTATATTTATTAGCAGTCTATTGATGAGATGTGCTCCTTTAAAAAAATAGTTATTCAAAGAAAATATGAAGAACGATATTTACCCTAAATGTAAAGAATTGTAAAAGTGGGGTTGAAGATTAACTCAGTAGTAGAGCACTTGCCTAGCAAGCAGAAGGCCCTGGGTTCAGTCCTAGGCTCTAAAAAAAATACAAAAGAGTTGTAACAATATCATTAATTTTACCAACAGAGTATAGAAAAAGGTCAGCAAATTAATATATAATTAAAGTAATCACAAGACAATTAAATGCAAACCAATGAAGAGCCAGAGTTCACTTCATGTATTTTAAAATTATGAAATAATGTAAAAGTTATAGGTTGAAAACAAAGGCAAAGTACTTGTAGAAACCCTTGTAAAATATTATATTTTCACACTAATCTTTCTACTTCCACTTATGTTTGGCATTACTTTATTCTTAGGTAAATGGTATGTTTCTACATCACTGCACCAACATGAGAAAAACAGGATCAAAGCTGATTTGAACCCTGGTGAGTTTATCCACAATACAAATCAGTCTCACATCACATCAATTTAGGTCATCCTAAACTGGGATCTCTCTCTCTCTCTCTCTCTCTCTCTCTCTCTCTCTCTCTCTCTCTCTCTCTCTCTCTCTCCCAAAATAGAATTCAAGTTGTGGGGAGAATTTGAGGTTACCTTTTATTTTTTTATTTGTGCTCTAATGTGAAAAATGTAATTTAACTAAAGATGTGCTTAGCTGGATTTATCCAATAAAACAAATTTAAGTTTACAAATGGAGTACTTTAAATGCTTATTACATTTCCTTTAAAAATTAGAATTTACCATTTTTTAAATACTGACCAAAGTTCCTCTATTGTAAATTTGAGAACACTTGACCCTGCCATTTCGTATTTTGGTAGAGACTAAAGGTAAAGATATATGATTTAATGACGAAAGATTGTCAGATGTGAAGTGAGCACAATTTCTTTTTATTTTTAGGTTAAAAGTATTTAGAAACTACTTCCTTTAGCAAGTCTTTGTCCACAGATTGTGAGTTGTGTGTTCTTCATTTGGTCAAATGAAATTCCAAAGTTTTTCTTCTCACTTTCTTCTCACTTTAGAGGTCCCAGAATTTTAACATTACCCTCTATCTGCTTCCTAGCTTCCAAAACAAAGTATTTTGTTATTTTTCCTTCTTTCTTTACTCTGTTTCTTCCCCTTCATATTTAAGTATTTTATGTTCTTTATCTCTCATTTTACCAATGTTTTGCTTGGAAGAGTGTGAACCCAATTGGTCAATCTGACCGTTTTATTTAAAATTCAGTATTTGTAACTTGCTTCTTTACTTCGATCCAGAGAATATGGTGAGATATAAAAGTGTTATTCTTCATCCCAGCAAAGTTATGGTGCATGGTCATGAATCCAGTAACAAATAATATAAAGGCACACAGGCATGTGGGTAGGCATTTAGTTCTAGAAATCTTTTTTTTATTGGATTTTTTATTTGCATTTCAAATGTTATCTTCTTTCCCAGTTCCCCTTCCATAAACCCCATATCCCATCCCCCTACCCCTTCTTCTATGAGGGTGTTCTCCAACTCATCCACCCACCCCTTCCTGCCTCCCTGCCCTGACATTCCCTTACACTGGGGGGTCGAACCTTGGCAGGACCAAGGGTTTCTCCTCTCATTGGTGCCCAACAAGGCCATCCTTTGCTACATATACAGCTAGAAATCTTAATGTGCAAAAAAAATGACCAAAGGTTCCTAGAGGACTGGAAACAGACTTGCAATGCCAGGACTATATCCATCAAGTCCTAGCTTGATGAAAGTCTGAGAATATCATAGAACACAATTCTTCTGTGGTCTATGTTTTCTATGCTTAATATGTCTAAGTATTTTCTGAAATTTAATCATTGGCAATTTTACAACATTGTATTCTATTTATATTTTGTAATCTAAAAATCTTTGTGACTTGGAACACATAAATAGTATGAAAGCAATTGCTACAAATGTTTATTGAATAATATATGAAATTACTTAGAATAGTAACTGATAAGTTAGAACTTTAAATAACATGTAATATGTATATCCCTTCAAGTGTTGCCCAAGTAATGAATAGCTTGTGCCACAGAACATTGTTCTGTATCAATCATCTAACTGAGCAGAGGGTACTGTTGATCTAGACAGAGCTTTGCTAGGATTAGGAAAATTAGAACCACGTATGGGGTCTTGTAGCTTCTTGGGGTTCTGTAGCTTGGCAAGGGTGCCCATGTGGATCTAACTCTCTTGTTTCCCTTTGAACTGTGCATCTACATAGAAGAGACAACCTGCACAGTTAGCTTCAAGAGCACAAACTTAGGGAATTGTTATCTCTCACCATGCCACTCTAAACCATTCACTTAACCATCCACCATTCCACTTAAACCTCTGGCCTTGCAAATCCTATCTTCCGGCTTCTGTCCTTCATATGACACATTACTAGAAGATTCTAAATACCTGGAGCTGACTCATCCAACTCCATCTTTGAACTAATTTCTAAAACAGTAAAAATGAGATAGCAGTAAAAAAATAATTAATTAATTAGATAGATAGATAGATAGATAGATAGATAGATAGATAGATAGATAGATAGATAAATGGGAAAAGAAACAGTATTTGCAGAGAGTATATTCACATGTAGAAGAATGAGCAATATTAATAAGGAAAAGTAGTCATCTGAGTTGAAATTTAAAAAGGAAGAAGGAATATAGTCTGATAGTATGCATACCTCCTTCCTACAAACGGGCTTGGGAAATACTTCCTGGGTGACAGAGTACAAGAAGCTAAAGGTAATCCGGAACAGAAACTTTTCACATGCATCTATTTTTCTAATCTTCATTGTTCCACTTCAGAGAAAAGGAAATAGATAATCTGAGAGGTAAATTAATACACCCAAGGTCACACAGCTAAGAAAAGCCTCAATTCAAGCATGTATTATTCTAGTTTCAGAAGCCTGAGCTATCTGAATATACCGCTCCCAGGAGCTCTGGGAAACCCCTAAAAGCAAGTACACTCGCAAAGTACCTCCACCGTGCATCTGACCTCAGTGACTGTTGTGCACTGACTGCTGTGGTTTTGTCTGATTCCATTATACCTACTAAGAATATTATAATGTATAATATATATATATTAGAATTACAGAGATGATAAAACTATGAAAATATGTACACATGGCATTAGTAGATGGAGTGAAAAGACAATGAAACAAAATCAATTGTTGAAGAAGAAATATTGAGCCCTCGTAGGCGACAAGGATGAGTAGTTGCAGTAACAGTGAGGATGTGAGTCAAGAATAAGCAAGAGATGTTCGGTATGGAAACTTAGCTTCACCAATAGAGTTCAGGGCCCAATTATGTACAGCATCATTATAAATAGCCAGCCAATGCCCTGCTTCTCTTAGCCTTAGTTATTTCATTATTATCATCTTTAATCTCAGACTTTTTTTTAACAAAAAGACTTCTATTTTCATTGCTTTGATATCTTAACACTTTGGTGAACTACTATTAACCACAGTTTAAAATGCCACTATTCTTTCCTGCACTTACAGTCATCTAAAACCTAGTTGCGTACACAGATAGCCGCATAATAGACTTTCATGTCTACATATGTTACTATATTTGCAATCAATTAACCTCCCTCCCTCCCATTTGTTCCCTCACTTATATCTATTTGGCTGCACAATGTTTATTCTATTACTTTTCCCACTTCTCTCATGTTTTCTATTCCTGGATATCTTTTAGCAAGTTCACACTGTCACACTAACAAATTCACTGCCACATACTACAAACACACAAGCTAGAATAGTCAAGAGAGAGATTCCTGCCTCTGTATCCCTGCTGTATCATTCTTCAATAGTTTTTACAAAAGACGGGATGTTATTACTTTCTCCACCTTGTTGCTGCCCACTCTGATCCATGTTGTTCATGAATGACATTCTAACAGAACGAGCAGCATCTTCCTTCCTTTCTTCAACTAACCATTGCCTCCTAGTCGTTACCTAATCAAGGCCTCCTCTATTCTCCATCTCAGCATATCCCATTGGCCCCTGCTTAGAACGTACCTTACTGGGATGGCTTCACCAACTATTCTCAGCTCTGACTCAGTTCTCCTCCTACTATTGATACAGCCCATACAAGAGAATCCCAATTTTTTTTATCTTGCCCATAATAACAGGAAGAGGAGAAAAGTGGTCTCTGTAGATCACTCACTGACACCGAGAGCTCTGGACACTTTGAATGAGTCAATAAAGTCACAGAAGCTCACTATTGATCCTCATTGATTTACTTCATCAAACTACCTATGTATAGTCAGTAAACTATTTCCAGATTTTATATAAAACATGTATTAAATTATCTCTAACATGTTTTAGCTGTTTTTCTCAAAGTTCCAAGTTTTAAAAAAGCCTACATGGCTATATATATACTCAGCCTAGACTGAGTCAACTCTGTCAGAATTTCAAAGTTACAATGTCCAAAAATGCCCAAATTTATGTAACAATTACTCTTCTCAGAATTCATTCTTAAGGAGTTTCTATTTGGCTGTTTATGCTATTTAATTTGACTAATTACAAAGAGGCAAGTTTTCCTCATATACTTAGGAGCACTCTAAAAATAAGAATTATCCCAAAAAGGAAACTTTAGAAGTTGGTAAGTTCACTGTCAGTGGCTTCTAATTAAAATACAGTTCTCAGAGCTCTATATTTAAAAAAAACCTGTTATTAATGAGTAAGTGGGTAAGAGGAATTCCAAAGTCGCTGAGAAATCTAATCACTTATATTCTTATGGAATATGTATGAAGTGAGTCATCCCCCCTATTCTTTCTTCATGACCCCTAGTGACGGCTAGTAACTTTAAGAATTCATGGGTTTTGTGATTTATGACTTTATATGTTCTTTGAAAATTGACTCTCCCAAGCAGCCATTTTATATGACTAAATTATATACCTATATACTTTTTTTTTTTAGAAAAAATGAGCAGGCATATCTGTTGGATTTGTAAGCTATGCAGACATGAATCTAAGAGACTCCCTTCAAGGTAAGTAGCTCTCCTATGTTATAGCCATTTAAAATAAGAATTCTTAGTCACATGATAAATAGGTACATATCTACTTGATTTCGCTCTAAATATATTTTGTTGAGAAAGTAAAATTTTCATTTACACATGAGAAACTCCACCAGAGAAACAATCATGTTTCACAATAAAATTTATTTCCATAATTCATGGTGCACACCTGAAAACTTGCTAACTTTAATGTTTTAGAGATATGTGATAAACATTCTTTACAATATAGTCTTGTGTTTATATTAAAGTTTTTTTAATCTAACATATTCTCATAATTAAACCCCTCGCAAGAAGTGACAGACACCTTTATTCCTTCCTGTGGTTTACGAGAATGGAAGCCTCTCAGTCTTCTCAGGATGCAGGCAAAGTTGTGATTTGTTTGTTTCCTTGCTTTTTACACTGTCAGTTCATACAGGACAGGCCATCTCCAGCCTTGTGATCTTCCTGTCTAAGCCTCCTGATCTGGGATACATTTTATTGTAAAGATCCAGCCTCCCCTGCTCCCGTGATCTGGTAGATTAAAATGTAAAGGGTGAGTAGAAGGATAACCAACAGTTGGGTTTATCACAAAAAAATGCAGAGTGTAGATTAACCTAGTTAGATTAACCATACATGCCTAACTGAAGGCCTCAGTTCTGAACACATCCTTGTAAATCAGAACTTTTGACCAGTCTGACCTCCCATTAAATAAGAATGATTTCAAAAGGTCACAAACTATGACTTGGTTAATAAAAGTAGATATACTGGTGGGTGATAAATCCCAATGGCCAAAATTCTAGTGACCAGTTGAAGTTTTGTTAACCATGCGTGTATACCCATGAAGAAAGATATAACCAAATGACTGAAAATAACTTTCTTCTATCGATTATCCCTGGGGCCTGTCACAATCAGAACTTGGCTTTCTTCTTCTCTGCCTTATAGATCCTCAGTGGAAAGGATGAGTAGAGGAAAAGAGAATTTATATTTATAAGGCTGCTTAAGGTCATTTGATAGGACATTTTATGTTCATAATAACTGTCGGATATAGAGATGATACAAATCTAAGGTGTGGAGATGTATTAAATCCTACACCAGGATTGTGTCCCCCAACCGTCAGACTCTAAGCATCAATGGCAAGAGTTTCCTAAAGCCTCTGTGTCTGCTTTTTGCTGCCTCCCCTGCCCAGGAAAAGGGAAAGATGCAAAACTGTAGAACTCAGATCAGGAGACTCAGGCTGATCTGGCAGCAAAGGTGGTTGAAATAAACCTTTAAATAATTCTGACGAGATCATCTCCATCCTGGGCCAGCGCCAATCTGTGAGACAGGAACTAAGCAAGGACAAAATGAAGTTCAATTTCTCCAGCCATGGTCTACATCGCTAAGTCTCATAAATCTTACAGGCAAAGACATTCTCTTCACAATTTCCCAGCACAGGGATATTTTGTGCCATCACTGGAGATTTTAGTCTTTCCTCTACAAGGAAATTTGTGGGATAGAAAAGTATTCAAGTAACCCACCTCCCACTTCCCATCTCAATAAATTGAAAGTGTTTTTTTTTTTTAGCTTATTTCTCTGAAGTGCTAGAGAGCGAAAAAGACAATGAGTCAGAAATAATTTCACGCAAATGTTTTTGATAGCACTCAGCACAGTGCACTTTTCAGCCTAGAAACTGATGTGAAAGTCTCCATGGAGCTGCCAGGACCATCAGAGTTGTTACAGGATGAATATCGTTCCATGTTCAGGATTACTTAACTTCTTTAAGCTTTTGTTATGTTCATAACGAGTCAATACTGATGCTTACTCTTGAAGAATTAACATTCAGACTGATTCGACCATGTAGCAAGGAGTAGGCCTGGCTCTCATCTTCAGTTTCCTTATAGCAGTGCAAAAGGTGGGAAGACACAGGTGAAACGGGAGCTGGATGCTGATAAATATATTAGCAACCTTGATATAGAGAAGTAAAGTTACCCATGTGTAATGAAGCAAGATCACTTGCCAGTCACTTCATGAAGCTCATCAACAGAAACCGAAATGAAGCATTCAAGCCACCACCTCCAAGTGTGGCTTTGTTCATTCCGTTAGGTCGAATGTAACTTGACATAAAGTTAAAACCTTCAGAATTCAATACATAAGTACATACATATCAAATAAGAAACTGCAAGCATAATAGACAAGACAGTACATGAAAATGTGCACATAAGCTTTGTAGATGAACTCTGCATTCATTAGGTAAGTGGGTGCACGTGTGAAAAACATGAGACAATCCTTAGGAGAAAATGTGGGAGTCTGTGCCTGGAACTTTCGAAGTGTGTGCCTGCTATCAGTTTCCAGTCGGTTTCTGTTACCCTACAAAATTACCAGAGCTACACTGCCATATACGCTTGACTGCACATAGCTTTAATGGTGGAAAATAAGAAATAATCAGAATTGTTTAGACTGACTACATAATCTCTAAAAGGCTCCTTGTAGAATATTAGAGTCATCAAAATGTTCAAAGTATGACTAATTTATAATTATAATTTAAAGAGTAAGATCAAGGTAATCACATATAAAATGAGTACAAGACGGTCATAGACATGGAAAGTAGGTATGAAAAATATAATTTCTTGTTAAAACCATATATATATATATATATATATATATATATATATATATATATATATATATAAAACAAAAGCTTAATCTACCACAATTCTAATAGGAAATAGGAAAGGAGATTATACAACTATCTTTAATATTTATTTTATAATCTCAAGCATATACGTCATATTTTTCACAGTTCAAAATTTAGTGGAAAATAAGACATAGAAGGTCAAAGGGTAATAAGCAATGTAAATTATATTCTTCTATTATTCTCAATATAGCATAGATTTATTTAGTTTAGCAAACTTTGATAGTAATTTAGCCCAATCAGTGCTCTTGTTTCTTTTCAAAGCCTTACTTTGGATGAAGTTTTAAAATGGGCCCAATCTTTGGAAAGTCTGATGGCTACAAAATGTGAGTATGATGTACATGTCATCTTTTAATGAGTGGCCTGTTTCACATTCATAGCGCTGGGGGAGGGGTACCAGATGACAAGTGTGGCTCCGCTTATGGCCTCCTAACTAGTAACTGACACAGTTAAAAAAGGAAAACCTGAAAATAGTCTGTCATGCCAACCACTGTTATTTTCTTTGGTGTTAATTAAAACAAGATTAGTCACTGTGGGTCTCTATTCTTCACAAGTATATGCATAAAGCCCATTGGGAGAATTCTGAAATAGTAACACATACTGAAATATACTGCCTTCCCATGGCTTGCTAAAGTTAGTGCTTAGAAACTATTTAAAAAGTTGCTGTTCTAAGTGCTGTCAAAAGTAAGAACCAATTCAAGCCTCATTCTAAAACTCAGTGGAGCCCTTTGGTCTTTAATTATAGTGGTTCTGGGTATAATGGAGCAAACATCAGAATTCAAGTGATACAAAGGAAAAGTCATAGCTATGTAGGCAAAAACATATCTTGAGAAGCTCAGTGCAGTTAATGTAAAAGATGAGGGGCACTCAAGGAAACTATTATTTGGAACAAAAAACTGGTAGATGACAGAAAATGATAACAAGAGAACAACTTAAAAAAAGTAGAGTGTACTCAAAATTCTACTGAACTTAATTTCTTTCCAATAGTGTTATCCCTATCAAATGTCTGCTAATTTTTATGTATGAACATATCTCTTTATTAGGGACTTGCCTGTGTGAGGCTCTCTGGGAATAATGAATTGTTCAGATCTCCTGATTATGAACAGGAGATAACGGTAGTACTATGGTATTTCGATTAGTGGGTACAGACAGGGTTATTCTAGACAGTACATTCTGTCACTCTTGGGGACTTCTGTGTTCCTGGGACACTATCTACTCTCACAGCCTCAAGAACATTCTTTAATACAACATCTGTTATTTCTGACTCACAGGGCAATGGTGGGAGGTTTGAAATTTTGACTGTTGGCTTTTTCAATTAGAATTCCTTGGTCCGTCTAGCTCTGACTCTGGGGCTCCTTCACTCATGTTGAACATCTCCAGATCTGTGCACCACCTAATCACCTTTCTTGAACTGTAAGCCATTGCATTGAAAATGTGCATGTCATAGTTTCTTTCTTTCATTCATATAAAAGGAAATTTGAACTATGCCTTTTACCTATCAAGCATGATTCATAGTTCTCTGATGTAACTTGCCAGCATGAATTAAATTTTAGATCCTTGCACTAAAATTTTGCCCACTTAAATGGAAGAACAGAAACTTGCCTGCTAAGTCAACTGTATTGATTCTTCGCCAAAGAGTTTTAATATCAGCGCTAGCCCATTTCACAGCATTGCTAGGTTAATCTCACTTTCAAAGTTACAGACATCTCTTCTTTAAAGTGAGAATAACGTCATCTCTCTATTCAATATTATTGTACCGGTTGAACATAAAAAGACATACTTTGGTGCAGGGTGCAGCTTGAGCACAATAATTGCCATTTGCTCTTATTGGTTACAATGTGCACCTCTCTGAGTAGAGTCCTGTTTTTCCTCTTTTTCCTGCTAAAAGTCCAAACTCTTAGTTTTCAGGATCCATGATATCTTGACCCAATTTGTTTTCTGAAATTTGTCTCCTGTTCTGTCGTTTATGAAACACAACTTACACCAATGTGGCAACTGCTCCATCCCTTCCTTGTACATCAGCAACTGTCCTGCTACATACAGGCTTCTGCTTATTGTCCATTTTGTTCTCACCCAGTCCTGCACACCCGTAAAAATTAAAGTTCAAGTTCTACCTTTTCTATGAAAGGATTTATAAATTTTCTTTGGTTCTATTTTGTTAGTACATTAGTTATCCATCTTTTCATTATGACTATTTGGGGTAACGAATTTATTTCCAAAGGAGCTTGCTCAATAAATTGTGAAGTTCTTTGAAGAACAGATATTCTTTACTCATTTCACATTCCATTAAGAGACTAACAGTGTCACTCGTACAAAGTAGGTGTATACTATTATTCAATGGAAGATAAATATAAGGAAAGATCAACATACCAAGCTATAGTTATTATGTCAGCTTATGTGCCAGTGCTGAAGACCTGGCAAAATGAAGGAAATGAATAGTTAATGATCGGACATAAGTATCAAGTGGTCACTTGTCTAGACTCAGTAATTTAGAAATATAATGTCCTAAGAATAAGCAAAGTTTACAAAAAAAAAAAGATGAGAGCAAGAAGGCATCACACTGTTCTTAATAAAGCCAGTAGAAACACAAAGTCAAATTAGTATGAAGTTCATTTAAACAGGCTACAGCACATACTCAAAGGTGATTTTAAAAACCAAATCACCCCACAGATAGGATCAGTCAACTAGAAAAGCTACTATAGCAGACACTTTAATGTTTGATACAGCAAGAATGCTTCAACTGACAAAGGACACTAAAATGTTTCCACTACACTAAGATATACAAACTTCAATTGCTACACAGATTCAAACACAGCCACTTAGAATATAGAGATGGGAATCCCACATGGAAATGAAATGTGTTAGTCTGAGCCTCAGGAAATGATGAGAAGTTAATATAGGAAATATTTGTTGGAAAACCATTAATTAATAGTTAACATTAATTCATTTAATGGCATTGTTAACATTCAACACAATGAAAAAGCTTTATAAAAAGTAGAAACTGGAAAGGACCAAGTTTACGCAGCCTCTTCTAAGAGAGACTGTTTCATAGGAGACTTCCTGCTATTCTGACATTTGCAATCTTTCTGACCCATCTTGTGCAATGTTCCTTGAGCCGCAGGTGTAGGCGTTGGAATGTAGACACATCCACTAGCTCTGTTCTTCCAAAAGCCTGCTAATATCCATGCTGTATCCAGTTTGGGTTTTCTGCCATTTGCTGTAAAGAGGAGTTTTGTTTTGTTTTGTTTATTATGGGGTTGTTAGTGACATTTATCTGTGGCTACCAGGATAATAAATATATGGGTATAAATAATGGGGAAGGAATTAAACTGTCCTAACATAGTAGTGACAATAGATTCCTTTCTAAGGCCCATGGCCTCCTTATCCCAGAATGCTGGCTAGGTTCCCAGTACCATGATTTCCTTCCTGTTGAGTGAGCCTTAAGTCCAGCAAGACTGCTTTTAGATGCTACCATCACTTAAGTGCTACTTATTGTACCTTAATACATTTCTTGCCAAGACCAAAACAATGTAAATATCAATGGAGGAAAATGTTGTAGAATCCCATGCATAGATGAAGAAGCACAGACCACTATCAAGTGATGGAAAGAGGAACATCAGTCTCTCCCAGGAATAAGCCCCTTATTGGTTTGTCCAAATAAGAGTGATCAATTCTGAAATCATAACCACACTAGCAACAAAAATGGCCTCAAAAGAGTAGACAGACAGATAGATAAACAGATAGATAGATAGATAGATAGATAGATAGATAGATAGATACCCATATGTATACACACACATATATATGTATATATATATGCAATAATAATTAAAGATTGGAACATGGGAAAAGTTTAAGAAATACTAGCTGGAGGGGCTAAATAAAAATGGAAAGAAATGGTGAAAAGTGATATTTTTCTATTTCAATTAAAAACATTTTAAAGAAAGCGAAACGAGAAAGAAGAAACATAAAAAGGAGAAGAAGAAAATGAGGAAAGGAAAGGAGAGGAAGAAGAGGTGAAGGAGGGGGAGGAGAGAGGGAAGAGGGGGGCAGGAAAAAGACCAAGTTGACAGAGCTATGGCAAAGTTAGATGTTAATTTGAAATGAAGAATGTTTGTAAACTAGACAAGTTCTAGATGTAATAGGAAGATACACTGCTGGCAAACAAGTTTTCAAAGCATTGAGGATACTTTTAAAATATACTGTGTGCATATTCACTTAATGAGTAGATACTAAGCTTGTTTTAGTTATTAAACAGCATGCTTGAGAAAACGATTGTGGACCTATAACACATATAAAATTCCACAGGGGGGGAATCTGAAAATCTTTTTAAAAAAGAATAAAAAATCACCATTTACGGTAGACTATGGAAAAATGGAAAGTAATTATTGCACCAATTTTTAAAGCAATGTGAATAGAATTCCAAAGGCAACAATGATACTTTTTTAAAATAACATCATTTGAGCAAAAGCCTTTCTTAAGGCTATATAAAGGCATGAATGGCAGTAGTTTAAATGCAACATATTATTTAAGAACTAAGGCTGATACAGATAAATTATGTCTTTTAAATGGATAAATGCAATGTATTGGTTCCTTGGATTTTGATGTGAAAGTCGGTGTCAGTTAAAAATCAACCACACTGAGTGAAGCAGAAAACACTCTATACTTTTCAAAAGTCTTTTCAAATATCTAAATTTTTAGAAAATACTTTTAGAATTGACAGAAGTATAAATGTGACAGAAAAAAAAGTTTCATTTATCCAACAAAATACTGGAGAATTATCTAAGATTTCCCCTCAAATCATAGCCACTAAAATAAAAATTGCTATCAAGACATCAGGTTTCAAAAACGTGAATATCAGAAAAGTAGTTCTGTGGGTGCTATTGGTAACTAATCACTAAACAAGATTAGCAAAAGCAGAAAAGATACAGAATGGTAAATTTTAAATTATAGAAGACCAAAATCACTTAAGTTTAAGAACTCTTCAAACAAGAAAGGTCAAACTTTAAAAGAATCTATAACGTTTAAAAATATAGAAAATATATTACCAATTCTCTTTTTGTCTTTTCAGTGACAGATGCTTTGTTAACTATTTCTTTTAGTTTTTGAGATTATAATACAGTTATATCATTTTCCTTTTCCTTTAGTTCCTCAAAACCATATAAACCTCCCTTTATTTCTTTCAAATTCAGGATCTCTATCATGTCTTCAGGACTGACCATTTGGTAGTGGATAACCAGTTTGTGTTCTATTCCTTGGGAAAGGCTATCTCTCCAGCTTTCAGCATTCTTTTTTGCCTGTAGTCTTTGCCTAGCATTGAAGTCACATAGGCTTTTCCTCACTCACTTTATATGTCTGTTGTCATCCTTATTTAGCAGTCATCCTCGTGATACTTTATGGATGTAACTTCTGAAATTCCTAGAAGACACAAAAATCACTTACAACTCACTGTTCCTCTAGCTCTTAATCTTTCTACACCCTCTTCTGATATGATATCTGAGCCTTAAGTGTGACAATTTTATAGATGTATCCATGCATCCATGCATCCATGCATCCATGCATCCATGTATCCATGGGAACTGGGCTCCAGAACTCTGCATTTAGATTGGTTGTGGTTTCTACAGTGGTATCTGTTTTAAAGAGAAGTTTCCTTGATAGAGGCTGGGAAATACACTTGATCTATGGTTATAAGGACAAATACTTACAATGTAGATAGAGAGTATACTGGTTTAAGAAAGTAGCAGTTGTAGGTTCTTCTCTAAGACTCATGACTTCATTAGCCCTGGATAATTCATCATGTTTCCAGTACCAGATATGATTCACTCGTATTGTGTGGGTACTAAGTTCAATTAGAAAGTTGATGGTTATTACCAAGATATGCATCCCACTTCTGCACCCTTAGAATTATCATGCTATACTGTTCATTGATGTGGGTCATAAATGACATAGCCAGACAGTACTATTGGATGCATTCCTCTTATGAAAGCTCATGGTACTTTCTTGTACCACAAAAGCCAGTCCCTCAGCGAGGTCCTGTATCTGTAGTTCATGGTGTCTTCGGTCATAAGAACCTACCTTCTACCTCTAGGAACAAACTAATTTTCAAAAGATAACAATAGAAGGTATTTGCTGATGTATCGTGTTTTATACAAATAAAAAGACTACTTGGATGACTCAAACATCCTACCAAGTATGTGGAAAACAACATGAGGATGGAGATGAAATGAAGGAAGTATATATACACTCACCCCATGCACTCCACTTAAATAGAGAAGACAAAGAACAAGAATGCATAGATAATTCCATAAAGTGGCAAGTGCTTTGAAAAAATTACATCAAGTGATGTGGGAAAAAAGGTGCAAGATTATAATAACACAACTGAGAATTGTTGACAGGGGGAAGAGCTGTCAAAACGAGTAGAACTGCCAGAATCTCCGAGAGAGAATAAACTGTCAGAGGGGAAAAGACTTGAAGTGATTAGTCATAAGAAGCAGACATCCATGCTGAGGTCTTGGATATGAACCCAAGAAAAACATAACCGAAAGGTTCAAAGATGTGAGAGAGGTGCCTGCAAATAACTGAAAGGCATTTTAATATTTCAGCTGCCAAAGACCTCATGAGGCCATGTGAATGATCTCACCCTGAATATTAACCAAATTTTTGTAAGCAAGTAAATATATTTTTAAAAGATCCTCCAGCTTTTTCTGAAGAAAAATGAAGGGAAACTAATTATAAAGATAATGCAATAAGTCAGCTTAAAAGCAGAACCCAGGAGAAAAGTCAAACTTGAAAATAATTAGCAGTGAGAGCCAAGGATTACTAGAAGAGTTGAGATAAAAAAGGAAAGGAAAAGAGATGGTGCTTGGGAACAAGGTGATATTCCAGATTTGGGGAATAAGAACCAGTGAATACAAAGAAACATCAGGTAAACTAAAGATGAACAAAAATAGTGTGTTACCATGGAACCCAAACGATACAGCTCTTTCAAGGAAAGTGCCACAAATTCTGCTGAAGACTGGAAAGAAGTCAGGTTATAGGAAAGCCCATTTTTATAGTTAAAAAGAAGCATTTGCAGTGGCATGATGGAAGCAAGGTAGAATATATAAAGTAATTTGCATAAATTTTGGTTTAAAAATAAGAAGATGAACAAAGATTGGAAGGTGGAAGCAAGTCTTTGTACTTTCCTCTGTAATAAACTATGCTGCAAAATGTCAAAACTAGAGGAACCAAATTCCATAAATTACAAGAGGCTGGCTATAAAGATAAAGGGTAGAGCCTTGGCATATCATACATGAATCTACAAATATAGTTGCCAGCACCATTGGTGTGTGTGTGTGTGTGTGTGTGTGTGTGTGTGTGTGTGTACAAGTATGTGCATATATGTAAGTATATAAGTATACATGTGTATGTGTGCATGTATGTGTATGTGTGTGTTAATTGTGTTTGTTTGTAAGCAAGTAAATAAATAAATAAATAAATAAATAAATAAATAGCTTTTCCCCAAAAGCAGCAAGGCATGTTAAAAGAATTCCCATCAGAATAATGGATAGCATTATAAAACTATAAAAGAAAAATTTCAACCAAAAATATTGTACCCAGCAAAGCTATCCTCCAAGGATGAAGGAGAAGCAAAAACTTTCCTAAAGAAAACAAAAACTCAAGAAATTTGTCAGCATTTTATCAGCACTACAAGAGACACCCAAGGGAAGAGTTTACAGAAACTGAAGGATAACTACCAACATAAAAATGGACAAAACTACAAAAATTCCACAAAATTGTGCCAAAATGAAAGGTGAAAGGTGAAGAGGAATCTAACTCTACTGGTACAAAGAAATCACCAAGCCACAAGAGAGGGGGAAACAAACAAACAAACAAACAAACAAACAAAGATACATAAAACCAGGGGGAAAATGACAGTAGTGTCTTTATTCATCAATAATGTTAAATATTGCCCCAGCAGTTCTTATTTCTTTTTCTGGTTCTTTTTGAGGTAGCAGAAAGGGAAGAGCATCAGCAAGGGTGATACTTGATCTTACAAGATATTTAGGGTTGCTGCATAAAACATTTACTTTTCCTAAGTCTAAGTCAGTTTGCTGCAATAGCTGAACTGCCTGAGTGTCTGAGACCAGAAACTGTTTAGCACCCCATCATAAAACAGCAGGAGGTTAAGTAAAGTAGCCTTTGCTCTATCTCCACAGGAACTGAGTGGCTCTAACCTTTCAGCAAGCTAGTTGAAGTAGTAAGAAAAGGGAGGGGGGCTTTAAAAAGTGATTTTAGCACTTATTTGTAAGTTAAAGTTTCTTATAAAAGCTCTCTAAAAAAACAAGGGAAAGAGCTTATAAGTAAAGGGAGAAAAGAGGATAAAAAAATGAAAAGATAAACCAAGAAAAATAGAGATTACCAATGCTAAGAAGTGGGGAGGGGCGGGTTAGGAGGACCCTCCTCTCCTTGTCTTCAGCATTTATACATATCTTTCAGAATACATGATCACATGGTAAAATGTTCATCACAACTTTACACATAAATTTAAATCATAAATCGAATAATAAGTTTACAACAGAGAATGTTTCCATGCATATCCCTTAGGAGTAATTATCTGGCTAAATATTCATCACCTGTGACAGCTCTATAGGTTTATGGAGAGTTAAAAACCATAACTTGTGTAACAAAGTAATTAGGGAAGTTTTGTATAGATAAATCCAGTCAATATTTTAACTTCTGTCATTGTACCTATAGTAAATCCTTAGTCCCCTTTTTAGGATCTTTGGTTAATGGTTTTACAACCTCTTGAAATGTGCTCTGACTAGTACATGCCTGCTTGCTATCTCAAAAGCAATTAATTAATGACAATTGAAGACTGGCAAAGTTTCATTGCAGTTTTGATTATCAGAGAGATCCTAAGAGCAGTTCCACTATAAAAAAAGCTTAATATTTACTAATATAATTTTAGCAATCCTATAGGATCATCATTAAGAAGTAAGAAGTCATCTATCTATATAACATCAATACAAGACAGTACATCTTTGTTGTTCTGCAGAGATCTGCTCAAAAGTGTGCGTTAATACCTACTGATTGTTCTAAATATTTAAAAATAACAGAAAAAGCATATTAAGAGCTGGAATCTTTCCTAAAATAAATATCTCATGGGACTTTCTTGCCAGAGCAAATCCATGATAAATTTTAATCCAAGGCAGACCCACCTCAGCAAGATAACCTTCTTTTTAGCTTTTCCTGTGATAGCTCCTGACAATTCCCCAACTAGAGGTTTTTAAACACACACACACACACACACACACACACACACGCACACGCACACACACACACATACACACACACACACACACACAAAAAGCTAGACCCAATGATATGCTTCCTTTGAAAGTTATTTTAGCAATAAAGAGATAGTACAAAGACTGAAAGTGAAAGAAGGAAACAATAAACCACGAATGTTAGACTTAAAATCAGACAAAAATAGTTATGCACATGACAGATAAAATATACTAAAAATAAAAATCAATGTAAAGAACAAAATGATCACTACATAATGATGAAAAGATCAAGTTATCAAAAAGAAAAATGCAACTATGTATGGACCCAAAGTTAGAACAATTTAATGTATGAAGTGTTACTTGAAGAATTGGATCCTACTGTGTTTCACTTTTATGAAAAATTAACCAAAAGACAACCATTGACATTGACTACAATATAGACTGATAAACAGAAGTTTATAGGTAGATGCATCAAAGAGCTGCAAAATACATAGTTCTTACCATAGCATAGGGCAATCTCCAGAATATTTTACATATTTACCTGCATAGCTAATTCTCAACAAAGTCTATAAACTTGAAATCCACAGTCCATGCCCTTCAACAGAGGAATAGACTCAAAAAATGTGGTACCAGCTGAGGAATGCCGAATGGCTGAGAAACACCTAAAGAAATGTTCAACATCTTTAGTCATAAGGGAAATGCAAATCAAAACAACCCTGAGATTTCACCCCACACCAGTGAGAATGGCTAAGATCAAAAACTCAGGTGACAGCAGATGCTGGCGAGGATGTGGAGAAAGAGGAACACTCCTCCATTGTTGGTGGGATTGCAGACTGGTACAACCATTCTGGAAATCAGTCTGGAGGTTCCTCAGAAAATTGGACATTGAACTGCCTGAGGATCCAGCTATACCTCTCTTGGGTATATACCCAAAAGATATCCCAACATATAACAAAGACAAGTGCTCCACTATGTTCATCACAGCCTTATTTATAATAGCCAGAAGCTGGAAAGAACCCAGATGCCCTTCAACAGAGGAATGGATACAGAAAATGTGGTACATCCACACAATGGAATATTACTCAGCTATCAAAAACAATGACTTTATGAAATTCGTAGGCAAATGGTTGGAACTGGAAAATATCATCCTGAGTGAACTTATTCAATCACAGAAAAACACACTTGATATGCACTCATTGATAAGTGGATATTAGCCAAAAAGCTCAAATTACCCAAGATGCAATCTACAGACCACAGGAAGCTCAAGAAGAAGGATGACCAAAATGCAGATGCTTCCACTCCTTCTTAAAAGGGGAAAATATCCATAGGAGGGGATATGGAAGCAAAGTTTACAGCAGTGACTCAAGGAATGGCCATTCAGAGCCTGACACACTTGTGGCCCATATATATATACAGCCACCAAAACTAGATAAGATTGATGAAGCGAAAAAGTGTGTGCTGAAAGGGACTGGATATAGATCTCTCCTGAGAGACACATCCAGAGCACGTCCAATACAGAGGTCAATGCTAGCAGCAAACCACCGAACTGAGAGCAGGACCCCTTAGGGGGAATTAGAAGTATTGAAAGAGTTGAAGGAGCTTGCAACCCCACAAAAACAACAATGCCAACCAACCAGAGCTTCCACGGACTAAACCACTACTGAAAGACTATACATGGACTGACCCAGGGCTCCAACTGCATATGTAGCAGAGAATAGCCTTGTTGGGGCACCAGTGGAAGGGAAAACCCTTGATCTTGCCAAGGTTGGCCCCCCAGTGCAGGGGAATATGGGGGAGGGCAATAAGGGGGATTTATAGGGGGAAAACCCGTATGAGGGAGGGGGAGGGGAGGGAATGGGGCCTTATGGACAGAAAACCCGGAAGGGGAAAAACCTTTGAAATGTAAGTAAAGGAATATATAATAAAAATTTTAAAAAAAGAAAGAAAGAAATCCACAATCCAATACTTGGCTGTGAGTATCTGCATCGATCTCAGTCAGCTCCTGGTAGAATCTCTCAGAGGACAGCCATGCTAGGCTCCTGTCTGAAGGACAACATAGCATCGGTAATAGGGTCAGGGTTTGGTGCCCACCCACTATGGGATGGGTCCCAAGTTGGGCTGGTCAGCCATTCATTCATTCTCTGCTCCATTCTTGTCTCTGCATTTCTTTTAGACAGGAAAAATTTGGGGTGGAAATATTCGAAGATGGGTTGGTGTCCCCATCCCTTCACTGGGGCCATGTCTAACTACTGGAGGTGATTTCTTCAGGTTCCATCTCCCCACTGTTGGGCATTTCAAATAAGATTACCCACATTAAGTCCTAGGAGCCTCCCCCATCCTAGGACTCTGGGCTCTCTAGAGGTTTCCCCCTTCCATCACTCCCAGCAGCTACTTATTTCCATTTATTCTCATGGCCCTCTAAGGTTCTCTCCTATCTACCACCTCCATACCTGGTCCTGCCCCCTTCCCTCTCTCACTCAGGTCTCTCACCTCCCATGATTATTTTGTTCTGCCTTCTAAGTAGGATTGAAGCCTCCTCACTTGGGCCTACCTTCTTGTTTAACTTCTTAGAGTCTATGAGGTGTATCATGGGTATTCTGTACTTTTTGCTAATATCCAGTTACCAGTGAGTACATACCATGCATGTCCTATGGGTCTGGGTTAGCTCACTCAGGATATTTTCTATTTCCATTCATGATAGCCTGCAAAATTCATGATATCCTTGTTTTTAACAGCTGGATAGTATTCCACTGCATAAATGAACCACATTTTCTGTATCCATTCTTCACTTAAGGGACATCTGGGTTGCTTACACTTTCTATGCATGTGTGCTTGTGGTATTTTGGAACATCTTTTGGGTATATACCCAGGAACAGTGTAGCTGGATCTTCAGGTAAAATTGTTTTTATATTTATTAGGAACTGTCAGATAGATTTCCAGAGTAGTTGTACCAATTTGCAATCCCACCAGCTATGGAGACATATACCCCTGGAGAACTCCTGTGGTAGAGTTAGGGGAAAGATTGAAGGAATCAAAAGGGATGGCAATCCCATAGGAAGACCTACAGTGTCAATTAACCTGGATGCTTGGGAGCTCCCAGAGACTAATATGTAGCGGAAGACTGTCTTGGCTAGCGTCAGTGGAGAAGACACACCTAATCCTGTAGAGACTCGATGCCCCAGGGAGGGGGGATGCTCATGGAAGTCATCCTCTCAGAGGGGAAGGGGAATAAGGATAAATGAAGAAACTTCAGGTGGAGACCAGGAAGAGGAAAGCAACATTTGGGATGTAAATAAATAAAACAATTAATTAATAATAAAAAATGTTGAAATTATAACATTTATCTTCTCTGATCACAGTGGAGTAAAACTAGATACCTATAACATTTGGAATTTTGGAAATTATAAATAGATACATAGAAACTTTTTTAAAAGCTCCTTATCAAATTATCAATTATATTTCACATAACTAAATAAAAACACCTCTAGAATTTATATGGAATCATAAAAGACCCAAATTGTCAAATCAATCATGAAAAAAAAATCCCAACTAAACAAAAGGCAAATCTTTATAACACCAGTCTCAAAAACATACTTCAGAGGGATTGCTTGCACCCGAAACAAAAATGGACTGGTATTGAGAATAGTTCAGAATCTTATAGGACAGAATGGAACATTTCAGAAATAAATGGATGCTTCTCGGGAGATTTAAAAACAGATATCTAAATACAGAAGAAACCTGCTCCCCTGCCACCCCTCTCTCTCTCTCTCTCTCTCACACACACACACACACACACACACACACAATCATCATCATCATCAACAACAACAACAACAGCAAATAATAATTCAAAGTGGACCAAGACATGAGTGTAACTCAACCATAAATCTACTAGAATAAGACATAGGAAAATACTTTAGAATCTTGGTATAAACAAAAATTTATGAGTATAGTCCATATACACATAGAATTAAAAAAAAAAGCAAAAGCTGACAAACAGGATTATATCAACCTGAAAGGCTTCAATTCAGCCAAGGGAACAGTAAAGAAAGTAAGGATCCATCCTAAAGGATGGGATAAATACTCACAAACTATTTATTTAAAGAGGGTTTGATTTCCGAGATACATAAGAGATCACTAAAACAATAATACTAACAACAATCCAACTTAAATAAGATTTGTATAGAAATTTCCCAAAATAGAATGCACAAATCATTAACCATGATATGAAGAAAACTCACCATTACTACATATCAAAAGGATGCAACTCAAACAATAATGGACTATTATCACACAGCATATCCATTATCAAAGGACAATAAATAAAAGGTCCTAGCAAGAATCTGAAGACAGGGTACTGCTTGAACATTGTTGATGGTAGTATAGATTAATTCAAGCATGTCTGAAGTTTAAATGAACAAATAAATAAAACTATAGTATATCTGGTAATCTCACTATTGTCTACATAGGCAAAGGAGTTAGCATATAAATGTAAAGAAACCATCAGTACTTAAACTTTTTCACAACACTATTCTCAACCAGCCAGATGTGGAACCAATATTAGTGTCAAGGTGTTTAAATTGGTTAAAAAAAAAGTAATGTGAACATATTTGTAATAAAATATTGTCTAATCATAAAAAATAATAAAATTTTGTTGGTTGTGGGGACACAGATGCATCTGGAGATAATTATGAAAAAAGCCAAGTGAGTATAAAAATATCTTTTATTCGACTGATTTAATCTCTGAAGCATACTGCCTCCATCTGTTAATCTAGGACTACTCTTGGAAGCTTCTAGCCTCTGTACAATCTTATCTGTGCCGAGGATGTTTTCAGCCTCTGAGACCTACTGTGGAATAAGCTCACCCTTTCTTGTTCTTTCTGAACTCAGGCTGAGTGATTCAACTCAACTGCTCTGGCTAAAACTCCTCTCCAAGCTGACTAATCCCATCTTGCTTCTCTCTAAGTTTGTGACCTGAATTTCTCTGCTTGGCCTCAAATTAACTCTAGGTAACTGTTCTAATCTTCTAGCTCCTTCTCATTTCCTGGTTCATTCTGTCTTTACCTGTGTCTATCTTTTTCTCTCTTCAACCTGTCTCTGTAGAATTCTCCTGGTAAAACTGCCTCTTTCCCTCTCTGCACTGCTCATTTTTAAGTCACTTCCCTTTCCTCTGTCTTCTCGAGAGAGATGGGCACATCCTGTTCTGTCAAATCTTCCTCTTACTCGTTACTTTGTCTGCCACTGAATTAGGCATCCACTGTTTGTAATTAAAGGCCTGTATAAGGGAGTGTCTGTATTCCAGCCAGAGGGATTATAGGTGTGTGCGAAGAGCTGAGATACACAACGAGAAACAGGTTTTTCCGGTAAGTTCCACAACCTCCAGGTTCACGATGTGATCAAGTATCCTATAACAGATGGTTCAGTGGATTAAGTGCCTGTCATGTAAGTATAAAATCTGGAGTTCAGATCACCAACACCCAATAAAGGCAGAAGCAGTGGCACACATTTTTAGTTCCAAGCATGCCTACAGAAAAACGGAAAATGGAGACAGAAGGATCCTTCAAACCTTTGCGGACAAAAAGCCTCTGACTTCCACTTGGCATGTTTGATCCAGCACTCACACACATATTACAGACAGCAACATTTAAGAAATGAAATTAGTCATATTCACACAGACAAATACTTTATGACCTCATACACGTGGAATCTAAAATGTCATTCTCAAAGTAGTAGAGAATACAATTTGGTCTCCAATTTCTGAGAAGTGTATGAAACAATGACAGAGAAAAGGTGAGGAAGGGGCACAAAGGTACGATTTGATAAGAATAACTTCTAAGGCAACACACTAGAATAACTATGTGTGAAGACAAGGAATTTAACATTTCAAAATAGGTAGGAGGAAAGGTTTTTGAGTGATCCCACATAATACTGTCTGAAGTGATACATATGTCAATTATCCTAATCTAATCATTACGTACAGTACATATAAGTTAAAATATCACATGTGTACAACATACTAAGAGCTGTCACTATTTGTCATCTTAAAAAAAATAGACTCTCAAGAAAGCTAGGAGTATTTATAAAAATACTTTAGTCAGTAAAATGTCTCGCAGGCATGAAAACATGATCTCAATCCCCAGAGCCTCCAATTTTAAAATAAGAAAAATGTCTGGGCATAGTGTGCATACTTAACAATTTTCCCAGTTTAGGGACGAGTAGAGGGATAGAGTGCTGGAGGGTGAGGGCTACTCAGCCTATCCTACTTTGCCAGTTCCAGTCTAGTAAAAGGCACACATGTGAACACACACACACACACACACACACACACACACACACACACACACACACCAGAGATGGGAAAGAGACATAAGGTCAGGATCAGGAACAAGATCAATAGCTGTTTTAATCGCAGTTGGGAAACACAGCAAGATGCTCGTCTGGTGATGACAGCTAACAGTGAGGCAGACATGACAGAGAGGAGAGGGGATAATGGGGTAAAAGCACCTAGGAAAGGTACAGTACTAAAAGAAGCAAAGGCACAAGAGAACCTGGAAAATCTTTAGCCAGTACAAAAGGTGCCAAAATCACTCTTTGGGAAAACTCTAGGGCTATGATATCAGAGAAATAGCAGTTGACAACTGCACATTGTTGAGTGATCGTTGAAATGATTGCAGAAATCATTTTTAACTCAGAAAGCACAGAGGTGGGCTTTCTGTGTCCTGCTCAGCTGCCTAGCGCTAATATTCTGGATAGGCAGGAGTTCTGAATACGAGCTAGCATTAATGCTTTACTTTGGGGCAAAATTATACTTAAATGTACTTTATTCTCCCCCTTCTAATATATCATAATTACAGTTAAACAATCTTTGAAAATACTGAGTTTAACAGTATAGGATTGGCAAGCTGCTCTAGGCAATGAAGTCTTTCCCTACTCATGAGCCATGGGGCAGGTGGTGCATCTTTATTGACGTAGTGACACGGGGCTGACATGAGAAGTAACTGGTGGTTTGGTTGCAACCTCTGTGCATGGTCTCAGGTCTCTGCATCTGTGAGTGATTTCCTGCCTCCCACTCGGGATTGGCAGCTTCCCACACTACCATTTATCCTAATGTCTGCTAACCATTGCTGTTGTCATGGTTACCTTCATCACACCTTATATTACTCTACGACATTGCTTCAGCCCTTTCCATTTAGCACTTTTTGTCTTCTCCAATTTCTCAGGCACTTTTTCACCTGCCAAAGTGAGAAAAGAAATGGCCTTTTATAGACACGGTTATTCAGCTAGCACTTTCTTCCCCACTGTCGGAAAATGAAAAGCAGTAGTATACTATTATAATCCCCGGGTCTTCTGTACCTCCCGCGTGGGGAATGACTAGAGCCTACCTTACTTTTCAAGATATGTAAGAGGGTCTATTAAAATGTAAAGCACGAAGGATACAGAAGCTTAGATTATAAAATATTTTAACCACCAGGACCTGCCATTTAACAGTGAATAGGAACCCTATAGACAGTAGTTAATAACTTGCAGTCCTCGTTCTCATAGCTTCTCAGTTGAACAGAAGGAGATCAATAAATATAATAGACCATAATATACTTATCAAAATTATAGATTTTCTTTGTACTAGGTGTATTTGTCAAATAACAGAATATTTATGCAACCATGAAAGTTCAGAGAGCTCTTCCCAGAGCTGTGATCTATAAGCTAAGTCTTAGATCAAGAATAAAGTCAACCCTGGAAAGAAACTATATAAATGAGTGACCAGCCGCATAGCCACAAAGTGTGCTTAGAGAAGAACATCTGAACAGGGTTCAGGCACTACGCTTATGAGTGACTAAACGTAGGTGGGAGGGCAGAGTACTGTGTCCAGTAAGCCCGGCAATTACAGCCAAGAGCTCCAGCCTCTGTTATTTGAGTCATAGGAAGATATTGGGAGGGTATAGAATTTTTTCCTCTAGCAAAACTCCTGACAATGCTAAAGGGAGCATTTGGTAAACTGACTGAAGCTTTCTGATTGAAGATGGTTACAAATGTACCTCAAAATAATGTGCAAACGACGGAAGGTGATGCAAAGATGTAATCATATCTTTAACATTTAAAGAGAATAGAAAAGAAAGAAAAACTCTAACTACAAAACACAAATTGTAGTAAAACAGAAGATGTGCTACAAAAGAATATAGAAATTATAGTAGAATTATATACTCTGGTGTGCCCAGTGATGTAGATTGATAGTACAAACATTAAAAATTAGTTTGCATATATTTCAGCATAAACCAATGTCCACATATCACCTGCCAGATTTAATGTATGATTAAGGCTTACCTTATGTAGAAGGCACAAAATTGGAAAAATAGGACATACTCTGACTTAGTTCAAAAAATCCCCCATGTCCTTTCCCCATCAAAGTAACTGTCACTTGTTTCTTTGTGTGTCACAGACATACTAATCTCAGTTCTTTTTAAAGAGCAATATAGAGATTATTAAAGGTACCACCCACATTCGTAAAGGAAAATACATATACAAAATATGACACAAACTTATTTTCTTGTCCTCTCAAATAATCAGTCCTGGTCTTTCTTTCATTGGCTCTTCTAAGCACCATCAGGTCTCCTGAGTACCATTTCAAACTTCAAAATGGGCTATTTGGAGCACTACTGCCTAATTTAGGAAAAATGTTTCACCTTGTAATTCACTCGTGGTATGAGTCCCCAGAACTATAAACTCAGCAAATCGATTTTCCATTTAACATTTACGAAGATTCCTGAAATGTTTTTTGTACAGATGTTGTTCTAGTTGCCTGCTTAGGCAGCAAGGTAGCATTTTCAGAAAAAAAAAAACTTACCTGATTTACACAGATGTCTGTAAAATAAACATGTAAGCACAGTCAGTCTGCACAATCAAGCCTGTCTGAAACATTATATGGGGTCCAGTATTCTGGGTCAGCTTTTGTAAAATCATGATAAAATAATTAGTACCACTAAAATCCTACTTGATTATAATAAAGAAGGCTTTCTTCTCATTCATTAATATATGACAACTAAGGTCAGTTACAACCCTGTTCCATGCCTTAATTATGGCATTTGGATAAAGAGTAGCTTTCTTCTAGATTTATTAACCTTGTGACAAGGGAAGAAAAGAACCACCTGAGGGTAAAAGATAACTTTCACAGGCCAGCACAAATCCAGTGGCCAGTGCAGAGGTGAGTGGGACAAGGAAATATGGGCCCCTTAAAAGAGCGGGACTGAGAATAATAGGTCCCACTACAGCAACTACCCATACTTGGTACGTTTTGTATACCACCTATAGGATACTGCAATTTGGGAAATGCAAAAAATAATTCAGAAAGTTTTATTAGCAGGCATGTGGCTATGTTAGGAGTTATAAAACCATTAGTCCAGCCGTGGAGTAAAAGATATTAATTCATCTCTCAGAAAAGGGAAGCTTAAGAAAGCAGGAATTGATACAGGTAGATTGTGGAGTAAGAATTGAGAAACATTTTAGTACAAGTTCAAGATTAAAAATAAATACACATTTAAACGTAATATAAAACCCAATATTGGCTACCAGACCATATTCTTGCCTCAGTTGACTAACTTCTCCAACTGGCCAGAAATCATCTCATTCAATGACCTGTGAACTTTACCAATATCTGTTTTCTGATTTATGGCTTATTTCTCTATTTAAAAGTCCTTGTTTCCTACTCCTACTTAAGTCTTCAGTCATCATTCCTCTAAGTGCCAATTATATAAATGTATTTGTGCTAATAAGACTTTATTTCAGTGCATGCTGGGAACTTGGGGCTTTCAAATTTTCTTATTAAAGAAGTAATGACTTTTGGTTTTGTTTTCGTCCTTTGCCCAGAGCTTTAACTATGTCTCTAGCACGCATTAGTAAACACAACTGCGTTTCTCGGCTCCTAATTTTCAATGCTTATGGCGAGGCACAGACTATCATGAAGTCATGTCAGTGGGAAAACAAACTTATTTGAAATGTGTTACGATATATTTCCCCTTGGGTAGTAATGTCTAACTATGTCACTTCCTAGGCTACATATCTATATATACTGTGCCCTCATCTGATCTGTACTGTCAGCCAAAGCGAAGGGTCTTTCAAACCCTTCCGTTCATTGTACTACAGGCTACATCTGCCCACATAACTGTCAGCCATGCTCTATGGCCCTGTATCACCATGCCACATTTGCAGATTACCCACTTTCCCCCGAGGGCTTCATACTGGTACCTACCTCTCTGTTATTTTCCTTAAATATAAAATGTCATCTTGCTTCTTATTTCACTGCTGATATAATCAGTGAAAATCAAAGGAGCATGTAACTTGATTTTCTTTTCTTTTTTTCTTTTTTCTTTAGCTTTGACACTTACTGGACATAACCCCTAATTTACTCTTCTAACTGCTGACCTGGTTACTTCCCCAGCATTGTACCCCAGATACTTGCTCTTTCTTCTAGACTTGTGTTCATCATCCATCTCCCCTCTTGGTGGCTTCCCCTCTTCTCTCTTTTCTCGCTCCTTCTCCTCCTGATCTCTCCCACAATCAAGTCACTCCAAACCCACCTACCTCTAATCCCTCCAGTAATTGGCTATAGCCAATTTTATTTAACCAACAGTTTTTTTTTTTGGTTCTTTTTTTTTTTTTTTTTCGGAGCTGGGGACAGAACCCAGGGCCTTGCGCTTCCTAGGTAAGCGCTCTACCACAGCCCCTTAACCAACAGTTTTAAATCAAGGAACAAAATTTGTAGAACAAAGGCTTTTAAGCATCGGAAGTCACTCTTAAGCCTAGATCTTCAGGCATATTACAATACAGCAAAGAGAACCAACCTCAACACCCACCCATGTGTGCTTTAAAGAAGAAAGACAAGGTCTTTTCTTCCAAAATGTTATCTCTTCCAAAACGTGCCTTTCACAGAACTCAATACAGTTTCCTATGGCATAAAGGGCAGTGAGGATGCATATGTGTAACTGATGGTCCTAATGTCTCCAATGGTGTTAGCATTAGGCTTAGTGTCAGGGTTTAAGATTGGGATTGGGATTGGGGTTAAGGTTAGGTTTAAGGTCAGGGTTAGAGTTATAGTTAGGTATCTTTCTTTATCCATATGTGTTTTAAAGGAGAGAGGCAAGGCCTTTTCTCCCAGAACATCCTGTTTCACATTCAACTGAATTTAGTAATCTCTGCTATGGGGATGGCTTGTTTTAGTGAGGGAACACTGTTCTTTTATACTTTCCTCTACATATGTGTTTCACAAAATGCAATACAATTTTCAATGGCATATATACAATGGCACTGCAGATGTGTAATAGTTCATCCCAATCTCTTCAATGGTGTTAGGTTGGTTACTTTTGTGTACTTTGATGGATGCATTTCAAAGAATGCAATACAATTTCGTATGGTCTAATTGCAATGAACATGCATATGTGTAATTGTCCTGATATCTCCAATGGTGATAGGGTTAGAGTTAGGGTTAGGTGTGTGTGTGTGTGTGTGTGTGTGTGTGTGTGTGTGTGTCTGTGTGTGTGTTTTAATTAATTTATTTTTCACTTATTCACTCTAAATCCTGCTCATCATCCCCCTCTCACTCTCCCCTTCCCACAATCCTTCCCCTATCTGCCTTCTCCTCTGAGCAGCTAGACCCCCCCGCTAAGAATCCCCCAATTCTGTCACTTCAAGTCTCTGAAAGGCTAGGAGCTTCCTCTTCTACTGAGGCCAGACAAGGCAGCCCAGCTAGACATATACAGACATATACATAGCCCATATACAGACAACAGCTTTTGGGAAAGTCCCTCTTCTATTTGTTCCAGCCCACATGAAGACGAAGTAGCTTGATATTCTAATGCTAGGAAATTGATGTAATAATGTCTTCTATGAAGATGTAGGAAAATATGACTTTATTCATTAGTTCTATTCCATTTGATTATTACTCTTTCCCATGACAGTTAATCAGATACTAATCAACATTGTTTGTTAGCAAAATCCCATACTTTAAGAAATAATGTGCACTATGGCACAATTTATGGTTAACAACTTCACGGAGAGGTACTGACCTCAAAACTCATCACGTTGCAGACTTTAGATGATGCAGCAAGTGTTTGTAAAAGAAAAAATTACACTGTCAGTCTGTAAGTGGTCTCATACTCAGTCTGACTAAGCACCATTGTAGTAACATTAATTAAAAGTTGCTTTGTCATTTTAGCATTTAGCAATTACATGTCTCATATATTCCAAAAGACTTCACAGTAACCAAAAGGAGTTTAGTGTCAATCTCAATGTATTCATCTCAAACTTTGATGCTTGATGGTCCCAGGGATGATGAGTAACAAGCTGCTCTTATGAGAGCATGACTAATCTATGAGTCCAAGCTCCTGCAAATTGGGTCAGAATCAAAGTCCTCCCATTCTGTAGTTATCTGCTCACCCCAGGGGCTGTTCAAGACCAGAACTGAAGATAACCATCTGAGCACCAAGGGCCATCTCATAGTCATGTTCAACACAACACATTGCCCTGTGTTAGGGTCTGAGAAGATGTTCAACATCCCCCTGGACTCCATTCCTTATGTGGTCCCTATTTCTGGCTTGAACCATAAACTATGAATATGATGTTCAATTCTTCATTGTCCTGTTCTCCTGCTGATTAGACATTGAGAAACACTCCAGAAAACTCTAGCTCATCAAAGTATCACTCATACATAGCTTGGATAGTTCCCCCAACCCTGACTTGCCAGATTGTTAAGTTAGTTCTTACCTATTGCTTTATTGTGATGTATAAAATATTTTATAACTTTGTGAGGAGAGTTCTGTCCATCTATGTAGTTTAAGTCATTTGTGTGGGTTCTTATGACATCTGGTGGCTTTTCTGTCATGGGTACATCTAAACTGACAAACACTTTCCACTGAGTGACTCAAAACAAAGGGGTAACTTCACCAATTAGTGGCATCCTTGAACATGCGTCACATATATAGACCTGAGTGTGTGATGGTAAAGTTATAGTTAGAAGGTGTCCACTTGTTTTGTATCTTTAGAGCTCTTCTTTAGGCTTCTGTATTAAACTGTATGAATTGCTGTTTAAATTCTAAATATTAACCCACAAAAACTATCATATTTTTTTCTACTTTTAGATGGCCCAGTAGTGTACACAGCATATTTAAAATTGGAGCACAGTGATGAGAACATTAAATTCTGGATGGCATGTGAAACCTACAAGAAAATTGCTTCACGGAGGGGCAGAATTTCTAGAGCAAAAAAGCTTTACAATCTCTACATCCAGCCACAGTCTCCTAGAGAGGTAACAATGACATGACAGTTGGGGCATCTCTTGGAAGACATTAATAACTTGAGCACCATTATATGTCAGTCATACTCCATCCCAGTATCTCCTTAAAATTATATAAATTAAGAATTACTCATCTTATTCTTCAGTCACAGAACCTATGAACTAGATAACTTAACGAATTCTTCCTGTGTGGAATTATTTGTAACCACAGAATTCAAAGGTGAGCTGTTTGACCCAAAATCCTCTACTCATTAGCCTATCTTAATGCCCAACACAGTTAAAATGAGCAAAGGATTGTTGGGAGAATTCTCTGGCATCGTAAACTTGAAATGCCACGAACGAGCACTCCAGGGAGGTTGGTCCTCTGAGCCATTTCACATTAGCATAATCCAACCACCGCAGCTGACATCCAAGTTACCATTACTACTCTCAGGCTGCCTCACACTGAGGCTCCTGAAAGAGAGACAACCGAAACTTCCAATTCATGTTAAATGCAAGGGTGGAGGATAGCATGAGAGATTTCTATTACTCAGCATAGCCCTCTTTTATTCAGTGAATCCCAAACCCCTTCTGAAAATTTTAGGTTTTCTGTGATAACCACTTCTCCCCTCCATTTCTTCACTTCTCCTCACTTGCTTCCCATTTCAGGACCTGGTTGGTTAACACAGCATTTGTGACTACTAAGGAGAATCAAGTTTAAAGCAGCCACCAACTTCCTTTTTTCTTTAAAAAAAAGAGCCCTCCGGTTCATAGAATCCCATGTTTGCAGACTACCACTGTCAAACCACTGGCACGTCCCAAAGAAGCAGTAGTTTGTGGAGTTCCCTGGTCACAGATGTCATGCTTTCAATCTACTCCTGGGTGCTAATGGTGGATTTTTTTACTTTTAAAAAGAGCATAGACTTCATTTCCTAAACGTCTTTTTAAATACCTAAGAATAGTGAGCCTAAACTGTGACTCTGAAAAGGAGGGCAGCAAATCAAAGCTTTCCATTGCAGGCATGTGCATTTGTTGTGCTTAGTCTATAATTTCATTTTTCAGATCAACATCGACAGTACAACACGGGAAGCTATCATCAAAAGCATTCGAGAACCCACTCAAACGTGCTTTGAAGAGGCCCAAAAGATCGTATATATGCATATGGAAATGGATTCTTATCCCAGATTTTTAAAGTCAGAGATGTACCAAAAACTATTGAAAACTGTTCAATCTAAAAGCTGTTGATTACTACCCAGAAGTTTAAACTGAAGATGGCATGTTGCAAGTGCCAGCTTTATTTAGAAAAAAGACATGAAATGAAAATGAAGGTAGAAATGAAACAGAAACCAAGCTATAAGTTGATCTCTAGCTCCCAAGGGAAATTCATTCCAAACCTGAAGAGCTCCCAGATTCTATAACACAATTTACAGCATACGTACAGAGAGGAATTAACAGAGAAGAAAAAGGCGCTTCCTTTATCATATAAACACTATAATATTTTTATTATACTAGGCAACTAATGGTATTTTTCATTAAAGAAATTTGGCTGTCGTAGCACAAATAACTGATTTCAAAACCATTGTTCTGTGAATTTTGTTTCTATGTATTCTATAGATATGCTCAGAATATCTTGAATTAGTATATAAACATATTAGTCATAATATAATCGGTTGAATTTTAAAATAAGCAGTATTGAAAATATATTAAGAGGGAATTTAGCTGTTAAATTTTCCCTGTAGCACGCCCATGATTAAACTTAGAAGGGCAACTGACTTATATGTTGTACGTCTTCTACAGGTTAAATCTTCGGGATAATTGTAAGCTTTTACTATGTTTGGCTCTTTTTTTCATTTGTATTTTACATTTAAAATGTCATTGGGCTATAAAATTGGTCTTTTATTTGAAATTAACTTCTTTAAAATATGAACCCAGCATAGTGTTGAAAATCAATAATAAAAACTAAAACTTGAGTGCATGTTTTTCAAAGACACTTAATTGTACCTTACAATGAACATCTCAAAGAGCCTAAAGTTTGCAAAAGTGAGAAATTAGAATAAAGCGTGTTAACTTGTTTGTTTGATGTCACTGTATGTCATTTTAAAACATTAAAAGAATTTAGACTCAACCTCCAGATCTAGAGATCTGGGAGGTCAACAAAACACACACAGGAACAAAATTTGAACCGTTACCTTAAAATGTCAAGCAACACTTGACATTTTTAATACTGTAAAAAATGACATTGTGTTACTGACGGGCAGGAAGTATTGAAACTGACCCTCACCCTAGCCCAGATTGATTTTTCAACCCTCATGTTTTGTCTTGGTTTTGAAAAGCACCTTAAAATAGATTTTACCAAGCTTCCAATCTTCCCAGGAACTCACAGTACCACGGTTCTTACTCCTTGAGTGATTATGTTCTATTAAACCTAAAGGAATAAAGTCCGTCAAACTCCATGGTCCACAAGGTCCTGGGCATTTTAATTATTGCTTGCTACGTTCAAAGAGGGCAGCAAGAGTGACTGCATAGCCAACCCCAGTGTATTCAGATGCTGAGAAATGCTAAGGCACCAACCACCTGCCTCCAGCCCCTGAGAAGTCAGCCAAACAGTAAGTGAATAAATGAAGAATCACTGGCGATAGAGTAGGGAAATGGATGCTTTGACTCTGCACATAGAATGAACACTAAATATAGTATAAGAGACTTAAGTTTCACTTTTGGGTTTATCAAATTGACAATCATATGAATTTATGTAGATCTGTGTGCACTACAGAAGTTAGAAAAAAATGTCACAGTGTCTCTGCTCTTCGGTTTCCTTACATTTCAGTGTACTTTACATTTTATTTATCGTGGGGTGTGGGTACATGCATGCAGCATTGCACATACAGAACTCAAAGGACAACTTGTAGAAAGGAGTCAGCTCTTTCTTTCTACCTTGTGGGTCCCACGAATTACCATCAGGCCATCAGGTTTAATGGCAAGCACCTTTGCTCATTAAGCCATCTCTTAGGACCAAGTTTCCCTTTCTAGGCCCTCCCTTTACGGTCTAAGCCACCCACCCTAGCCTTCAATTCACTCTCAAACCAAGACAGACTTTGAACTCATAAACCTCCTGCCTCAGTCTTCGAAACAATTTGGATCCAGTGGTTTGCTATACATAACTTCTTTTTTTTTTATTAATGAATTTTTTTATTAACTTGAGTATTTCTTATATACATTTCAAGTGTTATTCCCTTTCCCGGTTTCCGGGCAAACATCCCCCTCCCCCCTCCCCTTCCTTATGGGTGTTCCCCTCCCAACCCTCCCCCCATTGCCACCCTCCCCCCACAGTCTAGTTCACTGGGGGTTCAGTATTAACAGGACCCAGGGCTTCCCCTTCCACTGGTGCTCTTAATAGGATATTCATTGCTACCTATGAGGTCAGAGTCCAGGGTCAGTCCATATACATAACTTCTTACATGTCGAAGTATGTTCCCTCCAATCCTGTTTTCCCTAGGATTTATCATAAAAGCATGTTGGATTTAATTGTTTGCCCAGATTTATTGCTGCTCTGTTTATAATGTAAATGCCCTTCAACAGAAAGATGGAAAATGAAAATGTGGTACATATGCACAGTGTAATGCTATCCATTTGTAGCAAAAGTAAAATCATGAAATTTGTAGGTAATAGGTGACACTAGGAAACATTACACTGAGTGAAGTAACTCCCACATGGAAAGACAAATGTCTCTTATTTGTAGGCCCTCGCACTGAATCTTTAGACATGAGTATGTAACCTGAAGTAACCACAGGAACCAGAAAAAAATCAAAAGGGACCAGAAATAAGAAGAAAGCCTAGAGAGGTCTAGAACGGGGATAGAGTAGAACACAATGCTGTGAAGGAAGATGTGAAAATGGGAGGCAGGAGGGAAGGAAATATTGAGACAGACAGACAGACAGACAGAGATAGAGACAGAAAGAGAAAATAGATGATAAACAACATTAAGGATGATTGAAAAAGTCATAAGGAAAACTACTGTTTACTTAAACATTATATATATGTGTGTATATGTATATGTGTATGTGCATGTACATGTGCATATGTAATAAATAAAATTGTGCCACATGGGAGTGAGGATGCTCTCCACAAGAACTATAAACTATCTAATGAAAATCCAGTGCTGGGCAGGGCAAATCTCCCTCTGAGTGGCTGATCGTAAGTAACCAGGAGACTCCCCAACTATGTACACTATTGACATTGTTCTTAGTTGCTTCCCAGACCTTGAAAGTAAGACCTTACTACTAAAGACACCAAATGCTTCAGACACAGACCTTGGAGGCATCAAGCTACAACAAAACTGGAAGTTTCTCTCTGAGGAATAGCTCTCACAGTATGTAAAGGTACTAGACGGGCTGTCAGTGGAGACATATGAAACTATGTATAAAACTAGCTACCATATAAAAACTAGGTACAGCAGTGACCAGCTATACACCAAGGACTAAGGCAGGGGGAGAAACAAATGGATCCCCGAGACTTACTAGCCATACATCCTAGCTAAGTAGATGAGTTCCCGGTTCAGTGAGAGATCCTGTCTCAAAAACTAAGGTGACAGCCGCTGTAGATGCTCCACAGTTAAGAGCACTTTTGGCTCTTGAAGAGTACACAGCACCCACCTGGTGGCCCACAAGATTCTGTAACTCTGGTTGCAGTGGATCTGATGCCTTCTTCTAACTTCTGCAGCCACTGGGCATGCACATGGTGCATCAATATATTCTGGAAACGCATTCACATATTTTTTAAACATATAAGAAATTTAGGGTTGGGTATTTAGCTCAGTGGTAGAGCACTTGCCTAGCAAGTGCAAGGCCCTGGGTTCGGTCCCCAGCTCCGAAAGAAAAGAAAAAAAAATTTAAACCATAAAGTGGAGAGTGACCATGAAAGGTACCTGACACCTCTGGCTGCTACATGCACACATACACTTGCACGCTCATATACACATGTGCATACATTCACATGGGCACACACACACACACACACACACACACACACACACACACAAGACTTCATTATCGCTAAGTAAAGGTGCAAGCATTTCAATATGAAAATAGTGATGAAGAAATGGTTCAGAATCCATGTATCCTAGCACAGATGACATTTTTCTATTTATACTTCATCATTCACACAATTTCTTTACAAAGGATTTTCTGTCAATTTTGGAATAATGACTATAGAAAAAGCATACACAAGGCATAAACTATTATAATTTAGAGAAAATGGTAATTTCCCACTGCCTAAAAGTATCTTTCATCCATTAGGACTTGAAATTCCCACCACTGATCATAAAAATAGTATCTAAACTCACACAAGAATAATGAGTCACTAACGCTAACACATTAGCTGTTGCCTAGCAGAAAACAAAACCTGCAAAAATTAAATACAGTAATATAGTATAGTATAGGAAAATATCTAGGCACAGGAAACAAAGACATTAATTAGGAAAACTCTGGACTCGAGAACAAGAGAGGGGGCAAACAAAGTATTTTGTTTATAAAAGTTTCCCAGTGTTGTTAAAAGAAAAATTAAAGAGGGGAAATAAGTTTCATGAGAGTTATACATCTTGGTAGAAAAAAAGAACTGTAAAAATAGAAGAGCAACTATAAAATTATTACATAAATGACATTTATAGAGGCACCTATTTAACCTGCTCCCATAGCACCAAGACACTGCCCAGACAACCATTAAATTATGAAATGCTTCCCACTCTCAGTGACAGGTACAGTGATAACTAAAGCCTGTAGCAATAATGGCCAAGCATTCATGGAGAAAGGCTGCTTTGGAAACCCAGAAGAAGCACCTTTCTCTACACAGTGGAACCCGTCAAAAGACAGGAGACTCGCTGTTTGAGAAGGGCCATGAAGAATAATTGAGAGATCTCCCAGGAAGGAGGGGAAGGCTGTGTGAACTGGAAGAAGGACTGAAGACAGGAGAACATGTGTCACTTGGGAAGATGCAGAAGATGGTGGGAGTTCTTCTAAGGGGCTGCTCCAAGTTCACAACCAGCTGCAAAGTCTAACAGCTATGCATACTTCAGAGCACTGTTCACTCTCATTGAAATCTATTTTATTTTTATGTAGGAAATGATACGATTACTTTACTGATGCGGGCTTCTTTTTTTTTAAGATTTATATTATGTATATGAATACAGTGTAGCTGTCTTTAGACTCCCCAGAAGAGGGCATTGGACCCCATTACAGATGGTTGAGAGCCGCCATGTAGTTGCTGGGAATTGAACTCAGGACCTCTGGAAGAACAGACAGTGATTTTGCCTGTTGAACCATCTCTACAGCCCCTAATATAGGCTTCTAGATTTAAAAATAGAACAAAAAGTAGCCACATGAGTCACCTAAAAAGCCCAAACAAAAGGTAATGCTAATGAAGCCTTGCAAATGAGGAAAAGAGAATGTTTCTGAGAAAGGAAGTGTGAACAGATTATATCTGAACAATGATGGAAAGATCACAGACCACCAGTTTCCAAAGCAACCAGCATGGTAAGTTAAGGGATTTGGAGACCACGCAGAGGGTGCAGTTATTGCATACAGTGGAAACCTTAAGTGTGTTGGTTAGCTTTGTAAACTTGGAACAATCTAAAATCACTTAAAAAGAGAGTCTTCATGACTTCATAGTTGATGTAGGAAGAGCCAGCCCACTGTAGGTATCACCATTCCCTATGTGGGGAGAATGGAAGGGATTCTGGAGTGTGTAAGAGTAGAGAACTGGAGTAAGCAGAAGCAAACAAGCAGGCGTGCATTCATTCATTTCCTTCTGCTCTGACTGTAGACATAATGCAACTAGAAACCTTAACTTCTTGTCACCCCGACCTCCTTGCTATCATAGACTATAGCCTGTAATTGTGAGCTGAAATAAGCCTCTTTTCCCCTAAGTGGCTTTCTGTGCAGATATTTTATCAAAGTAACAGAAATGAAACTGGAACCATTTGTAGGACCAAGTAGCCAAGTAAGTGGATCTTAGAGGGCAGCAGTGCATGAGAGTAATCAGAAACTCACAGGAACAAAACAACAGTCTAATAATTACCAGATGCTCTTTGTAGGCTCATTACGATGTCACAGCAATGATAAAGATAATTTGGTGTGTTTTAGAGAATAGCATGTGTTTTGACACATTCATTCATTCAACAAATAGTTAAGTGTCATGTGTACCACCAATAGGGTGATCAGACATAGAAATAAACCTATCACCAACAAACCAATCAGAAAAATGCCTTCGTGAACCTTACCATGTCATTAATAAAAGAAATAAAAAAGCACATAAGATTACAAAAAAAAGTTCTGTAAGCAAAATAAAAACTAGATAATAAAATAAGAGAAGAACAGATGGATGTACTGGAGAAAGTTGTTGTGCTCATCTTTATGTATTTCACACACCTCACTCCCTGACAAAACTAACCAAAGGCGAGGAATCCAAGGCTTTCAACATGTATATATGAGCAGGTATATCTTTTTTTTTGAAGTTCAATTTATTTTATTAAATACATATCTTTATGTGTATATATAGACACATAAGTCTGTGTGCACACATATGTGTGTACATAAATACACATACATTCATAGGCACACATACACATGTGTTTGGAAGTCAAAGGTTGATGTCATTTGTTTCCCTCAGTCACTTGTCCACCTTATTTTTCGAAATTAAACCTGTGTCAAATTCTATTATTTGACTAGAGTGGCTGGCTGCCCAGCCCCAGAGATGATCGAGCAGGTATATCTTAATAACATAGAGCAAAGCTCTACCCTCTTAGCATATTTTAACTTTATTTTTAAAGCTCAGTATTGTTACATATAAATAAAATTTTATACAATATATCTTTGATTTTCATTCATCTTACATAACTGAAAATTCATGGTCATTGATTAGCAACTCTACAGTTCCTTTTCCCCTCCAACCCTAGAAAGCACCATACTATTTGAGTTTAATAACTGTAGATAGACATTTCAGGTTCCTAGAATCATATAATATGTCCTTCTTTGACATGCTTCTTTTGTTTAGCATTATGTTCTGAACATTAATCCATATTGTTACAAAATATAGGATTTTATTTATGTTGAATAATATTCTATAATGAGAACAGAACATATTTAATATATCCATCCATTTGTGTCATAATGTCTGTGTTCCCTTCCTTGCATTTCCCTAATGGTTACTAACACAATGTTATTTTGTATAACTTCTTGCTATGCATATATCTTCTTCACAATATACAACTTACTCAAAAGCAGATACATGAACCAATAAAACTAAACACAAAAACTAGAAGTGTACACATATTGAGTCAAGTGATTTGACAGAGGTGCCAAGAATACATGTTGGAGAAAAATATATCTTTCCACAAAACAGTGGAGGCACAAGAAAAGATAATTAGCACACCCATGTTTATTACAGCACTGTTTATGATACCTTCAATGGGTAACCTCCATTGTCAACTTGAACAAATTTAGAATTACCATAGAAGCACATTTCTGGGTATACCTATGAGGGTATTTCCATAAGGCTTTAATGGGGGGAAGGAAGACCTAGCCTAAATGTGCCATGCCATGCGGGTGAGGTCTGAGACTACATAAAAAGGAGAAAGCAAGGTTACCACCTACACTCATCCTTCTATGCTTCCTGAATGTGCCTCATGCTTCTGGTTCCATGACTTCGCTATCATGATGTACTAGACTGTATACTAAAACCTCGAGCATAATTAAATAACTAAACAAATAAACCCTTCTGTAAGTTAATTCAGTTGGCTGAAAAATCACAGCAATGAGAAAAGTATGTGATGGGGTTGGGGATTTAGCTCAGTGGTAGAGCGCTTGCCTAGCAAGTGCAAGGTCCTGGGTTCAGACCTCAGCTCAGAAAAAAAAAAAGGAGAAAAGTATATGATAACCAAGATGTAGACTTAGCCTAGCTACCTGACAACTCATTAATTAGATAAAGTCTGGGAATATATGGATGTATGTATTAGTCATAAATAAGAATAAAATACAATTGTTTGCAGAAAAAATATGAATGAAACTGAAAGACATCATATTAAGCAAGATAAATAAGACACAGAATACTAAATATCACATTTTTCTTTATATGTGGAAACTTTCAAAATGTTATCTAGTAAGAATAGTCTCAAAAAGGTAAGAGGAGGAAGAATAGAGAGGGCAGTAGAGGGAAGAAAGGATAGCAGACAAGATCTAAGAACAATATCTTCATGTAGAGAAAAGTCATTGATAGAATTAATATTTGTTAATAAACAGAAGGGGAAAGATGGTAATGACAAAAATGATAAATTAATACAGAAGGAAGCATATGCTAATCTCACATCACAAAAATCAACTCAAAATGGATAAAAAAATAATAAGACAAACATGGAACTTGAAATTGCAACTTTTCCCTCAAAAACAAACAAACAAACAAAAACCGAAAAAAGGGCAAGTTTCATGAAATGAGTTTAAACAATAGCCTTCTTCATATTAAAAACATGGCAACAAAAGCAATAGTAGACAAGTGAACCTACATTACATCTACAACTTCTATAAAGCAAAGAAAATAACAAGAAAACAGTGAAAGTCAGGCTAGCAAATGAGAGAAAGTATTTGCACATCATCTGATAAGAAGTTAATATCCAAATATATAACTCCTAGAACTTGGAGAAAAACAAAACCTAATAACCTATTTTTAACATTGTTTAAGGACTTGAATAAATAACTTTTCTTCCATGTGCCCACACTAGATCCAAGATTGTTTACTGAATTTTAGTTCCTCGTCCACTAGAAGTGCAGCTTACCATGAACAAGCAAAGTGTATATACTTAATATGTTATGAACAGAATGCCTTGAGTAGTCTCATTTGATTTCAGTGTTAAACCAAATCCGTTAAAAATGTGTCTTTATCCGTGACATACGTAGGTGGAGAGTGATGGAGTCCAGGAGGCAGAAAGTTCGATGCTCTGTGGACCAGCGTGAAGTGGTGCAGCTCAAGCCACTCTGTGATCATGGAACCTGTTCTGCAGGGTGCTATATCAATAAGTGAGGCGAAGGATTTAGATCAGATAACAGACAAGTTAACATACGATCATATTAACCACCAATAAACAATCTTAGTCATTGTCATAAGCAATGCATGATGGGAGGAAAGCTGGAACAGAAAGAGACACAGAGCACTAGGTACCCAGTATGCAACAGAGAATTATAATTCGAAAAGTTCCTAAAACCACAGTTATTAAAGGAAAGCATGTAGATTTAGAAAGAAATGCCTACTGAAAATCTAAATAGATTGCAGTATTTGTTACAAGAGAAAATAAAACAGTGAACTATACAAAGAGAAACTGGAGAGGTAGAGGGCTGAGGAGTGCAGCAGCCTCAGGTATCAAACAGTAAGCACAGAGCCAGTGCCTCTATTTATTGAGCTCAAACTCATCGGTTCCTTCATTAGAACTGCATTAACATTTTGTACGAGCTCAGAATTTGCCTGTCAGGCATACAGGAAATAAATGAAATGAGGTCCAAATATTTAAGATGAGAGAAGAAAGAAGGAAAGATAGATGAATAGCCACAATGCCAAAATGCACTAATAGCTAACAGGTAAATATTACTGAAAATCCATCTTTGGCAAATGTCTAGACCCAGCAAGGAAAAGAAACCCAAAGACAAGGAGAAAGTATGGTAGATGTATGAACAGCAAACATGAAATGTGTCCTTTAAAATAAGCCGGCATGCAGGGTACAACCTGACTGCTGGACACAATTAGAGCACGAACTGCTGTGTCTCATAATGTATTTGCTGTGACTGCACACTTAGACATGCTCCTCAGGCAGCTCTTTAAACGAGTTCTTTCTCACAAGCTCTGCAAGTGAGAAAGATCAGTGACGGCTAAGGTAAATAGAATCTGCCTTGAGTTGGCAGCACTGCCCTATGAGTGATTCATACGCAAAGCCCATCTCAAGCAACTCCATCTAAAATTAGAGAATATGTGTGAGGAGTTTTTATGCCTCATTTTGGCAGTTGTGTATCTAGACTTGCCACGATGCATTTTATCGTTAGCTGAAAGGTTTGGTGAAACGTGTCACGAGAGCTTATTTTTGAGAAAAGAATGAGAAAAAATATAAGGTTCCGAAATCTCGTTTCCAGGAAAAGCTTGGATGGTATTAGGTGCCAGGCACTACAGATGGTCACTTCACTGTTCCCATCACCTGTCTGGTAATAAATGTATAACAATGTTATTATTAACTACACTTTAACGTTGAGAACACAGAGGACAGAGAGATTTAAACCTTATCCAAGCTCATTCAAGGAAATAAAAAGTCAAGCCAAGTCACTGGACTGTCTAACTCCGAACTTATGCCTTCTCATAAACAAAATACAAGGTAGCACAGCAAAGACTAAAGTACAGCCCTGTTGAGTCACTGCATGGAGAACAGTCTCTAATACTGATTCCTTTTTATTTTTTAAAAATTAATTTATTTATTCACTTTACATCTCAAGATCATTGACCCCTTTACTCATAGTCCCCCTTCTTGCAGATCCTCCCCCATTCTACCCTCTCTGCCTCTGAGAAGCCCTTCTGGGTATCATCTACCACCTATACCACAGACACACAAGTACACACACACACACACACACACACACACACACCCCTCCATGCCCCCACCCACTCACCTCTACCTCAGGCACATCACTCACTGCCCAACTAGGCACATCCTCTCTCACTGAGGCTAGACAAGGCAGCCAACTATGGGAATGGGTTTCACAGGCAGGCAACAAATTCAGAGGGAGGCAGTCCCTGCTCCAGTTGTTGGGGATCTGCATGAGCATCAAGCTGTATGTACTGGGGGTCCAGTCTATGCCTGTTCCTTTCTTGGTGGTTCTGACTGTGGGAGCCCACAAGGGTTCCGGTTAGTTGACTCTGTAGGCCTTCCTGTAGAGTACCTAGGTAGCTGCTTGTATTACAAATGCTAACTACATTTCCCAAAACACCGCTTGCACAACTGTCTAAACATAGCTTCTGGGAACATTTCTTTAAGAGTTTCTCAGCCATTAGAAATTCCTCTGTTGAGAATTTTCTGCTTAGCTCTCTACCCCTTTCTTAATTGGGTCGTTTGGATTGTTGGTGCCTAACTTCTTGAATTCTTTATATAGTTTGGCTATTAGCTCTCTATCAGAGTTTGTTAATAAATCCCAAGATGGCTATTGCTGGTGTTCCAGTGATTATTACCTGAGCATTTTTGCACTCATCATCTTAAACATAGACATACAAGAAAATTCTGTGAAAAAAAAATCAATAGGTATCACCTAAGGAAAAAAATCATAAAGCCCTAACTTTAAAAATATTTTTAATATTTTTAAATATTTTTATTTAATATATTTTAAAGATTAATGTTGTCATCCCATAAGGAAACCCTTCATCTGACCCAGCCCTGAATAACCATGCAGGTTAGGGATATTTAGAAATCAAGACAGTTTTTGCAAACTGCCTTTGACCAGATGTAGCTTCTCTCCCCATTAAGTACAGCATGTGATGTATTCCTGTCACTCATCCTCAGAACCTGATTGCCATTTTTCAGGGATGCAGTGTACAAGCATGAAGTTACACCCTCACAGGTGAAGATCCAGGCAGTGAAACCCAGGCTAGTTTTCATTTCCATGGTCCCCATTTCCCCTCACCACAACCACAAACCCCGCTTTTTCTAAATATCTCTCAGTGGTTTTTATACCCAGAACTCAATGTGTTCATCCTCTACACTCCGTGTCTGCTTTATTTCCATATTATATACCATAATGGAGACTGCCCACAGTAGTGGAACCCTCAGTCTCACCACTCAGGAGGCAGGGGCAGGTGGATCTCTGTGAGTTTAAGGCAAGCCTGGTCTACAGAGTTTGAGTTCCAAGACAGCCAGAGCTGAATAGTGAGACCTTGTCTCCAAAAAAAGAAAGAAAATAGTATTGTTAAAATAATAACATGTCTATTTATCTATATTTTCCATTAGATTGTTATTTTTGTATGAGCAGAAACAGTCTGGAAAAAATAGTGTTAGGAAATGCATTCTTTATCAGCAACAAATGCCCGTTGAAGTAACTTTGTCATTCGGGAACAAAGAAAGAGTCCTCTGTCACAGACTCCATAAAGTAAAACACAGATGATGATAAAATTGGCTCACGGCTTTGATGAAGAAATAAACATGTTATAGAAAAACTAAATCATTCTAGCAAAGTATAAAGTGCATGAGAACTCCAAATAATCAGGATTTCACAAATATTATCTAATCATCATTAAAGTACCAAGCTGGTGGTGATCACAAAGAACAATGAGGTGATCGAAAGCTGGAACTTCGTGAAAGAGTTACTGTCACCTAACACATGAAGACACAGGGGAGTGGTTTCCTTTTCAATGAACTCTTCCTAATAGAATGCAAATTTGGCAAAAATAATCATCTCCGTGAATCAGAAATAATGAAAATAAGAACAGGGAGATTTTAAGGCACCCCGAGTGCAGTACTATTTGTTCTTGGTTTACTGTTCCAGATAGACACAGAAAAAAAAAAAACTTACCAGCCAAGGGACTATGAAATGTCTAAGGAATGGCAGTAAATAATCAGGGTTCTAAGAAAATGTTTCTAGATTCACGTCCCAAAAATAAATTTTAGCATCTCCAAACCTGTTTTACCCCATTTTACCTGGTTGCAGAAAATACCACTTTAATACCCAAACATGGACTCTGCCTAAAATTCCCTCTGTCACATCTCATATGCTGGTAATCAATCTGTCTAGTCATCTCATTATTACAATAGGGTCCTGAGTCGTCTTCCCTCTTCTACCTCCCCAATCTTACTTACTTCAATTCTGTGTCCAACACCTTACAGGCACATAGACACACACACACACACACACACACACACACACACACACACACACACACACACACACCCCACAGTGATCATTTCAAAATGTGTCGCACACTCCAAAGTTCTCAAGTAATTTCTATCCCACATTACAGAAAAATATCCTAAATCCTTGCATGTAACAACCAATACCATAACCGATGTAATTCTCTCACATCTGCAAGCTCGAGGACTTGTATTCAGTTCTTGCCCTCCCTCACTACCCAAAGTGCACACACTTGATGTGCTTGTGCCTGTCCTCTGCTCAAAAGTCCTGACTACTCTTTGACGGCTCCATTTAAAGTAAAACTTCTGCATCCACTCTTTCTAGCCTCTGTCTTTACTCTTCACAATTGTCACATATTTTCTTTGCTTTCTGTCAATCTCTATTGTATACAAGTCTCACTCTCCTCCCAAAAGGAAAAACTTGTATTTAAATAACCAAGTCTATATTTTTAAACGTTTCTTAGTTTCCAATATGGCATATTATGTGAAAATAATTTAAGACTTGGACTTTTCTCCTTAATACAATGATGATAGAAGTTTACAATGCAGATAAAAATAGGTAATAAAATATTGCTAAGTTGAAACAAGCTAACAAATTCTATCCAATTATTTGGGAACAGAAGAGTCTAAAATTTCAATCCAGGGCAAGAACAGTTAAAGTCTATTTATTTCACAAAAAGCCCTAATGCCATATAATTTTATTTACTCTCTGTTTCAGGCTAATAACTCTAGCTTTCTTCGTCTTACATACCTGTGACTTTGTGTCATTTGAACTACAATTATTGCACTGCCTAATGATCAATATTTACTCTCAATCTAAATATTTGGAAATTTTGTGGGTAAAGGCCATGAAGATAATACAGAATGAGAGTTTTCAGGATTTCAAGAGGGGGAGATGACTAGACAGATTTATTACCAGCATATGAGATGTGACAGAGGAAATTTTAGAAAGAGTCCATGTTTGGGTATTACTGCTGTGAACAGACACCATGACCAATGCAACTCTTATTAGGACAACATTTAATTGAAGCTGGCTTATGGGTTCAGAGGTTCAGTCCATTATCATCAAGGTGGGAACATGGCAGCATCCAGCCAGGCATGGTTCAAGAGGAGCTGAGAGTTCAACATCTTCATCTAAAGGCTGTTAGCAGAATACTGAGTTCCAGGCAGCTAGGACAAGGGTATTAAACCCCACACCCACCATGACACCCATCCTCCAACAAGGCCACACCTCCCTGGCCACTGTCACTCCCTGGCCAAACATATGCAAACCATCACATTACACTCCCTGGCCCCTATAAGCTTGTTCAAATATATGGGGCCACACCTAAATATAGCATAATGCAAAATACACTTACTCCAACATGCAGAGTCCCCATAGTCTACAGCAGTCTCAATAATGTTAAAAGTCAAAAGTTCAAGGTCTCTTCTGCGATCTATCCAATCACTTAACTGTAATCCCCATAGCAAAAAAAAAAGAAACCAGCTAGGCAAATTCCAAACTCTGTATCTCCATTGTCTGACATCAAAGCAGTCTTCAGATCTCCAACTCCTTTTTCATTTCTGTTGACTGCAACAAACTTCTTTCCCTTGGTTCCCCTCCCTGATAGCAGTTTTCCTCAGCAGATATCCTATGGCCCTGGGATCTCAAACATCTCCAAGGCAACTGCAGGAACTTCACAGCTTCTTGTTTCAGTGTCTGGGATACACATGTAATCTGGGCTCCTCCAAAGGGCTTGGGGCACATCTCCAGCTCTTCCCTCTGTCTCCTCACCTTAGCCTCAGACAGACTCTTCAGACTAGGGCAAAAAGCAGCTATGTTCTTCACCAAAATACTATAAAAACAGTCTCTAGGCCACATACTGAAACTTTTCTCCACTGAAACGTCTTGGGCCAGGTTTGCACAGTTCAAATCATATTCAGCAACAAAGTCTTTCATATTCCTACTAGAATCGCTCATTAAGGCCTACTTAAAATACTCCATGACTTTGAAAATCTTAAGTCCCTAAATCTACATTCTTTCAAACAAAAACAGTCGCCATATCACAGCAAAACCCCAGTCCCTGGTACAAACTTCCTGCTGTGAATAGACACCATGTCCAGCAACTCTTATAAGGACAACATTTCATTGGGGCTGACTTACAGGTTCATAGGTTCAGACCATTATCATTAAGGCAGGAACATGGCTACATCAGTGTTCTACATCTTCATCCCAAGGCTGCTAGCAGAATACTGGCTTCCAGGCAACTAGGATGAAGGTCTTAAAGCTCACATCCACAGTGACACACCTATACCAACAAGATCACATCTACTCTAAGAGGGCCATACCTTATAATAGTGCCACTCCCTGGGCCCATATGCAAACACTCACAATATCCTACATGTATAATGCAAAATAAGTGAGATAAAAGAAAGAAAACATTTCATAATAATCACCTGTAGAATCTACTATTCCTTTTAAGTTTACCATATTCACGGAAGTTGATAGCTGTGAGCCTCCATTTTCTCATAGGTTGAAAAATAAAAGATTTCAAAAGATTGAAAGACACAATAGAAGAAATGATTACCAGAGGGAAAAGTGATTTACCATGAATTTCACTTAATAAGTGGAAAGTCGCTTCTCAAAGTTGAAATGAAGTGTGAATGCTATGGCTTAACTTCAGAATGTCTTACAATCTTGGTTGGCAGCTTTTGAGGGGCAACTGAATAAAGAAATATCTGATGCCATCAATGGATTAATCCATTATGAATTCCTGGCTCAGTGGATTATGAAGAAGGGTAACATAGTTGGAGTATGTCTCTGCAGGCTTTGATGTCCATGTCTTGTTTCTTTAGACCTTCCTATCTATCTCTCTGTTCCTTCCCATAATGAAATGAACAGCCTTACTCTACCCAGCAGTCCCCATCACAATGTGCTGCCTTACCATAAACCTACAACAATGGAGGCAAAAGAGCATACATTTAAAATCTAGAAATCATGAAGCAAAATAAATCCTTCATCTTTTAAATGACCTATTTTGTCATAGTTACAAAATGGTGACTTCGGATAAACACACAGTTTGTTTCTACTCTGCCTTTCTGTTGTTTGTAAATGGAAAATTCAGCTGATCAGGATAAGCTTATTCAATATTATAAACTGAAAAGTATGAAACATAATTAATTTAGTCTGAAAATTGAGAGATATGTTGGTTTATTGGTCTGCATTTTAATGAAAAATAATTTCAGATGATGATCTGTACTTGTAGAGTAATATAGAGTAAGCAAGTGACCTCATAAAAAAGGCTGGTTGTTTAAACCAATTGGTGGTGGTCCATGCCTTTAATCTTAGCACTTGGGAGGCCGAGGCAGGTGGATCTCTGAATTCAAGGACAGTCTGGTTATTTTCATTATGTTATAAACAAACTACTCTTTCCCACATCACACCTCCATGATGCCAAGGTGTTTAAAAGACCAATTTTTAGGATAACTTTATTTCAGTAAATATGTTTATATAACAGCATATCCTTTTGCTTTGAATATTTCCTGGAAACCAATCATTTAGAAAAAAAAGGAGCAGCTGTTATGTCAATAAGCCCAAGATAGTGTGTGTGTTGTCTAATGTTTTAAGAATCTTTGAGTATTTTCTGATTACATTCCAAATTAAATGCAAACATTTGTGTCACAGAGCGCACATTATCAAATCTGCCAGCCTGCTAGCAGGATGAGTGATGATGAGATATGTTCATTATTTGCTCTCTAGTGGCTGTGATTGATTAATTTTGACTGGTACATCTTGTAATGTTATGGAATACAGTAAATATTAGAGTCTGCTATTTTTTTCCTGAGCAAGGAAGTCATGCTCACTAATGACATACCTTATTTGTAGCTCTTTCAACAATCTGACAAGGTGCTGGTAGATTCAAGTAATCTTTTTTTCCCCAAGTGAATTTCACATTGAGAGAACAGTGGCCCCCCCCCCCAAGTCAGGTGAGTTGTCTGAGTTTCCCACTTATCCTATCATACTCCCCTGACAGCCTTAATACATACACTTCATGTAAAGCTAAACCTACAGAGGCACTAAAGGATCCAATATTTACATCATCTTCTGTCTTAGAATACATCTTAGAGCTAGCAAGATGGTCCAATAGGAAAGTACACAAAGCTGGAAATCTGAGTTCAATCGCCGAGACCCAAACAGTAGAATGAGAGGCCCACTCCAACAAGAGATCAGTGTACAGAAAAAGTGGAGGCTGCTAAAGAAGTGGATGACAATGTCATTAAGACAGTAAGCAAAGCAGCAAACCACTGAACTGAGAACAGGACCCCAGTTGGAAGAGTTAGAGAAAGGATTGAAGGAGCTGGAGGAGATTGCAACCCCATAAGAACAACAATGCCAACCAACCAGGGCTCCAAGGGACTAAACGACTACCCAAAGAGTACACATGGATAGACCAATGGCTCCAGCTATGTATGTAGCAGAGGATGGCCTTGTTGGGCACCAATGGGAAGAGAAGCCATTGGTCCTGCCAAGGCTGGACCCCCAGTGTAGGGGAATGTAGGAGTGGGGCAGGAAGGGGAGATGGTTGGGGAGGGGGAACACCCTTATAGAAGAAGGGGAGGGGCATGGGATAGGGGGTTTAGGGCCAGGAAACTGGGAAAGGGAATAACAGTTGAAGTGTAAATTTAAAAATCCAATAAAAAAAGAAAATATAGACTAAAAATGGAATATTTTATAGTTAAGTTACAAACCAAGGTATTTCTGCCCAAGATACTATCTTGATTTACCATGATCCCAAAACAAAATGAGCTAGTTAAAAACAAAATTGGAGGATATTTTATTACCGTTACAAATAAGATATTTAAAAAAGTTGAATCAGGATACAGAAGTCTGCTGGATTTGGACTAGTCTTCCCTGTTTTTTTTTTAGATGTGCTTACTTTTATGGTGTAACTGAAGATTTTCTTTGTGTAATGCATGATTAAGACAATAAAGTATTTTTTCTAGTCTTCCAAAAGCCTTTTCTGATCAGTTTGCGAGTTTTGATGAGTTTTGTAAGGTTTTTGTTTTACAGACTATGAATCAGCAAATTTTTAAGATCGTACCACAGAGCAAACACACAGCTGTTGAAAAATAAATATATAAAAATAAATAAAATGCATATAATAAATATTCAATGGTGTACCTGTAAAAAAAAAGAAAATATAAAAAAAGTAAAAAAAAGAGAGAGAGAAAGACCTTAAAATAAAAAAATTAAAAAAAGACATTAAGCAAGAAAATACGAAGGACAATGTGAGGAATTGTCATGCTGTAAAATGTCTAGTAGAGTCTCCATGACACACAGGAATGACTGTGCGTACATCCACTGGAGTCCAGTGCTGCCTCTGTCCACCTGGGTCACAGGACAAAGGCCAGAATCAGACAGTCTGACCCGTTTGCCATGGCAACTCTGGAAGGACAGATGCCCTGAACGTAAAAAACTTTTAAGCCCCTTGAGGAAATAAATCAGTCTTTCACAACGTTCTTGGGAAGGCTCTGACTCATCTTCTGAGGTTATGACAAATGTGAAATAGGAGAATAAAAAGTGTATCTAGACTATACACCTAAAAACCACCAGTTCCATATAACCTAAATTTCCTGGAATTATAGTCATCTGAAAGCCATGCCTTCATTTCCACAAACACTGTATTTTAATACATCTAATGATCAAAGACGTGTGTTTAAAAATTCTGCTTAAAATGATGTCATTTATGCGAAGTTTTAAAGGTCCTTACTCCCACAAAGTTTGTGCAGAAAACTGAAACTTAACAGCTGCTCTCTATATTACCGAAGCACTGAAAGTTAAGTAAATCTACTTTTAAAAGCACACAGTCAAAGAAAATATAGTTTAATTTAATGGATTTAGGATAGGGCTTTGACTGTTGTTCCTGGCTCAACTTTAATAGACACTTTAAGTTGCTGTTCATAAGCTAACACATCCCCCAAATCTGTCCTTTGAGAGACAGTGGCCCCTCCATATCATCTGAGACTTGGGATGTCCTTGTGTTCTCTTCTCCCTTAACTATGAAACTGGCACCATCTGTAGCATGCTCACTCTAGAACTCACCCTCACATCAATCTCACCAAGTATGCCTGCACTGACTACCCTCAGATGCCCTGGAACATTGCTACGCGTGTCACTTAACCTCTTGGTGGCACTGTTAGGGTCCTAAACCTAGAATGTCTTTCTAAAGCATTGAGTTATTGGACACGCTGGATTCCTGTACCTTATCTATAAGCCAGATCCTATGAACCTACATTTTACAGATTTACAAAAATGGAATAGTCATACCCACTTTATTAATTCAAATTTAATTTATATTGGCAACAGATACCAAAGTCCTAGGACTGCCTCTGCTTCTGCCTGGAACATTCGTGTGTAAGCTCTGACGTGCAAGAGCTTGATTACCTTAAGTAATTGACTTTGGGGGTATAAATTAAAAAGGCAGCTTATCTAAGATCAAGAATCGACAAATGGGATCTCATAAAACTACAAAGCTTCTGTAAGGCAAAGGACACGGTGGTTAGGACAAAACGGCAACCAACAGATTGGGAAAAGATCTTTACCAATCCTACAACAGATAGAGGCCTTATATCCAAAATATACAAAGAACTCAAGAAGTTAGACCACAGGGAAACAAATAACCCTATTAAAAATGGGGTTCAGACACATGGGCACTGGAAAAAATTTCCTGAACAAAACACCAATGGCTTATGCTCTAAGATCAAGAATCGACAAATGGGATCTCATAAAACTGCAAAGCTTCTGTAAGGCAAAGGACACGGTGGTTAGGACAAAACGGCAACCAACAGATTGGGAAAAGATCTTTACCAATCCTACAACAGATAGAGGCCTTATATCCAAAATATACAAAGAACTCAAGAAGTTAGACCACAGGGAAACAAATAACCCTATTAAAAAATGGGGTTCAGAGCTAAACAAAGAATTCACAGCTGAGGAATGCCGAATGGCTGAGAAACACCTAAAGAAATGTTCAACATCTTTAGTCATAAGGGAAATGCAAATCAAAACAACCCTGAGATTTCACCTCACACCAGTGAGAATGGCTAAGATCAAAAACTCAGGTGACGGCAGATGCTGGCGAGGATGTGGAGAAAGAGGAACACTCCTCCATTGTTGGTGGGATTGCAGACTGGTAAAACCATTCTGGAAATCAGTCTGGAGGTTCCTCAGAAAATTGGACATTGAACTGCCTGAGGATCCAGCTATACCTCTCTTGGGCATATACCCAAAAGATGCCTCAACATATAAAAGAGACACGTGCTCCACTATGTTCATCGCAGCCTTATTTATAATAGCCAGAAAATGGAAAGAACCGAGATGCCCTTCAACAGAGGAATGGATACAGAAAATGTGGTACATCTACACAATGGAATATTACTCAGCTATCAAAAACAACGAGTCTATGAAATTCGTAGGCAAATGGTTGGAACTGGAAAATATCATCCTGAGTGAGCTAACCCAATCACAGAAAGACATACATGGTATGCACTCATTGATAAGTGGCTATTAGCCCAAATGCTTGAATTACCCTAGATCCCTAGAACAAAGGAAACTCAAGACGGATGATCAAAATGTGAATGCTTCACTCCTTCTTTAAATGAGGAAAAAGAATACCCTTGGCTGGGAAGGGAGAGGCAAAGATTAAAACAGAGACTGAAGGAACACCCATTCAGAGCCTGCCCCACAGGTGGCCCATACATATACAGCCACCCAATTGGACAAGATGGATGAAGCAAAGAAGTGCAGACCGACAGGAGCCGGATGTAGATCGCTCCTGAGAGACACAGCCAGAATACAGCAAATACAGAGGCGAATGCCAGCAGCAAACCACTGAACTGAGAATAGGTCCCCCGTTGAAGGAATCAGAGAAAGAACTGGAAGAGCTTGAAGGGGCTCGAGACCCCAAAAGTACAACAATGTCAAGCAACCAGAGCTTCCAGGGACTAAGCCACTACCTAAAGACTATATATGGACTGACCCTGGACTCTGACCCCATAGGTAGCAATGAATATCCTAGTAAGAGCACCAGTGGAAGGGGAAGCCCTGGGTCCTGCTAAGACTGAACCCCCAGTGAACTAGACTATGGGGGGAGGGCGGCAATGGGGGGAGGGTTGGGAGGGGAACACCCATAAGGAAGGGGAGGGGGGAGGGGGATTTTGCCCGGAAACCGGGAAAGGGAATAACACTTGAAATGTATATAAGAAATACTCAAGTTAATAAAAAAAATGTTTAAAAAAAATGGGGTTCAGAGCTAAACAAAGAATTCACAGCTGAGGAATGCCGAATGGCTGAGAAACACCTAAAGAAATGTTCAACATCTTTAGTCATAAGGGAAATGCAAATCAAAACAACCCTGAGATTTCACCTCACACCAGTGAGAATGGCTAAGATCAAAAACTCAGGGGACAACAAATGCTGGCGAGGATGTGGAGGAAGAGGAACACTCCTCCATTGTTGGTGGGATTGCAGACTGGTACAACCATTCTGGAAATCAGTCTGGAGAATCCTCAGAAAATTGGACATTGAACTGCCTGAGGATCCAGCTATACCTCTCTTGGGCATATACCCAAAAGATGCCCCAACATATAAAAAAGACACGTGCTCCACTATGTTCATTGCAGCCTTATTTATAATAGCCAGAAGCTGGAAAGAACCCAGATGCCCTTCAACAGAGGAATGGATACAGAAAATGTGGTACATCTACACAATGGAATATTACTCAGCTATCAAAAACAACGACTTTATGAAATTCGTAGGCAAATGGTTGGAACTGGAAAACATCATCCTGAGTGAGCTAACCCAATCACAGAAAGACATACATGGTATGCACTCATTGATAAGTGGCTATTAGCCCAAATGCTTGAATTACCCTAGATGCCTAGAGCAAATGAAACTCAAGACGGATGATCAAAATGTGAATGCTTCACTCCTTCTTTAAAAGGGGAACAAGAATACCCTTGGCAGGGAAGAGAGAGGCAAAGATTAAAACAGAGACTGAAGGAACACCCATTCAGAGTCTGCCCCACATGTGGCCCATACATATATAGCCACCCAATTAGACAAGATGGATGAAGCAAAGAAGTGCAGACCGACAGGAGCCGGATGTAGATCGCTCCTAAGAGACACAGCCAGAATACAGCAAATACAGAGGCGAATGCCAGCAGCAAACCACTGAACTGAGAATAGGACCCCCGTTGAAGGAATCAGAGAAAGAACTGGAAGAGCTTGAAGGGGCTCGAGACTCCATATGTACAACAATGCCAAGCAACCAGAGCTTCCAGGGACTAAGCCCCTACCCAAAGACTATACATGGACTGACCCTGGACTCTGACCTCATAGGTAGCAATGCATATCCTAGTAAGAGCACCAGTGGAAGGGGAAGCCCTGGGTCCTGCTAAGACTGAACCCCCAGTGAACTAGACTGGTGGGGGGAGGGCGGCAATGGGGGGAGGGTTGGGAGGGGAACACCCATAAGGAAGGGGAGGGGGGAGGGGGATGTTTGCCCGGATACCGGGAAAGGGAATAACACTTGAAATGTATATAAGAAATACTCAAGTTAATAAAAAAAATATATATATAGAAATTAAAAAAAAGGCAGCTTATGTCCCAAAATGTTTGAACGGCAAATTGTAGAATGCTCCGAAATTTTACCATCTCCAGTTCCTATAGCACACACGTTTATCTACGCAGAGCAATGTTTCTTAACCTTAACTCCACTGGCAATTTAGACTGTAGAACTCTGATGAGAGGATGACCATGACCTATACGTTACAGGCTGTTAGCTGTGATGGGTTAATCTTCAGTGTCAGCACTGCTGGGTTTGGGATCTATTAGAAGACGCACCTTTCCCGGTCTAGGTTACCTCACTCAGTGTGATCTCTGTGTTCTCTCTCATTTAACTAGCTCCAAGTCTCCTGATGTGCTAATATGTCCTTGAGTAACTTCAGGGACAAGGAAAGTAAAAGGGACCATTACAGGGTGAGGGAGTAAGGAAGCAGTAGAAAAATAGCAAAATACTAGTTATGTAATAGGAGAAAATGGGGGGGTCTTTAATTAAGGAGGATAAATGGAGCTAAATACAAAAGGAGCATTGGTCAAAAAGTCATAAGGAATCATACTAGTAACTATGTACCAAAAATAATATACATAAGTCTGTAAATAAAATATGCATATGTAGTTTAAATAAAATTCTTCCATCTGGGCTGACAGTGCTCCTTCCAAGAGATAAAGACCATCTAGAAACGAACTCCTACATGAGGTTTAGGAGGCCCTCTTCTGAGTCAAGGTTGTCTGAGACACTTCCAAAGCATCACAAGCCATTGCTATTGACCTTGTTTGCAAGGTTAGAAGGTAACGCTTTATTGCTGAAGACACCATGTTTTTCAGACACTCAGAGGCCCATAGGCTGGATTTGACCTGAAAAAGAATTCTCTTCCCTTTAGGACTAGCGCTTATGGTATCAGAAAAGATCATGCAGGCTTTCAAAATGTAAGCAACCTACAATCCTCACCATCTATGACACTTATGAACCACGAGAAGTATGACATGATAAACGTGAGGGTACAATAGTGGCATGCATACCTTGGCAGTAACCAACAGCTTTCTAATTGGATTTAAGACTGCTCATCAAGAAATCATACCTGGGGATCACTAAGTCATGGATCTCGGAGGAGAACCTACAACCACCACTTTAATAAAGCAGCACGATCGCTAACTCCATTCTGAATATCTTTCCTCATAACTACAGATAAGTGTAGTCCTCACCTTTCACCAAGGAAACTCTTTTTGCAACAGACACAATTATAAAAAATTGACAACCAGGCAAAATGCACAGTTATGAAGCCCAGTCCAATGGCTATATCTACAATACAACTTCTATACATAGACTCGAGTATTGCAGAAGAAATGACAAAAGATTGTACCAAAAGATCGATGGTTTTGCTGTGAGATTGTATCTCAGAGGAAGGTCAGAAACTTTACTCATAAGGCCTCACCAACAGGCTTGCCTAAATGTCATTGATTAAACATGTTAACATAGATAGGGTGAGAGCCCATGAGGTCTCAATCCTACACACACACACACACACACACACACACACACACACGCACACACGCACAGGCACATAGACACATGCACTACCACGCCCACCAACAACAACAGCAAATACAAATACAGGCAGCTAAGAAATACTAAGAGCAAGAGCATACTATCAGGGTGGAGCACACTGATTGTTTATTCAATACCAAATGGACAGCACTGAAAACACACCAGTAACATTATACAGACTGAGCAGGTTGTATTTATAGTAATAACGATGAAAAAGGAAACCATAATTTTGAAGTAGAGAAAGGAGGGATATTTGGGAGGCTTTGGAAGGAGGAAAGGAGAGAGAGAAATGATGTAATTATAATCTGAAAAAAGAAAAGAAATACTTTTCAAAGACAAGACACAGCTTTATGTGTGTCAGCTGCAAAAGACTTTGCAGAAAAGTTTAAATGGCCATGAAAGACCCACCCTGAATGTGGGTGCTGGTATCCCATGGAATATGGTCCTAGACTGAACAAAGAAGGAAAAAGTGAATGTGAGCCAAGCACCACAGTTTGTCTATCTCTGCTTCTAGGTACCTAAAAATAAATCTTACCATAATCAAGAGCATCATAAGAATAAATGTTGGCAAAATATAAAGATAGATGGGCAGTGGCTGTTCCCGGTGAGGTACAATAAACATAATAAGAGGTACAGCGCGTAATGATTAACAGAACACTGTGGAAACAGGAATACAGCTGAGCGTGTAGCAGATGTTACAGGCTAAGAGACTCTACCGGAATCCAGATGGAAGAACCCAGTCTTCCTGCAGATGAGCAATTCTTTAAAATGTATACACAAAGGAGGGAACGTTCTATTCCGTTCATAGATGAAAAAATGAAATCTCAGAGAAAATAAGAATACTACCTAATCTTACTGAGGAAATGAAAAACCCAAATGCAGGTATATCTGACCTCAAGCCTAAGGTTTCGCAATATCCCAAGCTCCCTGATTTTTCTCATTCAGCAAAGAAATGTAACTCGGGTCTTTATGAGCAACCATACTAATGTTGTTCCCCTTCCAGCATTTAATAGGGCAATCAAGAATTTAAGGATGAATTGCCACAAGTTGAATAAAATACATATGAATATGTAAAAGCTATTAGAACATATGTGAATGCATTATTCAAGTAGATAACATAATATTAATCTAAGTAAAACATTAGGAGCTAGATAGACACCTACACTTTCTCACAATGGGATAGGTAAAATACAGGCTAGTATGGCTAAGACAAAAGGCATTCTGGTGTGGAATTTTTTCTCCTCCTTCTAGGTCTTTTTTTAATGGTAGATTTGTTGTTTTTATGTCTTTCCAATCTAACATAGAAACATTTCTGGGTATTAGGATCTTGTGTTTTAAATTCAGTCTTCATGCACCGAACATTGAAAAATGAAAGCTATCATTGCATTCTGATAAACCACATAGCCTGATAAATACTTGTCGATTAATTTGCTCCGTATATTATACGTTATGTCATACTTATGGAGCCTTGCCTTGCATTTTTATATTCCCTTTGTGGTTAGAGAAATCGCGGCCTACAGCAGCTGTGCTATTACAATGTCACAAGTTGGAAGTCACGGGCTGGAACCAGACACAGAGCTAGTCAATGCTAGGCAGTTTTTGCAGTCATGTTATGGCTTAATTGGAGGGAATTCTGCTCTAACGATAAACTTTGCAAAATGTCAGTTGCATGCCTCACATGGGGAAATCAGACATGGTCCCTTCTGCTTAAGTGTGGGGTGAGACAATCACTCTCATGCAAGAGAATGAAAATTCCAATATTTTTCCAGTTCTCCTCAGAGGAAAAAAAGGAAGAGAAAGGTTCTTCAGACTGCCTGCTTGCTTGTGTCACTTGCCTTATGCTGGCTTGTTTTGTTTTATTCTGTGTTGGTTTGGTTTGGTCTGGTTGGGTCTGGTTTGGTCTAGTTTGGTTTGGTTTGTTTTGGTTTGTTTTGGTTTTGGTTTCAAGACAAGTCTTACCATAATCAAGAGCCACAGCTGCCCAGAAACGCATTCTATACCCCAAGATGCCTTCAAACTCATGGCTACTTTCTTGCCTTATCTTCCTGAGACTGGGATTATAGAAATAAACTACCACACCCACTCTAATGCTATTTTTGATACCTAGAAATAAAATGTTTGTAGTAAAGATCAATTTGAAAATGACAGCATCCACCTGCCCTTCTGTGCTCAAACGAGACACTGAGCTAACTCTACCTAAACAGTGTGTGCATTTTTCACTTTATATATTTCATACAAGTTATAAGTTTAATAATAATTTATAACCTAGACAACCTAATCCTCAAGAAATAACAATAATTAATTTTGGTTATAAAAAAAGTGTTTTGTAAGTTTTACCTTAAATATACTTTGTACTAGGCTGAAAGACATTAAGGAGCCTTGGGTATGTTTGAAGTGATGAGGAGAAACTCCAGTTAGAAATGTTAACATTCACGTATTGAAAAAATACCCCACAATGGATGATGATTGTATCTGTGATCTCTTTTCAATATGTTACACTGAGCTTTCTGAGAAAAAAAGGAAAAAAGATCTTCATAATACATGGCCATACCTGAAGGTTGTAACAGGGCCCTGGAAACACATAAATCTACGAACTGGAAAGCAAGCTGGCAGGAGCTTAAGCCCTCACTCAGTTTCCTTGACAATACACTGAAGTCAACTAGACTCCCTGGCCAAAACGATACGTATGTCCAGCAGAATCATCACCAAATATTTTCTGGTTTTGCTTTACTTTAGTTAAATGTAATTTTCAAGTTTATCTAGAGAAAATCACTTTGAAGTAGAAAGTAGCTGTCTCTGCTCGGTCGTGGCACCACTGCTGATTCCCACTGCTGATTCGTGTTTGCTCACCCAGCTCTATAAACTAGATTACTGTATATTCGTGAAGTATTTGTGAGCCGATTAAGCTGCCACTGCTGATTCCTGTGAACTGAACTGCTGATCTCCTGACCATGCAAATGGGATTTGCCCCAAAGAACAATTTCTAAATGGGTCTACTTCCCCTGTATCCTAATAACCTTTCTTTCCCATTACCTCTGGTGGGTGATGTGCTAGAAAGGAGGTTAAAGCATTTAAGAACAATCATTAAAAATAGGCTGAGAAAAATTTAAGCATACATCACTGTGTAGTATAAATTTACTTCATGGATATTGAGTCAAATCTCTACCCTGAGTATTTATAAAGCATAAGTTAGACACCACATATCAGGGATCCGCCATAATAAAATATTTAATAGATGTGTAGATGAATTTAGTCCAAACCCATACTTGGCTGGGTAGAGTGCCTCTACTATTTATGGTTAAATATTTCCACTACCTGGAGCAATTCCTGTTCTGAAAGGCATTTTTGGAACACAGAGTACTAATCTCTTATTTTTAAAACCTGATGAGTAAATGGCAACCATCGAAAGTCCCGGCCAGGCAGAAAACAAATGCTAAAAATAGGTGGAGGGACACCTTCTGGAGAAATTAAACAACTGTATAAAGTCAGAGCAACTCTTCAGACAACGAGAATCTACAGTCTCCTCGTGTTATTTTGTAGTGCACTTCTACAACCAGTTGCTTCACATATATTCCCAATTCCCCGCATCACTGCTATTTAAATATCTTGATAAACATCAAGCACATTAATTCTCTACCTACAAGTAGGAATGTAGCATAGATAAAAAAGCACAAACAGAGGATCCCAATGAAGAACAAAATAAGAATTCTCACTGAGGTTTCAAACCATTCACTAAATCATGAAGCATAAGTATTTCTAGCCCTTCATGTTCTTCCACAGCATTACGTCATCATTCTCACCCATGGGTTTATTTTTGTCATTATAGTCATCCCTGAGGAGAATATTGCCATAACCTCTATTTTATTCAAAATATAATAATCTTATCTTCTCTGATACTAATAAATTATATAAATACCATACCCACAACTCACAGATGTTAGTCTCAATAATAAAGATATCATGCTCGCATTTGTAAGTTGCTAGTTTCAGGATGCACCTTGGCCCCCTAAACATATGTAACAGATGTACTGGTTGGTCCTTATTTGAGGGCTCCAACAGAAGGATGAGGGGCTGTCTCTGACTCTGTTGCCTGCCTTTGGATTCCTTTCTCATAACTGGACAGACTTCTCTAGCCTCAATAGAAGAAGATGCACCCAATCCTATTATAACTTGATATGCCAAGGCAGGTTGATATCCATGAGAGATTTCTGCTTCTCTGAGCAGAAAGGAAGGGGACATAGGGAGAGAGGAAGTGAGAGGAAGGGACTCAGACGAGAGGAGAGAGGGGAAGCTCTGATTAGGATGTAAATTAAATTAATTAATAAAAAAGAAAGAAATAATTTACTGATGAGTTCATAGCTGAATGGATTACTAGAAACTGGTACTTAGCAGGAAGGAAGCCTCTGGCATGTCCCTCTGAAGATGATATTGGTTCAACCACATATATAGCAGAGGATGGCCTTGTCAGATATCAGGGAGAGGAAAGGCCCTTGGTCCAGGGAAGGCTCAATGCCTCAGTGTAGAGGAATGCCAGGGCAGGGGTTTGGAGGGGTGGGAGTGGGTGGGTGGGAGAACACCCTCTTAGAAACAGGGGGAAAGGATGGGATGGGGGTTTCCAGAGGGGAGACCAGGAAAGGGGATAACATTCAAAATGTAAATAAACAAAATATCCAATTTAGAAAAAAAAAACTCTTCAGGCAAGCATCTTTACCATTCCTTTCCACTGTATTTGTCTGAGAGCAATAGAAACTCTCATAAACTAGAGCCACTGAAATGTAAGTAAATCGAGCTTTTTCACATTTTAAATTAAGTTATACATTGATCACAGAAAAGAGGTTTGACTAACACAGTGGGTGTGGCTGAGCATGCATTTTCCCCAAGAGAGGAGCACTTGCACTGGAGCACTGGGTAAAGCATATGGCACTGCTCATTGTGGGTGGGTGTAGTTATTTGAATGAGAATGCCCCCCTCTACCTCCCTCCCTCTTCCCCCCTTCTCTGTCTAATTGCAGATCAAGATGTAGCTCTCAGCTACTTCTACATTACCTCATCTGCATACCTTCTGCCGTGTTCTTGCAACCATGCTCTCCACCCTGATGAGAGTGGACTAAACTTCTACACTGGAAACCAGCTACCAATTCAGTGCTATCTCTTAGAAGAGTTTTCTTGGTCATGGTCTTCACAGCAGTAAACTATGTGAATAAGACAGTAGGCATCATCCAATCCATTAAATGCCTGAAGAGAACCAGAAGACAGAGAAAAATTGAATGTGCATTTTTGACTGGTTCATAAACCAGGAGACACTTACCTTCCTGACCTCAGAACTGAACATACATCATGGGAGTGCCAGGCTCTCAGGTCTTCAGACTCAGACTAGAATTTGTTCTCCTATCTCTGCTAATAGAAGACAGACTATAGGAGTTTTCAGTCTCCAAAACCACATGAGCTATTTCTAATAGTATCAATTCATATGCATATAAGAGAGGATATATGTATTTATGTTATATTCCCTAACATATGTGTATATTTGCATTAAGAGAGAATACAGGTAGACAGTATGCATATACATTAATATATATGTATACACTGAAAAAGAAACTGATGCTTTACAAGATAAATTCTGAAATAAGCAATGGAAAGCATGTAATTGAAAGAAGGAATATTCCATAGTGACGAACAGGTGAAAATTAGTGAGCTATGAGACATGCTGAAAAGTTGCTTCACATCCATTCAGAAAAGGATCTTAATTACCCAAGACAAGGTATTTGAATCTTAACTGTTGAAAATTGGGACCACTACAAAATTGGGAGTGGTAAAAGAAACAACAAATACTGGTTTGGGAAAAGCAGCCATGGCATTATAATGGACAGAGACAAGGCTCGATTTACAGGAGACTTAAAAATAGAAAACGCAGTAGGAAGTGGAAAAGTTGCCCTAAGGAAGGTTGTGGTGTGGAAATACTGTAACTGATCACTAACTTAGCAAACACAGGTAAGGATTCAAAACGTGAGATCCTGAGACGTCAGATATGTGTGACTGACTGATGATACCACAAAATGACTTGAGATATTAAATTTGAGAAGAAGGTAAGTTTAAATTCTAAATATGAAGTATATCATCTGCTTCTGGGGAAAATAATAGATAGAGAAATAGGTGAAAACCAAATGTATGGATATGGTGTTAAGAAGCACACATAAAGTCGATTAGTCAAGGCTATCATAGAAATAATCAGGAGACATAAATATATGTGCATTTATATGTGTTTATACTTAGTCCCTTCTGTCCCCATTGACATCAAAACACAAGCTAACTGTAATGTCTTGTAAATGGCGGAGTCAGAGTGGGAACCTTCCTCCTCCTCTCCTTCCTACCCATGTGGATCTCTGCTATGGAACCTATTTAGTTTCTCTTTTAAATTATATTAGGTTCAGCTCGACCTAATAAATATTTATTAAGAGGCATACTAGGAGAAACAAAATGAGTCAGTGTCTCTCCTCAAAAATTTACAATCCAAACACTGAAAGACAGCAGGCAACTTTTGTATCATAAAAAGATAGAAACAAGGTGCTGCAGAGGATTAGGTGAAATAAATCTCTACCATGCCTTATCCTTCCCACAGAAGGACAAATTCTCTCTACCTCTACCCCTAGAGTCTCAGTGCATGACCACTAAAGCTCATAAGGCTACTCACTCGCTCTAGGTTCAGGCCAACAGCCAGAATTTCCTAGCACCATGCTCTAGTCTCAAGGACTACATTTATAAGTGAGCACCATTGTCGAAATCCTTAATTGATTTTGAAAATTGCTAAGTTCATATGATAAATCTTCAAAATAACAATGCTAAGTAAAACCTAACGCTACAGGCGTGACAGATAACAGCAGCTGTGCATCAAGCTGCTGACTTGATTGCCGGTTAGTGATGTGGTAAGTAAGCCCCTGCTAGTTGTTGGGGAACCCACAAAAATAAGAAGCTATACATTTGTTACATATGTGCTGGGGTGGGGACATGGGGGTGGGTGCAGGCTAGCTCCAGCCTTTATATGCTCTTTGGTGGTGGTTCAGTCTATGGGAGCCCCCAAGGGGCCAGATTTGTTGATTCTGTTGGTCTTCCTGTGGAGTCCCTACCCTCCCCAGATCGGATTCTTCAATCCTTCCTCCAACTCTTCCATAAGACTTTCTGACCTCCAACTAATGTTTGGCTGTGGGTCTCTGCCTGTTTCTGTCTGCTGTTGGGTGGAGCCTCTCATAGGACAGTGATGCTAGGCTCCTGTCAGTGAATCCAGGCTGACAGATAAAAGCCTAGGCTGAGGTGCCAAGGTAATTGGAGCAGGAAGGCAGGTCTGCGATGTGTCCCTATTGATTCTCTGAGAGCAGCTCAGCACATCACCTCCGCACTCCCAAACCCCAAATTGACAGGGATTGCTACTACAATCACTTATGTCCATCTCACAGAAGGCCTGTATATCCAGGCCAGGAGTGACGAATATAGCTGACAACAGTGTCTTCACATGTTGTATCATTGTGACAAGGCTTTGATCAACAAAGAGGCATCAAAGTCTCACAGTACATCCCTCTGAATCCAGTACCTGTGTGGTCACGGTAGTACTTGTTTCCTCCATCCACACATAGACTCATGGAAGCATGGATGACTGGCACATTTATCAAAGATAAATTCACAGTAGTCTCCAAGGAATCCAGGTACATATTCATAAAAGTAAGCCCCAAGAGGTATGGCATGTAGCCTTGTGGGGAGAGGGACTGGGAGTGTAAAAATAAATAAAAAGAAAAAAAGAAAAAGAAAATGTGGATCATTTACACAATGGAATACTACTCAGCCATTAAAAAACAACATTGTGCAATTTGCAGGCAAATGGACGGAACTAGAAAATATCATCCTGAGTGAGGTAAACCCAGAACTGAAAGGACATGAATGGTATGTACTCACTTATAAGTGGATATTAGTCATAAATTACAGGATTACCCACCCAACAATCCACAGACCCAAAAAGCCAAGCAATAAGGAGGGCCTAAGGGAAGATGCTTGAATCTCACTCGGAAGGAGAAATTAAATTGTCATTGGAAGTGGATGGAGGGAGGAAACAAGGTAGGAAAGGGGATAGAGAAGGAAATGGGGATCCGATATACATAGAGAGAAGGCTTGGAGAATGAGAAGAAATTGGCATGGTTGGGAAAAGCATTAGAAACCTGAGATGGGGGAGGCTCTACAGAGTCTACTAGGGTAACTCTAGCTGAGATACCTAACAGTGGGGATATGGAACTTGAAGTGACCATCTCCTGTAGCCAGGCAGGACTCCCAGTAAAGGGATAAGGACAGCAACCTACCCATAACACCTTTGACCCAAAAATTTGTCCTGCCTACAAGAAGTACAAGGACAAAGATGTCACAGAAACTGAGGAAATAGCCAACCAATGACTGGCCCAACTTGAAATTCATCCCAGGGGCAAGAATCAGTCCCTGATGCTATTAATGATACTCTGCTGTGCTTGCAGACAAGAGCCTACAATAACTGTCCTCTGAGAGGCTTTACAGAGCCACTATTTTTTTAAATATCAATGACTCTTCTGGTTAAGCAGTCAAGTAGTAGTGAGAAAACCTAACCCAAGGCATACAACATTCTCCACTGCTACATAACGCCCCTCAGGGGGGCCATTCCAAGGGACTATGGGTTTCTCTCTGCATGTAGGCACAATGCCAGCTGGGATAAGTAGGGCTAAAAGGCAGCCTAAGCTAACATTTTATATCATGGATCTTCAGGCCTGCAAGAGATCATATCAGCCATGGACTAATTCAAGGACAAAAGGGCCCTGTGAATGCTCATGACTGCAAGGCAGACATTAATTTCTTAAACTATGCTAAAAATCTCATGTATTCTTAGAATCCACTCTAACAAATACCTAAGTACAATGTTACTCAGGGATTCCTTTTAGAGTGTGTTCTTAGTGTGATCAACAACTGAATATCATTTTAGCACATACATGATTATCATCTTGTAAAGAGTGGTTAGAATACAGATATATTGCAAAGTGTAAAATGAAAATATTTGTTTTCAGAGATTTGTAGACAAGAAAGGCAATTTGCCGATAAGTTATCTCAGTGTCAAATATAATTACCTCAAGATTACTTTAAAATTAAAGCAGTACTCTGCCTTCAGTCTTCCAACACTTTGAAGTGAGCCAATCTTTCCAAGTGAGCAGTAGAGCAGCTCAGTGACTATCAGACCACTGGTCCTACCTCCCTTTTTTCATGGCTCTCTATGGACAAGACATTTGAGATCTCAAGATAAACCACATATAAATGTAAAAATTAATTAACTTTTTCCTTTTAATTGAAAACCGATTTTTTTCTCACTTAATGTATCCTGATTATGGTTTCTCCATCCTCTTCTAATCCCAGTTTCTTTCCACCTCCTTTCCCAACTGAATCAACCCCCTTTCTGACCCTCATTAGAAAACAAACAGGCTTTTAATGAATTATAACATAATAATACATAATATGATCATATGATAAAACATAACTAACACATCACAATACAACAAAACAAACAAAAGAAAAAAGACCCCAAGAGAAGGCACAAGAAACAAAGACAAATCCATTTGCACACTCAGGAATCCCATAAAGCACTAAATTGGAAGCCATAATAGATATGCAAAAAGAAAAAAACCTGTAGGGTTAAAAAAGAGAATGAAAAATATATAAATAAAGCACAATGAAGATGAGATAAAAATAAGAAATAAGATAAAAATGTTAAAAGAACATTCTACTATACTCATAAAACATGGGCTTGCTCAGCCATCACCAAAGGAGCTCCCTCCTGCAGCAGACAGGAAGAGATACAGAGACCCACAGCCAGATATTAAGTGGAGAGTTAAAGACCTTCCTTGGAATGTGTCGATCATATCCTTTCCCTGAGGGTTGAGGGAACCCAGAGAAGAGAAGGACAAAGGAGTATAAAAGCTAGAGGGATGGAGCACACAAAGAAAACAAGGCCCTCCCTATCTGGATAATAGGGAGAAAGGCTGCAAAATAGCTGGTTTTGGCACAGCCATTGCAACCATATTCTCATAGTAGCTGTGATTGCCTGCACTTGGACAGTACAGAAATGGGCCCACCAACAGATAGGTATGAATCAGGGAAGGACTCTTGGGGCCCTGTGCCTCCCTGGTGAACTGGAGACAACTGAAAGATTCTGAGAGAGAGGAGCTATTTCCTTTAGTTGTATGCCCACTGTTGTATTGCCACCATGCTTCCATAGACAGTTTCAAATCCATGGTCACACAAACATTCCCACAGAACAAAAGATCATGAGGGTGGCAAATGGAACTTGTAGGGAAAACTTGGTATGGGTAAAAAGGGGATAGAAGCTGGGGCAAGAACAATTTATATATAGGAATGAATAAAAAAATAATCAAAACATTCTAAGGGCCAATAAACTTTAAAGGTCATTTAATAATACTTACATTTAATACAATTAAAGATAAACAAGTGACACTGTAGGAATTATTACGGTCCATAATTATGTTGGATCTTCCTACCTCAATTGGTTGAATCTAGAACTCTCTCACAGACATGCCAAATACTTGTCTTTTTGATTATTACGGATCCTGTCGAGTTGTAAATTGATACCAACTATGTAAGTAACACAACAACTAAAATGATGAGTTAAGTACTATTGTTATCTCTAGTTCCAAGTTAATAATGGGTATAATTCCAAGCAGTCCATGAACATAGACGATTGTGATTAGCATCTGGTTTCTTTTCCCACTTTCTATCATGACCATCAGGTAACAAAGAAGATAAAAGAACTCTCCTTGAGTCATTAATATGTCTGTCTCCTCTGTGATATTAGCTTGTTTTTGTCTCACCCATTATCTGCCCTAAGTAGGTCAAGCCTAATTATGTAACATCATCTATCTAAAGGTTCCATTGATGTTTTTCTTCTGCATACATGGCTCTGAAACAGGCCCACTTATTAATAGACCTTTCTGTGTTTTCATTTCTTAAGTTGGAAAGTACCAAACAAATGGAAAACCCTAACAGTAGGAGAACACTTGCCAAAATCAGTGAACAAAATTACAGTGTGACACTCTTCATCTAAAAATAGACTGAAATTTAATCATTTCCTTTGAGGGGAAACAAAATGAAAATGGCATTTAAATTGCTGCCTCAAATAAGTCATCTTTTTTGGAAAGAAAAAAAACATATCTGAGCACATTTCCCAGTATCTGGTGAGGCTGCCGATCAGTTCTCTGCCTCAGACATCATAAAACCCAAGAACAGAGAGAACTTGTCAGAGCAGAGCTATCTACACCTCATTTGCTCCTTTGACCTTTCCATGTGCATAAAAGACACAAGAAGGTTGGATCACACCAAGAGTCCCCCCAAGTCAGTTCTCAACAGCACACATCTGATCATAAACACTGTGGATTTAGGAGCTGCCAACTGTGGATTCTGAGCCAGGCAAGACGTCAAGTTTGAGGAGCTAAATTTTACTTCAGTTGCATCTCTGCTCTGACAGATTCAAGACGCATTCACGACAATGCTTGATTTTTACCCAAACAGCTAATTATACTCTATAAACACCATGGATAACAATCAACATTGCATCTAAGGGCATACAGTGACATGTGGGTTTATTCCCAAGAATCTGACGGGAATACAAATGGTATTCAAGCTGGTGTTTACTTACGTCATGATCCAACCGCATAAATGCATCATGGAACTATAGCCAAAGTTCCTACTAAAAACCATTATCCTATGTTTTTATTTACTCCTTGTGATTGACTATTTAATTCCCCTACAGAAATAAAGCAAGTTGCCATCAAAATATCTAGCCTTAAAACTTTTATTCAGAATTCATATTCATACTACCCTCCATGCATCCCTCTTTGCAATATTCCAAGAAAGCACACAGAGAGGCACAGTGAACACAGGTGAGAGAATTAATATGGCCACTTAAACAGTTAAAAATGACTGAAACAGATTATCATTCTGCTTCACCACACTGAGTAACCATTTGTTGTTGTTGTTGTTGCTGCTGCTGCTGCTGCTGCTGCTGCTGATGATGATGATGATGATGATGATGATGATGATGATGATGCTGATGCTGTGATAAACACCCATCTATGCATTTACAAGGTGAAAAGAGCTATTTCACTTGGGATTTCATAGGCTTCAGTTCAAGGTCTTTAGAGCCATTGGTTTTGAATCATGTGGGTTGTTTGACAAAGTTAAGCATCATAGCTCATGGAAGCCAGGAAACTGTTAGGGGAATGGATGTTGCTGAGGACATAGTGAGGTTTTCCAGTGCACAAGGCCAGTGACTTACTTCCTCCATTGAGGACCCACATCCCAGTTATGGCATGATACTATGATTCTACCAAGGCCTGACCCACAGATCACATTCAAACCTAATCACCTCCTTACAAGGCATCTGGCAACTCAGCCTTTAACATAAAAGCCTTTTGGATGGACGGGGCAGACAATTTGCATCCAAATCACAGCATTCAACTCCTTATATACTTTTGAGCTCATCACAGAAATTCTCTTAGGTGCGATGCTCCCTTTGTCTAGATTGCCATCCCTAGACGTGATGTCTACCCTTTCCCCCTCCTCAAATATGACCACCTCAGAGAGAGCACTCCTGTTTGCTGCATTCAAAATTTGCCTCATACTATGCTCTACTCCTTTAAGCTTGTCTTTATAGCAACTGCTATTTCATTACTTATTTGTCATTTACTGTCTCTCCCTATGAAAACAGGGACTTTTTATTGACTATATACTTGACCCCTGTAACAGTATCTGCCTGGGACCTTGCAGGTGTGAACACGCTCGCAGTAAGTGGAGGAATACTGCTGCTCAATAATCCATAACCAACCAGTCTCCATGATGAAATCGGGGTGTTACTGTGTGTCACAGCGTACCAGGCCAGGGGCTGTGCCATTCACAAGTCCAGTGAAGCACCTCTCTTCAAGGAAGCGATAAGGTTTATGGAAAGTACCTTCTGTTTCCTCCACGCTAAGATAGCTAAAAGTCAAGTGAAGATTCTTCTCTGTTATTTAACAGTGGTTCATTTTCATGTTTCAGATTAATCGATCCAAGATTTCAATTTTTTCAACATATGTAGTAGTAAAAAGAAACTAAAATTAAAATATATTCTACTCTTATTTGTCACATGTCAATGGTTGAGGAAAAGTAAAACAAGTAAGTCTAAAATACCGGTGTCTCGTTATTTTTATACATTGAAGTGTTTCTTTTCATTTTTATTCTGTAAGTCTTGCTATAAAATCTGCACAATCCAAGACATGTAACCCAGGTTACATTTGGAAATAGGAAAAAGTCTCAAATTTGCCCAGATTTAAACTAATCAAAGTGGTCTCTTTATGTAAATAACAAAGCTCCTATCCATTGGGGTACTCTAAATGTTAAAAAGAAGACTTTCTTGTCTTATATTAAAACCAGCAGCATGCTTCTCAATGTTCAATGATACTGATAGCAACAGAATTCTCAGTGATAGATTTTTCTAGCTGAATACACCCATAATCCCAGTACCAGGAAGAAGTAAGTATAAACATTGAGGGTTTGAGGCTATTCTAGGCAATTATAGGTTCCATGCTAGTCGGGACTACACAATAGGACTGTGTGCCCTTCAAAAATAAATAAATAACACAATCGAAATATATGGGCACAGACAAATTCTAGAATAGAAGTTTCTTCTAATGTCTCCTAAGTAGTCAACCTCTGTAGTCTAGCAGGTACCAGAGAAATGGCTTAAAACCACCCATACACCCTAAACAGATAATTTTACAAGGTTCAAGTACCATTTTCAAAAATAATAAATAAAACATCCTGACATGATAGAGATATTAAAAAACAGATGGCTATTCCACTTAAAACATACACATTACGTATATTTCTATTGGGAAGCTTCTTCACATGTCACAGAAATGACCCATGGGATAGCAAGAGCATTTATGTCTGCTTACTTCCCTATCCGCAGAGTCATTAAACACTCAGAGCTGAGGTTGGTACAAGACAGACTTTTGTAATGGTGCCAATCAAGCTCTATCTTCCCCATTTGTAAATTGTCCACTTGCAAGTACATGACCATAATGCATTAACTAATGACATAAAATAGCAGTGTATTTTCATCAGTAATGAGAATGGTTCTGCCTCTAGAGTTTCTCAGAAAATGCAAAAGGGTACGAGCAAGCTTGTAACCATAGGGGAAACTGAAAACCATCTCTTATCCCATGAATAAATTCCAGAAGTATGTGTATGCCTCAGCTGTCTTCTTACAGCAAATAAAAATAAGTAAATAAAAGCATACTTCCTTCAGCCTTCAATTCTAGAGGTCCATTCTCTGTACAAAAACCAGAAAAGAACAAGCCCTCAATATAATGTGGTCAACTGGGTGGAGTTAGACCAACATCACTGTCAAATTCTCATCCATTCTTTTATGTACAGGAGAATGTTCAACAAGAACATGCATCCATAGTCCTATTTAAAAGAATGCATAACAACAGTAGCAGTTTACGTTTGTATAGCTCTGAGTATATGCTAGGTATTCTCAATGCAGCATGTGTAGTATAGGAGTGTGCATGTGTGAGTGTGTGTGCATGTCTGAGCTAGGCTATTCCCAAGACTATTGGTTACTCTCCTCAAACTGATGCTCAGGAGCACTATTGCTGAAGACAACTACTGTATAGTAGTTGAACTCATTGAACACAGTAAAGCCAAGCTAGTGGCTACCTATAACCTTTACCCATTTGGACTAGTGCTGATGACACTGAAATCTACCCAGCGTGCTATCAAAGGAGAGAAGTAAACACCAAGCCATCTACACAATTTGTGTGCATAACCAACCAATATTTGACTGGATGTAAAACCCACTCTATGAGATGGACCCCATCCCCAACACTGTTCAGGTGGCCAAGAAGCTGAGATGAGATCAGCTAGGGACCTAGGGGAAAACCAGATGCTACTGTTCTGCCAAAGTGACATAGCAATAAAATGACTCCTAATGACACTCTGCTATACTTTTACATTAGTGCCTTGTTCATCCATCATTATAGAAGCTTCCTTTTACCATAGATGGGAGTAAACACAGAAATGCACAGCCAGACACTAGTCAGAGAGACCTTGGAATACTCAGCCTGAAATGTGATATCCCATCACATCCATTTCACCCTGCGGCAGCAAAGAAAGTACTGTAAGGGCCAATATAGATATGGGACACCTAGGAAACAAGACCTTCTACTCATAGTGGGAATGACACACATATAAGCTCACAGAGAGTGGTACAATATGCATAAGGCCTATACAGGTCTGCCAAATAGAATGCTGGCTCTGAGAGGAGAAGTGGACACAACCCTCCCCACTCCCTCAACCCTAAGCCAGAAGCTATCTCCAATGGACAGTATTCACAAACAAATAGATTTCTCCAACAGAGTCTCAATGGGAATGCAAACTACATGTAATGGCAGGCCCCATGTCCAGGAGCAGACAGCCAACACAAGACAAACTCAATGGCACCTTTAGACTTTGTCTCTTAATCTTTCGTCAGGATGTTTTGGGTTTTTTGTGTGTTTTTTTAACCTTACAGGTTCTTTGTGGGGTGTGTGTGTGTGTGTGTGTGTGTGTGTGTGTGTATCATTGCTTCCAGTTTTGTGTTTTTATGGGATTCCTGTGTGTACAAATATGCATGAGTCCCTGAATTTATGTTTCTTGTTCTTTTTCATTGGTTGATTTCCTTCTATTTGTTTTACCTTATCCCAATTTGTGTGGTTTTGTTTTATCTTATTTTATTTTATTATTTTATTTTATTTTATTATTCTCTAAATGCCTGTTTATTTTCTAACAAGAGAAAGAAAGGGTGTGGATTCAGATCATAGGAGTGGAGAGGATCTTGGAGAAGTTGGAGGAAAGAAAGCCATAATGAGAACCTATTGTATGAGAAAAATCTATTTTCAACAAAGGAAAAATAGAAAAATGGGAGAGAGGGAGGGAGGGTCAATGAAATAAAAATAGAAAACTTGGAGGGAGGGAGGGTGGGAGGGAGGTAAAGAGAGAGAGAGAGAGAGAGAGAGAGAGAGAGATAGACAGAGACAGAGACAGAGACAGAGAGACAGAGAGACAGAGACGGACAGAGAGACAGAGACCACAAAGCCCTCCTTTTATGGCCCTACTCTCTTTCTCTTTCCACTGTGTGAGGTCAAAAAAAGGGACCGTCCTTAACCTACAGACTTAGAATTCAGCAGAAATGACCATATATGTGTCTTGACCCTGAGTTTCCAGTCTCTGTAGCTGTGTTTATGTTGTCTAGTATCAGGGATTTTGTTCTGGCAGATACAATGTTTAGTGACATAGACAAGACTGACTGTACATCTGTGTTCATGGAAGAGATTCAGGCAGGAGGGAGTTCACTGATGAAAATCTTTCTCCTTTACTGGAAATCTTTAGGAAAAGAAAGAATGTGGGTGGTTGTCATAGAGGCTAGCATGATTTTGTCACTGCTACTAGCTCTCTGAATAATTTAACATAGCATTTACTCCTCAAAATATTCCATTGAGAAGTGAATTCTTAAGAAAATAATTTCCTCCAAAGTACACTGTAGCACCTAGCTGGACAGACTCAACCCCAGCACTGTGAACCCCATTCTACCCCAGTGTCAGGCAGCAAGTGACAGAGAAAGAGGTTTTTCTGGAGCTTTCAGAGGTCCTGATCTACAGCATGGAAGAAACCCAGCAAGGAGGGCCTAGAGTCAAAAATCTGAGGCCCTGTTCTGTCAGAGAGTATTCATGCTTGGCTCTGTAGAAATGGTCAAAAACCTATGGTTAGGGACTCCATGGGACACATTGGGAGAGCCTACTACTGATGCTGTACCAAACGGACAAGTCAATAAACTACCTTATAAACATTTATATTCTACCCATGACCTTGTGCGGGTACTCCTCTAAGAAGACTCTTTGGCCAGTGAGCAGTGATCAAAGCTGGAACTCATAACTGACTGAAGGCTTTGGAATAAGTAACTGTTGAGTGGTTGGCCCAGGTCACATTCCAAGGTCTAGAGAGCATCGGAGAAGAGCAGTGTAAGGACTGTGGGGGCAAAGGACAGAGAGGAATGTAACGGAACACTATCACCTGGATAATACATGACCTTTGCAATCATGAAGGCCTGGCAGCTGGGACTGACACCATGAAGGAAGAGAGGAGGAAGAAAGGAGGACGAGAAATTATTTGGAAAGAAGGAGAATAGAAGCAATCAGGGATGGGAAAGTATGCTGAGTGGTCCATGGGGTTACAGTGCACTGTGTGTATGATAAATGTCAGATTTTTTAAAAAAGAAAAGAGGGCTCTTTTAAGGTCCTGCTAAGAAAAAGGTTCTCATTTATAAAATTATTCTTCCTTTTAAATTAAGCCCAGTGACAAAAAAGGACATCACTCACACAGTTGGACATGGATATTGGTACCAATCTCAATTTTGATGAAGGCTTGGACAGGTGATCTTTTATACTCCCTTTCAAATAAATGTGAAAACTAATAATGTCTTAAGGACTTAATTTTAGTAATGAATATTTATAATATTTTGAATGTGAACACTAAAATGCCCTTTTCGTCCAGCACCCCAAGCCTTGTGCTCTGATAGGAAGCTAAGATCAGTAAGCTGTTGTTGAGTGACAGCAGTACGGCTGCGCTTTTGTCAGAATGCTCTATTCATTTGAGCATTATGTTGTCAAAAACATCTCAGTACTTAGCAAAAATTGCCCCACAAATTAGTAAAGGCATTCTTTGTCAACCATCTGGCAAGCCATTAGATGAATAATTTTCTTCTTTTTTCCCAGTCTAATGATTTCAGCACAGTCCACTCCAGATGTCTTCTGTCTCTGAACACATGATGATAAGTATTTTGGGACTATCCACAGATGTATACACAGTGACAACTCTGAGCTCAATCTAAAATAGAGTGTGGCAGACTGTGGGGATCCGAATACGATGTGTACTATTCAATTTCTTCCCAACTTTTATAGATGTTTTATATTCCCCAGGATGGCTCCAAAGGTAAAGAGGAATGGGACATTCACAGATGAGCAGACGAGAAATGGCCGTGTTGTCTGTTTTGTTATAGAAAGAACATGTCAAATCAAGAGTTCTATAAGTGATAGACATCTATGAGACTTCAAGATTATGATGAGACATGCCAGTGTGTTTCCTTTTAATCAGCAATTCCATTTACCCTGTGTTGTCTGCTTTTCACTAGAAATTCTGTAGTGGCCCATATACCTCTTGCTATATTTTTTCAATGTATGCTTGGTAACCTGCCTCTATAGAGTCAGAGACACATCGACTCACCTGAAAGTCTGTGGAGCCCACCAAAGGAGTGCAGTGACTTCTCCAAAGCCTGTAGCTTTCTTGAATTTAATAAAGTAAGATTAATCTATTTTCACACAGAGTTAGACACGGGCTCTTGTTCAGTGGCATGTAGAATCTCTCACCATATTGCACATGTTTCTAATTGCGGATCTAACTTTTTACAACCGCCTTCCATATGATAAATAGTGTACCCCACCTCCTGGACTGAAAGTCACTTACAGTTAGATCAGTATTCACAGATTAGCACTTTACAGAAGGGCTTCAATAAGAGTCAAGTGCTTATTTGTTTTCCTTTTTGAACACTTTATAGATTTGCAATTGATATGCAATACATTTTATGCATTTAAAGTATAGAATTCAATATCTTGAAATATTTATGTAATAGAAATCAATGGCTCATCCCAGACAATGAATTTGCATGTCCACCACTCCATAAGCTTCCTTTTTATTTTTTGTAATCTTTGCATTCTCTCCTTCTTCTTTCAGTCAGGTGACCACAAAATTGCCATCTGGAAATAACACTTGATTCTATCAGGCCACTGTAATTATCTTAATCAAATTTCAGGAACTGTTTCCTCTTTCACACTGATTAAGAGTCATCTTAATCTATATAATGTTTTATTTTAATCCCCCCCCTCTATAATCACTCCTGCGACTATCTTCTCACACTATAAGAAGTGCTAACATAGCCTATAGTAAAAAGTCTTTCATGTATAGCATGGCTTCCAGTTTATTTCTTTATAAGGTTCATGAGTGTGTGACTAGGTGAGTCTCAGATTCTTGTGCCTTCTTTTGGGCTCTTTTCCTTCTGTTTGCTTATCTTGTCTAACTCTAAATGATAAATTGTTTTATCTTATTATATTTTCTTATTATATATTCTATTATATTATATTTTATTATCCCCTTGAAGTCTCTTTGTGTGTGTGTGCGTGGGTGTGTGTGTGTGTGTGTGTGTGTGTGTGTGTGTGTGTGTGTATATCCTGAGGGGTAAAATCAACAAAGGGAAAAATAAATCCTTAGTTTTAACATGACTTAGTAAACTCTTTAAAAATTAAAGAGACTATAAAATACCCATCCATGGTATTTTTTACCATGACATTTTAGAACAAGAAAGAAATAATTTGATAAATATTTAAAGAAACATGAGTTCCTAGAAAATCAGGCCTTTTCCTTATTAAGTCATAAAATGAATCAATGAATATGTAATTCTCACCAACACCACAAAACAAATTCCATCTCTGGGGCATGTCTTATCTTGAAGATCATCTGCCTTTAAAAAAAATAAAAGAAATAAAAGGTAAATAAATAAAACCTTCGTGGTAATTATGTCTTCCAATTGCACTGTGACAGGTCATCTACTTAGAGTTGAAATACTTTATATCTAAGGAACAAGTGTGTTGGAAACAAATCTTTTCTGATAGTCGTTCTAAAAACAAAGGTCCTTGTAAGAATGTCTTACCCCAAACACATCACGCTGGCATGACTCAGCAAGCCACAGAAGGTCATGCCACAAGCCACAGGGCATAGACATCATCCAGTGTATTGTATTACTGGATGATGGTAGTGACATCACAACAAACGTCTGCTGAGGTGATGCCTGGATTATGGCAAGACCCAAATGTCATACCCCAAAGGGGCTGGTGTGGTGTGTGTGTGTGTGTGTGTGTGTGTGTGGCTGGTGTGTGTGTGTGTGTGTGTGTGTGTGGCTGGTGTGTGTGTGTGTGTGTGTGTGTGTGTGTGTGTGTGTGTGTGTAAAAGAGAAAGGAGGTCATGTGCCTTTTGAGACTAAAGTGGTTTTAAGTGAAACGGGAGCTTATTTATTCAGGAACAGGTGTTCTGAGAACATTCTCTTCTGTCAGACCCTAATTGCTAGATGATGATCTTACCTCTCTAATCTGAGGGCACTCCAGCTGTTGGTGCTGATCTCACAGCTAGTTCCTAGTCCTCACTGATGCTTGTACAACCCAATATGCACAGCATTTTTGTTGGTCGCCTAACAGAATTAATGAATGTAGAAGAGACCCCTTAGTGAATACAAACATATGCATTTGTGAAGCAGCACTCGGGCTTCTGGAGCCAGTGCTGTTGTTTTGTTTGCTTTTTAAATAATAGTGCATGGCACTGCAGTCACAGAGGACCAGGAGGATGGCAAGGAGTTACAGAAGCACATCAGTCAGAGTCAGTGACCCCAACACCATGGTTAGAACACAGCACAGCTGGACTTAGTGCAAAAAATGGTGTGGGGCACTATTTTCTGCTATTGTTATCCTAATATCTCATTTGCATTAATTTATATTCAACGTCTAATATTTGGAGATAAATAAATAAAAAACAATTTTGTTTGAAGGGCAAGAAATTCTAATTTGACTGACTTAAGGAAAGGAAGAAAGAAAGAAAGGAAGGAAGAAAGAAAGAAAGAAAGAAAGAAAGAAAGAAAGAAAGAGAGAAAGAGAGAAAGAGAGAGAAAGAAAGAAAGAAAGAAAGAAAGAAAGAAAGAAAGAAAGGAAGGAAGGAAGGAAGGAAGGAAGAAAGAAAGAAAGAAAGAAAGAAAGAAAGAAAGAAAGAAAGAAAGAAAGAAGAAAGGAAAGAAGGAAGGGAGGGAGAAGGAAGGAAATATTTATAGTTCTACAGTTCACAGTGAGAAGTCTCCAGTCATCATAGCATTAGTTTTTCATATCTGCCTCCTGCATTCTCCTGCAGTCAGATGCTTGTTTTTATCTATGAGTGTTTTGACTAGGATATATCCAGAAGTAATATTCACTGTTTAGCCTTCTAAGAATTTAGTGACTTTCTGAAACTGTAATTTGCAATTCTGCATTAAACTATAGAGTACTGGACCATTATTTTTTTTCAACATGTTTCTTCTGACTCCTTTCTTACTCTAAAATTCTATTTACAGATATATTAAACTGTTTCACAATATCCCAGAAATTGCAAATTTTTATTTTTAAAATTTAGGTTTTCTTTTCTAATTTTATGTATATATGTATGTATATATGTATATGTATATGTATGTATATATGTGTATGTGTATATGCATATATACATATATAATATTCTTTCATCAAGACCCCCAATTATTTTAATGATTTTTTATTTTTATTTTAAGTGCATTAGTGTTTTCCGCGCATGTATGTCTGAATGAGGATTTTGGTGTTAGACCTCCTGGATCTGGAGTTACAGACAATTGTGAGCTGCCATGTGGGTGCTGGGAATTGAAGCCAGATCATCTAGAAGAACAGTCAATGCTCTGAGCCATCTTTCCAGCCCCCCTATTTATTTTTATCCTCTTCCTTATCTTACAAAATCCTTTCCTTCCTAAGTCTCCTTGTTACTTCATAGTGTGTGTGGGGGGGGAGGGGGGTGTTACATCCACCCACCACAGATGCATTTTAATGGCAATCATACAACTGTCATTTTTATCAGAAAAAGAATGGGTTTCCTCCAAAATAATCTTGGATACAGTACATAGAAGGCACTATTACTATATTTTAGCTTCACATGCATGCCCAGTATACAAACGTGGTTTAAGAGCCCTCTAAAACTGAGGGAATGAATAAATGAATAGAAAACAGGATCTGTCTGATTTCATTAGTTCAGATTCAAAAGTTGCAATGCAGATAGTAAAGGTAAAAAGGAAACTAGGGAGAGTGATGTCAAGTAAGAGTAAGGCCACGGATAAAAGGGGGCTTTAGAGTGTATTGTAGAGTAGTGATGTAAGCTGAATCTTGTTGCAGGAAAGGGCAGCTGGGTAAAACAATATGGGACATAAAAGTGGACTGAGTATAGGACAATACAAAATAGCTGTATTGATGTTGCTGACATCGATAACCATGCAAACACTCTCTAAGGAAGTCACCTCTCTTCCGAGTACATACAATGGATTTTGAGATAAAAATGGGGTGTTGAGTGTATTTGCCTCACATCTGCAATGCAAGTTGCACAGAGAGCCTTGTGCATGCTTTGTAAGCATGTTATCACTGAGCTTCACCTCCAACCCCAAGATTTATTTGTAAATGTCTTTCAGAAAGAAATAAAAATGTCAAGAGGGGATTGAAGATGATTGCTCAATCTTTAAGACCAGCTGCTCTTCTAGAGAACCTGGGTTCAATTCCCAGCATCCGTGAAGCAGCTCACAATTGTCTGTAACTTCCGTTCCGGGGATCCTACACACATTTTTTTAAATGTCAGAAGGTCATGGTGTGCATGCAGCAAAGAGAATATTGAAAACAGAATCGAGATACTTAACTAGTCCTAAAGTTAGTTCGTGATGCTGAAGGTCTGTTATTAGTGTGGGTCAGCGTACTCCTTTTCTTTATTCAAATCCACAGAGAAAAAAAAAAAGGACATTCTGAAACTGATACCAATGTAATTTCTCTGAAGAACTTTTTAACATTTTTAACTTTATAATATACTAGAAAAAAACTCAAAATATTCATTCTTGCACAATAAAATGCCAGACCGACTGCACTTCTATCCCTGCATTTAACATCTGTTCTCATCCAACCTTTAAAAATCACGTCCACAATACAGGGTCCATGTGCAGCACAGCCCTGTCTAGGAAACAGTGATGGGTATCACTGTGCACCTCACTCTCCCCAGAAGCAGGACATTGGAGGGAGTCGTTGAGTCACCCGGGGTGGGTAGTGTTGAACCTCTTCAGCTCCAAAGTCCTGGAGACAGGACCAACAAGCATGATGAGAACCAGGAAGTTTGCTTCCTATCCTTGCTGTCAGTTCAGGTTGGGTCCAGTGTAACATCACCTCAAACTGATAGAACGCATGTTAACGTTTCTTACAGGGTGGATCTTCAGAGAAATGATCTTAATCCACACGTACTTGCAGTCGTCTCCAGGTTACCTTTGTCTTTGCAGGAGGGCTTTGCTGATTCTTCCCTGGCAGTTGTTTTCCTTTTTCCCTCAGCACTTTGTGGTTGGGGTCTAAGGTCTTCTGAGTTCAACAGTTCACAGTGAGAAGTCTCCAATCATCATAGCATTAGTTTTTCATATCTGCCTCCTTCATTTTCCTGCAATCAGATGCTTGTTTTTATCTATGAATGTTTTGACTATGATATACCCAGGAGTAATATTCACTGTTTAACCTTCTTAGATATCAGTGAGTTTCTGAAACTGTAATTTGCAATTCTGCATTAAACGGTAGAGTACTGGACCATTATTTCTTTCAACATGTTTCTTCTGACTCCCTTCTTACTCTTACAGATATATTAAACTGCTTCACAATTATAAATTATAATTATAAATTTCTATTTTTAAAACTTAGGTTTTCTTTTATACTTTTACATGTATATATAATATCTTTCATCAAGACCCCCAATTATTTTAATGACTTTTTCATTTTTTATTTTATATGCATTAGTGTTTTCCCTCCATGTATGTCTGAGTGAGGGTTTGGGTGTTGGATCTCCTGGATCTGAGCTACAGACAATTGTGAGCTGCCATGTGGGTGCTGGGAATTGAACCCAGAGCATCTGGAAGAACAGTCAATGCTCTAAACTTCTGAGCCATCTTTCCAGCCCCCTGTTTATTTTTATCCTTTTCCACATCTCATAAAATCCTTTTCATTTTATAAGTCCCCTTGTTACTTCACGGTGTGTGTGTGTGTGTGTGTGTGTGTGTGTGTGTGTGTGTGTGTGTGTGTGTTTGTGTTACATCCACCATGGTTGTTAGCAATTAAGGCTCTGAATTTGTATATTACTTCTGAGGGTCTTACAGAGCCAAATTTTTCTTTAAAAATTCTAGCCACTTCATCCACCCTAAATGCTGATATTGTCACTATTATCTGGCAACAGAGCAGTTTATTTATGGTGCCATTTTTCATAGTCTTATCTGTGAGCATTGAGCATCACATCAACTCTGAACCATAATCTGAAAATTCACAATTCAAAACCATTTCCACTGCAAGTTCTCAAAACCTCCTCTCACAGATTTCTGTTTGTTTTTAATGCTTTCTGCTGTGTTTACATAGGTTTTTTTTCATCACATGATTTTAAAATTATCTGCTAACACTTTACTTCTCTGATAGTAAGTACATTCTATTTTCCAAACTGCCATTTAGTACACATCTGATAATACCAAAAAAAAAACATTTTAATAAATGATATGAAATAATTTGTTTGTCTACACAACAATATTAAAAAATAATGTGAATATTCCAATAGACTAACTTGTTCAATGTCACTCTATTTATCCTTTAGTTTGGGGGTTGGTTTGGTTTGGTTTTGAGGCAAAGTCTCATACTGTAGCCCAGGCTAGACTGAACTCATGCCAGTCCTCTCACCTCATCCACTGAGCGTGTGCACCACTACACATAACTCAACGTCATTGAATTTAATACGTTAAATTTAAATTTAACACACACACCTCTGACATGAGCATTATTTGGTAATACATTCCTGGAAATCAATGATTTGCATGCTCCTGAAGAACATGTGTTGTTTCTAATTAATGGAGTTAGTTCTCCCAAGTGGCCTGTGAAATGGATACCACCATCAATCAATTCAGTAAGTGAGAAAACCCTGAATACAGTTTAGCTTGTCTGTAACAGTAACTGCCAAATCCAAGATTCGAAAGTACTTTCATTCAGATTCTTAAATTCCACTGTTAACCATGAGTCATTCTATGGGTAAAGATAAAATCAAAAGAAAGATTATTGTCAAGTAACAGATTATTTTTAGAATAATAAATTGAAAAGCCAATTATACAATAAATAAAGCTGCAAGAAATCAGCTTTTGGAGTAGCCTCTGCCAAACCAGATAGGGAAATGCCACCTGCCCTAAGGCTGTTACTATTTTTATATTTCCTAGAATAGATTATCCATGAGAGTCAGAAACTATGCCAAGGTGAGTTTAATTCTTTAGGTAAATATTTTCCTAATTCATCCATAGCCACAGGTTCTGTCTACACAGTTCCCGAAATGAGGGAGCCACCTTTCTTTTTTCCGTTTATTCTCAAACCTGTGAGACAGACTCTGATCTGGGAAATAATTTGTATATTAGGCAAATGGTTTTATTTCCATAAAGAAATGGCTGAGGAAAGGAATGTAACTCACCAAAGGATGCCTTGGAAATGTGCTGGTTGAGTTTCTGGGTCCGATAGGCTCTAAGAAAAAAAAATCAAAGCAACTGATTTTCTGAAAGAAAAGTATCAATCCTATTATTTCTTATACAAGTTAAATTAATAAGGGTGTTAGGTACAAATGAAGTAGCATTAACTTTGCAGGTAGCTTTAGCATTGTGTAGCATGGCAACAGAAAGACAGAACCTAAATCACATTGACTTCCCTGCTACATGACATCCTTCATTCTCGTGAGAGTAACCAGCTTAAAATAATACAGAAACCTGTTCTGAATCTATCATCTGAAGAGAGTCATTAACCTATGTGAATGGATGGCACAGTTACAAATAATGCACGTACTGTCCCACCTAAGAGCCAGAAAGTTATTCCAACAAAAATTTTTCCATGAGAGTCTTTAAGAACTTTAGTGCTTTGACTCTGGGACTGAATTTAGGCATGTTACCCATGCATGAATCATCTCCCATCTAATCTTTAAAAACTAGTCTTTTACATGCACCCGACAACCTAAGACATGTTTTTAATTTGGAAATGTACTTTGGCAAAAGTTTCTCTCACCCACTCAATTCATAACCATTTGACTTCTGAGTGACTCCGTTTAAAAATCAGACCAACTACCTACGTAGTGAGAGTGCTGCCAAGACGATGCAGCGGGCTTCCGTTTTCTCCACTGTTTTGTTGATAGTCACCCTGGACACATCAAGCCACAGTGGCTCCTGAGAAGTGTGATAAGACTAATCATATGTGGTGAAATGCTGACGTGCTATTACAGAATAGTCAGTGCTACTGCAGATGAGTCACTAACTCTCTGATGGTGTGTCAACACTGATATGTGTAGCACTGACAAATCAGATGATGTAACATCAGTAGCAGTATTTTTTTTTATTTAAAAAGGTTTAGAGCCATTATATCAGCATACTATCAAAGATTACTTTTTAGCATCAGATGTTAAGTATCACTATACCTGCAGTCATTCTCATTGTTCTCAATGATTGGTAGATGTGTGCTTCTGTGGTCTCTGGTTTTATTCATCCATTTGTTTTTCCCATAAGTTATAACCCATCATGATAAAGTAAATTAAAATAAATTTGCCTCAGCTTCTTCCTACAGTACCAAACTCTACCTTATGACTGCATCAAGACAATGTCCCACAAGACAGAATATTGCAATGTGGGAAGTTAGTCATGGTATTATTTGTAAGATACTTATAGGCTAAATATGTCACCTGTGGTGTCTTAATGAATAACTACTTCTTAGAGAGTTATTTGCTTCCAAAATGATGAAGAAATGAGATATAAATACATGATAAGTTAATATTCATTTTTCCATTCCTCTATGTGTTTTCAGTGAAGAATGGAAAAGGGTATTAGCCTTCACATATTTATACACACACACACATATATATGTATATATATACATACTTCATATGCATATACATGTACATATACATCATCTACATGTATGTGTTCATATATGAACATGTACATCAGTGAAGAATGGGAAAAGGAGTATTAACTAATCACATATTTATATATATACACATACGTCATATACATGTACATGATATACATGGACATTTAGATACAAGAACATGCACTTATACATATACAAATGCAAGCCATGTCTCTAGAAGCTTGTACAGGAGAGTAGTGGACTCAGGTGACTGAAGAATATCAATTGTAACTTTCAAAATTCTAAACTAGGTGTGGCTTTCAGTTCACTGGAAAAAGAGTAGAGAACAAAGTAAGGCGCTTGAATAAAAACATACATAATCTGCACATATTAGCAAGATTTAAAAAGGATTAATAGCTTTACATATTATTTAAAATGTTCATGCAAATTTATTGAATCTAAGTAGAAAAAATAAACCCAAGATAGCATAATAAGAATAACTGATGGATTTAGAAGCATGTTTGCATTTAAGTCATGGCTCTACCACATGAGACTCCATTTCAGAGATGTATAGAACTCTAACTTCCAAAACAAAATGTTACACTTAATCAATTTTTACCTAGTACACTAAACATGTTTGGCCAATTGAGATCTGGAAATGTAGGAACATGTGATACAACAGGAAGCAGTTATTAGTTATGAGTTGATTGTCTAATTTTTAAAAGAAATTGTCTATGTTATTACATCACTCTGGTCATGTCTAAACCAATAATTTATCAAAACTCATCAATTAGAAGAACACTTGTAGTAATAATTATTAGTACTTACCAACACAACTTGTAAGACATATAAAGATTCTTAAAAGTGATACAACTTTTAAGAGGTAATGAAAATATTTTGCTTTAAATAATTAATGATCAATTTCAAATTGGACACTTCTTCTAAACACTTGAGGCTTTCCATTATTTTTATCAATGATTATTTGCAAAACATTTAAAGAATGGTACTTTCATCCAACTACTGACTTAAACAGATGCTGAAAAATAAGCAGTTTTTACTTTAGTAGAAATTTTTTTATCCTATAATAAATTTCAATAGTAAACATAGAGAAATTTCTCACACATTCTCTTAATTTTGTATTTATTTTTTTCACAAATAAAATAGTTATTAGGATAGACAGAACTCAGGACCATACCTTAAAATTAATATAATGTGAGATGGTGGTACACACTTTTTATCCTAGTACTGGAGAGGTTTAAACAAGAGGACTCAGAGCTCAAAGCCATCCTGAGCTATCTAGTGATAATAACCACAATAAAAAGAAACAGAAATTGATACAAAATGCACCTAAATATGGAGGCAATAAAACATTCATCAAGTTTTACCAGTGGAATTACAGTGTCGTACAGTTGAAAGCTATGTCAAGTATGCTTAGCACTGGCCATGAAAGAAACTAAAAATAAAGTATGTGTTGTTGACACCTGTATCCCCATTCACCCACCACTTCCTGACAGAACAAGGCTGTCTTTTACCATTCCTTTAAGTCAACAACTACAATTGGACAGGTAAAGAAGTGGGTAGATCTGAGAGGAGTTGGAAGAGGGAGGTGAACATTATCAAAACACATTGTATAAAATTCAAAATAAAAATGATTTATATATCATTATATTCTCAATATTCTCGTTTCCTGTTCCCCACAGCTTTGTGTTCAGAATCCATTTTCTGCTTTTCGCTCACTCAGTCCCAGTTCTCAAGATCCTATCAGATAAACTAAATATATGCACAAGACTGAAATATATAATGAAAATATAACCTATACCTGGGATAGCATGAGCAATGAAGAATCTGAGTTTCAACAGATACATTCTGAAACAAGTTGATTTAACCATTGGGTGAGAAAATTGATTGCTGCCCTAAAGAAAACCACAGAGTATTTGGGACAGATAAACTTTGGAAGAATTCTTTCAAATCGAATATTTCATAATTACCTCCCCCTCTCATTCTAGCTACAAGGTTCAACTCTATTTAAAGCTAAATTTTTTAAAAATTAGTCATGCCGTTTATTTATTTATTTATTTATTTATTCATTCATTCATTCTTCATTCATTCATCCATTCATATGTGAGAGAGAGGGAGAGAGAGAGAGAGAAAGAGAGAGAGAGAGAGAGAGAGAGAGAGAGAGAGAGAATATGAAAACATTCTATTTTAATTTTTGTGGGAACTGCATCAAGGGTAGCAGCAATCACTCCACTCTGGACAGCTCTATAAACAGCCTAAGGCTAAAGAAAGACTGCTTCTGTTCAGTCTGGTTTCAAAAAGTCCTGATCTGGCACTTAAGATCAGTAAACAGAGCACTACAAGAGGTGCTGTGAGATGAGGCACTGGCCTCAGAACAGAGCTCAGACCCAGTGACTTCTGCAGTCAACCATGGATGATAGTGGAAAGGTGGGGACACTTTTCATCCTTACAAACTGGCTTCATCTTCATTCTGACAGACAGAATCTAAGTAAGTGTTTGGCACATCCATTATCTCTGGAAGTGTATCCACATGTCAAAGGTTCAACACCACTAACTGTTGAACAAAAAGCCATCTCTTTGTTGGCTGAGTAGCAGAAATTACAAAAGAGGGCTTACAGTGTGCCTGCAACCTAGTAAGAGTTATCCCAACACCTTTGATTTTTATGGCAGTTGCAGCCATTATACATTGCTGCTGGATTAAAGTCTCTCTTAAACGCAGTGACCGTATTTTTATAACCCACTGTGGTGTTCAGCACCACTCTGATATCTAGTGTCCATTAAACCACTATGAGAAAATTTAAAGAGACCGTGATGAATGAGACGTGAGGAGCAATTCAGCTGTTAGTGCTAATCCTGCTGGGCGTTAGGATCTCTAATGAGAATGACATCATCTAAAGTAGATAATACATAAGAAGGACCAATGATTATACTGGAGAACTCCACATTCTCCTGAAGCATTTCCTAAAACAGGTGCCTCTTTTAAGCTTACAATAAGGCCCTCATCATTGCTCCCAGTGCACATTACCTAGGGAAATGCCAATCCTGATCTATAACTGTAACAATAAAATTTACCTGGGTTGTTGCCACATGGTTATCATGTGCCATAAGTTGAATACTGGCCAATTTATTCATTATAGAGTTCTTATTTTTAAAAAATGGTCAATAAGATAATTCTGTGGATAAAGGTATCTCTCACCAAATATGATGACCTCAGATCAATTCCCAGAACCTACAAGTTTTCTTCTGACCTCCTGTAGTAAATATGATTTTCAGTGGATGTGTGTCTTCTGCTGAAAATTAAATGACTTTTTCTTATGCAGCTATTCATTTGATCTAAGGAAACTCAGAAACAGGGAGAGGGGGAGTGTCTGTGATATTCACTCAGCTGAGGCTGGACATATAGGCTGGATCCATATGGTAGCCATTGTAGACAGTGGAATTCAATGCACACAGAATGATGCTAGGTAGAAATTTATTGGGAAACTCACTAAGCTGCTTCTACAGTCAAATCTTTTATTTATTTTCCTTTTTACTCCAAAAAATTGATTTTTAAATGTTATTATACTGGGTTATGTGAAGAAAATAATTTTGTGAGAAGCAATTTGGAGTGGTGAGTGATTATTTTCCTAATAACATGACTGAGATATGATTGGGCTGAATTTTAAGCAATAGAGAGAATTTAACAGTGTTGATTTGTTCAAAACGAAATGCAGGTATTCAGACTGAGAAGGTGTGAAGATCAACCCTTGGCAGGAGGAAGCTGCCAGTGGAACAGTAGATTTGGGGCAATTTAAAAATCTTTCCACAAAAAATAAAAACATGACTTTATACATGAGTCACAGTTGAGTATCAATTATCTTTGAGTTTTTGTAGGTATTTTCTTAAACTTACTTTAGAAACCGTTTGAATTAACATTACTGACTCATCTTTCAAATGAAGACTGAGTGTGAACTCTTAAATTCCTAGAAATTCAACTTTGAAATGAGTGTCTCAATCTTAGACTATCCTTCAACATTTAGAACTTGAACAAACTGTAGCCACAGGTCTACCTGTTCTTAAGCTACAGATGATGGATAACTTAAGTGGGAAACTGTCTGCTTAGCACAGTAAGGTCACAGGTTCCTTCCCCAGTAGCAAAAAATACATACATACATACATACATACATACATACATACATACATACATACATACACACACACACACACACACATACATACATACATACATACATACATACATACATTCATTCATTCATAATACAAGGTTTGAGTGCTAATGTGAGCAGGCCAAGACTACCTTGCTTGGCACTCTAGGCTCTGCAGCAAAATAGTGTTCCCTTGGTTGCTTATTTTCCTAATTCCTACCTTCTTTGCTATCACACTTTCTAACAATTTTCCCACCTTTGTTATAACCTGAGACTCTCATTCTCTATTTCCCTTAGAAGAGAAAGTGCCCTACTTCTCACCTTTCCCTTTGTCTCCTTCTTCTTGCCCCAACTTCTGTAAACTATTTTGATTTCTTTGGAGATCAATCATCTTGCTTAGATTTGCATTGTGGTAAGATCATGGGATAGTTAATATTCCTGTGTCTGGCTTATTTCAATTAACACAGTGATTTCCAGTTCCATCTGTGCTTTCACATATGGTGGGATTTCCTTCTCTCTTCTAGCTGAACACTATTCTGTTGTATACGCCCCTCACCCACCAGCTGATCAACACCAAGGTTGATTCTCTATGTCATCTACATTAATATTGCTACAATGAACACAGGAGTGCAAAGTGTCTCTTCAATATACTTACTTAATTTCCATTCATTTCCATTAACAGAAGAGTTACTATTTTGTACAGTGGTTCCAAATATCAGTTTTAAAGAAAATTCTATACTTCCTCTCAGAAGAGCAGACTTAGTCATAACACTGTGGTGTGATAATAAATGATAAAGTAACTTTACTATACGTAGTATGTATATATAGAGAGAATGTACACAATATCTCAAAAAGCTAGAAGGAATGTTGGAGAAATGCAGATATATGATTGATTAAACAAGTACTTTTAACCTGATAGACATTATACAATACATACATGCACTGAAATATCACAATACCCCATTAGTGTATGACATTTTATATTTTTATTTATCAGTTAAAATTAAAACAATAATAACACAAGTAAAATAATAATTTTAAAAATAAGAAAATATTGTCCATCACTGTAACTTGGCTATCTTAGTCTATTCTAATTCATTTTTGCTTTTTTTATCCAGTTACCGAGAAATAGCTGTGTACAGAAACACAGCCACCTCCTCCATGAATGCCTAATGATGTCTCCAACCATTTGTACTCTCTCTCTCTCTCTCTCTCTCTCTCTCTCTCTCTCTCTCTCTCTCTCTCTCTCTCCTCCATTATCAAAACTTCTTTATGCAAATCTTTGAATTTTTCATATGCATATTCCAATATTATTTATCATTTTGCTCCATTTTCTGCCACCTACAGCCCAATTTCTTCACAGCAAATTTCTTTTTTTTTTTATTAACTTGAGTATTTCTTATATACATTTCAAGTGTTATTCCCTTTCCCGGTTTCCAGGCAAACATCCCCCTCCCCCCTCCCCTTCTTTATGGGTGTTCCCCTCCCAACCCTCCCCCCATTGCCGCCCTTCCCCCAACAGTCTAGTTCACTGGGGGTTCAGTCTTAGCAGGACCCAGGGCTTCCCCTTCCACTGGTCACAGCAAATTTCTAAAAGCAATCTTCACCACCTCCAATGCCTCTTCTCTTACCTCTCATTCTTTCTTAAATCTGCTCCTGAAATGGGTCCTTTCCAGACTGCTAATAATCACAAAGTTGAGCTCATATGCGATTCTCACTCCTTGTGTTACTTTATGGAAGTTGGGTGATTGCTTGGTGTTTGAAATATCTCACCCACCTTCCTAGTTTCCTCCTACTTTGGAGACCCCTTCTTCAGTTTCTAGAAGTTCCTTCTCTGCTCTCTCAGCTTCAGGTCACCTGTTTGCTTCTTCTACTCAGTCTCTTGGTAAGAACTATGAATACAACCCATACATGGGGGATCCCTCACAAATATTTATCTTTATCCCAAACCTCTCTCCAGACTTTTACACAGACTTTTACATGTAAAGACTTCATCCCATGTCTAGTGAGACCAACACTGAATGAAAGCCAGCTCTAACCCTTATACCACATCATACTCCCAAACCCCTATCCCTGGTGATAGCCACTACAAGTGACTTTCCCCAAACCCAACACCATTCTTGATGCCTCCTTTTCACTTAAACTCAACACTCAACCTATTGTTAGTTTCTTCTGAGAGATGGAGACCTCAGCCCAGAAAAGATAAACGACTTGCCCATCATTCTCGGCCAGAAAGAAACTGCCAAATCACCAATCTTCTCCCCAGTACTGCAGCATGTGCCAGATCGTGAGTACCTCACCTTCATCCCGTGGGAACATTATTTGAGAATGAGTCATCTTGTCAACTGTTTACAGCTCTAAAGGCAGTGGTACCAGAAAAAAATGGAACTGAGAAATGAGGCAGAATAAAATCTCATGCAATGTTTAACTTTATGCTGATCATCACACAATTCATACCCTGAGGGTTAAAAGAGGTCACATGACTAAAGTGTGCAATCACAACGGTAAGCTGCATGTTGTAGACAACCCATAAGCAGCAAAATCATTTTTCCATTGTGACATATAAACAAATGACAATAAAGAATTTTAATGAATAATATGAAGTAAATTAACTTGATCTGCTATACCTGGGAGAGGCACAAGAGCAAAATCCAAGGACAATTTTGTGGTTTTGAAGAAACTGACATCACAGGAGTCTTGCCTTGTTTTCTCAGAGTTTCCTCACAAGTGTTCAGAATTCTCCCCACACAGATCTATTCTTGACTACTCTAATAGTCAAGCACAAACATTAAAAAGAAATATTTATGGTACATTTATGTAGTGCAAAGATTCTGGTTATCTGAGGTACTGAGTTGTAACTTGAAACTAATATATTGCCTATTATATATTATGTTTCCACAGCTGGCAAATGATTCTGTCTTTATTATTTACTACAGGGTAATATTTATCTCAGACTGGCCTTGAACTTCTTAACCTCCTTCCACCACACACTTATAGCTAGAAATACCACCACACAACTCATTGGTGCAGTGTTGAGGTTCAAGCCCAGGCAGGGTTTCATGCTCGGAAAGCATTTAACCTACTGATCTCCATCCCCTATCCCCTGTAAAAAGATGTTTGTTCTAAAATGAGAGCAAATTATCACTAGTCAGTTTGTCAGAGTTAGTAAGGGCTACTTTTCCTCTGTCTTTATACAAGATTAGATTAGCAAGCACCAAGTTATTCCATTGTATGGACTCGAGACACAGATTTTCCAGTGCTCTTACCAGAAGTGAGTGCCGTAGACATCCTATGACCTCTCTCACTCTAACCCATTTGGCAACTGGCAGCAAATTCATGAGGTTTCCACCAGATGTTTATGACCCCATTCCATTCTCCCTGATTCTATGAGTCGCAAATGCCAAAATTAGCAGATTGTCTCAAAGATGTTATCTATCTAAACTGTTTTGATTCTTTGCCCCAAATGTTTGTGTTGTACATACTCTACATGATGTCCAGACTCATCTTTTTAAGGGGAAAATGGTTTGAGGGGAAACAAACCACTAAGTTCACTGAGTATGGACATTGTTTACAAGCATTGTAATAGGTCAGTTCCTTTAGCAGAGACTGTTTCCAGAGCAGTCAGTGGCGTAATGTGTCTGTAGCATTTTATTCTTAAATCCTGGTGTTTTCTCTCTGATTCTTTAGGCATGCATAAAATGGCTATTTGTTTTACAAAACACAATGCAGTTCTGGAAGAACATGGCTTACCTGGATTCCAAACTGTCATTTTCATTTTTACGACCCAGAATACTTTTCCTTTTCTTTTGTTTTTTTTGGTTTTTTTGTTTTGTTTTGTTTTGCTTTGTTTTTTGTTTTTTGGGGTATTTTGCTTTTGTTCTTGTATTTTTGTTTTGGTTTTCTTTTTGTGTTTTGTTTTGCTCTGGGGGACAGTGTCTTTTGTTTGTGGGGTTTTTGATTGATGTATGTGCATACATGCATGTGTGTGTGCATGCCTGCATGCGTGTGTGTGTGTGTGTGTGTGTGTGTGTGTGTGTGTGTGTGTAAGGAGCCAGTCTCAGCTAGGTATTTCTGGTTGGCCTAGAACTCTATGTAGACAAGACTGCCCTTAAATTCACAAAGATCCAACTGTCTTTGCCTTTTCAGTGCTGGGAATAAAGGTGTGAACCATATGTTCTCACTCAAGAATTATTCTGATATAATACTTTGCAAAAACTAAAAGTATTTTGTTATAATTTTTAAAAATTTACTATTAAAAACTAAAAAAATTACAATTATGTTAAAGTCACAGCAAACTAGCTGTTTTCCTTTACTTTCCTATCTATGGGTCAAATTCAATAATGCTTGTAAGCCACTGCTACAAGAAAGCCAGAGTGTGAATACACTCTTTTATTCAATTCTGCATTATTTGCATTGAATAATACCAATTGTTATCATTGCTTATTGTTGAAAATATCTAAAATGCCTGGTACATTTTTAACACAAACATTAAATTAGAAGATCAATTAATCCAAATATATTAGGGAGTATTTATCAAGCACATCACATAGACAATCAGAACTTTAAAGATATCAGTAATCCTTGGTTTATGCAAATAAACAACTACATTTATCCCTTCATAGGACTACATAATATTCTGGTATTAGATTTGATCTAAAGTCTCATGGCTTCTACAGTGCCTTCACTCCAGGCCTCATCAAGGTGTGGGCTAAAAGAATTTCCATAGTTCCTTTGTCCTTCCATCTCCCCAGGATTGTGTTTGCATGCTGTCCTCACTGAGATGTGGAACCAGACAGAGAAAATCCTCTAAACCATTCTTCAGACTTGCTGTCACCTCTGGGAGTTCACCATCTGCCTCTTAGCATACTTAAGCATTCAACAATCCAATTAAAGACCAAGAACTGACCAAGACTCCCACCTGGAAATGTCCTCTATTTTTCCGTATGTCAATGTCTGAGACAGTCTGTAAGAACCTCTCTGTAAAACAACTTTGTCAGTTCATTATACCTTGAGCTACTGTTGGAAGACTTTTAAAACTAGGCATTGTAAAAATTATGTCTGAAGTAATGAAAAATAGAAGAATGTGCTTCTTACATTAAGTGGTTGAACGAGTATGGAAATTCTTAGAGGAAAATACTCTAGAAATGGAAGAAGGAAGATTCAAAGCCTAAATTAATACTATAGAGTAATAATGCTTAAACTCTCTCCTGGTTATACATCCCTTACCATGTGGGAAACACAATATCTTAGAGACAGGTCAGTTAAAACTTAAACTGAGTTGATCCCAACTAGTTCTTATCATGAGGTCCAGCATTATTAGAATTTTTTTATCAGTAGAGCACTCAGCAATGCACAGTCCAACAGTTGCAACTAGAGACTTAACTCAGCAAAAAGACTAGATTCTCACAGGTTGGCTGAAGGCACTATGTATAGCTGACTCAGCCACGGTAGCATTGCGTGCATGCCTTGGGATTAATCAGCAAGGATTAAAAATATAAAGAGTTATAGCACTAGGGACCAGAGCTGATGAACTGGAACAAACATAACTGAGACCAAGTCTATGCATGGGAACTGGCTTGCCCTCAGACTCAGAGAAGCAACCATCTGATCAGAAGGGGCATCACCACTATATAAGAACTCATATGTCAAACAATGCCACAACTGTTTCCACAAGCAGCTCTGTATCTGTGACAGCACATCCTGCGAGGAGAACTCTTAGGCCAGTGGTTCTCAACCTGTGGATATCGAACCCTCTGGGAGTCAACTGACTATCAGAAAACATAGATATTTATTTTATAATTCATAACATTAGCAAAATTGCAACCATGAGGTAGCAATGAAAATAACGTATGAATGGGGGTCACCACAACGTGAGGAGCTGTATTAAAGGGTGTCAGCATTAGGAAGATTGAGAGCCACTGCCTTAGGTCAACTGCAGCAATGTCATTTCAATGCTAAAATGTTGAAAACAGAATGAATGAAGTCAGTCATAGAGTCACATGTCTACAATCCCAGTGCTTGGGAGACTGAGACCAGAGGATAATGAGTCCAAGCGGGAGGAGGGGGTGGAGAATACCCAGTAAACCCACCATGCTTCCAGGATAGCTATGTGAATCTTCAATTCTGAATGGAAGAGGTCATAATTCCCTTCATTATAAACACACCTCCAGGGGTTGGGGAGTTAGCTCAGTGGCAGAGCACTTGTTTAGCTAGTGCAAGGCTCTGGGTTTGGTCCTCAGCTCCAAAAAAAAAAAAATATATATATATATATATATACATACATATATATCCAAAATTTATGTATATAGCAAATAGATAAAAGTTCCCTAAATGAAAAAAATCAAATAAAAAGAAACAGGTTCTCTGTAAGTAATACACTATGTGCCATTTGTTAAATTTTAGCTCTGTATGAAAACCAAATGATAAATCAGCATCCTGATATGGAAAAAAAGCTAAGGGAAAAAAGAGAAAAGAAGCATGACTTTTTCAAGAGTAGACAGGATGTCTTCTAAGTCAGTGTTCTCTTTAAACATCCATGTGCTGGTTTACTAATGTGCAGTTCCGTACAGTGGATTCTTAGCAGGTTCATTCTTCTAAGGGAGGCTTCCTTTATTGTGGGACAGGGGCACTTTTTATTCTTCACTCTGGCTGTAATATCCCTGAGTAGCTATTGGAAACAAAACTTCCTGACTTAGACAGTCTAGGTGCTGGGTAAGGAACACAGCACAGCAGCTGGCCAGGGAGTGACTGTGGGCCAGCAGGAGTCTGCTCTGCCAGACGTGTTTGGTCAGGAGCAGCAATGTAACTTTCCAGTTCGAAGGACCTCCCTCTAACTGGAGCGGTGTAATTAGTTTAAATACATATAGTATTGTTTCCAGAACAAAGGGTTTCAGGAATCACTGTTTTCTCTACACGTTATTAGGTTTAGGTTTCCATGGTGACCTTGAAGCGCACAAGTGGAAAATTATAACACCAGAAAATGAAAGTGGCCTAGATATCTGAGGCTGGAAAGAGAATTGCCCAGAAAAATATCTGATGAAAAGCATGAGTGTATGCAGGTGCACATACACATGGAGACCAGAGGTTCAGGGAAAACCACTAGACACCAACCTGTGGCTCCCACACACATGTGCATACACCTACAGGAACATGTACACACACACACACACACACACACACACAAGCACACACGCACGCGTGCGCGTGCGTATGGGTGTGGGGGGAGATAGAGAGAGAAAGATGGAAAGAGAGAAAGAGAGAATTTAAACTATCCCAGATTTACATGTTTGAACCAAAGCACTAGGTAACAGAGGGCATGAGGCATGATCTTATTAATTGCAAATAACAAAACAAGAAAAATGTCGGTGTAACCCCAGCTTGCATCTAGTAGTCCTGGCCTGAGTCTCTTGGAGCATCCTGGGAGTTGTTTGCTAATACGTCTCCCTTAGCTGGATGAGCCGGAATGTTCAACATTCAATTCATTCCGCTCTGCACTGCCTCTGTGAGAAAGAAGTGGAAGCACACACTTAGGGTTCCTAGGACAACCAGAAAAACATTTGTATGTGCCCTCCATCTCCATGTATTGCTAAGGTCGGGTAAACCCATTTTAAAATAACTCTTAAGTCAAATGGGAACCTCTGACATATATTCTGAGGCACCAAAGACTATAGTTTCAAGCTGAAAGCTTTCTCTGACATAAATTCCTAAAGATTTAATGGCATGTCTCAATCAGTGCTTAGGAAGCAGGCTCACAACCCTAACTATTGGCACTGACTCTGTGATTTTCCAGGATGGAGTGGGTAGCAAGAGAGCAGGTGGTGAAAAGGGCAAGTCAGAATCACCCAGGGAGAGTTTTCTAACTGCCTCCCACACCACCCCTCACCTCAGGGGCCTAGTGTGCATCCCCCCACCCCGGGAGTCCATAGAGAAGTGAGTGCAGGAAGCTCTGTCCCACACTCTCCTGCACTTAGAACTCTTGAAATTTGAAAATAAAACCCCATTTCTTAGAACTCTGTAGAGATGGACTCTTGACAGACAAGTACAAACAAGATGTTCAGCAGAAGTATATGTTCTTGACTGAACCAAGTGTTTCCTGACCAATCTCCTCACACGTCTGTTATCTCAGAACACAAAAGTTAATCCAACCTTCCCACTTGATGCTCACATTCTAGGCCTCAGAATGCTCACAATATTGACAGTAGCATGCCTCTTGACATCCATAAAGTGTTAAAGAATTCAGAAAATTTAAGACAATGCTCTGAGTTCTTCCTCCAAATTGTACTTTCTTCACATAATTCTTAGTATACCCTCAGTATACTAATATCAATGTTTGTCAGAAATACTTTAGTAACTATTAACTTTCTTTGATTCACATGTAACACAGCTCTCAACCCTCAGTGTTAACTTTAATAGACCTCTCTTTTCTCTCAGTTAAAATTCAATATAATTTCAGTTTCTAGGAAGTCAAGTCAGGAGTATTAATTGCAAGTTCAAAGCCAACATGACCTACTTAATGACCTTACCTGAGTTAATGAACCAACCAATCCATCAAAAAGAGGGCTGGGAGTACAGCTCAGTGGTAATTCCTTGCCTAGCATGGGAGAGGCCCTGGGTTTGATCTCCCAGGACCACACAACAACAAAACACCCCATCACTTCTGATGGGTTTCAGGACAGGATCTAAGCATCTTAATTTTGCCAAAGACCATTGCGAATTTTACCCTCAAATCTGTGAGTATCCTATGGTCTTGTTAAACTCATTAGATTTTTGAAACTTGATTCTAGGTGATTTAGAACTTTTTTTGACTCTATACCTGCCATGTTCAATGATTATGGGCTCTTCTCCATTTTCTTTGCAGTTACAATTGGTCTTCACAATGGTTCTTCAAGAACTGACTCAAACAGAAGGAACACCCAGTCAAAGCCTGCCCCACATGTGGCCCATACATATACAGCCACCCAATTAGACAAGATGGATGAAGCAAAGAAGTGCAGGCCGACAGGAGCCGGATGTAGATCGCTCCTGAGAGATACAGCCAGAATACAGCAAATACAGAGGCGAATGCCAGCAGCAAACCACTGAACTGAGAACGGGACCCCCGTTGAAGGAATCAGAGAAAGAACTGGAAGAGCTTGAAGGGGCTCGTGACCCCATATGTACAACAATGCCAAGCAACCAGAGCTTCCAGGGACTAAGCCACTACCTAAAGACTATACATGGACTGACCCTGGACTCTGACCTCATAGGTAGCATTGAATATCCTAGTAATATCATCAGTGTAAGGGAAAGCCCTGGGTCCTGCGAAGACTGAATGTGATTGTTGGGGGGAGGGCGGCAATGGGGGGAGGATGGGGAGGGGAACACCCATAAAGAAGGGGAGGGGGAGGGATTAGGGGAATGTTGGCCTGTAAACCAACCGGGAAAGGGAATAACACTCGAAATGTAAATAAGAAATACTCAAGTTAAAAAATAAAATAAAATAAAAAAAGAACTGACTCAAATTTTCCTTTCTCTTTGGGAGATTATTATTGCTCTATAATAAGCTATTATAAAACACAATGCCTCCCTCTTCAAATGGAACAGAAATGTCTGTTCTTCACAAGAGATCCCTGCTTTCTATCTATTTATTGAAAATGAACCATGAAGTCCTGCCCAGACTTCAACCCATACAAAAAGGTGTTCAGAATTTCCCCAGAGAAGCAATTATTTTTCCTTGTGTTCCGTATTGCAACAAGCTGTGTAGTGGTTGAATATTAATACTCAGAAAGCAAATTTATATTTTGCAATTTCCATATATTTAGATGCCAGAATTCCCAAAACCTGATGCCTTAATAAATGCTATAGGGATAAAATAACTGACTTTATAGGGATAGTCTTTTGGCAAGAGATGTAATTGTCTTATTCTTTATTAAAAATGAACTCTAGGAGGACTAAATATTTTTAGCTTTTTAATTAATTCATATCAGTGAGATCCGGAGAGCAGTCTGGAATACATAGTGAGTTCTAGGCAAACCAGAGCTACATAGTTTGTCACACACACACACACACACACACACACACACACACACACACACACACAGAGAGAGAGGGGGGGGGGAGGGAGAGAAAGAGAGACAGAGAAACAGAGAGAGACAGAGACAAAGAGAAATGGAGAGAGGGAGGAAGAGACAGAGGGAAAGAGAGAAGGAGGGAGGGAAAAGGGAGGGAGAGAAGAAGGAAGAGAGAAAGAGAGGGAGAGGGAGGGGGGGAGGGAGAGGGAGAGGTGGTTCAGTTCTGTGTGCCATCACTGGTATATGCTATCAGCTTCTGGTGGCTGGACATCTGGGGTAAAGGTCAGCATGATGGTTGTCCCTTTTGAAGTCCCAAGAGACAGCCTATTCTTTGCCTCTACTAGCTTTATTAGATCTTTATGGCTAATGTCTATCGGTTTGACATCTATTCTAATTAGCACATGTAATGTTACAACAGATGCTGGGTATTTTAAGTTAATAATTTTATTTTTATTTTATGTTTATAATTTTCCTGTTTGTAGATAAATACAACATGAGTATGCCCAGGGAGACCAGAAGACAGTGTTGGAACACCTGGAGTTACAGATAGATGGTAATAAGTCATGTGGATGCTGGGAACCAAACCCAGGTCCCACCTCTGTGTGTGTGTGTGTGTGTGTGTGTGTGTGTGTGTGTGTGTGTGTGTGTGTAGTTTTTTTTTTATCTGGGTCATAGAACTGGAGTTACAGACAGTTGTGAACTACCATGTGGATACTGGGAATTGAACCTGGGTCTTCTAGAAAAGCATTCAGTCCTCTTAACCACTGACAAATTTCTCCAGTCCAGAGCTGGTAGGCATTTTAAACACTACCTACAACTATGTACCTGATTCAAGCTAATAAAATCATTTTCTTGCTTATTCTCTCTTCCCATATATGGCAGGTTTGTATAAGTAAACAGAAAACAACCAGCATAGACATCAAAGTAGAAGACAGACTGGGGAGATATTTCTACATTTCGACAAGGAACTGTGCATTTTTTCCTTGGGGGAATAAAATTAGATTTCTAAGAAGAGACATAGCTTCGAGTTAGAAAACATGTGTGTGTGTGTGTGTGTGTGTGTGTGTGTGTGTGTGTGTGTGTGTGTATAAACGCATGCTCCTTAGAAAGCTTTTTTGCTTTTGGGTTTGGGTTTGTTTTCTAAAAAAGAGAAAGAACATGAAGTTTGGTGGATAGTGAAGCAGCAGGTGGTGAGGGAGCTGGAAGGAGTTGGGGGGAGGGAAAAGAATATGATCAAAATATACATGAAAAATATATTAAAAATATATAAACATGATCTATATATACTGCTATATTATATATATACATATATGTATGTATAAATATTTAAGGACAGAACTGGTGTAATACAACAATCATTGATTTTTAAAAAATAATAAATGGAATTGCTATGAAATAATTATTTTTTGGTCATGATGTGATGTTGTACACATGAATTCACAGTAACTGTGACCGAATGCACAAGATCAAGCCAGTATAGCCCCAGCATGGATGAGGAAGGGATTTACAAAGTCCTACCATTAGTTAAGGAACTTCTGTGATTGGCCAGTGGAGGAAGAACACTAAGTGGATTCAAGGCATTTAAAAGAATGCATACTCTTTGGTTGGTGGTTTAGTCCCTGGGAGCTCTGGTGGCTCTGGTTGGTTGGTATTGTTGTTCTTCCTATGGGGTTGCAAACCCCTTCAGCTCCTTCAGTCCTTCCTCTAGCTCCTCCGTTGGGGTCCCTGCTCAGTCTGATGGTTGGCTGGAAGTATCTTAATCTGTCCGAGAATGTAGCAGAGGACGGCATTGTCTGGCATCAGTAGAAAAAGCCCTTGGTCCTGTGAAGGCTCCTTTCCCCAGTGTAGAGACATGCCAGGGTGTTGAGGTGGGAGTGGGTACTTGGGAGGGGGCATCTTCATAGAAGCAGGGGACGGGGAAATGGGAAAGGGGGGGGAACCTGGAACCGCGAAAGGGTATAACATTTAAATGTAAATATGTAAACCATCCAATAAAAAAAATTCTATTAGAAAACAAAAAAATAAAAATAAAAGAATGCATACTGTTGTGTGGAAAAGAAAGTAGAGGACACAAGGCAGTGAGGGAATAGGGGATCAGTGGGATCAAAACACACATGTTTAAGTATAAAACTCTCAAACAATAAACAAAAAATGCTCTAAATGATAGGAAATTTATAAAAACAATCACCTTTGTTAGTAATAATAGAAATAAAATTAAAATTACAATGGGCCCTGTTGTAAACACATAAGATCAGAGGAGCGGATTTATAAAACTGGTAATCCCAAGAGCTTTTTTTTTTTTTATTAACTTGAGTATTCCAAGAGCTTTTTTAATATAGAAAAGTGAGGCTGGAGAGACAGCTCAGCAGTTGAGAGAATTGACTGCTCTTCCAGAAGGGGCAAATCTCAGCATCCACATGACAGCTGTAACTCCAGCTCTAAAGGACCTAATGCCCTCTTCTGTCCTTTGTGGGCACAAGACACAGGTAGTGCATGGGCATATATACAGATAAAGCACTCATACACTCAAAATAATGAATTAACTGTAATTTCTTATATTAGAAAAACTTCAGAACTCTAAACTGTTGGTAAGAATGTGAGCTTATGAAAACCCTGTGGGAAACAGTTTGGAATTGCATAAAAAAGGGAACTTAACACACAACCATAGAACTCTGTTCCTAAGTATAAGTTTAGAATGGTGGCTCCAGACCAAAACCACTTTTGTCATGCTGCTGAAGTGCTCTGTGTGCAGTGGAGTCTTCCGGGTCACACATGATATGCACACATGCTGAAACAACAATCAATAGGATGGCTACTTCTAAGGGGGAAGACAGGAATATGACTATAGAGGGACCCACGGGAGAACAATTAAGTCGCAAATTTTATCTGTTGAACTGGATAGCATTTACATTTGTGTCCATACCCTCCTTATTTAAATTTCTATAAATGCATTATCCCATGCAAAAATAAAAGTCAAGTACAAAATAATAAGGAATTCATCAAGCAAGAAAAATAGAAAAGAAAGAGATGACGGTTGTTAGTTTTTCATTGTCAACTTGGTGCATCCCAGAAACACTAGAGAAAAGAGTGTCTGTTAGGCTGAACTGTGTGTCTGTCAGTGGGGGGGAGGGGGCGGTGTTTGGATTACTTACATTAATTGACATGAGAAGACCTGGTGTAAAAGTGGGAAGTGCAGTTCCCTAGGTCTGGGTCCTGAGTTACATAAGAGTAGCAAAGTGGGCTGGGAAGCAGGCATGCGTGCATTTATGCTCTCTGCTCTTGACTAATTTTAAGTGTCTGCCTTGATTTACCTGCAATGGCAGACTGTAACCTGGAATTTTGCACTAAAATAAGTACCTTTCCCCCACCTTTGCTTTTTACCACACCAAGAGAAAAGGAACCAGGGCAGAACCACATAGATACAGAATGTTCATTGATAGATTTTCATAATTCTCTTTTCTGGGTTACATATTAAGAGATAAAATATCCTATCATGTATTTATATTAGCAAGCTCTATTTACCAGTCTCACATTATTATGTTGAAACAGCAATCCTTATAGTAATTATAAATGCTTCTGTTGTTGCCTTTAGTATTTAGGGATGAGAAAAGTGAAGATATTTTAGGAATTAAACATAGCTCAACTAACACAAAAACAATAAACCTCGAAAGATAGGAGTCTAGGTTTTTTTCAGCCATGTTTATTAAGCACCAATGAACTCACCACTTCCCCCATGTAATGTACATGTCTATGTGCATCCCTTGTTATTTATTAGTAAAACTAAATAAATAAGACTTGTAGTTGTGTCCTACATAGGGATGCTATTGCTCTACTGAAACACCATGAGGAAGAGGAGTTGTGGAGGAAAAGGTTTATTGGAGTTACACTTCCACATCATAATTGATCACTGAAGTCAAGACAGGAACTCAAAGAACGCCAGGACCTGAAGGCAGGAACTGATGCAGAAGCCATAGATGGGTGCTGTTCACTGACCTGCTCCTCAGGGCTTGCTTAGCCTCCTTTTTCATAGAACCCAGGACCACAGCCCAGTGGTGGCCCACACACAATAAACTGGAACCTCCCCCATAAATAACTAATTAAGAAAATGTCCTACAGCCAGATCTTATGTAGGCATTTTCCCAGTTAAGGGTTCCTCTTTTCAGATGGCTCTAGCGTGTGTCAAATTGAAAAAAACTAATCAGCACAAGGAACTGCCCAGTAAAGAAAGGACTCGAAGAACTTTTAAAACACAGACATGGCTTTTTTTTCTGATAACAGGATTTGTTCAACACTTTAAACTGAATATTTGATCAATATATCCTCCCTAATAATTGTCTAGATTATACAAAGAAATCAAAAAGTTAAACATTAAAAAAAGAAACAAATGGGAAAAAAGAGAAGTCAGCTATGGAACTGTACAGAGTAATTCTCCAGAGAAATACAAATGACTAAGAAATATTTTTAAAACTGCTCAACATCCTTAGGCATCATATAGAGACAAATTAAAACTACCATCTCACCTGAGTTAGAAAAACTATTGCCAAGAAAACAAATGACAACAAATGCCAGAGAGAGTAAAGTGAAGAAGGAAATCCTATCACTCTGTAGAAGTGTAAACTGTGATGAGAATTAGTATGTACCTATCTCAAAAGCTAAAAGTAGATGTTTTATATGGTTCAGCTATACCCAAAAGGTTCTATACCCTATGACAAATATCTTCTCATCCATGTTTTCTGCTGTTTCACTCACAACAGCTAGGAAATGGAGCCCTCCTACATATCGACAGATAAATGAAGAATGAAACTGTAATAGATAGATAGATAGATAGATAGATAGATAGATAGATATAAATGTATATATGTATATATGCATATATAATATGTATATAATACATGTATCAACATGTGTTAAGCTATAAAGAAAAATTAAATTAGGAAATTTGCAAGTAAATGAATGGAACTGGAAAATATTACACCGACTGAGGTAAACCAAGCCTAAAAAAAGACAAACACCAGATGTTCTTTTTCATATGCAAATCCTAGTTTTGAATTCTTGTGTGTCTTTAAGGAAACATACACAGGGTGTTAGAAGGAAGCAGAGGCCTTAGGGAGGGGAAGAGTAGAGCACACATGACCGACACACAAAGGGTAGAACACTGGGGTTGGGAAGGGTAAGCAGGGGAGAGGGTGGAGAGAAGGGTTAACCAAAACTACAGGTATATGAAAAGCCCTTATGCAAACCTACTAGTTTGTAAGTATATTTAAAAACATAATTAAAGCATTAACAGAGGCATCTGGCAGGTGGATAATGCTTCTCCCAAGAGTTGTTAAATAAGAAAACCCCGTGTGGGGTACCTTTCCTTGAGTTGTTGTCCAGGGATGTCTCAGCAGCCCCCAAAATAACAAAGAATACTGCTATTGTTTTTGGTCTCTCACTAGGACTAAATAGTAAGATCCTATTATTAAAAATATACATACTTTAGGTGACAGATACAGAAAAATCAAATTGGAACTTAGAAATTTCTTCACTCCAACCAGTTTTCACAGTGCTAGAAGTTTCTATGCAGACTGTTGGGAGGGGAAAAAATTCAACAGATTTCACCAGGTGTGGACCCCATGAACTACATCAACAATTTGTCTGGCAAGATATACCCACAGGTTAGTAAGTAGCATGATAATTATGAAAGTAAACAAGCACCTTCTGATTAGATTAGAGGTCTATTCCATAGGAAACTCACGCCTAATACTGGTAAACCTGGTCAAGACCCTGTGGTTATGAGGTCATAGGCCCAGGGAGGACTCTGTTATTGTTGTTTTGCAAAATGCACATGTGGTCAAACGGCCTCCTAAATAATAATCTTTGTACCCCTTGATTAATGGTGCTGTCAAACTTCACCAGAAAAGTTGCTTTTTACAGGGGGAAGTTGTTAATGAGACTGATCAAAAACACCTAGAGTAAGTTACTGTTGAGTGCCAAACTCTAAATGGTACAGCAACCTCTCTCCAAGGCTCAGGGAACATTTCAGAAGAGAGCATGGAAAGAATTAAGAGCCAGAGGATGGGTAAGACCACAGTGAAACATTGTCCTATATGCCAATTTCTCTCATCAACTCAGTACACAAGATTGGGCCATTAACATTCCATCAGACACACAGAAGGGGCTTGGGAGGACCCACATGACTGAATGGAATTACAGCCAGTTAGTGGTTTCAGAGGACAAGGTGCCACTTTCTTCGGTGACATAGCCACTGATAAACTGCCCCTTCTTCAAGAAAATAACTTCCCAACCATGCACATGAAAGCAACCATAATTTAGTTCAGGGGGCAAAAACACAGAAACTACATTAGGGTAGGAATAGGAGTTACTGGGAAAAAAGATGGGTTCGGTAGGAGAGAAAAGAGTGAAAGAAAGTAACATGTGGGCAAAAATGACAGAATTTCATTAAACCTACACATAAAATTATCAACAAAAATTTTAATTAACATGAATAACAATAAAGAAAATCCTTCTTTCCTTCATTTTTAAATGTTAATTTCCTTGTGGTGCTCAAAGAATGATCAGCCTTCTCCAGCATAGGTTAAAAATTAAAATAAAAAGCAATGTCTACAAAGAATTAGAAAACAATAAAGGGCGGGGCTTCACACATACTTTCTCTTCTGTGTGCTTCCCCCGACCCAATCCCCCACCACCACCACCCCCCCCCCCCGCCTAGTGCTGCAATAGAACACTAGCTTCAGCCTCCCTTCGCTCATGCCCAAATTTCCTGTGGATCCCAGGGACTATCCTCTCTAAACTTCTCTCTGGATCTCATTGCTGCATTCCAGCACCCAACTCCAGCAAGCACTCCCTGCTTAACTACAACCCATACCTGCTAGAACGCCAAGCAGGCTTCCTACACACTTTCTCTTCTCCCTCTATTCCCCTAGATCTAAATACTTAGTTTCAAGCTCTACAGCAGAACATTCTTGGCAGCCTACTCCGAACCCCTGCTCCCATATTCTATGGATCCCACAGAGCTTCCTCTTCCAATTTCCCTCCCCCTCACTCCTTGCTTTGTCCTAGCCCCCAACCTCAGCAGGCAACCCTTGCTAACTCATAGGCCATTCCTCCCATGGCAGCAAGTAGGCTGAAGGCAGAACCACACCTCTCCCACTCCTGAGATCTAATGGCCACAGTCTCATCCCCAGCTCTCTAACAGAAAAACTGTTCTGTTCTCCCTTTCTCTCTGAGGCCATCAGCAACAGATCACAAGCACCTTCTCCTCCAACCTTTCCTCAACTCATCCCAGAATCCTAGCCTCCAACACCAGCAGGCATTAACTGTGAACACACTAGCCAAACAGGCCAGGAAAACAGACAACACAATCTCTAAAAATCCAGAAAGAAGACAGAAACCAAGGAACTAAACATCACCTAAAAAAGACAAGCTCATAAGTCAGTACTTAGACCTATAATCACACCAAAACCAGATGCCCAGACAACAGTGTAAGAAGACCATCAATAACAGCCAGGACAATATATCTTCCCTAGAACCCAGCTATCCCCCGACAGCAGACCCTGAATATTCCACAGCTGAATGCAAGAAAAAGACAAAGAAAAAATTAAAAGACCCAGAAAAAGAGGAGTAGTAATAAAAACTGTGTGATAATGGTACAGAAACAGATAGATCAATGGAATCTAATCAAAGATCCAGAAATAAACCAATACACCTATGGATGCTTAATTTTTGACAAAGAAGTCAAAACCATATAATGTAAAAAAGAAATCATATTCAACAAATGATGCTGATCTACTGACTATCTGCGTGTAGAAGAATGCAAATAAATTCATATTAATCACTCTGCACAAAACTCAAGTCCAGTGGATCAAAGACCTCCACCTAAAACCAGATACACTAAATCTAATAGAAGAGAAAGTTTTTCTTGAACACCTTGGTACAGAAGACAACCTCCTAAACATCATGGCTCAGGCTCTAAGTTCAACAATTGATAAATGGGACCTCATGAAACAGAAAACCTTCTGTAAAGCAAAGGACACTGTTGATAGGACAAAGTGGTAGCCTACAGATTGGGAAAAGATCTTCACTTAACCTTACATCCAGCAGAGGACTAATAGCTGAACTATATAAAGAACTCAAAAAGTTAAACACCAACAACCTAAATAACCAAATTAAAAATGAGTAAAGAATTCTCCACGGAGGAATCTCTAATGGCCGAGAAGCACTTCAAGAAATGTTCGATGCCCTTAGTCATCAGGGAGATGCAAATCAAAATGACCCTGAGATTCCATTTTACACCAATCAGAATGGTAAGATCAAGAACTCAGGCACCAGCATGTGCTGATGAGGAGGTAAAGCAAAAGGAACACTCCTCCATTGCTTCATGGAATGCAAACTTGTATAACCACTCTGGAAATCAATCTGGCAGTTTCTTAGAAAATTGGAAATAGTTCTACCTGAAGACCCAGCTCTACCTCTCCTGGTATATACCCAAAGGATGTTCCACCATATCACAAGGACATGTGCTCCCCTGTGATCATAGTAGCTTTATTAGTAATAGCCAGAAACTGGAAACAACTCACATGCCCCTCAACTGAAGAATGGATGCAGAAAATGTGGTTCATTCACACAATGGAATAAATACCATTCAGTTATTAAAAACAAGATCATCATAAATTTTGCAAGTAAATGAATGGAATAGAAAATATCGTCCTGAGCAAGGTGACCCTCTTAGAGGAATTGTGTGTGTTGGGGACCTGAAAGAGGAGCAGTGATCAAGATGTACAATTAATTATTGGAAAAAAATTAAAAAGATCTTAAACAGATGTTATGAATATAACAGAAGTCCTTAGAGAGGAAGTAAGTAAATCCTTTAAATAAACCCAGGAAAATACAAACAAACGGTGTTAGGAAATAAAACTGTTTAAGCATGAAATTGGAAATGGAATCAATAAAGAAAACCCAAACCGAGGGAATTCTGGAAATGAAAATTTTAGAAATTCAAACAGGAACTACAGAAGGAAGCTTCACTGACAGAATACAAAGGATGGATGAGAAAAATCTCAGGTGATGAAGATATAATAGAAGAAATGAATACAGTGTTCAAAGAAAATGTTAAACCTAAAAAAACTCCTGACCAAAAAGTATCCAGGAAATCTGAGAGACTATGAAAAATAAACAAACCTAAGAATAATAGTGACTTAATTAGGGCTTCTATTGCTGTGCAGAGATGTCGTGACCATGGCAACTCTTACAAGTCGCATTTAATTGAAGTTGGATTACAATGTCAGTGCATTACCAGATGCAAGAAAATTGAAATGACTCTCTCCATCCCATCACACCAGTATGGACTAAAGCTGGATATCAACAACAACAGGAACAATAGAAAACTTAAAAACTCATAGAAACTGAACCACTCTCTATTGAATGAAAAAAAATGGGTGAAAGCAGAAATGAAGAGAGAAATCAAAGAATTTCTTGAATTCAATGAAAATGAATACACAAACTTAAGAGACTCGGTGAAAATTGTGCTAAAAAGAAAGTTCATAACAGTAAGCCTAGATATAAAAATTGAAGAGGTCTCATGTTAGCAACTTAACAGTGCATCTGAAAGCTCTAGAACAAAAAGAAAACACACCCAAGAGGAGCACTACAAGGCAAAACATATTCAAACCAAGGACTGAAACCAATAAAATAGAAACGGATCATTACAGGAAAAACAAAGAGACAAGAATTGGTTCTTTGAGAAAATCAACAAGATAAACAAACCCTTATTCAACCTAACTAAAAGGCTAAAAAAGGATCTCAATTACTAATATCAGACATGAAACTGGAGGCACAACAATAGACACAAATGAAATCCAGAAAAATGTTAAAAGCCTTTACTCCACTAAATTGAAAAATCTGAGAAATGAATGATTTTTTTCCAGTAGTTACCACTTACAAAGGTTAAATCAAGATTAAATAAACAATTTGAATAGATCTATAACCCATAGTGAAATAGAAAGTCATTAAAAGTCTACCAACCAACGACAACAACAACAACAAAAAAATCCCAGGGCCAAAAGGTTTTGGCACTGATTTCTAACAGACTTTCTGTCTTTCTGTCTGTCTGTCTCTCTCTCTCTCTGTGTCTGTCTGTCCATCTCTCTCTCTCTGTGTCTGTCTGTCTGCCTTTCTCTTTCTTTCTTTCTTTCTTTCTTTCTTTCTTTCTTTCTTTCGTTGCTTCTTTCTTTCTCTTTTGAGGCAGGATTTCACTGTTTCCTTGCTCTGTAGACCAGGATGGCCTCGAACTCACAAAGATCTGGATTAAACACATGTGTCACCATTGCCCACCAAGGCTATCAGACTTTCAAAAAAGAGTTAATGCCAATAGTCCTCGAATTATACCACAAACACTGCTCAAGTCATTTTATGAGGGCACAGTTAGAATGATTCCCAACTCTCATAAAGACCTAACAAAATTACAGACCAATTTTCCTCATGAACATAGATACAAAAATACTCAATAAAATACTTGCAAACATAATACAAGAACACCTCAAAAAGATCATCCACCATGGTCAAGTAGGCTTAATACCAAAGATATAGGGATGATTCAATATAAAAACTCAGTAAAGGCAACCCATTGTACAAATAAACTGGAAAAGAAAATCTCATTATAATGATAATCTCATTATAAGCAGAAAAGACTTTTAATAAAGTCCAACACCCTTTCATGATAAAAGAGAATAAGGACACAAGTACTTAACATAATAACATTCCAGAAAATTCATAACCAACATAAATTTAAATAGAAACTCAAAGCAATTCCACTAACATCATGGACCAGGGAAGGTTGTCAACTCTCTCCTTATCTATTCAGTCTAGTACTTGAAGTGTATCTAGAATATAAAAGAACTGAAGAAGATCAAGGGGATACAAAGTATTGCTTTTGCAGACGGCATCACAGTATATGTAAGTGAACCTAAAAATTGCTGTGGGAATTTATACAGATGCTAAACATTTTCAGCAAAGTAACGGGATAGAAGATAACTAAAAAAAAGTAACCCTCCTATATACAAATGACAAATGGAATGAGAAAGAAACAGAAAAATTGAAAACTGGCTTTCACATTAGGCTCAAATAGTAGACACTTCGGCAATCCTAGTCAAGCAACCGAAATAATTAACATATGATGAAAATGTCTTCTTTTAAGAAATAAATTGAAAAGATTTCAGAAGATAGATTTATCTCCCATATTTGTGGATTAGTAAAATTTCCATTATAAATTAGTCAGTCTACCAAAACAATCCAACAAGTCAATGCAATCTCCATCAAATCTCTAACACAATCATTTACAAACCTTGAAAGGACAATTCTCGACTTGATATGGAAAACTAAAAAAACCCAGGATAACTAAAACCAAGCCTATACAATAAAAGTGCTTCCAATGATACCAACATCCTGATTTCAAGTTGTACTATAGCGCTATAGTAACAAAAACCACATGAGATTAGCATAAAAACACACACTTTGTTCAATGGAATCAAATCAAAGACCTAGAAGCAAATCCACACACCTATGGACACTTGAGTTTTGACAAAGAAGCCAAAAAGTATAGAAAGGAAAAAAGAAATCAGTAATGAAGGCAGCTACAAGATCATCTGTTTTGTCATCATCCTGTACCAAGGATTATACATAATGCCAATGAGGAAAGGCTCCTCTCTGAGCACCTCAAGCCTATGACCCACCCTCTCTTACGCTGTATCATCCATCTTTACGACTGACTCTATTTTAATAAAGGACTAAGTATATTCTCTATCTAACTCAAAAGCAGCTGCATATGACTGAAGCAAAGCACACAGCATGCTAACAATTCCATTTCTGTATTCAGAATCTCATATCTCAAGTAGACCTCAATCTGATATGTACTGCACAAACTCTCCTGATCTATGGTCCCCAACATCCAAATTACTCCTTCATGACCTTTCTGCCTTCTTAAGTCCACATTTCTGGCCAGCACTCTCTCTCATTATCTTCTAAAGACCAAATGTAATTCACTGGGCATAAAAAAATAATTGGATAAATACTCCCTTATTCTTCCACCAGTGAAATATTTCCCTACTTCTTAATTCTTTCTATTCTAAGGAATTATCTGTTCCATTTCTGCATGCTGTGCCACCCTCTATGAATTGTTCAAGGACTTTGTGTGTAACGTAACCTCCTGCTTTTCAGCTGTGTAATTATATAATGAATGGATGAATAAACAGGTGGAAATTGTTCCTTTACTCATAACAGCTTTACTGTTACAGCCTTAGTCCCCTGCGTGCTTGCCTACCGAAACACTTAACACCAGCCCTGGAGTCCCTCTTTCCATGTCCACCGAACTTTCATCAACCTATATTTATTATAATAAACCTATATTTCTAGGTCTAGCATCAGCTTTGAACAATGTCTACATGACATTTGATTCTATTTTAACACATCTCGAACTAAGTGTTCCACCTCACATATATGCTCTCCCCTCATCTTCCAGGTCGAGGCCAGATCAAACCCAAATTACTATCTAGTTCTTAAACAACAACATGTACACTACTGTGCTTACCCCATTAGAGAATTAAAACCTGATGGTACAGTACTTTGAAAGTAAAGTTGTACTCCTGTTGATTGGGAAACTATTAAGAAAGTTTGGATTCTGAGCATAGTTTTTGACTGCTGACATTGAACCTGATGTAGATAGCTAAAGAACAGAAACACCAATAAAATTCTAGCTTGCCCAGATCTAAAAAATAACTCCGTGGTCCACCTGCAACAACGGCTCACGATGAATCTATCCAGCAGACTCTCAGTTTGGTTTGGTTTGGCTTGTGAAGGAAAACTTGGAACAACCTCATTAAGTTACATTTGGAAAATCCATAGGTGCATGTAGAAGCACTATATCCTAACTGGCGTGGGACCTGTCCAGAGCACACAGCAGAAACAAGATGAGAATTACACATGTGTACCTTTCCACTATGTCAGAATTTATTAGATAACAATAGATTTGCAGGCAGTTTCATTGAGAACAATTTAGCATATAATGCCTACCTTTGTAATCTGGCTGAGGCAAACATAGGTTCTTTTATCCCAGATTTATTAACTTTCATACCACAATAGCATACAGCCAATGTCTGTCTGTCTGTATCTCTCTCTGTCTGTCTGTCTCTCTGTCTCTGTCTCTGTCCCTCTCTCTCTCTCTCTCTCTCTCTCTCTCTCTCTCTCTCTCTCTTTGTGTGTGTGTGTATGTGTGTGTGTGTGTACACATGTGTGTGTTTGTAAGAACAAATACATGTTAAAGAGACTACAATAGAGTTCAAGAGGTTCCATAAGTGGGCTGGTCAAAATGCAAATAGTATTGATAAGATAATAATCCACAAACAGACAGAGAGAGAGAGAGAGAGAGAGAGAAAGATAGAGAGAGAGAGAGACAGAGACAGAGAGACAAACAGAGGCAGAGACAGAGAGACAAACAGAGACAGAGACAGAAAATCAAAGGGAAATTGGCTGTATGCTATTATGGTATGAGAGTTAATAAATAATAAAAAGTTGCACTCCTCCCTATGTCTGACATATCAGTAACACCTTGGACATGACTTTCCTGGTATGACTTTCATAAACACATGTGAACTTACTGTATCAATTCACCCTGATAAATCCTTAGACGAGCATCCTTTCTACTTCCAGAAATAAGTCACTCATCAATCTGTGCTGCATAGTTTATGCTGGGCAGGTAGAGTTGTTTCAGGTCCAGCCCAAAGCGCAGCAATTCTTCACTTTGAAAATGCAGTCAAAAGCTGGTCATAAAACAGAGCAAGGCACATCCTGACAGCACTGTTTTGTACAGTTTAGAGTGATGTGGGGTAGGGTGTAGCACGATCTGGACAGAAGTCTGAAAACAGGATCTGGCTCCCACTGGTAGTCAATAAATGTTTTTGAATATGTAGTTGATTTAAATGCAGTAAGAGTTACCAGTAAGGTGTCACTGTCACATTAGGAAAAGAAATAACATTTCTTCCCCTTAGTGTCACTTAACCAAGAGCCAGTCCAGATTTCAACTCTCTTTTTGACACTCCCTGTGTCTTCTGTTCTTTGTGTTTATTGTATGAGTCTAAGTCTGTAACCTTCATGAAGGACGCAACCTTGTGAGTCTGTCTCTGTCTGTGTCTGTCCGTGTGTTAATGTCTGTCTCTCCTGTGTGTTTATGGGTAGCTGTCGTCCTAACACAGAAGTTTGCTCTATGCTTATTGAATACCACACATAGGAAAGGAATGAGGGACACTTTACAGAAATCTTTGACAGAGTTTTACAAGTGATTAAATCAGACTCCCATTGACCCAGATAACAAACAGTACTACAAACATTGTTGTTTAACAAGCAATATCCACATGTTGCATTCAACATTTATGGCAGCTATTCATTTTATAAGACTACTTTCTGCCTACCTGCTGCTTCCAAGAATGACATGAATGGAAACACACATGCGTTGTTCCTCATCAGGGACATAACTTAACAGTACAATTACGCACTACTTTCGATTATAAAACTTAATTACATGGGAAATCTAAGGCAAGCAAGGTTGACTTTTACATTGTTCTCCTGAAGGCAAGTTAAACAAACAAGGCTGTGTAGCAGCCTGAAGATAGCAGTCTGAAGTCTTAAGTGACTTCAAGGAATATTGTTAACTTTGGCTGTGAGATCCAGCAAAAGGTCCAGTCCCTTAGAGCATAGAAGATATTTTTATCATAATGTATTGCCATGAGATGAATGGATAGATAAAATTGAAATACCTTACTTTTATAAGTGTTTCCAAACTTTGCCTTCAAAAAAGTTCTAAATATTATTATTAGAACCAAAACACTTTTTAAATGGTATAGGAATGTACACTTCTTCAGAATAAAGTTTTATTACCTTGAAAACCAGCAGGGCTTCTCTACCTCAGTACCATTGACATTTTGTATTAGATGGATGCTATTGTATCCATTCTGTGTCTTGAAGGGTGTTGGCTAATATCACTGAGTTCTCCCACCCAATTCCAGTAAATATATTCTCTTGCATGTCTTATATTTTGTTGTTTGTTTGTTTGTTTGTTTGGGGGGAGCTCGTGGTTCCAAAGGGACATGAGTCCCATGGTAGGAAGGTGTGGCAGCAAGAGGAAGAGAACTCACATCTTGGACCAGGTGCATAATCAAACCGTGAGCAGCATGAGGCTCTTCATCCCAAAGCCCACCCCAAGTGACACACTTCAAGTGACACACTTCCTCTAACAAGACTCTGCCACCTACCTTCCCCCAAATTTAAAGTGGTGCTTCTGTTTCAGCCTAATTTTAGAATATAACACGGACAAAGGTACTATGGATTCTTAATATTTATAATGATTTACACGATCATTTTTATCTCGGGGCTTTATATAGTTCACTGCACTAAGATGAAACAAAAAGGGATTGTCTTAGGGTGTGGGATAGAGGAGAATGAAGAAGGAGGTCTGTGAGGAAGGAACAGATCAGAACAAGTAGGCCAATGAAAACATCTCCAGGCCTTGCCAAATATCCTCCTGTACAGGAGAGAAGCAATCTCAGTTGAGAGCCAGTTCTTTAAAGTGGTGTTTCTGTTCTAACCAATGAAGTACTAATTTTAGGACGAATCAAAGACAATGGTACTACAGAGTCTTAGTTACTCCTGTTACCTTTCCTAAATCCAACCTCAAATGTCTGTGATCATTTAGATGCAACATCATCAGAATCAGCTCCATGGAAAGGGAAAAGAAACAAAATACATCACACACACACACACACACACACACACACACACACACACACAATCTAAACAAGGAGCATTGGTGGTGCAGAGAAAGTGGGTGCCTATCTGTATGACCAAGTTCAAGCTAAATCATTCATGCACTGCAACCAGAAGGAAAAGAAAGAAAGCAGGAAACCATTTTCAAAATAAAGCCGGGGTTTGGTTAGTTCAACTACAGTGACTGTTCCTTTGTAACCAGGATAGATGTGATCAATGGGTTTTACTTGATCGTATCAAATCCTCTTCTTTCACGTTTTCCACCCCACCTCTTATCGCAACCCTCTCCTCCTTTCGTTTAGTTTTACTGCAGTACGTACAAAACTATGCCACAAAACTCGATCATGCATTGCAGAGCCGTTCAGAAATGCTTTATCCTCTGCTGATGGAATCGCTCTTTCTGTCAGTATTTCCCGCTCAACTGTTCTAACTGTGGAAGTATTCAGAAATGTGTATTTGATCGCGCTACTCTTTCAGGGCATACCTTTTAGAAGCTTTGTGTCTCCTCCCAACTAGTCTCAGCTCGCAGAGACTTGGCCTGCGCATTCGGGATCCTACTCCCTGGCTGGGTGGGTGGAATGTCTGGCATGCACACACAGCCTTTATCTGGATGCAAGGCTAATGAGCAGGGGTAGCCCTGAATAGCAATGTGCACAGATGAGAAGGCAGTTAATTAGGAAGATTTTTTTTTAAAGAATCTTGAGAAAAAGAAACCCCTAACCCATTGACTCTAAAAATCTGTTGGGAACATTTGGGAATAATCATAATATAAGAACAATATATGTGGATTTTCATAATTTAAATTTTCTATTAATGTATACATCAGCCTATAAAAGAATTAAACATGATTACATAATCGAGAGTCAGAAATCAGTGCTTATGTAATATCTCGACATACCAGGTACCGCGTGAGGTACATTAGTTTTCTGTTGCTGTGAGAAAATCTGACTGAAGCAACTTACAAAAGAAACAGATTGGGGGAGCTGGTGGTTCCAAAGGGACAGGAGTCCTTGGTGGGAACAAGGCATGGCAACCGGAGCAGGAAGCTGAGAGCTCACAACCAGATGCAGGAAACAGAGAAAAAGCAAACTGCAGGCAGCATGAGGCCTTTCCTCTCAAAACCTACCTCAAGTGGTGAACTTCCTCAGGAAAGGCTACACTCCCAACTGGGGAACAAAGTGTTCAAATGCCCAATATGTACTTTTATTCTATCTTAGAATTAAACACAACTACCTTGAAAGATTTGTTTCTTCATTTTGAATCTTTTTCTGAACTTGGCCTCAAGCAACGAGTCAAGAAAATCAGGAAGGTTCAAAGTGCCAAGAGTCAAAAAATTGCCATCCTGAGAAGCACTGCCAGCGAGGACATGTGTCTAAAATAAGGTTTGCTTATTTCAGGAGCCTGCTAAAAGTGGCTCATACGCTAAATTTCTTAGCCAGTAAGTCCTGCTGAAACATGAAATGGGTCATGTGATAAAATCACTCTGTGTGCGTCACGACGTTTCCATTCCAGACCACTGCAATGAACTACAGTATTCTTCCTGCCCACTGCCAGTGTTTGTGCAGAAGCACATTCCTGAATACACAGAGCTGCAAAAAATAATTTAAAAATAAAATAATAATAAATCCATCAGAAATATAACGACACAAAATTTTGGCCATTTTTCTCTCTACCAAATACATAATCATACATACATACATACATACATACATACATACATACATACATACATACACACACATATGCGTACACACACACATACACACACACACACACACCAAAACAAAAACCTTTGACCCTAAAAGATTATTACAAATGAAACATGTCAAGTGTCTTAAGGCTGAGTCTTTTTTGAATGCAGTTTTTTTGCTGTGCTTTGTGGTTAATTCTTTTCCAAGTAAATGTCTAGAAGTAAGCATTATTTCCCTGAAGAAAAAAGTATAAAGCTATACTAGCCAAGACAACTAAAAATAGAAAAATAATGCTTTTTAAGAAATATATTAATTCATAGGATTAATTATAGTTGATAAAACAGTTTTAAGCAAGAAATAAACTAAACATTGCTTTTTAAAAGGTAAAAAAAAATGGGTAAATTATAAAATCTGTTCTGAGTAAAGAGGGTAATTCCCTCTTATTAAATACCCATCAACTACCCTATGTTTCACTAGCCACTTGGCTTTCCTATTGTAAATTCATTGCGTTTCTATAATTTCATCAAACATAAAGTAGATGTATGAATCTTCATAACATAGAGAAAATTAATTTAAGACACTATTATGTGGTCATAACATGCAAAACAGTTAAAATTTAAAACTTCATAATTAGCTCTGTGGGTAAAGGTGTTTGCTGTAGTAGCCTGGCCCTTTGAGTTCAATCCCCAGAATACTATGTAGAGGTGGAATGAAAGAACCTGCTTCACAAAGTTGTCCTCTAGCTGCCATGCTTGTGCCATGGTTTGAGAGTGCACACACAGACACAGATGGTTTAAGGGTGCATACACAGACACACACACACACACACACACACACACACACACACACACACACACCATGAATACAAATACACATACCAATAGTACTTTTTTGAATTAAAAGAGAATGACTATTAAGCACACATATGGATGGCTGATAGAAATTTCTCTTCATCATTTCACACCTACTTTATTCTCTTTATTATAGGGGATGAGGAAAGTACAGTCAGGAATCAGGAGTCAGGAGAACCATCTGTTTGTCTTAGAGACTAGGCCAATCTTGTCATCCTCAAATTCTTTAAACTGGTCCATGCCTTTTCCCTTTCCCATCCCATAGAGCTTTCTGAACATGAAACGAGAAAATGTAGGTTAAAGACAGTCTCAATTTATAATATCCTATATACATGTGAGATGTTATGAATGGGACTTTAAGGCTAAAACCTAAATGTCTTTTGGGGCTTTGCATAACTTCTCACAACTAGAAGAAAATAACAATCTGCCACAAAGTCCATCGTTTATAAATCTTAAGTCTGGCGAGCAGGAAACACTTGCCATTCCAGTATTTTTGGAGGTGGAAGCAGAAAGATCAGGATCAGTCTCCTATCAAAAGACCCTGTCTCCAAAAACCAAAATAATAATCATAATAATTTTAGGTGACTCTTATTTAGTAAGGCTCCAAATTGCTATTTGTGTTTCTCTAACCTGATTAGTGTACCTGGCTTGAAAAAATCACACCATTATGTTCTAGGAGACCATTTCTTATTCTGCAAAAATCTGGGGACCAATAAGGATAAAAATCTGGACCAAGCAGGTGCCTACACTCAGTTATATAATGGTGCACACAACAACAATTTCCAAATGTATTTCAGAAGAGCAGAATAGCAAAGCCACCTTCCAAGGAGCAAAACTAACATAACCCATGAGAGTAAGGACAAAACTATGGAACACTGAGTAAAAACGGACATTGTGTATTGCGTCATCACTTCTGATAGGAGTGGAAGCTACAGTCACATCCTTCATTTATTTAGGTTGGTTGTTTGAATAGAAGCAAATAGAAACAGATGGGCCAATGCAAGAGACTTCATATCATTTTTTCCACTTCTTAAGAAAATAGAAATTGTGTGCTGGATTCAAAGTATTTTGTTTTGCTTTGTTTTTCAAAAAAGTCAAGAAAATTACTGGAAGTAAGCAGCCATGCATTCTATAATCTTGCCACTAAGCTAATGGCAACTGATTTGTGCTCAGCTCCTCTAAACATGACAGTGACAGGCCAGACTGAAGTCACCTATGTTAATCATAATTTGAGATAAAAACAGATGTTCCTCCTGAAGAAGGATAGAAACTCCTAAGATTCAAAGCCCTAAGGAAACGTAAAAGGTCAGGAACAAGCTTAGAAGGTTAAAAACCTCACTGTGCCTTTCCACAGGATGATATAGATAATGAACGCCTGCGTGGAAAAGGATATTCTCCTATGAAGCTGACAGCAAGAAGTCCAGGGATCTGGGCTGGAGAGATGACTCACTGACCAAAGGCACTTGCCGTTCCTGCAGAGAACTGGGTTCAGTTCCCAGCAAGTACACAGCAGTTTACAACCTTGCTTAACTCCAGTTCCAGATGACCCAGGGCCCTCTTCTGTGGATTCCAGACACACATGCAGAGCACACACATATATCAAGGCAGAACATTCATATACATAAAAGAAAATAATAACTAAAAAATGTAAATAAAAATTTAAATACGAAAAGAAGAGATTTTCAGTGATGTAATTACCTGTGAGTGATCAATGACCCTGAAAGCATCCTCAATAAACCCATTGGTTCACTAAGCTATACTTAGCCTGAGTCACTCATATGACCTGTTTTCAGTGCTCTACCTGGAGTGAAAACACATGCATTCTCATCTCCCCAGGAAAAGTCACAAGGCAATAAGACACAGGGACAGTATGACTTAGTATGTAAAAATGATGTGAGTTGGGTATGGTGTCATTCATCTGTAAAATCCCAATACTCCAAAGGACTTTTCCAGGAGAATCACAGGTTAGAGGCCAGCCCACGCTATACAGAAAGCTCAACACCAACATGGATTATGAGATCATATCTAAAAACAATCAAAGAGGCATGAGTATGTAGCATCTTATGTCTATTTTCTTTTTATTTAAATTTACTTTTAATTCAATGCTTTAGTCTTATTCCAATGTAAAAATATAGAATCGAATGGGAAAAACATAATTTTATATTTAAGCATGAAAACTATTTCCTACCCTCTCTGCAACAGAAAATTTAATTCATAAAGAATTAATTTTAAAAAGTTATGTATATCGCTTCTTAGCCTTTTGGCTAAGATCAAGTGTAAAAAGTTATATTATATGTGTGTTTGTGTTCTGCCTGCAAGTATGTCTGCGTGAGTGTGTCAAATCTTGGAGTTATAGACAATTGTGAGCTTTCATTTGGTTTCTGGGAATTGAACTCAGGTCCTCTAGAAGACCAGTCAGTGCTCTTTTTTAAATTTTATTTAAACTTTTTTTTTGCACTCCACATTTTATCCCCTTATGGGTCTACCCTCTAACTGTTCCCCATCCCATACCTCCTCCCCACAACCCTGTCTCCACGAGGATATTATTCCCAAAGCTTGGAATACACAAGAGACAATTCAGAGACCACATGAAGCTCAAGAAGAAGAAAAACCAAAATGTGGATGCTCCATTCCTTCTTACAAGGGAGAACAAAATACTCACAGGAGGAAATACAGGAACAAAAATGGAGCGGGGACTAAAGAAAAAGTCATCCAGAGACTGCCTGACCTGGGGATCCATCCCATATGCAGACACCAAACCCAGTCACTATTGCTGATGCCAAGAAGTGCTTGCAGACAGGAGTCTAATATGGATGTCTCCTGAGAGGCTCTGCCAGAGCCTTCCTGATACAGATTAAGATGCTTGAAGCTAACCATCGGACTGAGCACAGGGACCCTACTGGAGGAGTTAGAGAAAGGACTGAAGGAGCTGAAGGGGTTTGCAACCCCATAGGAAGAACAACAATATCAACCAACCAGAACCCCCACCCTGAGCTCTCAGGGACTAAACCACTCACCAATGAGTACACATGGAGGAACCCATGACTCCAGCTGCATACGGAACAGAGGATGGCATTGTCTGCCATCAACAGAAGAAGAAGTCCTTGGTCTTATGAAGGTGTGTTTCCCCAGTGTAGGGGGATTCCAGGGCTTTGCGGTGGGAGAGGGTGGGCGGGAGTAGGAGCATATTCATAGAATTAGGGGGAGAGGAGGAATGGGAGAGGGGAGAAAAGGAAACATTTGAAATGTAAATACATAAAATATCCAATAAAAAAAGAATAGAAGGAACTATTGAAACATTTTATGGTTGTTAGCTGAAGTTAAGAAATGTGTAGTGATGGAGACCAGTATCACTGTAATGAAATAAGGGAAGTATTTTCTGAGAGCATAAAAATCCTGTGCTCCTAAGGGGCCAAGGTTGTATTTGGTAATATATAATAGTTACCCAGGTGGTACAAAAAATAAATAAAAACAATGACTTCATGAAATTCTAAGGCAAATGGATGGAACTAGAAAATATCGTCCTGAGTGAGATAACCCAGTCACAAAAGAACACACATGGCATGCACTCACTGATAAGTGGATATTAGCCCAAAAGCTCAGAATACCCAAGATACAAATCAGAGACTCTATGAAGCTCAAGAAGAAGGAAGACCAAAGTGTGGATGCTTCAGTCCTTCTTAGAAGGGGGAACAAAATACTCATGGAAGGTAGGGTGTGAGGGACTTGGGAGGATGAATGGAGGTGGAAGGAGAAAGGGGGAGTCAGGATCAGGTATTCCAGGAGACAGGGGTGATATACAGAGGGTCAGGAATTTGAATAGAGGTGTGTAGCAATGGGGGATGGGGGAATGGGGAATAGCCACCAGCAAGTCCCAGATGTCAGGAAAGCAAGAGGCTCCCAGGACCCAACAGGGATGAGATTAGCTGAAATGCCCACCAAGGAGAGGGAGAACCTGTAGAGACCATATCCAAAGTTAGGCAAGGCCTCAGGTTGAGGAATTGGGCCAGCCACTCATCTCCAAATTTTTAACCCAGAATTGCCCCTGCCTAAATGAAATACGAGGACAAAGTGCAGAGCAAAGACTGAAAGAAAGGCCATCCAGAGACTGCTCCACCTAGGGATGCACCCCATACACAGACACCAAATCAAGACATTATTGCTGATGCCAAGAAGTGCTTGCTGACAGGAGCCTGTTATTGCTGTCTCCGGAGAGGCTCTGCCAGAGCCTGACAAATATAGAGGTAGATGCTTACAGCCAACATTTGGACTGAGCATAAGAATCCCAGTGGAGGAGTTAGAAAAAGGAATGATGGAGCTGAAGGGGCCCTTGGTCATGTGAAGAATTGATTTCCCAGGATAGGGGAATACCAGGGTGGTGAAGTGGGAGTGAGTAGGTGGGAGGGATAGCACCCTCATAGAAGCAAAGGGAGTCAGGATAAGACGGGGGTGGGGGGGGTTCCAGAGGGGAAACCTGGAAAGGGGATAACATTTAAAATGTAAATACATAAAATATCCAATAAAAATTTTAAAAAGACCCTATCAGAAATATGCTGGGGGAAAAAAAGAAAGAAAAAGAAACAGAATCTCACTGTTGGCTTGTTACTCTCTATGTAGATCAGACTAGCTTCAACTTATAATGACCTGTCTGTGCCTGCCTCTCAAGTGCTAGGATTAAAGCCAACATGCTCCACCACATTTCACTCACTTTATATCTTTGTAATATATATCAAAACTTTAATTTTTTTTATTTTGGTGCTCTAGCATTCTCATTCAGCATGCTTATTGTGATATTATCTGTGTTTGTTTAATCTTTCCCATTGTTAGCTGCCCACACTGCCAGGCCTTCATTTTCAATGGCTTTTCTACTGATTTCCACTTCATGAAATTCTATGCCTTCAATTGTGGCTATTATGTTTTACATGACATTTACATAAAATGAATAATTGTTAGTTGCCAAAAGTAACCATTATAGTTGGAATACAAAGTGCCATCCTGAATCTCATGTGTTCAACACTACGTCCCTTAACTTTAGAGCTGTAGTAAGTAGGTTACTGGGAATGGATCTTTGAACAAATCTTGTTCAACTCTCTCCCTCCCTCTCCTTCCCATCCCTTGCCATGTTGTTCAACCCAAGCACATGAGCCATCCTCATACTGAACCCTCTGAAACTATGACCTAAAATAAATGATCTCTCCCTTTGTGTCATGTATTGTGTGGTGGTGATACAACAATAACATAGAAAACTTACAGTCTAGAGTGCTGGAAGTTCAAATTAATGATGACAATTCAGTAAGAGTTGGGACAGCAGAATACAAACAGGAAGAAGGCTTCAGATGGGAAAGAAGGCTCTATTAAGAGACTACAGTAGTTCAAATTACATTACTGCAAGGGCTTTTTCTGCATTTTCTAAAAAATTTGGTAACACCAAATCCATAACCCATATGGACATTATAGATGATTCTGGCTACTTTCGACCTGGTTTATACCAAATTTTTGAAGCTGAAGAATTTGGAAAATAATCTGGCCAAAAAAGGTATCAGACAGAAAAAGTTCCAGTTGTAGACCAAGATGGCATGGTAGTTGACAATCAAACAGGCAAAGCCCAGAGGGAAAATGCTATCACAGAACATCATCCTTGAAGTAGCTTTTATAACGTGCCATCTAGATATTCTAAGAGACTAAAAATAAAAACTGGAGTGAAGTCACAAATTGTAATTGAAAAAAAAGTCTTTGCAGTCAAATGAAGACAAGCACTTTGCGGAGATAACAGGAAAAGTTCTTGGAGACCGTATTGGGAATTTGGCAGACCTCTTCCATTGAGAACTCTAGGACATGAAATCATAAACTCATTTTAAAAGACTTTCCTTTGAGTAAAGATCATTATGGGGTACCCTGCTCATCGCACGGGGTTACTGAAGAAATGTTTCCCTGTGCTCAACTGGTCAGGCCCTAAGAGGCTTTTGCAGCCACCATCAAAAGGGTCCCCTACAGTCAAAAGCCAGCAGAAGACATTGGTATTATTCATGTGATTCAGAACCCAAGAGTTTCAGGTCCACGGAGGCCTAGAAGACCACTGTGTGTGTTGCAGGGTCTGGTTCCAGGTCTCTGTAGGCCTTCCCTAATGGAACAACAAGTGAAGCTGCAAAGATGGAGTCCATACTCCAATACTTAAGAAATAGCAAGAATATGGACCATTTGCTGAGGAAAGCCATGGGCAACACGTGACATCAGCCTGGGGAGAGACCATGTGGGCCGATAATGAAAAGGCCAGCGAGCTGGAGTTACTTATCAGGTTGAAGGTCATGTTCTACCACCACACGTCCTGGATGATAGACACAGAGGTAAAGGATTTAATGATTCCCTGTTGGGTTTTGGTCTTAGTTTTGCCCCAAATTCTATTTGATATTCTTCTATTTTTCCCTTTCGGAATGGGGAATGATTACTAAGCCGTGAGAGCCTAGAAATATGTACCTTTCTGGTTATGTGCCAGCAGGTCACAGCTAGGATTTTTGTCTTCAGACTCAGGAGATTTTGAACCTTGACTCTTAATGTTGGGTTTTTGAAAGTTGGAAATTCTTATTAGAGACAGGCAAATGCTGATATGAGATGCCCAGGACCCTTTGGAGACCAGAAATGGAATGTTATGGCTGGACTGCAAGATCATACTCCTAAATCTACATCCGCTGGCGCTCTTTTGACAGATCTTGCACCTAATTGTAAGAAGTAGACCTTGGGTTCTTTGATCTCTCTTATCAGTGGACCCTCTTCTTTTCCTATTGTTTTCTGTCTACCATGTTCCCTTCTCCATGCGGGATGAAATAATGCTATGGGCTAAATCCTCCGATACCGCGAGCTAAACTAAATCTCCCCTGTTGTCACAATGATACAAGAGTAGTTGGTATATTAATATCTACTTGGCAGAGGGATTTGAGTGGGAAATCTATTGGCTTTACATTTATTGTGGAATATGTTCCAAGTTTGCTGACTGTGGGTCCCAGCACACTAATTTAAGGTCACAGATGATGAATGATCCTGTGAGATAAACATCCCACACCTCGTGAGAACAAAAACGAGAGCATGCTTAGCGTACAGCACACCTCATACTAATCTTCATTTCTATTTTGAAATTGAAGTGGAATATCTGAAGCCACCAGGCAGAAATGGGAGCTTTGAAAGGAGTAATTGATGATGGTATAGAAGACATTTCAGAAAGAAGCCAAATAAGCAGGGACTGAGTCACCAGCATGATGGATGACCGCAGTCACTCCAGCTCCCAGCATTGCTGATACTGAGCTTCAGGCTGGCATTTCCTGTCTCCCCTTTCAGAGTTTGCCTGGTCGTGACAATGCACCACAGTCACCTAATGTAACCCAAGAAGATGTCAGCCCTGGAATAACCAAACATGCCAGTGGATTCGTTTATTAAGTCAACAAGATTTGCTTTTGAGATCATGCAAAACAAACATTTCCTTCACAGCCTGACAGAGCCTTTTCTCTTCTGGTGTAACTGCACATCTAAGCTCTTCTCATCCGAGACCCTTCCCTGCCCCCAGCTCCCTGTTTGACGTGTGGTCCACATTGTTCTTAGACTCACTAACCCACCACAGTTTCCCAAGTCCTGAGATCGCAGGCCTGTGTCAAAATATAAAAGACCTTTTTTATTTTCTCTTTACAAAATGTTTTGTCATATCCACAAAAAGAAGGTGCTTAAAAGCAAACTTTGCTAATGATATGGCAGGTAAAAAAAATTCTAATTTTACTAAGATTCCTAAATGACTATCAATCAGCTTTTTAAAAAAAGTACATGCATGCATGAATGCATGTGTGTGTGTGTGTGTGTGTGTGTGTGTGTGTGTGTGTGTGTGTGTGTGTGTGTGTGTCTGGGTACTGCATTGTGTAATGTGTATTTGAGGAGAGCAGAGATAAATCTCAAATGTCTTTCTTTATGAGCCACCCACCTTGTTTTGGGTTACGCTAGACTATGCAGGTTGACCAATGAATGAGCTCCAGACATTCACTTGTCTCCCAGTGTCCCCACACCTGGCTTTTTATATGGGTCCTGGAGATTGAGCCCAGGTCTTCCTGCTTGCATAGCAAGGACTTTTACTGACTGGGCCAATCCCCCAGTCCTGGATCATCTTTTTAATTATTTTTTAAATGTACACAGTGAAAGTCAAAGTCTAGTTTTACCTGCTTGGGTATATCTACATCTCATCTGAAACAATGTTGAGGTTAGGAAAGTTCTTCAATCAACCATGCATGTTGGCTCTCTTAGGAAACTGGGGAGGGCAAATGCTGTGATAACATAGAGTCGTGGTGATTGTCATCAACCTGTAAATTCTATTTAGTTCTATTCTAACTCTTCGAAATTTCTGTTCTATTCGAAAATTGGAGTTTCTTAAACATCAACAGATTATTACTTCATTGACAAAAACAAGTTCTGCAATACAGCACTACTTCAAAAAGAGACTGCAAGTTTGATAAGTGGATTACCACATAAGTTCAACAGTCCAATTTTACTATTTAGGGTTTTTTCATAAGATTTTTTTAATATTGTGCATAAATTTTCAAGAAGTTGAAATACCTCACTGAGATGTAAGGGCAAAACTTGTGCTAGTGAGATGCTCAGCAGATAAAGGGTTTTCTGCCAAGCCTCAGGGACCTGAAGTTCATCCCCAAAGCCCTTAGGGTAAAAAGAGAGAAATGACTCCAAATGGTTGTCCTTTGACTTCCATTATGTATGACACTCATATAGAAAACACACACTGAGACACACACAATAAATACATATAAATGTTTAAGGAATAAACTATATAAAATTAACATCTATTTCATTCTTTCATATAAGTTGATATTTAAACCTGAAATCTCTATTTGAATTTTTACTAAAATGATAAAAAGGTGTTTATACTTTGGTTTGTTGGTGTGTTCATTTAAATGTATGTATGCATGGATGGATGGATGGATGGTGGATACACCTACTGTTTTTTAATACACATACTGTACGTACAGGCTAGCATATCTATTCTAACTGAAATACCTTAAATGAGATACAAAAGAATAAAATTACTCATATAGTTTTCAACCTCAGACAACTTTTGAGAAAAATGCTCAACATTTTAAGATCTGGGAACAAAATATGAATGCAGAATTTAGTAAGATTACATTTATTTACATAGGAAAATACATATGCAGTACATATGTCTGGAAATTTATAAGACAGAATATCTATTCTAAAATGTATAACTATAAATTTTTTGTATATCACAATATTTTAATTAACAAATACCAACGTTCATAAATTGTAGTAACTTTCCTGCAGTCTATTAAGAGTACTTTATGTTTAGTGGGGAGGGGAGATAAGAGAAGGTAGTGGAAGAAAATATGGGGAGAGGTTGCCAAAACTAAGGGGCATTTGAGGGGCTGTGTAGAAACCTAATATAACAGAAATGTCCTAAAATATAAACATATAAGAAGGCAATCTAAATGAAATCACCAAATAACGCAGAAGACAGAGTCATCATGACTGGCCATCTCTTGTCACTGAAGGAAGCTTCCAGTATAGGGATTAGGACATATCTAATGAGCTGTTAACCAAAGTGATAGCATAAAAATCCCCAAATAACTCAAATTGTTGCCAAAACTGTAGGTTGTTCTCCACAAACTGACAGTAAGACCACATTGCTAAAGACCACACCCACACAACTCATTGAAGATAGAGATGTTGACCTGGCGCCCACATGGAACCTCCATCCCTACATTCCAGTAACTTCGCTACTGGAGGTACTCTGCATGCTGTCAAAAGAGGAGAAACATAAACACCAAGCTAGCCACAAACCGTTTATCTACAATGATGCAATGATACTGACTACCTGCAAGATTTGCTAAGGCAATGGTGGTGCAGAGCTTGTAGGAGTAACCAAAAAATAACTGATTGTCTTAAGACCCATTCCACAAGATGGAACCCACTCCCAACCATACCTAGCTCAGGGACCGAGGACAGACCAAATAATACTGTTCTAAAAACGTAAAACAATGGGGGATAAAATGACCTAACACCATTCAGCTATACTCATAGATCAGTGCCTCATTCGACCATCAACAGAAAAGCTCCTTCCTGTAGCAGATGGGAGCAAATATAGAGGCCTGTAGCCAGATATTAAGCAGAGAGTGAGAGACCCTTCAAATACTCAGCCCTAAATGAGATGTCTCCATTAAATCCTTCCCCATCCTCCTAAAGCTCAGGGAACCACTCAGAAGAGGAGAGGGAGAGTCAGAGGTGATGGAGAAAAAGAAAACGAGACCCTTTAAATCAACATGAGCAAAGATTCTATGATCTCACATAGACTGCAACACTATGCACGGGGCCTGCATAGGTCTGCACCAGGTCCTCCGGGCTTATATAATAGCTTTCAGCTTACTGAGTTTAAGGGACTCCTAAGGGTGTGAACAATTCGGTCTCTGACTCTTGTACCTTCTTTGGGACTCTTTTATTTCTGTTCATTTGTATTGTTCAACTTTTGGGTGATAGGTTTTGTTTTATCTTGTAATATTTTATTTTGTTTTTTTTTTTTAATGAATGATTGGGTGAATGTAAAACTAGTTAACAATAGAGCTGTCACTTACATCTCCTGAGAGAAGGAAAATCAGTTTTGCCTAATAGAATGACACTAGTATACCAACTACTTCTGGGTAGGTTTCATTTTCAGGAATAGCTCACCGACCAATAGTGGCCTCAAAAAATGTCTTTATAAGGATGTTTCCATATTAAACACCAGATACTAGTATAGAAAGAAGTGTTTCATGGGCAGCCTGCAGACATCTGAAAACTCCTATATGTACAAACATAGTAACTAATAGCTTTATACTTTGAAAAAAGGTCTCTAATTTTCATTCACGAGTTACTAATATTATCTGTAGCCTCTCTATGAAGAGCTACTTCACTATGTTTTTTTTAACAACTTCAGATTCAAAATCGAACAGCGCATCTGATACTGGCTCTCACTAGCATAACTCTTTCTTCCTTAAGAGAATAAGAGAGAGTTTATTCTGGAGGCAGAGCTGAATGACCATGGCCCAGGACCACAGATTTAGGCTACCCCAAACTCCATGTTCTAAGCCGGAAGTGGCTTCGTGAAACTTTAGAGTTTCACAGAACGAAGAGGGCCAACGGAGAACAACCAAGGCAAGTTTAAAACTCAGGAGTAGGTACATCAGAGCGGTGGTTAAAACAAGAAGAGGCAAGCGTTTCTGTGAGTTTCGGATGTTACCTGAGAGCATTCTTGGCTTTGGAATTGGTGGGATATAGTGGTTTCCTAAGTTAATAGATTTCGAAAGGGTTTTATCTATTAGTCACAGGATATTAGCTATGACACAGAGGTGGGCAAGGAATAGCTAGCGATAGCTACTCATGGGGCTAACTAGCCCAAGATAAGATAATTAGCCTCTGGCCCTGCAACATTCCAACCTCTCCATATCACTGCAATCCTAACCAGTCAGTCAGTCTCTGTAGACACAGCTGGTTTCCAGAGTCTGAGTCTGGTTCTCATTGCTGGTGAATCACATTTTGCATATCTGAGGGGGCCACATATTTCTTCACTTATTTCTTTACGTTTGTATAAATCCATGTATCATATGTAAATGTTACATCAGATACAAAGGGCATTGTTTTTAAAAGTCAAATCAGGGTCATGAGGGCTTTTGTCTTAAAGTCCTTGACAGCTATTTCTCTCCTGAAGACTGCAGTCCTGCCCACTATCTCACATGCTAGAAATAAGCCTGCTAGCTATGAGGAAGCTTATGACATTTAATAACTAGCTTGACTTTTAAGGTCAGCCTTTCAACGAGCAGAATCACACAGGGTCCTGAGAAAATCTCTTGGTGACAACTCAAAAATTACACATGTGGAGATCAAATCCTAGATCATCCATGACTATAATTCGAGGCCGTTTCTTCACTTCTCCAAAGAGCTGTAAACTAGGGACAATGGCTCCTACCTTAATGGTATGCCATGATTTAGAGCTGAAGGGTCCCCCAAAGACCCTTTATTGAAGCATGAAGATTGCCAACTTTTGACTCTACTGAGAAATGGTGGAACCTTTAAGAGATGGAGCCCAGTTGAAGGAAGTTAGGTCACTGAAGATGTGGCCTACCAGAGAGCTGTATCCTTGAAAGAGAGACAAAAGCCTAAGCTCTTCCTGTCCTTTATTGATGCCCAGATGCCATGAGTCACCTTGCCTCTTTGTAACCCCTGATACTCTGAGACATAATAAACTTCTCCTCCTTTTAGGTAGATATTCTTAGGTACTTTTGTCACTGGCTGGCATGATAAGCACGGGGAATAAGAAATGGAGAGAATGCAGTTGTTGCTTGGTTAACAAAGCCTATTAGAATTAGTATTGAAGTCAGGGGTGGGAGGGAGGTGTGACCATTGGAATTAGTATTGAAGTGGGAGAAAGACAGTCTGTTCTCTAAAGAACATCCTTGGAAACCTCAATACCATGTTATTGTCTTCCCATTCTCAAGTAAGTTAAGCCATTCATTCTTGTTTTGCTTGCACCTACATGGGACTGACCAGAGCGAGTCCCTAATATTCAGAAAGAAAGAATCTGTAAGCACCTACCAGCTCAGAGAGGAAACAGCAGAGTGTCACCTGCCCAAGGGGAAGCATGGCTTTGTGGGAAAGCACAGCACAATGAGTTCATTCTGAATGCTGGATAGTGTGGGTGTCTGGGAGGCTCCCAAGGGGAAGTCTTAGCTGACAAGGGAGGAAGTACCCTAACTGAAGGTGGTTAATCATTAACAGTCTGGCCTTGAAACCAAATCGCAGTCTCCAAAGCCAAAGTGGACTTCTCACTGTAACACAGCTTCTTTGATTAGATTCATCCACCAAGTATTTTCTTGGCACTGTTTTATGGAAAAGTTTGTTCTAGGTGGTGACAAAGGTGAATAATTATAGCTCTTATTTCATGAGAGCAAAGTAAAACAGGTCAGCCATACAGGTGACCAATGCAAGACATTAAGAAACAGAAGGGAGCACACAAGAAACCTGCTGAGGTCTGCCTTAGCAATCACCTGGCCCAGACTTAGGGTCACAGTGCTACTATTGTCGTGTACTCTGTGTGGGAACAGGTGAACAGCAGGGACACACTCACATATTCCATCCCATAGCTAGGGGCACTCCTAAAGATATAGCTAGGTGGATATTATCAGCCACCTTATCTGTAAATCATAGCACTCTAGCTTACATTTCTCCTTGTCATAAGCTAAAAAAAGAGTTTCATTTAGCACCAGTACAAGGAAGGAATTTTGTATTCCACTATAAAAATATTATGACTTACTTTAAAATATTTACTGGTGGAACCCATTTGAAAGTATTTTAACACTTCCACGGCTTTATAATTAAAATTGGTCTTCAGTTCTCTCTTGGGTGCTTTCTTCTTTAAGCTGTTGACTTCAAGCAGTAATCGAGACTATCACTCTGCTTAGCAGCAATGTGGGAATTGTTTGACCCTGAATGGCTTGATACAGCTCATCTAAACAACCCACTGACTCCTGATGTCAGAACTCAGCATCAGCCATGCTCCCTGCTCAACTCTGACTCAACTTCAGAATCCTTAACTCAGTCCTCCCCCAAGCATTACACATCAAACATGTTCACTGATCTGTTTTCAACCCTTTTCCTTGAAGAAAAAAAAAACCAAATTTTTATTGAATTGTTTTCTATATATGACTTTGACCCATCTCAAAAGGTCATGTGCAGTACAGTACCTCACTTGTAATTTCTAATTATAGTTTACGTTTTATATTTACATCCCCTTTAACTCATAAGACCATTTATCTCACTCTCCATGTAAGGTCAAACCTAATAGAAATTTCTCTGGTGACAGTTAAGGACTGCATTAATCAATGGGTATAACAATAAATCAACAGGAGTTAGTTTAACACTCCATGTCCATTTAGCAAAGTAAAAGTAATAGATTCCCCTCTGAGCTCTATAACCAGTCTAGTCACATGCTGTGAGTGCCGAGAAGCTTCTATTTGCAGTAACTAGTAATTAACACAGATACCCATCAAGAGGCAAGGTGCAGAGACAACGATGCTGTAGGATGCTCAGTCCTAAAACACTCCCCCCTCCCAAGCCTCATGAATCTTTGTTAGAATAGTAGGTAGAATGAGTGCAATCACCAGAGGCATTTGATGATTTCAAGAAAACAGTGTCTTCCAGACAAAACAAGACAGCAGCACTTAGGAATTCATACCAGTTACAAAAGCTTTCTCGAAACTGTCATAATCTCCAGCCAGACTAAATCTCACCCGGAACCTAGAAGGTACTGGCAGTTGAAAGCTTCTGGGAGAGGGTTGATTTCCCCTATGAGCTGAATCCTTTCTAAGTCCACCATGCTCCAGTGAAAGGCCACACACCCAAGACTACATGGGCAGTACAAATTCGTCTTAATGGGTGGAAAAATAAAAGCGGACACAAAGTTGTCTGGGGAGGGGAAATGGGGAGATCTGGGAGTCATGGGAAAGGGGAAATGTCATCAAATTGTATTACACAACATTCTCCAAAAACTCAAAAATAAGTTTAAGTAAAACGTAAGCAAACATCCTGCATGTGCAGACATTACCTCAAAGTCTGAAATAATTTAATTTAACCCTTGCTTACTGCCAAGCATTCATATTTAAAATACTATCCAAGCCCTTACAGGAACCACTGAAGAAACTACCTGCTTACATCTGAGGAGACTCTGTGTGAATTTCACACTGACGTATCAAGTCAGCTCTGTTTTGCTTCATGTTGGTCCAGAACTCTCTTTCTTTATTCCAGGATTTCTATAATTTTATAGAGATCAGTGATCCATCTTCCCTCTTTTCCATTAGTTCTACAGCAGTTCCAACTTTCTTTCCCTTATTATATTATGCTACACTTTCAGGGTTTTTTTTTCAATAGAAGGGGAAGCAGGGTCAAAGAGGTATACAGAGAGAGTTAAGATGTGATCTTAAGGAAAATGCAGATTCTTATGTTTCATTGTCTCATGAACAAGCCAGTTGACCATATTTTAAATTTGTTGTCATTTTTTGAATCTTGGAATTTGGTCAAAACTAATAATTTCATATATTGTGGCCATTATAATAAACGTTTTCATCTATATTTGTATAAGAACAGAACCTCAACAATTAAGAACAATAAATGAAAGTCTTTTATAACTATAAAAGCTGAAATTTCTAGGGACTGTTCTAGTCTCTTAATATGTAATGTATTAGACCTCCATCCATTTACCTGACAAATACGGTATATTATATAGTGGTCCAAAATGGAAATCTCCTAAACATCTAAGCAGCAAGTCATGTTAATAAAATATTTTTCTTATTCACAAATTTTATATGAATGTTTTAAATATATATTTATATATAGTTTATATAGTAAATGTATATAACACTTGACAGTGGAGTAAGAGGATTAAGAACTTTGTTTTCATTAATAAAATAGAGGCAGAGAAATTGGAAAGTGAAACTGGATAGAAAGAAGGAAGCATTCAGGGAGGCAGGAGGTAGTGGGTAGATAGGTGGGAAAGCATCCTCATAGAAGCAGGGGGAGGAGGGATGGGATAGGGGGGTTCTGGAGGGGAAACTGGGAAGGGAGATAAAATTTGAAGTGAAGATTTAAAAAAATCCAATAAAAAAAAAGAAGTAAAGTACAATGAACCAGCAGGATAGACTCAGTACAGAATTAGAAAGAATAAACCAGTGGTGGCTATTATCTACCTCCCATATTTTTCTCTAAAATTTTAGATACTAGTATCACTCAGAGAAGTAGTTTGAGGACAAAGTAAGAAAGAACGAGTTCATCTACATTGCAGAATGAACTAAACTAGGATAATTAGCCATGAGAGACTGAGATGAGATGAGAGCTCAGCACAGGGATTAAGCAACGTAAACAATGAGAACAGATGCAGAACGAACATAGAGCAAAGACCGCATCTCAGTAATGTCAGTGTTTACAGGACAAAGAAATGTATGCTGCAAAAGAGGCTGGGAAACAGCTCTTCCACACGGAAAGCAAATTTAATGTTCCATAAAGACTCTGACGTAGATCTGAGACATTTATGGGCAAAGTTTTCTGACCATCTTGTATTCAGCTCAGTGAGATGTATAACCTCCCTCTCATTTACCCTCCTCCAGGTCATGTATACAAAAACATACTTCTTCCTTTACATGAACCAGAGTTGTTCTTCTGCAAACCAGATAGCAGTCTCCAGTAGCTTATCAGCAGATCACACACTTAGATGAGCATAGCCCTGAATCCAAACCTGAACACACACACACACACACACACACACACACACACACACACACACAGAGAGAGAGAGAGAGAGAGAGAGGCAGTCTTCCAAATTCTAGTCCCAAGAATGTCTCTTTATGTTCCATAAGGTGAAAATAAACATTGAATATTTAAACTGCAAAAGAAAGAAACACCCTCTAAGTTCCCCCTTTATCAGTTAGGTAAAACAAAAAGTGCTTCCTCCTGATGTTTCCCAAGTTTTATCACAGACAACCCATGCTAAGGAAGGACCATAGTGTTCTCCAAGGAGCAGAAACCCAGCACCTAGTCAGCTTAGAAACAGAAAAAAAGATGATGACTGAAATTCTGGAGTTCTCAGTCACTGTTGGTATTTCAGAACAAAAATTAAAGACATCATCTCATCTCTGAGTAATCTAGTAGGAAGGATGGTAGGCTACATTATTCCTTCTTCCTGAAAACCAGTATTGATTTACTCTTCCTAGAACACTAACTGCAGAACCAGCCCCCCCCTCTCTCTCTCTCACACACACACACACACACACACACTGAGACAAAATATCTGAGTGCTGCCCCATCAGATTTAATTTGTGCAATCTATTCGTACATTTCCTCCTCATTAGGAAAGAAAATGAGATTTGAGAGTTTGAAGGGAGTCCTGGAATCCTCCAGCTACTCTGAACAGAGCATTGCAGTATCAGCATCTTGACTACCTCATCTCTCTAGACTGTGCACCATGGAGTTCCTGCTTGCATGGTCAATAGATTACAGTAATTTCCCAGCCTCTTTTGCAGCAGCATTTCTTCATCCCATAAACATTGACATTACTGAGACATAGGCATCTCTGAGCTGAGGTCTACTAGGCTTTAACCCTTGTTGTGTCAAACACCACAACTATTTTTCACAATGGATGATGAAAGAAGTCATGCAGATAATGGGCAAATTTGTCACCTGTTACTCCGTCTCTGTCTCCCTGTAGAAAAATATGACTTAATAAAATGGTAAACGTAACATGTTGAATCTTGTAGTCAAGTAAACTTTGCGAAATGCAAATTATGTAACTGCTTCCCACTGGCTGTCTTCTGCCTCTAACATTAACATGGGAAGGAAAGATGCATCTTTTACCTGGGTTATAAGACAAGGATGAAAGTCACATGGAGCAGACATAGAGTTCCACAAACATGTATGGGCTGACCTCCATACACATGAGAAATCCCAGTTAAGACCTGCAGAGCCAGCCAGCCTTGCCAAATCCAGATTGGCCAACCTTCAAAAAATCTCAGATGCTTTTTTTTTTTTAATTAACTTGAGTATTTCTTATTTACATTTCGAATGTTATTCCCTTTCCCGGTTTCCAGGCAAACATCCCCCTAGTCCCTCCCCCTCCCCTTCTTTATGGGTGTTCGCCTCCCCACCCTCCCCCCATTGCCGCCCTCCCCCCAACAATCACGCTCACTGGGGGTTCAGTCTTAGCAGGACCCAGGGCTTCCCCTTCCACTGGTGCTCTTACTAGAATATTCATTGCTACCTATGAGGTTGGAACCCAGGGTCAGTCCATGTACAGTCTTTGGGTAGTGGCTTAGTCCCTGGAAGCTCTGGTTGCTTGGCATTATTGTTCATAAGGGGTCTCGAGCCCCTTCAAGCTCTTCCAGTTCTTTCTCTGATTCCTTCAATGGGGGTCCCGTTCTCAGTTCAGTGGTTTGCTGCTGGCATTCGCCCTCAGATGCTTTCATGAGCCTACCCCAACCAAAACGTAATGGTCCCCCAACTGACATATATTCTCATTGTTCACATATTTAAGTTGCTAACTGAGCTAAGCCAGTGGTCTACAAATCAGCCTTGTTGACAGCAGTTGACCCCAAAAGCTAAAACACCCAGACACAATCATTCTGAACACAAGCACCTAGAACGATTTTAGTAAACCGTTCATCATATGACAGAAGAGTTTGAGAAAGACAGCTTTTCTGGTTGGCTAGACAGTATTCTCTGGACATGCGAAATAAATTTTAAATTCTACTTATTTTGTGTTTTTGTTTTTAGATGTGAAATTGGAAAAATAACATGAAATCTTGTTTAGGGCCCTGCTACAACAGTTCCATGGCATTATTAGTTTGATTCCAGGAACACAAAGCTCACTGGTATTCTCTGATAGATTTTGTCTATCATTGTCCTGAAACCCTAAAGTAGTAGTCCAGAAGACTTGATGGGATTTCCTCATGGCTGGGAGGCTCTGCAAACCACAATTCTAGAGGTTCTGAACCAACCAAATGACAACCCCATCAGAGAACCTTAAAGTTTTCACTATGGAAGAGATGGTTTTGTTTACAGTCGTGGTAAGTATTTTAATATTTTAAAACCCATCTTATGCAAGTAAAGTAAATCTAGACACTGGATGCTGGGGATTTAGCAATTGCCTGGGGTGTGTAAAACCACCCTGAAAAGTCTTCCTGTCCAAAAGAGAAAATCATAAAATTTCTAAACTGTTTAACCTGCCAAAGAATTTGAAGGACTTGAATCAATTTCAATGTAAGTCAAGCAGATGAAGATGTTATTGAAGAGAAAAACCTGGAGGCCATTGATAAGGAGTCAACTCAAAGCGGTTTTACAGTGGACTTAATAAGGAGAAATCTAAACATTCAGAACAAGTTGAGCCTGACATTGCAAGAAATACTCATCTTTATAAGATACATCAAAACAATCCAATATCAAGCATGTACAAGCAAAATGGCTTTCAAAATCCATCAGAAAAAGGAAGAACAACTTCAAAAGGATGCTTCACATGAAAATTCCCATCTTCAAAGGTAGGAAATTTTATTTCTGGTTAAGTATAAAACTGTTCTTATTTGATCGTAAGAAGGAAATGAAGTGAGAAAACTTTTTAATACAGAAAAAAACTTTACTAAACAAAACTAGTGCATATGGAACAAACCCTAAATGATGAAGTTAGATCAAACTCATAGGAAACTGTCATGGTTTGTGTTGGTAATTTGACAGAATCTCTAATCACGTGAGTAGTAGGCCTCTGGGAACACCTATAAGAAATGATCCTAGCTAGGTTAACCAATGTTAGAAGAGTGGTCTCAACTGTGGGTGGAGTCATTCCCTTTGCAGGGACCCTAGACTATATAAAATGAAGACTGGGAATTGAGCACACACATTCATTCATTGTCCTCTGCTTCTTATTACAGCTAGATTGTAACCGGATACTTCCAGCTCCTCCTTGCATCCTGACTTCCACCCTAATGGACTGGGCCCTGAAACAGTGCGCCGGAGTAAGCCTTTCTTCCTTAAGAGTATAAGCCTGTGCGAAACATGAGAAATAAATCCATCTGTAGTTTCATGAAGAAGACAACATGGTTAATGAAAGCTTGACCTTGAATTTAATAAACGTGTCAGAAAATGGGCCCCTCTAGAAAAATGAATCCAAAGACTCTTCTTTTGTTTTGTGAAACTAACTGATATTGCTTAGTTAAATACAGCTTATCTAGACGAAGATTGACAAGGTGGTTAATGCGTCCTCATTTGCTTGCTTTAAAATTTCTCTTAAAACTCTTAAAGAAATGAAACCAAATATAGACTATAAAATAGTCACTGAAGGAGACAAAGGGGTTGATGCACTGCATGACCCCAAATGAGAAAGCTTCAGTACAGTGTGACAGGAAAGGACAGTCAGAGACTCCAAGTCCTTACTAAAGTGCATTGAGAAAAAGAAATGGTGCCTTGCGTGATGATAAACGCCCAGCATCTGGGGAACTGAGGCAGACAATCTGTCAGAGTTTAAGGCCATCCTGTTGGGCATGGAAAGTTTATAGGCTTGCCAGAACACAGGGAGATTCTATCTTAAAGATAAACATAGACAGGCAGGCAGGCAAGCAGACAGACAGCCATTGTAAGCATTTGCTAAACATGAGAGATAAAACCACCTGTGGTTCATGAAGAAGACAACATAGCAGGCAAGCAGGCAGTCAGACAGTCAGAAAGATAGACAGACAGAAAGACCGTGCTTCATGATGAAAGCAATAAGGCAGGCAAGCAAACAGAAAGTCAGAAGGACAGGAAAGGGGGGTAGGAGAGAGAAGCAAAGAGAAAGAGAGAATGAAATGAGAAAAACTATATTAATTTTACCAAGTGCCCACTACACCCTAGAAAAATAGTGAATAATTTTGTTGAAAATGTTAATTCAATAAAAAGTTGGACATTACTAACACATATTTGAGGGATAAAAGAGATAGCTTAAATATTTCAAAACGTAACTATTTTCCAGAAGTATTCAAAATGGAGCACAGATCTAAATGTAAAGTATAAATCTGTAAGACTTGTAGAAGATAATGTAAGAGAAAATCAAGATAGTTTGGGGTGTGACAGTGACTTTTACATTTAAGAGCCAAGGTCCAGAAGAGTGTGTAGCAGTTGGACTAGAAGGGGTTCCAGACCAGTGCAGTCAGCAGACACCGATAAGGCTGCTACATTAATCAATGTAGATGCTTCAACAATAGGAGGTGCTGATCGCCGTGCTAATATAGGAACAGTCTCTGGGGGTCTTGGTGTTGTCCAATATGCCAGGAACTCTTTGATGAAGCAGCAGTACCTTTAATGCACTATCCTAGAATTTGCCTTGGCTGAGTCTCTTTCCTTGGACAGTTGCTGTCTTGATTTCGTCTGCCATGTAACATAAATCCCTGAGTGAAATGTTGGCACTCATGGTAATTATGAATATAATTTTCTGGATCTTATCATGCATCTGAAAACGTAGCATAGGTGTCACAAAAATGTATGTTATTTTCGAAGTCATTTCATTCCAGATGGCAAAAATGATGAAATACTAGGATGAACTTATCTGAAACTAAAGTGTTCTGCTCCACAGAAGACAAAAGACAAAAAAAAAGGAGAATAAAAAGAAATGTCTCATAGGCTTAGAGGAAAAACAAGCAAATGCATTTATTTTACAAAGGATTGTCACTTAAAAATATAAAAAACTTAAACTATATATAAAAAACTTAAAACTCAACAATAGGGAAATAGTCTGATTTAAAATCGGTAAAAAAAAAAACAAAAGACAAAAAAAACTTTGATACCTTATGAAATAAACAAGCAAATGCCAAATACTCATACAAAAAGAAATTATGCATCGTATGCTTCTAGACGGCTGAGAATTAAAACCATGACATTGGCGCACACCTTTAGAATCGTCCACATGTGTGGCACTGAGAGCGTCAGGTGCTGCCACAGATGCTGAGTAACAGGACCGCCATTTGGGATTAGAACTTGATAGGTAAAGCCACATTTCGAGACAAGGTAATGTTTTCTTACAATACTAAACATGATCTTGTAATTAAGCAACCCAATCCTGGGTATTTAATCAATTGATCAGTTTGAAAACAGGCCCATGCAGAACTTAAAGCTGCTTTACTCATGTTTGCCAAAACCTGGAAGCAACCTAGATATCCTTTCATGGGTGAATAGCGAAGTACATTACGGAAACTTCAAATAAGGGACTATTATTATATGATATTAAAATAGCTATCAAACTATGAGGGGGAAAAAAGCCATGGAAGCAACTTAGCCAAACTCAAAAGCTCTGTATACTCTAGATGCCAAACTCTAATTGAGATGGCATTCTAAAACAGGCAAAACTATAAAAATGGTTTAAAAAAAGCCATCAGGGGCCAAAGGTATCAGACAAGGAGAGATAAATTCAAACAGAGAGGTAATTATGGCAGTGAAAGCACTCTGCAGAATACTTCGATGACTGATACTGGTGGCTAAGCACACAGAATGTACACCAACCAGAATGAACCCTAATGTCAACCAAGGATTCTGGATGGTAACAGTGTGTCAATAAAGGATCATCACATGTGTCATTTGGGTGAGGTATGTTGATTATGGGAGAAGGTAGGAATGAGTGGGAACAGGAAACCAAAAGCTATTCCTTTACCTTGCTTGTCTTCAATTTTGCTGTGAACCTAACTTTGTTTCTTTTTTATTATTTGTGTTTTAAAACATCTTTTAAATATATAATCTTTTATCACTAATAATCACTGATGTATCCAACACAGTATTTGTCAGAAGTCAAGAGGACCACCAGGAAACCCAGAGAGGAAACAGATCACCAATCGCCCAAGAAAGGATGATAAGTCAAAATGAGATGGCAGGGCACCGAGGGCCAGAGTCAGTTTAAATGCAGATTCAAAACATCAGTTTTCAGCACTGTGGAATGAAGAAATCCCATCAGAAGACTTCAGCCTCTGACACACTGGGTCCTCGGTACACCAAGTATAACTTGCCCTGGTGCCCTTTAAACTGGCAGCCACTCGGGGTGTTCTTTGATTCATTCTTTCCACCTGAAAGGGAAACGTGCCACCCCAGTAGTTACGCTTAACAGTGGACTCTGTTAAAATACCAACGGTAAGAGTAAAACTCGAGTGTCCCAATTATGGACAAGAAATTCATCCAACCTGCTCTGTTAGACATATTATGAAAAAGAAAGACAGAAGTTTCTCACTTTTAGAAGCTAGGAAGTTTGCCGAGCTCTGGTGCCATTATCATTGAGAGTTGGATCGTTACAGCACAGCTGTGTCAAATTCTGTTCATCTCTCGGCAAAAGCATCCTCTGTTCAGCTATTTCTATTGGGACTCTGGGATTTTTTTATTTATGTGTTAATGTGATCATAGTACCTGGATGAATGAGGTAACAAAATCAAGAGTTGGGAGACCAGCCTGTGCTACACAGTAAGAAGAGAGAAGAGAGAGGGAAGGGAGAGAGGAAGAGAGGGAAGGGAGAGAGAGGGAGAGAGGGGGAGAGGGAGGGAGGGAAGGAGGGAGGAAAAAAGAGTGAGGAGGGGAGAGAGGGAGGAAAGGGAAGAGAAAGAAGGGATTGAAAGAAAAAAGGGAAGAAGTCAAGAGGAAGGAAGAGAGGAGGGGAAGGTGAAAGAGGAAGGGAAGGAGAAAATAGGAAGAGGCAAGAAAAACATGAGAAAAAAGAAAATGAAGGAAGAGAGCATGTACAGGGTTATCTATGATTATAAAGTAGTCCATGAATCAATGGCCTCAGACACACATAAAGCAGATAATTGCTCCCTACTCAAAAGTCCTCAGTATACTGAGGATGGGTAAAAGTGAGTCAGACATATTGTTGCTAATGATCCTTTCATACAGAAGGAAGTCACATCCCCAGTGACTGGCAGCTTATAAGCCTTTGAAATCTAATATGTCCTTAACCAAACACATCAGATTTGAAGACAACAGTAAATGCACTCCAACTAACACTCCAGTTTCTTTGGCTAGAAATTAAAATTCCAGTCATAAGAAATGTCAAGAAATCAGTCACTGCCTCTGTATTTTGCAGTCTTTAGGTCACTTGTGCGACTTACTTTACAAGGAAGTATTTCTAACCACATCTTCCCATCAGTTTTCCACTCACGACAAGCAATGGTCCCCTGTTGTAGTCGGCACAAGGCACAGTTTTTAACTCACAGTCTTAAACAACTACTGAACACACCTATATGTGATATTTGGTTGATGCTACATTTTTCATTCAAAAAAACATCCTCAGGTCCCCATTATTTTCAGCCTTTTGGCAAGGCGATTAAATTCCCAAATGCCTTGCCTACCTGCACTTGGACTACGTACTCCAAAGCACAGAGGAAGCAGGGGCACAACTGACTGAAACCACCAACACACATTGGTCGAGTGACTAAGTTCTCTGAAACACAAGTCAGGCATTTAAAGCAATACAGTCCTGACAAAAACACTAATTTTCTCTCTTAGCTTCTGGGCACAGAAGTAACTGTTTAAGAAATTAATAATAACTTTAAAATCTGAGATCATGTTAGAGGAAAAGAGTGACGAAGAGAGTCTTGTGAAACCATGTGTTCATTCTGATAAAATATTTCACAAACTAAAGTTAGACAAAATAAAATTGGGGGTGGGGGCAGAAGACCTGTGTCACATTTCTGACTGTATGAACAGTCCTGACTTTTTTTTTTTCAATTATCTATCCCACCCTTTGTTACCCCTGTTTTTTGGTTTTGGTTTTTGTTTTTTGGTTGGTTGTTTTGTTGTTGTTGTTGTTGCTTTTTCTTAAAAAATATTTCACAAAGGTGAGCTACAGGCTTGAAGTTCTTTCAAATTAGTACCTAAATATATGCCAAGTTTTTCTTTCTTTCTTTCTCTCTCTCTTTCTTTCTTTCTTTCTTTCTTTCTTTCTTTCTTTTTAGCATATAGTTATACACAGAACGATATTTCTGTGGGGTTTTCTTAAGCATATATATTGGCTTCAAATTTCTAAAGCATGAGTTGGTATATAAATCTTCATAATAATGAATTAAGGAAGAAGATAGGCATTTGGCAAGTGAGACATTTTATTCTTCATCTGTGAGATATTGTTTGAAAAAGAAAAAGAGTTCAGTCTGAGCTCTGGGAGAATCCACCGGAATGTGCTCAGACAGCTCCAGCAGAGGGCATGGCAGATTCAAAATGGAAACCTCCGCTTTGTTTATCAGCCGATCTCAGGCTGTGGCTTTGCCTGGCCAGTCTTTTTTCAACCCACTGCATTGCTGCTTCCGCCACCACAAAATGGAAACTGTGTGTCATCTTAGTCTTTAGCAATCCTATTTACCTAAAAGCCAACTGTAACAACAACAAACTCTAAAGGGAAGTCACCAGACATGAAGCTGTTACTTTAAATATGTTCGCCAGTCTTGAGGAAGACCTTAACCTGGGGATTTACTTCTGGTGGAGATAGAGTCGAGGGCTCCTTCTGTGCTTAGCAAGCATTCTACCATTATACTCCCTCCCAGCCCAATGTGGTAACTTCTCAAGAAAAAGAGGTTTCTTCTGTCTGTAGTAGTACTGCCCAAACTCACAGAAATACCAGTGGTTGTAAATGTATGTGATTTTGTCAAGTGATCACAATTTCCACGGAGAAAAATAATTTTTGATTTAATACCAATTGTCAGAAAAGGCTTGTGGGGGTAATACATGTATTAAATACAAAAATTATCTAGGGTAGTCTATTTTTCAACCAGTTAGTAGGGTATATGTCAATTCACCTTGTTAATGTATAAAAAGGACAGAGCTTTTCAAGCTTTTTGTTTATTGTCCTTACTCGTTTATTATATAGACAGTGACTTATCACAAGCTTGTCACAACAAACCTGTGTTATCTTGATAGTTAATAGAATTTCACATCTAGAGCCTAATTAATTTTGAGTTACTCCTTGAGATTTTTTTATACTGAAAAGCTGGCTTGAAAAGCCCCATTTATATGTGCAAATTAATGCATTTTGTTGACATTACAAAATGTCTTAAATGCAGGATTTGCATAGTATCTTTTAAGACTGGTTAAAAAAAAATCCTACTGATGTTATTAGTCTTGAGAGCTAGGGATCAGGCAGGGGGAAAGTGACTGACTGCCCCAATAGCCACTTAGCAACTACTGGCTAAACACTGGCTCTGATTACACCTGCCGACAGCCACAAGTGTCAAGGGTCATCTGAGCTACACAGAAACATAAATGTTGATGATTTTAATGCCCAGGTTTGTTAAGTGAAAAATATATTCCTGGTTTGTATTATTGGAAAAAATCAAATATGCCCACACATTACACATATTTTTAAACAGCAACACTGTTTCCATTTTGCATGCTTAATAAATATGTATTAAATCGTCAGACATTGAAACAAATGTAGGAACAGTGCAGTTCTGTTGGGCTTATTAAAAATCCCATCTTAGCCATTCATAAGCGTGCTTTCAAGTATTTGTTACTAAAATCAAAATGATATTCCTTCTATAATAAAGGCTGTAGCAATTTTCTTCATTAGCGACTGCAGACTTTAGTTTCTGACTCAAACCTGGAGCTCAACCATGCACAGCTTGTAACAATGTGTTGCTTGGATCCCAGTTTGAGGGTCTTCATTTTCCTTTTAGTGGGTCTAGTATGAAACAGAATAACTGGAGCCTAAGCTGTACCTTTTTGTTAGTCTATCTGTTGAGACTTTATGGGAAAACCACTTAGGTATTGCACCGCATCATTCTGGTAACATAGGAAGCTGAATCAGTTTGTAGTTGAAGTCACGTATTGGTTCTTACAAATCAGGGCATATTAAACCCTGCAGGAGCAAAGACCTGATTCTGAGGATATCGCAAATGAAGCTTGTCCAAACAGATTACACCTACGGGCTCTCACATCTAGCTCTAGCCCCCAACCTTAATTTAAGCAATTGAACATCTGGTAAATCCTAAGCCTGTTCAACTGAGAATGACTCATGAGGAAATCCTGATTCCTTACACCCTGAAACTACAAATGATCCGGGTGCAGCCGAACTGGGAATCTTGGGTTTCCCTTTGTATTTCTCACTTATCACTCAGATCTATGCTATGCCCGGAGGGAGATGCCCATCAGGGAGATGCCCATCGGGTCTCCTGGGGAACGACCTTGCAACGTCACAGCCTGCTGCAACCATGCATTTAAAGATCAAGACTGCAGAACCATTTAAAACACCAGGTTTTAAGAAACACTTTCTCCTGCTTCCTCCCTGAGCAGCCTGTATTCCCTTAAGGAAATCCAAGGTGCCTCAGAGAGCTACAGAGTCACAGCACCTAGTTCAGTAGCCTGTGTTTCAGGGTTCTCTTGTTGTTGATTTCCTTCTCCAAAACAGGTGGAGTGGCCGAGTGCAGTCAGCAGGACTCTCCCCATCCCGGCTTCAGTTTATAGGTGTCCGGATGAACAAAAGACAAGTTGCAAAGGTGGGGGGCACACACCACAAACCACACGCGCGCGCGCGCGCACACACACACACTACGGTCTTCACTCAAGAAAAAGCCACAAACTCAGGACCCTTCACGGCTATGGCCGCCTGAGCTGCCTAACAGCGATCGCTCTCTGTCCCCGCCCGCCACCTCCCACCCTGTGTGCGCACGAGGATGCGGCGCCTACGTCAACAGCGCCCTCACTTCCAGACCCTTCGGCGGCTGCCGTGACTGCCGCAGGCCCGCGTGACCCCGCCCTCGTGCCGTCTGCAGTGGGCCAATCCGCGCCCTCTAGAGGTGTGGCCGACGCCTCCAAGTCCCGCCCCTGCGCCGCCGCCCGCCTTAAAAGCTCGCGCCGCGCTCCGGGCGGCAAACAGCTGCGGTGGCCGCGGGTGTCTGAGAATGCAAAGTGCCATGTTCCTGGCTGTCCAGCACGACTGCGTACCCATGGACAAGAGCGCAGGCAACGGCCCCAAGGTCGAGGAGAAGCGGGAGAAAATGAAGCGGACACTGTGAGTATGCCCTCTCTTCCTAAGAGTTCCTACCCTGCCTGGCTTTGCTGCTAGGGACCGACCTTCTCTCGATCTCGGCTAGGAATACTCTAGACTGCGCCTCTGCAAAGAAAGTGTGGGAGAGTTGGGGGCTTGTGGGGGAGAGAAAAAGTTAGCTTGCTAGATCTGGTGGTATGTGCTTTTTCTATGTGAGCTCAGAGAGTTTAAGAACTGTAGGAAATGGTCGAAGAAGGTGGCGGTAGATGGGCTGAGAAGGCGCTGGTTGGCTTTTTTTTTTTTTTTTTTTTTTTTTTTTTTTTGTTCTGCATTTAATGTAGCATCAGACTCCTGCAGCGGAATGAAGTCCACCGGCGCCTAGTCGTTGCATTGTTAGTTCTGAGCTGCTTGCATAGCTGCTGGGTGGGGATGTTTGAATTGATTCTCAATGTATGCGATCCGTTTTTAAATCATAAAGTAGGTCTCACCCAGTCACGACTATGGAATGAGTAATTCGCTCTGCAGTATCTGCTGCAGAGAAGCACTGTGGGCGGCCTGAGAAGGGAGCTAGGGAATCCAACACACACACACACACACACACACACACACACACACACACACACACACACACACCTATGCATTGTCTCTGGCATAGTCCAGACCCTCCAACACACACACACACACACACACACACACACACACACACACACACACCCCTATGCATTGTCTCTGGCATAGTCCAGACCCTCCTGCCTCCGGTGCAGAAAGGGAAAAAACAGCAGCTGTTCTCAATCACAAAATGTCAGCAAGTTGTAGTCAACCACACAGAAAAACCTCTATCTGTTTATTAGGTCAGAAATAGCTGGTGAAAATGTAAACTGCCTTAGGTCTTACCTAGTTCTATCCTGCTTGTGAAGCTCATTATAGTCAGACTAATGGAGAAAAGCCAGGAGGTGCTGGGTTTAAATGCTAAGGGAATGAGACTCATTGTCTGCTTTGTCTGTAGCTACTGCAACTGATGATAATTTTACCATTCAAGAATTGCTACTTGAAGTATATTTTCTTTCTTTCTTTTTTCTTCCAGCTTAAAAGATTGGAAGACCCGTTTGAGCTATTTCTTGCAAAACTCCTCTACTCCTGGGAAGCCCAAAACTGGCAAGAAAAGCAAACAGCAAACTTTTATCAAGTGAGTTTCAAATCCTGTAGTTACAGAGATGAGTATCTGGTCAAACCAGTGGACAGGAAAGGGGAGCTGTCATGTGTGGTGAAGCTCATGTGTGGAACTTCTCTTGCAGGCCTTCTCCTGAGGAAGCGCTGCTCTGGGCAGAAGCATTTGATGAACTGCTGGCCAGCAAATGTAAGTTAACCTCTTGAATGTGATCTCTTGCCGGTATCTCAAAAGCCTAGAAATGTTCCCTTCGCACCACAAAATGAGCAGTTTGCAAGAAATGCATTAGACATTACCACCACCGACAGTACAAAGCCTGTTTCTCTTTCCCTTATATCACTAAGTTTAATCATAGGGAAGCAAGAGGTATTCAACTCAGGTGGGGAAGAAAAATTAGCCTAAAAATTAAAATGCCAGTTACTCATAGCTATGATTGAGTCAGCTTTTCCATTACATAGAATATTTTCAAAAGCCCTAGTTCCTAGTGGACTTAGAGTCGTCCTGTAAATACTGGTCTTGGCATTGACAGGGAAGTTAAGTATACTTTTTGTTGCAGACTACAAACTTAAGCGTTTTGCTTACTGGCATCTTAGTGCTTAAAGAGCTAGACTTCCAGAATGACAGGCTTGAATGAAGTCTAGGAAACTGATCATTTTGTACTAGGAGAGCTGTGTGTAATTCGGCCATTCCATTCATATTCTTCATACCGCGTCTCCTTGTGCTTCCAGATGGGCTTGCTGCATTCAGAGCGTTTTTAAAGTCCGAGTTCTGTGAAGAAAATATTGAATTCTGGTTGGCTTGCGAAGACTTCAAGAAAACCAAATCACCACAGAAACTGTCCTCAAAAGCAAGGAAAATATACACCGACTTCATCGAGAAGGAAGCTCCCAAAGAGGTAAGAAAGCAGGTTCCTCAGATCGTCTTCAATACTGAAGGGAAACACGAGACTTGAATACACTGCGTTCATACTCACGGGAGAGGAGCCGTGTATGGCTCTCACCCCAACTCTCCTAACATTTAAGTTTCTCCCAAAACTGACAGTTATAACTGATCACAAACTATACCTTCATGTTTTATTATTAAGCATCGGTCTGTACCATTGAATAGCAAATAAATGGAGTTTTCTTTTGTTCTTTCAGATAAACATAGACTTTCAAACAAAAACTCTGATTGCCCAAAATATCCAAGAGGCTACAAGTGGCTGCTTCACCACAGCGCAGAAGAGGGTGTACAGCCTGATGGAGAACAACTCTTATCCTCGTTTCTTGGAATCAGAATTTTATCAGGACTTGTGTAAAAAGCCACAGATCACCACGGAGCCCCATGCTACATGAGACAGGGAGACCCCCACCGAGGACATTCCATTCTGTCTCCCGAGAGCAAAGGCTGTAACCTGCCAGAAAAAAAAAAACAAACTGACCTTGAATTCAGCCTGAGTGTTAGGAAAACATCACTCAGAACTATTGATTCAATGTTGGGTAGTGAATCAGGAAGCCAGCAACCTAGGAGAGTCTCTGTGAGAAGTTTCCCTTGCTGTGTGAAGAACAGAGGGAGGGAACAGGGTTCTGAATGGGCTCGTCCCTGTCAGGAAAGCAGGGTGTGAGATGAAAGATACAATGGAATGTTGTTGGAGCATTTAAAATCAATAGGTCTGGGATTATGTGGCCTTAGCTAGCTGGCTGTACACCTTTCCCTGAACTAGTCCATGTTACCACGTAGTGGTTTTAGTTCTAGTTTTAATATTTTAGTACTAAGTAACATTATAATGTTTACTGTGTGCAAGGGTGTTGACTGACGTTCTTAGGACTACAGATCATTAATACTATTGTGTCATGTATCACTGAAACTGAAAAAGCGTGTTTGCATTGTTAAATGGTGTGTGTGATAGAGTGAATGCTATGCCGTGCTGTAGAACCAGTGTCTGTTCCGAGTGCCAAAAACTGTCTTGCGGGCAGCTAAACTCTGAAGTGGTTTTTGAATACTTTTGAATAAATTTATTTTGCTAAATAATGTCATTGAACATTTGGAAGTCCAGATGTGGTTCTGTTGTTCGATTTCAGTAACTGGAAACATGTCAGATATAAGAGAGAATGACTTTCTAGTAAAGAGGTATCAGTGTGGGTTAATTGTTGTGCCTGTCCACTGAGAAATCGACAGCCCTGAGAAGTGAAGAATGATTGCTTCCAGGAAGATGTTCTCTTTAATCCTATAGACATGATGTAGTCTTAAGAAAATCAGATCACATTCCTAGGACCACTCATTGTGAAAGTCAAATGTGTTATTTAATAAAAGAAAAAGAAAAAAACAGCATTGACCTGTGTGTTAAGGACCAGCTAAAAATTAGTAATTAAAGTTACACAGTCTGATAGAAGGAAAGGTTTGTGTGAATGTGGGCCTGCCTGGTGTATTCTTGGTTCCAGGCACCTGGCATGGGCAGGACATACCTGATCAGCTCTTTCTTCTGTGATGGGTCAATACAAAACATCCTAATTTTTCTGCACCTCCTGCCTTTGTTTAGCTAATAATCTGTGCTACTCTGGGTAACACTGAAGAAAGCAAGTGCTTTGCTGGAGCTGAATGCAGGAATATTTTCTAGCTGCAAAAAACCCTCGTTCTAGCTAGTTTGGACGAATTCCCTTTCTGAAGCAAACTTTCTATATCTGGAACAGTTTTGGTAAATGGGAGGAGATGGGGAGGGGGCACCCTCAGCTTGAAATTGGAAGACCTTTGTTCAAGTAATGACATCCCATAGCTTCGTGACCCTAAGAGTACTCCTTTTATGCCCTCGTCCCTCCCTGAATACCCCTCTGCCTATCTCCTTGATATCTCTACACAGTAAGGGGTCCTTCAGAAATGGGAACTACTGAAAGGTGACTTTTTCTATTTGCCAAGGAAAATGGCCCACAGTATTGCAAGTGCTGTTTCTTTGTGACTACCACTAATTCACACTTTTAACCAGATGTCTGAAACAAGCACAAGTACAGGAGGGGCAACTTTGTTCATTTCAGTATCACCAGCAGCCAGAATGGCACGTAGCAGGTCCAGGATAAATACCATTGATGTAAGTGAGTTCTGAATTCATTGAAACAGTGAGACTGTAGTGGAAATATGGCACAAATGTCTCAGGTCTGCACAGTACTTAACTCCTATTAAGGCTTCACCTAACAAATCTACTTTGCCACTAAGACCTATTCACCTCACATTCTGTCCAGCTTTTCCTCAGTCCCCAGTCTGATGGAAGATGCCACCATGCCTGCAGTTAACCCACCACCATCTGCTCTCTCCTACCCCTAATATACTGCCTTCTCAACTCTAGAGATGTTTGCAACACGCAAACCTGATCTGGCCTCCTGTCACTTACCAAGCGGACAGGTCTCCAGAACATTAAGATGAAAGCATCGCTAATATAGCATAGCCCTGCAGGGCTGACTTCCTCTTCCGTTCTACCCTTGTACACAATCCCCTGTGCCAGCATCGCTGGCCGCCTTCCATTTGCTTGAAGATGCTATGTCCCTGGGCCCCAGGGAATCTTTCCGTCTAATGGTTCCTCTCTGCACAGTGTAATTTCAGTTCTTGCTCACCACACACCGAAGGATGCAATTGCCACTTCCCCAGGGAAGTGGACTCATACCTCCTCTTGGTAGATGTTGTCAAGCACCAGGTTCTGTAATTTAGTACTAAATAGTGGCATTTCTTATTGCTTTTACAATTGTTTGATAACTTTTCTGGTTAGATTATGAAAAGCACAAGTGAAAATCCTGTGCTTTTTTTCTTCTCTCTACTCTCTACTGATTCCAGCAACAGTTATACAACATGAGCAGTATGGATGGATGGATGGATGGATGGATGGATGGATGCATGGATGGATGCATGGATGGATGCATGGATGCATGGATGCATGGATGGATGGGTGGATGGATGGATGCATGGATGGATGGATGGATGCATGGATGGATGCATGGATGCATGGATGCATGGATGCATGGATGGATGGGTGGATGGATGGATGGATGCATGGATGGATGGATGGATGCATGGATGGATGGATGGATGCATGGATGGATGGATGCATGGATGCATGGATGCATGGATGGATGGGTGGATGGATGGATGCATGGATGGATGGATGGATGCATGCATGCATGCATGGATGGATGCATGGATGCATGGATGGATAGATCGATGGATGGATGGATGGATAGATGGATGGATGGATGGATGGATGGATAAATGGATGGATGGATGCATGTATGCATGCATGGATGGATGGATGGATGGATGGATGGATGGATGGATGGATGGATGCATGGATAGATGGATGGATAGATCGATGGATGGATGGATAGATGGATGGATGGATGTTGGAAGAACCTGTATGGAATTAGTGAGATAGAAAGTATCTGTTGACGCACAGAGAGATAAAGACAAATTTTACTCGGGATTTTTTTTTCATTTGTTGTTAGGTGGGTTTTTTTTTTGGTTTGTTGTTTGTGTTTGTTTGTTTGTTTACAGAAGAAATCAGATTATAATTTCCAAGCTAGTCCAAAATTCCTAGGCTTAAATGATTCTCCTGTGTCAGGCTCTGAGGTAGGTAGGCCTACAGGCATATTTGACTATACCCAGCTTTTTTTAAAGTGCAAGTTTTGAAAAGTCCAGTCTCGAATGGGAATGTAAGTATTTCCAGAACTTTTTCATTTGACAATCAATCAATAAATATGTTTAACTAGACATATTCCCCATGGCATTTGACCTTTGGTAGAAAGAAAAAGCCAGTAACAAAAATAATAAATAAATCAAACGTTTTGACTTGCAGAGCTTTGGAAAGCATACACTTTATTGAGATGGTATTTTCCATGGCCTCTTGTGTGGAACAAACTGAAACAGATTTCAGATTAGAAACCACATACCTCCACAAATAAGTTTAACTTACTGTTCCAGTTTCCCACAGTTCAAACACTCGGGACAGACAGTCCATTCATTTTGATAATTCTTCATTGTGAATGTATTCTAATGCCAAAGATTTTTCAAAATACAGTCATTTCACAAGTCACAATGAAGTTAATATAGCCAGAGTTGTTTTTATTGTCATGTGAGCAGAGCGAGCAAGACAACAATTAACTTTCAGTGAAATTACCCAAAATTTAATGGGAAAGACTCTTGTAGTGCTTTTGTGTCGTTTCATTGTAGTATTCCATCATTTGAGTCCAGAGAATAATCAAAGGCAGGGGCTGGGAACTTCTGTTAGAAGGAGGGTTATCACAGTAAAAACACTGCGAATCTAGAAAATGAGGAGATGAGAAACCTGCCGTATGCCAAGCACTGTTTCCCTAGATTGATCTGAAATTGCATCTGAGGGATTGGTCTAAGCTATATAGAGCATTGCCATCACCAAAAGGCACACTTTGACAGGTCTGGCTCAGAGGCTTTATGACGTATGTAATCCCTTTTGTTAGTGAGTCTTCCGTAATCTTTAGTAATTCTTAGCTGAAGAGCAGCCTGGAGTTACTTAATATGATGATAACAGCCTAGAAGTTCTGCTGTGACCTACAGGATAAAAGAGGTAGTATAAGGCCACAGCACAATAAAGGAAGGCCTGGGGATCCATGACCCAGCATGGCCAGCACACAATGTTAAGAGTAGGGTGCAAAGGGTAGTACAGAAAGTGGAGGGCCTTGAATATTCAAGGTTAAAATTTTCTCATGAGAGCATTAGGCACCAAACTTAACTAAAGTTTATGGAAATAACTCAGGACAGCAATATGAAGATTGAAAGTATGGAAACTTGGAAGTTAGTTAAAAGATTGTAGTCTGAGGTCAGATGTGAAATTCTATCTGTCTACCCAAGAACATGTGCAAATAATTGCATTCAGCTTATATTAAATTACACATTTATCTATTCTGTTCAAGGCACTGATATTTGCCACATGGCAATTGATAAAAAGATGTGCTCCCTGTTCTCAGAGTAGCACCAATTAATAAATAAATAAAAGTGATGAAATAAATATAAAAAACAAAATATAACCAAGAAGAGTGACATGGTTAATATTAACACTTAGCATGATGACAGAGTTGAGAGTTCAATTGTCTAAAAGGAAGGAAGGAAAATAGGGTAGGAAAGAAGAAAGAAAAGGGAAGGAAGGAAGAAAGAAAGAAAGAAAGAAAGAAAGAAAGAAAGAATGAGAGAGAGAGAGGCAGAAGGAGGGAAGAAAGAGAAAGAGGGGAACTTTGGGTTGAAATAACATGACAGATTTTGTGAATAGAGGATCTAGTTGGGGAGGAGAAAACATCTAAAAGAGGAACCACAATACATCTTCATTTTAAGACGATAATTTGGAAGGCAGGTATTTTGAAAAGGGATACATATTTGAAGTTCACTGTTGACTTTAGGCTTGGCAATATTTATAAAGGGTTCCTGAGTACAGAACATGTACAAGAGTAGACCAGATGGCCCCCTGTTGTGAGAGGCAGATGCAAAGCAGAACTCAAACATTGCATTTAATTTCGTTGCTTAATTTTTATACATTTTAATTAAAATAGAACTATACCACTTTCCTCCTTCCCTTTCTATCTCTCTAGCCTCTCCCAGGTACCCTCGTTTCAACCCTTTTCATTAACTCCAGCCCAAATCCTCAAATTAAGTGCCTCTTTTCTTTATTAGTTACATATCTATATATGTATTTATATGTGCACAAGCATATAAATTCACCCTGCTGAATCTCTTTTTGTTATTTATGTGTATATAGTTTCAGGGCTGACCACTTTGTATGAGATAAGTCATAAAAGTACTCATCTCTGAGAGAAGCTAATTCTCCTCTCTAGGGAGTCATCAGTTCTCTTTAGTTCTTTGTCTAGGAATGGGACCTATGACATTTATACCCTTCCCTGTAGTTTGATAGATCTATTGTCCCAGTTTTGCTCATGCAGTCATTTCTAGAGGAGACTGTTTAACCTAAGACTTTCACGATCCTGGCTCTGACAATCTTTCTGACCTCCCTTATGATATATTTCCTGAGTCACAGATTCAAGAGCTGAATCTGCTGGGCCTCTGCTCCTCCTGCTCCATTGATCTCTGCACTGTGTCCATTGCAGTTTTCTGTGGTAGTCTCTATTTGCTGAGAAGAGAAGAGATGCTTTTATGTAAAATGTATTAGCTATTCTCATGCCCACTATCTGTGTACATATAGTACTATAGTACGGAATTACATGCTGGTCTAGTAGAGTGATGTTAGCAAGCACTTTTTTTTTTGTTCTTTTTTTCGGAGCTGGGGACCGAACCCAGGGCCTTGCGCTTCCTAGGTAAGCGCTCTACCACTGAGCTAAATCCCCAGCCCCCTAGCAAGCACTTTTTTAAGGCCCATGACTTCAGTAGCCCTGGGAATTTGATTGGATTTATAGTACAAGGCATTATTTCGTCTCCTGTTGAATGGGTCTCGAGTCCAATTAGACAGCTGTAGGTTACCATCTATATGCGGGTGCAACTTTCCAGTTATCTCCCCATGCTGGTGACTGCTGTGGTTCATAGGTGTTGCAGCTGGGCTGGGTTATAAATTGCTTCTTTAGGGATAGTCTCTGGTGCACTGTGAGGAACATTCACCTGTCAGTAAAAAGATAATTGCTCAATGAGCTGAGACAGGATTAGAAGATGGACCCCAAAGCCCTGGGTCCTGCTAAGACTGAACCCACAGTGAACTAGTCTATGGGGGGAGGGCGGCAATGGGGGGAGGGTTGGGAAGGGAACACCCATAAGGAAGGGGAGGGGGGAGGGGGATGTTTGCCCGGAAACCGGGAAAGGGAATAACACTCGAAATGTATATAAGAAATACTCAAGTTAATAAAAAAAAAAAAAAAAAAAAAAGAAGATGGACCCCAATTGGAGGGGGGATTCTGGGAGAGAAACAGGCATGAGAGGAGAAGATTCAGCCCCATCACATGTAACGGACAACCAGGTAACTGGCCATGTGGCAGAACTTAGAATAGAATAATGAGACTATTAAGATCTGAGCTAGTCAAGGACAGAGCTCTTCCTTTTGGCCTAGGCTTTTATTCATATATGAGAAGTCTCAGAATTGTTAACTGCTGAATCTGGGCAGTTGTGGGAAAAGCCTGCAGTTACATACGGTGCCCAACATGGAGCTCTTAGAGCCTAAGCTTAGAGCCTGAGAAAAATTTCCAGGGTAGATGACAATTTCCTGGCCAAGGAATGGCTAACTTCCAGGAGGGTGAATTTGGAAATACAGACCCTTGCCTCCCCTGCTATGCCTCCCTACCCCATCCCCCTAAGTGCAGCATGGCTGACTGCTAGGGAAAGTGGAGGCCTGTGAACAGCCGGATGGAATGGAAGGGGCAGAGTTAGCCACCACAGGCACATGCTGGTCTGAGGAGCCTACAGATGAACAGAAGGGCAAACGGAACCTTTTCCTAGAGCTGTGGTAGGACTGAACAGCTGCAACCCTCTAAACTGGTAAGGTATTAAGTTTTAAAATAGTAAAGATGAAGGAGGAGGAGGAGGAGGAGGAGGAGGAGGAGGAGGAGGAGGAGGAGGAGGAGGAGGAGGAGGAGGAGGAAGAAAAGAAAACTGAGTATAAAATTCACAGGAATAAATAGTTACTTTGAAAATAAGAAAGTAATATCTTGGAAGGAGAAAGGTAGACATGGAAAAAAGGTACTTTTTCCAGTAATTATTTTTTCCAATAATAATTACAATTTTGTTTATCCTCTTTAGGAGAGATCAGAAGAAGACAGACTAAAGAGGAGACTGATAAATTACATGCTGGATTAGAGACCATAGAACAGAGGTTAGAGTATAAATACACAATAGCTTCAAAATGGAAAACAGGAAGGATGTCTGTGGGGGAAGAGACTATGCTCTTCTCTTGTTTCAACAGGAAAAGAAAAGGCTTTAGATTCCTTTCAAGTTGACAAAAGTCAGATATGACAGAGGGAGACCCCCTGAAGATTTTGAGTACAGACAAGAAAACAATCATGAAAACCAATAAAACAGGTAACGTGTATGCTGGTCCTCCTACATGCAAACAGCTCTGAGACTGGCAGAGACATGAGAATGTCTCCAGCTAGAACTTGAATAAATCTCCTTAGCTGCAGAATCCTCAGGACTTGTCAGGCCATCCTTCATAAAGCATAGCGAAAATATGTATTACAGTTGAGTACACGCACACAGTCCAAACCAACTCATAAAGAAAGGTTCTTTCACCTGCTCTAAGAGCATAGCATCATCTTTAACTGATTTGTGCACAGTGCACATTCCACATTTATGCTCATGCAAAAAAGTACAATGCCTTTGAAAGTGTGTATGTTCACAGAGGAAACAACCAGAAAAGCAACCCTGACAAGAAACACCCTGAGGATTCTGAAAAGGATGCTGAGACACTGAGACATATTTATTCCAGCATCCTGCCTGATCCAAACTCAGATCAGAACCCTGCCTTAGTAGCTGTTTCATCAAAGTCTATTTCCAGGACAGCGTCAAGGAAAGCTGCCAACCCCATTTGGTGCAGCCTTTCTGATTGTTCCAGTCGGGACTTCATTTAAGCCTGCATTTTCACAGCATGCAGAGACTGGACAACAAATGCTACAGCTAGCTTTCTTAAGACTATTATCCCAATTTGAAGTAGGGGTGCAAAGGAAAATGACACCACAAATAAGCAGGAAGCAACTTTAGGAGAGCAGCTCCCACATTCCCAAGAGTTGGGGTAGATGATTTTTGGTCATCCACAGGATAGCGGATGGTTGTTGTCACTAAAGGAGGGTTTGTTTGGAGGTTGTTAATGATCTCGGATCAGGGAGAAAAGAAAATATAAGCAGTTAGACTCATGGATTTCTCTCTTTCTTTGTCTCCCCTTTATCCTTCTGTCTCTCTTATCTAAGGTTTTGGGAAGGAAAGAGAAGGGATGAAGAGAGAAAAGGGCGATGTAGAATAAGAATAATGAACAGTCGATTGCTGGGTCCACTATTAAAGTATGGAACTGTTACTAACCAAAAACCCCACATTGGTACATCTTTGTGTACTGATGTGAAATTGAGGTTATATTTTGCTACAACAGACTGCTTGAGGTATTGTACTTAGGTGATTTTTTTAATTCAATATTAAATTCCAGTCCTTTTTCATTTTATTTTTCTTGGATATTTTGTGTATTTGCATTTCAAATGTTATCCCCTTTCCCCCCTCTCCCATGCTCCCTCACCCTGCTTCTATGAGAATGCTCCCAATCCCACCCACCCACTCCCACATCAATGCCCTGGCATTCCCCTATATGGGGGAAACCGAGCCTTCACAGGACCAAGGACTTCTCCTCCTATCAATGCTGGACAATGCCATCCTTTGCTACATATGCAACTGGAGCCATGGGTCCCTCCATGTGTACTCATTGGTTGGTGGTTTAGTCCCTGGGAGCTCTGGTTGACACTGTTGTTCTTCCTAAAAATTCCAGTTCTTTTAAAAGCTTCAGTTACAAAGTGTTTAGGATAACTAAATGATGCAAGTTAAATTTATGGTCATGTCAGATAGAAGTTAATTACAGAAATATGCTTCCAAGGTTGAACAGAGAGTAAATAGCTAATAACAAGCAACACTTGTCAATTCAGATATACTAGATAAATAGTCTTCAAAAGCCTGGAACCTACAGAAAAATGGCACTTTAAGATGTTTTATTATTTTAAGGCCTTATTGACTATGAGACATGTCAGCTCCTGGCAGCCCTTCTTTCTACCTCAAAGAAGATGATAAGCATCAAAGAATATCCTTATGTGGTCTCCTTCAAATGTGGCAGGCTGCTCTGGGCAAGAAACTGCTTCTTGCTTCTACTGCAGACAGAATGCTGTCCAAAGTTGACAAACGGGGTGCAGAGAAGTCAACTGCTGAGCTTTGCAAGAACAAAGTAGGCAAATCCTGCATAAATTCTTGCTTTACAGAAAAATCTGTCAGATATACTGGGCCAGAAGGCTGAAGATAGATGCTCCAATGTCATAGAGGAAATTTGGGGAACTGTACAGATACCCAACCGTCTCTGTCATTTCTCTGGTTTGGAAGCTGCTTACCTACACTCCATTCTCAGATAATATGTGTTCATTCTCAAATCTCTCATTCGGTTGAAGACTAGATAGTATTAGTCTCACAATAAAAACTTGAGTTGTTTAGGATTTAAGAAAATATTTTTAGGTATAAGAAGATGTTTTTAGATTGTTTTGAGTTCCTGTCCTGACTTCCTTCAATGCTGGACCAAAATGTGGAAGTGAAAGCCAAATAAACTCCTCCCTCCCAGCTTGCGTTTCTGGTCACGGTGTTTCACTGGAACAATAGAAACCCTAAGACAACAGCTTAAAGGGAGAAAGATGCATTTTGCTCAGGTTTTCAGAGCTACAGTGTCTGATTGCATAGTTGCATTATTTGTATTTTCCATAGCAAGGTGACAGAAGGGCAAGGTGGAAGGCAGCTTTTTATATCATAACAAGTGAGGAAGCAGACGAGGAAAGATTAAACCACCCAAAAATGTGGTCAAGTTCTGGATCCAGGCATGTCACCTGCCTCGTCAGTGCTGTCACTTCCTTCTTCAGCTCCTGGTCTTACTGAGTGCTCCTTATGCATAGACCCGGTACCTCTTTTATGAAGGAGAAGTTAAGGAGACTGATACATACCATGGCCAAAAATTAATTAACTCACAAGGCAGGCATCAAGACTAAGATGAACAAACATATTAGTTGGAAGGTGGACAGAGCAGGACAATTATAGGAGGTAATTGAAGACTAAGGAGGATACACTAATTAATAAAGTAATAAAAGCTTGGGGTGGAGGATAGGATTTCTCAGTTAAGTAAATAAGATTCAGATTTGAAGGTAACCAATCAGTGAAAGGGTACACTGGATGGAAATAGGCAATGAGGACACAATTAATATGTTCCACAGTAAGTAGAAGATGGCTACTTAAAATAAAGACTACTACTTTGAGTCTCCAGAATGGTTTTATAGATCAAGAATGTGAAAACTACAATTTGTCTCCATCATATCCTAAGATCTATATCTGGTTCTCTCTATTTGTTTTTTCATTTTTACCCTTCCCTGTTTCTTTATAGTATATAAAGTAACTGGTATATGTGTATCGAATTTATATATATATATATACATATATATGATACATATATGTTATATATGTATATGTGATACATATGTATATGTGATATGTGTGTGTATATGTGTGTGTATATACACACACACACATCGATGAGTCAATTCATTGATTCTTTGGGACTCCTCATGACTGGTCACCACTCAGGGTTGAATCTGCTATGTAGAAGCCAAACCTTCAACAAATGAACCTTTGCAGGAACACTACATGTCCAAACACATATCACAGCCATGTGCTTATTCCACATTTCCACTCCTACCTAATGCTTAACAGGCCCCAGATCCTATACCATACTTCCAATCAGTTGCCGAGAATAACTGTTTGAATATTGGTATTCTCAAGCAACTTTTACACTCAGAAAATTTTAAGAACTCCCTGACATGGTAAATTGATGGGCCAAAAGCTGAACATTTCTAGATTTTTGGTTTGACTCTTCTGCCCGTTTAACCTTACTTCCTGATACCGATGAGAAGCATTTGGTACTGGGTTTTCTTGTCAGTTTTCCACAATAAGTAGGTGGAATATCGCACCTTGCATGCAGCTGCTTTCTCTCCCCCTAAATATTACCTATTCTCCAAGGTAAAGATGAAGTTTCAGCCTTGTGAAAAATTTCCTAAGTGAACATCTGTCCTACACTCCAACAAAATGATCAACAATGACTGCTGTGACTTTTTGTGCTTGCTTTTTAGAGTAACTAGAATTGTCTAGATACAAAGGGCCTGGTCTGAATAATATGTGGGTTTTGATGGAGTAATGAACTCACGAATTCTCCAGGAAGTATGTATGCAATAACAAATGATTTCAGTTAAGCCTGCCAAACTCATTTGCAAAAGAAAATAAATTCGTGAGCCTACCTAATGTTTCCCCTTGACTCTATATGCCTGCCTC